>NC_086320.1:327368637-327991137 GCF_036172605.1 Pelobates fuscus | reverse complement strand
TTTATGTATAGAAACATAGAATGTGACGGCAGATAAGAACCATTCGGCCCATCTAGTCTGCCCAGTTTTCTAAATACTTTCATTAGTCCCTGGCATTATCTTATAGTTAGGATAGCCTTATGCCTATCCCACGCATGCTTAAACTCCTTTACTGTGTTAACCTCTACCACTTCAGCTGGAAGGCTATTCCATGCATCCACTACCCTCTCAGTAAAGTAATACTTCCTGATATTATTTTTAAACCTTTGTCCCTCTAATTTTAGACTATGTCCTCTGGTTGTGGTAGTTTTTCTTCTTTTAAATATAGTCTCCTCCTTTACTGTGTCTCCTCCTTTACTTCTTCTTTGTGAGATCTGGGAATATCATTATTGTGTGTGCCTTCAAATACTAACAGGGCCTTTTCCTGAAGGGACTGGTATCGGAGAATTAAGTCCGCAGTTGCTGATTATACTGGAGCATTTGCCGGTTTTGTTAAGCGAAACATACCATCCAATCTTATAGCTTTCACCTGTTTCGGTGGTAGCAGGGCAGCAAACAGGCGGCGGATGAAGTGGGGTAAGTCGGTGCGACCCACTGACTCAGGAATACCCCTCACTTTTAGATTATACCTCCGGCGCTGATCCTCGATGGCATCAATTCTCTCTGTGGTAGCGACTTGTTGGCATTGCAGGTGTGACGAAAGCACCTTCGTCACTGGGATTTGGAGAGGCCTGCTTGCCAGCCTCTTGCCCCAGGATTATGGGCCCTGCAAAAACACATGTTAAAAAGTGTCTTCCATGGAATAACCACTGAACCGATCTGGGTGATTTTTGGATATGTTGGTCAACCGGATCCGAGGATGTGACTCTTGTGGGGTTTCCAAGGATCTTGGGGGTACTTTTGGGGTGTTTGTAAATTGTGTGTTTTTCTGTACCTGGAGATAATTGAGTTTGTACAGTTTCTGACTCAATTATCTCTCAGAGTGTATTGCTTATCTGTGCCTCTTCCCCTCCCTCTTTTTCCTGTCCTATTGTTTCCCCAGCAGGGGGATGTCCCAGGGACACTGCCAGAAGACAGCGAGACCCCAATCAAGCTGCGGCAGTTCGTGGGGTCTGCGGTGGTTATGGCATCTAGTGTAGTGCTTGGAGCCCTCGGGAAGCACTAGGAGCATCCGTCAATGGAGGTACCCAGTCGGGGTGCCAGGCGATCCGTTACAGCAGGTCAACCACCTTTGTTCAACAGCTGTTATCCTGGCGTTGTGGGTGCTAGAGGAGGCCTCAAGCAGAGTAATCTTGGTTGTGGCACCTTCGATGGCTGTTTTATAATAGGCCATACAGCAGCTATGTTCTTTCGCAGGTCTTCCAGCATGCTCTGAAGCAGATCCGCTGTGACCGGGTCCACGGTATTTGAGGGTTTGGAGTTGCGCTCTCGTGGTAGGGCAAACGATGCTCCTTCGGCCAGTTCAGTAAAAGCTTCCTCCAAGGAGTAAGAAGACATTTCATCTCCCATTGCCATCTTGGCCTATGCGGCCTGTTGAGAGCTCCGTATCAGGTCACCAATATATATGCTTGTCTGTGCCTCTTCCCCTCCCTCTTTTTCCTGTCCTATTGTTTCCCCAGCAGGGGGATGTCCCAGGGACACTGCCAGACCAGTTTAAACTAGCTGCTTTGTCACTCCTCAATCTCCCATCAGCCCTTGCTATTGTCTGACCCCACCCTTCCTGGTACTATAGTAATCTATGTAACCTATTGTATGTAAATTAGGCTACTGGGGGTTCAAATGTATATATAACTTGTAAGTGCTGGCTTGCATTCAAAATACTTGTTCTACCCTTCATGAAGTCTTGGTTCATGTTTGGGGGATTGGAGAACTACCGCCACTCTGGGGATTGCTATAATCACCATACTCCCCAGAGTACAATCACTAAGCTCTTGTAAGAGCTTGTTTCTGTTCCTGCTCTCTGGATTAAGAGAGGTCTACCTACTGGAAGCTGGATCCTGGTCTTGGGTCCAGAGTGGGTGGAAGACAGCGAGACCCCAATCAAGCTGCGGCAGTTCGTGGGGTCTGCGGTGGTTATGGCATCTAGTGGAGTGCTTGGAGCCCTCGGGAAGCACTAGGAGCATCCGTCAATGGAGGTACCCAGTCGGGGTGCCAGGCGATCCGTTACAGCAGGTCAACCACCTTTTGTTCAACAGCTGTTATCCTGGCGTTGTGGGTGCTAGAGGAGGCCTCAAGCAGAGTAATCTTGGTTGTGGCACCTTCGATGGCTGTTTTATAATAGGCCATACAGCAGCTATGTTCTTTCGCAGGTCTTCCAGCATGCTCTGAAGCAGATCGACCGGGTCACCGGTATTTGAGTGTTCTGAGTTTTGCTCTTATGGTAGGTCAAACGATGCTCCTTCGGCCAGTTCAGTAAAAGCTTCCTCCGAGGAGTAAGAAGACATTTCATCTCCCATTGCCATCTTGGCCCATGCGGCCTGTTGAGAGCTCCGTATCAGGTCACCAATATCTATGCTTGTAGGGCCTGTATCGCCTCAGTTTTTTTAATTTTTTGTCCCTTTATTCACTCCTGTATCGGTTGCAAGTTGTGGTAACATTTTTGGCCGGGAATCGACCGGTATTTCACATTCTGTGCCTATTTGGTCTCAGAGCTCGGTGCAGTGCGTCCACTCTGTTCCCTTGCGAGCTTCGCCCCCCGCCCCTTCGATTTGTCCCAGGGTTGCTGTTTACTCCCAGTCCATCCTCAAGCTTTTGCATATTTGTTTAAGTAAGTTCATTAGAACTAGTGTATTACATAAGAATAAGACATTCTGAAAAATTGTATTCATAAAATCTCATGTCTGTTAACCTCTTCCTTCCTATCGTACTCACTCATAAGGAATGCAATGCAAACCTAAATTTAGACCACAAGGCCAAAATTATCTTCCTTTTTGCTCTAGGGATAGAGAGGAATACATTTATTTTCCATGATTCCATTTGGTGCTTAGCATCTTAGCTGAGGGACTGAATAGGAGCTCTATCCTCTTATTGGGAAACATCGTTTGTAAGTCAAACTTGATGGCTGCATCATAACAGACAGGCAGGCATACCCACTACACATTAGCAATTTAGTGAATGTTTCAGTAGCAGCCTACCTTGATTTATATGGTGCTGGTGGTATATGATATAACTGTACATTTTGTATGTGGGCCTTTATTTTACATTCTACTAACATTTTTTCCTTTATTCTACTACCTTGGGAATCTGGTGTTTGATTCCGGTAAAGTTAAAGCACCCTGGCTCAGACTGATGGGAGTGAGTGCAGTTCCCTACACACTCTACAAGGATTTATTATTTTTTAAGACATCAGAAAATCAGTACTAAAAAAATGTTTCCTAAAAGTATAGGATTTTAAAAAAAAAATGTAAATGCCCAGATGACATTTAACCCCTTCAGGACGGAGTCAATAGTGCACGTTCTGATCAAAACAAAACGTAAACAAAAACTAGAATTTGCGCTATATGTCTGTTCCCCCGTAGTTCCCCTCTTTCAAATTATATGCACCCACACTTATTATGTATCATTTTGTTCAGGAGAAACAGGGCTTTAATTTATCATTAACTATTTATATATGGAACATAATTTATTATGAATAAAATGTTTTAAAAAATGTGAGAAAATAAGATTTTTTTTAAATTTGCATTTCCGTCTGACATTTTAACTGTGAATGTCATAATACTGTTAGGTTTTACTGCAAAAAAATGCACATATTTGTAATCAGCGATGTGTCAAGAGTACAACAGTACCCCCCATTAACAGGTTTTATGTTGTTTTGGAAAGTTACAGGGTCAAATATAGAACATTCAATTTTCAAATTTAAATTTTCCAGATTAGTAATGTTACCTTTGAGACGGTGTGGTAGCCAGGAATGAGAATCACCCCCATAATGGCATAGCATTTGAAAAAGTAGACAAGCCAAGGTATTGAAAGTGGGGTATGTTTAGTCTTTTTTAGTAGCCACTTAGTCACAAACACTGGCCAAAGTTAGCGTTCGTATTTGTTTTTGTGTGAAAAAAGCAAAAAACGAATATTTGGCCAGTGTTTGTGACTAAGTGGCTACTAAGAAAGACTGGACATACCCCACTTGCAATACCTCGGGTTGTCTACTTTTGCAAATGGTATGCCATCATGGGGGTAATTCTCATTCCTGGGCTACCATACGCTCTCAAAGGCAACATAACCAATCTGGCAAATTTCAATGTGAAAAAAATGAAATGCAAGCCTTATATGTGACTCTCTAACTTTCCAAAACACAATAAAACCTGTACATGGGGGGTACTATTATTCTCGGGAGACTTCACTAAACACAAATATTAGTGTTTTAAAACAGTAAAACATATTACAACAATAATATAGACCATAAAAGTGCCGTTCGCTTGTAAAAAATGCGAAAAACTTCACTTTTACTTAAAATATCATTGTTGTAATATAATTTACCAGTTTGAAACACAGTTTGAAACCCCGGGGGCCTCATTTGCCGGAGGGGGCCTGCCTGGGCTCTCAGGCAGCCCCCCAGAAGAGGATCGCGGCGGAGGTGAGTACACCTCTCCTCCTGGGTGCTTAAGCCGTTACGACGTACCATGCCGCCGCAACGTCTTTAAAGCCCTTTTAATGCGGGACGGCATGGTACATCGTAACGGCGTTAAGGGGTTAACCAGGATCCAGGAAAACAAGGTGCAAAATCAGTTTGCATTCCATTCATCAGAAAGCTTTTAAATGAGCCTATCTATTGACTATTAAGCCACTTGTAATCCAAAAACAACATGGTTAGAACAAGCAGAACTTTTTGGCAGTGTTCAAAGTATGAGGAGGTTGTTCTGAACCACAGAATCAGGTTACGTTCACAAAGTGAGTTCAGGCAGTGATAGCTCTGAGACAACAGCCGTATACATGACCTTTGTAATTCTTTTGGCTCAAAAGGCTAGGCAGGCCCTAAGCCCTTGATAACACCAGCTGGAAAGCCTGCTCTCTGGCACTAGACAGCTGGGGGAGGAGGGGAGGTAAGGAACGGTGACAAATTAAATTAAAAGGTGTAAAATGCAGTGAGAAGAAAAACAAATTGTGGTGGCGAAAACAGGTGCCAAATGACTTTGCTGCGTCCTTGGTCACACTTCCTTTTTATTATTATTATTTTTTTTTTAATATGTGATTAGCAGTTCAGCTGAATTAGGGCACATTTCATGCTTCTGTGACCTCTTGGATTCTTTGAAGAGAAGAACAGGAAAACACCTGCAGCTGGAATGTTTCCCAAAGGGACACGCTTGCCTTGCCGTTGGAGAAGAAATTTGATACAGTCTAAATCTGCCCAATAAACAAAAACTCTTTAAAATAGTTGTCTTCCAAAACGATCTCCAATCATTTAAGGTCATGCATGCTCGGTCACACTAATCCATATTATAGGGACAGTCCAGGCTTGTAAACTGAAACTATTGATGTAACTGTAGGCAAGATTCCGCAAGAACCTTCGGCCTGGCCAGAAGCTCTGCATCTCTTTCAGTCCCTCTGTTAGACTAATTTGTTTGCCCTCAGCAGCGTAGACCTCTTTTCCTCATCTACCCTACAAAAACAGTAGATGTTCCTTTCATGCTAGGTAGATGTTATGACGTGATATCCCTGTGCCTTTGTCTGGGGCATGCATCACACATGGAGCAATCAAAAAGTTTCTACCAAACAGGCTAGCGAGTAAAGTACTCCCATCCTTTCACTGATGACTGAGAGTAGACAGGAAAAGCAGAAAAACTGCACGTTAACAGCAAAATTAGGGAATGGTTTATAATAGAGTCACATTACATTTAATTAGATCCAGGCAAAAATGCACACCTACTCTTATTTTATTTTATTTGCACCTTCAGTAGCAGCGTATACATATTCAAATGACTTGACGTCTTACAGGAGAGGTTTGCATACTTCTACCCAAATTGACTTCTTAGTAAAAATCAATTTCCAGAAGGAAAACAAACTTTCAATGCACCTTTAAAAACAAACAAACAAACAAACATTTTAATGCACAATGCATAGGGACTGCAGTCAGCCTATTAGAGCCTTGAAATCAATGGGTTTGTAGCACACTTTGAGATGTGTTAAAAACTGATGTCTCACAGCAATATTCAATACCCCTGATTTATTTGCATAGGTAAGTCCAAGAAGAGTATCAGGAGTGCCCAGGTGCAGGGCTAGTGCAAGGATTTTTGGCTACACAGATGCATTTTGCTGGCCTTCACCCTATCAACAAAATGCATCTACGCGTGTTCCTTGTCCCCGCCTTTTGAATTTCTTAACCGATTTTAAAATAGTGTTTCTTACACCCCATCTAGTGTATTTTATCCCCTGTTTTGTGTGCCTGGATTAACATAGGGGCTGATGGAGCTCGAGCTCCAGGACCCGGTCCATGAAATAGGCCCATATTTTTTTTTTTTTTTTTTTTACTACCCTTCACATGCTCTTGCTTAAGTATGGAAACTTGAGAGGGATGTAGGGGAACAAAACATGTGTGGACTGGCTGACTATAATTAGTTACGGTAAATCTGACTTTGGGCGAGTGCTAGGGGAGAGTCCTTAGAAAGCGTGGAGCGAGCGCATCATTAGATGTATTTATGCCAAGCTCAGGGTGCTGTCTGCATAGTATGTCCTTTGTTGGTCAGCCTGTATGATTGACAGGCAGCCTGACATGCATTAAATCCAGGCTGATCCAGGTCCCCTTTTTGGGCATGTTTAGCGGTTCTGGTTACGTGATTCATGTTAGTGGAGTGGCCCAACCTTTAACCCTGCCCACCGACATCCTGCTTCACCGGACAGGTTATGCAGGGGTTATGGATTTACTTGAGAGATGAAAGTGAGAGATTAACATAGGATATGTTTTTTTATAGCTATATCCTATGAGTTCCCTACCAGCACTACCTCCACCAGATACATGACGCTTGGAAGGTATAACTATTTTAGTGTTTTCTGTACATAAGATTCTGTAATTAGGCCCATCATAATTGTCAGCACCAGGCCCAATGGGCTCTTAATCTGACCCTGCATACAGCATGCAGTTCTGCGTTCCAATGCAGTAGCCCAGGCCCAAGCCCCATCACTAGGTGCCAGCTGCATGGTGTGCTACACAGGGAGCAAGGATGACATGTTTCATACCCCTCTACCTCTCCACACCACATATGGTGTGCACAGATCCGAAGGCTAGATTTGACAAAGGTGTGCACCAAAATAGAATGAGCTCTACACACATATGTTTGATTGTCCGTGATGTAATTTTTATGGTATTTAAAAATTATTTAATAAGTCATAATATATGTGAAAGGTTTCTAAAGGGAGAGATATATAAAGGGGTAAAGACATTTTAAAAGAGTTTTGCAAAGATTGCAAAGGTCTTTACGTGGATAAAACATTGAACCCTCCAGTCTGGGGGCCTCTATTATGGGCAGTACAGGTACATGCACATGCATTTTCTAGTCTGCCCAAGAATAGTGGAAGTTACATTTCCAAGACACATAAAGTGTCAGCTGAACAGCTGACACACGCATTTCCAGCTTCCACTAATCTTGGGCAGCACTGAGACTTGTTTGTCCCAGTGCTGCCTTTACCATAAAATCATCCCCATTAACCCCCACACTACCTTAACGCTTGTACACACACTAACTCTAATCTGGGCTCTTAAGGTGAATTCCGATTTATGAGCTAGAGTCTTGGAGGAACTGACTTAACCAAGCCTGCACTGGTTTTTCCCCACACTGAACAATGGTCAGTGATTGCTGAACGCTGGACGTGTTGGGAAGCCATTTTTCTTGTCAGAGTGAATGGGTAAGAGGGTTGTTAGTTGACAACATTTAAATATGTTTTTCAAAAAAGTAGTTACATGGATATTACTTTTAGAAATTAAATCTTCCAAGCTTTTATACCATTTCCCTCTGAATTGCCTTACATTCAGAGTAAAACCTACAATGTAGTATAACAAAAAGGACAGGGTTAGAAATGGAGGGGAGTTGGTATCAATAAGAGATACATAGGCATAGGACAGAAGACAGGAGTATTTCTCTCGGTGAGATCTTTGTCCTGCACAAATCCCATGTCTGTGACCTTGTTCATAATCTACTATCTAGTATCTGCTATCTTCCCAGGGCTGCCATATTTTGTTAAATAATTTGTCGCACCTGAACAGTAAGTTTGCCCATTAAATAAGAGTCTTTCATTTTATCTATTACCATTTTCACGGGTGCAGCTTTCTCCTTCCTCCAATGTTGAGCTAATGCTCGTCTAGCTGCTAAAGTTAAAGGGAATCTCCAGTGCCAGGAAAACAATCAGTTTTCCTGGTACTGGAGGTACCCTCTCCCTCCCACCCCCCAATCCCCGGTTACTGAAGGGGTGAAAACCCCTTCAGTCACTTACCTGAGGCAGCGACGATGTCCTTCGTTGCTGTCTCCTCCTCCACGCCGCTCCTCCTACTGTCTCCGTTGGCCGGTGGGCGAGACTGATCCCGCCCACCGGCCGAGGAGACCTAATGTGCATACGCGGCAATCTGACGTACTTCAGATATTACATCTCAAACTTGTTCCCAGTATGATTTCAGCCTAGGACACATCTACCACATATGTAAGTACAACCCCTTTTCCCCACAACCTCAGTCATAAGTGATATGTAGCCCTTCCTATGCGGAACAATTTAGTTGGAGTTATGTACCATGTAAACATGGCTTTATAGACCTGCTCTTGGAGAGTCACGTTTTGAAACTTTGGGTGCACCCTCCCAGATTTGCTCCCACTCACCTTCCTCCGGTTCTTGGTGTATGTTCCTCTCCCATTGCTCCGTATATTTTAGGACCTCCCTAGGTGTTTAAGTTATCATAAATGCGGTTATAGAGGTTTGAAATAAGACCTTTGTGAGCAACCTCCCCCTATCAGATGAGTTTAAGCTGCTTTAACCCCTTAAGGACACATGACATGTGTGACATGTCATGATTCCCTTTTATTCCAGAAGTTTGGTCCTTAAGGGGTTAAGGACCTATTTCCTGTCTGCATATCTGCATCACTCAGGCACCTGGGAAGGTCATGTTTTTAAGGGGTTGCCGTTTCACTGCAACTGAGTTCTTCATCAAACAAACTAACTGGTGTGTTGTCACAGGCAGAGACCCTATCATTGCTCCCAGTTCATTCCAGTATTGGGGGTCAGGATGGTTAGGAACGTAGACACTAACCTAGTGAAATACGTTAGTTCTCAGTAAGCTCATAGTACAAACTTGCCCTCCTCATTTGTAGCTGCTACTTGTAGATTGCATATTTTATGAATTAAAATGTATAC
The DNA here is from genome assembly GCF_036172605.1 of Pelobates fuscus. NCBI lineage: Eukaryota > Metazoa > Chordata > Amphibia > Anura > Pelobatidae > Pelobates > Pelobates fuscus. The sequence goes on along the minus strand of NC_086320.1, from coordinate 327,981,828 downwards.
ACCATTACACTTGTTGAGTCTCTGGAGGAGTAGGAGCTGTTCAATATGTGATCAGTTACTTTAATTTTGAACATCATGGGGAGGTGGGTTTCTTGAATGAATGCAATGTCAGTATTTTTCTCGTTTAGTTCCCATAGCCCCACCCCCTTCTATTATTGGGAGTATTTAACCTATTAAGATATATGATTTTTAAACCCAGGATAACCTGTCATGATGACCGAATTTTAGTGTGTCACCCATAATGGTCAAGCTTGGACCCCGTGTTCTTCCAGAGCACTCAATTCCAATGATAGAGATAGGAGGGAGGTGGGGGAGAGAGAGAGGGAGGGGGATAACAACAAAACATGTTAACCAAACAGAAATGTCTAGACTTATAAAATACAGATCTGTGGGTTGGAGGTATTTCCACATGTAGCAAAAATTACCATCCGCAGTCAGGGAACAGGCCCCAGAACTTCCACCTCTTGAGCCACCTCCATTAAGTTGTGTAGAGTTAACATAAAATAGCATACATGTGCATCCGTGTCTTTTGTCTGTTCAAAACTTGCGTAGTTCCCAAGCAATTATGGATGTTAAGCAATGCCTATCTCACTATTACTTGTATATCTTGAGAGCTAGTATCTAACCATGTAGTTTTAGTGTGATTGTGTAAACGTGTGATATCCTAAATGGATCCATATGCCTTTATTGTTTGTGGTATGTCATGCTTTTAAAATAGTAGTCTAGGGCTGAACTTTATGTTCTTTTCTGGTTTTTATTTTTGAGTTTGTATCTATCTTTTTTTTTTTTTACTTTTAAAACAAAATATTTGATTGGTATTTTTGTTATCAGGTGTTGCTGTCCCGTAATGTTCCCAGACTCAGGCACACCCTGGTATATTTGTCCTGAAACTTTCTAACACCCCACACTCGCAATATTATTTGTGTTTTGGTAGAGTATGTTACTCTGAGCAAAGTGTGAAAAGATTATAAAATTTAAACATAACTTAAAGGGACACTGTAGGCACCCAGACCACTTCTGCCCATTGGAGTGGTCTGGGTGCCGACTCCCACTACCCTTAACCCTGCAAGTGTAATTATTGCAGTTTTTTATAAACTGCAATAATTACCTTGCAGGGTTAAGTCCTCCCCTAGTGGCTGTCTATTAGACAGCCACTAGAGGGAGCTTCCTGCTCTATAGCACAGGTTTTCTGTGCTAGAGCGTCGCTGGACGTCCTCACGCTGTGTGAGGACCTCCAGCGTTGCTCAATTCCCCATAGGAAAACATTGTAAATCATGCGCTAATGCGCATCACATTAGGTCTCCTCGGCCGGTGGGCGGGATCAGTCTCGCCCACCAGCCGACGTAGGCAGAAGGTGGAGCGGCGGGGGAGGAGCAGGCAGCGACGTGGGACATGTCGCTGCCTCAGGTAAGTCACTGAAAGGGTTTTCACCCCTTCAGCAACTGGGGATTGGGGGGTGGGAGGGAGAGGAATCCTGCAGTGCCAGGAAAACTGATTGTTTTCCTGGCACTGGAGATTCCCTTTAATATACACACAACGTAATGAAAAATTATATATGAATAAAAAGCAGTGAACTTGGCTCTCGCAAAGGATATGTCTCTGAGGATGTAGGGATGCTGCTGCACCTTTCAATGAAGGTGAGCCTTTTGTTAAAGGTGGGGAGTCCCTCTGTATATTGCCTCAGGTCCCCTCCTCTATAGCCACATGTAACTCCTTAGGAATCAGCTCCAGGGGTCAAAGAGATCTTTGGGCTGCCCGAAAGTCTCTATTCCTAGGCTCCTCAGGAACTCTGTTGAGCTAACTCCTTGCGTGAACACCATAATTTTTCCTACCTTAAAGATAAGGACTTTTAAGCAGATCTGTTATCTGCCTCCAGTCCTTCTTTACAAGCATTTGGAGATCTTCTCCTTGATTTTGAAAAGGATCTGCTCTCCTGCTCTTAAGGATATCTTCCTCTGTTTGGTAGAATTAAAATTTTAATATTATCTTCCTGGGTTATGCTAGGTTTGTGCTTCAGACTCATGGTTCCATGCACCCTTTCCACATACCACTGCTGCTCCGAGAGGTCAATTTGCCTGGGTTAGAAGATGCCCCGTAGGAAGTCAATCAGGAATTCCCCTTCAGCGCCCTCTAAAGTGAAGGTTTTGGCATCTACACTGATTTGAGAGATCCTCCACTGTCTCCTCCAACTACTACACTCTGTGTAATATATGATTAGTGTGCATAATGGTACCATTATGTGGCCACCTGTTCCAGGCATTCCTCTAGGGTGGTAGTTCTGTTACCAGTGCCTGAATTTCGGCCTTCACTATGAGTGCGGTCAGACTTCAGCTCAGTTCTAGTGGTGTTGAGTCTATTCTCCAGTAATTGTTTGCTTTTGATTCCCAGGTCAACAGCAGAGCTAAAGCATCCATCTTGCTCCAATGTCAAGCCAAACCCTAAGCGACAACATTTATGGATAAATAAATAAATACATTTTCAAGTCCCCAAAAAATGCCTGAAATTGCACAGCCATTAGGTCAGGAAATATTGTAGCTATTTTTGCAGTCACCTTTTTACTTTCTAAATTACTTTCTCAGTATCTTTTTTACCTAGCCAAATAGTGTCAAATTAAATTCTGGCTGATTTTTTATTTTTTTTTGCCCTGTCTAGCCTAAAAAACAAAAACAAAAAAAACATAAAAATCAAGTTATTGAAAAGATATTTAAAGGCAAACTTTGTTTTGGGAAAAATAATGACATCTCAAGGTTCTAAAGACATTTATATGTTTTACATTTTCCTGGGTCTTAAAATAATAAAAAAGAAAATAAAATTGCAAGCCCTGAAACTAATCTAAACAAAGATGCAATATATACTTATACTGAGACTTGATACATAAACAGTAGCATTTATTAGGAGAGAATACAGCCCTCCTAGAATTTTAAATATTTTCGGAAACTTTCAGAACCCCGAGATTACCATTATACCTTCTATCTATCCCGCTCTAAATCACATATTATGGTAAAATAGTGCTGGGATATAACAAACCAAAAATCTGATATGTATCTTAATGATAAAAAAATTATTAGTGCTAGCATAACTGTACTGCTATGGTTAGGTCAGGTGTTAGGACTAGGATTCTGTAAACAATAGCAGTTATAATGTGTTTTATTCCCTAACTCCTATAGACTCTAAACTCGTAAAACGCTGCGGAATCTGTTGGCGCTGTATAAATGGCAATAATAATAATGAATATCTCACAATTTTTTACCAATAAGCTTACTTGAACGTCTGCTTTGGCACACCTCCATCAACTTACATCACCATCTGTGCCATGGCCTATGTCCCTGACCACATATATACATACATACACAAAACCGCAGTCTTGCTTCTTATACTTCCCTCATTCAGATTTTAAAAATAGGTTTGTGCGGCCCAGTAAAGGTTTTTATTTATTGGGTGCATTTGAACGCCTCTCTCCCACTGTATATAATGCTTTGGTATTATCTATATGTTAATTCTGTGTCAGGGTGGTAGTCCGGTGCCCGGAACCCAGACACAGTGTCCAGGTGGCGGGGCATGGACCGGGACCCATAATGCCTGATGAAGTGGGAGTCTTCAGCGTGGAGGTGGATTAGCAGGGTCTGGTGCAGGGTAACCGCACGCCCCCTGGTGTTGAGCACCAGCGTTTGTGCAGCCACAACCAGAACCCTGATTCAGCTTTTGCGGATCCAAGGAACTAGGAGCTAGGAAATAAGCAGACTTCCCAGGAGCTGTATAGGGAGGCTCTGCAGCAAGGGTGTATCCAGTACTAGAAACAAGACAAAGCTAGAACAGGCACCAAACATGAAAACAAGACATAACTAGTATAACCCAGAACCAGAGAAGGATAGGAAGCTAAACCCAGAACATGACACAATACATAAGGGAACATTAACTAAACATGGGCATGACGGGACAGGGCTGAACATGGACAGGTATATACAAACTAAGACACGACAAGATAACATAGGCAAAACAAGAGGAGAAATAACTAAGTACTACATATGGAAATCATGGGGGTTTAGTCACACTATATGATCATACATTGCATAAGCCTGCCAACAACGCCAATGTACCCCATATCTGGCAGGTCCTACACTGCCTAATGTATGCTAAAACAACCACAGATTAAGAACACATATATAGCACTTACCTGCAAGAAAGGACAGAAGCTTTGAGCCGCTGCCTGCAGGAACTCCAACACATAATGAAAGCTGGAAACATAAGGGTGTGGCACATAAAACAAACATTTAAAGGAAACCTGGAGACTGGGAAATCCAGGGACGAACTATAGGAATGAACCCAGAAATCCCAGCATAAAGAAAACCAGACACAGAATAGAAAACCAAAAACCAAGAAATATTAAACAAGAATAGCAAAAGGAGTACTGGATACCAGAAGCCATTACCAGAATGATCCGCAACCAGGAACAGAACGTGACATTCTGCCATTATTGAGACGGTTTCATATTTACCAATATTCTCTTTTCCTGATCATTAACCATGACAACATTCCATTCCCACCCATCTCTGAGAGTTGTGAAGCTAATTACAAAGTCTGCCTGATGGGGAGGAGGAGGATCAATTTATACCAATTTCAGATTTCTATTACCTGTTCTTTCTGCTGTGAGGGGCGGAGGTAACCCATGGGCTAATGCAGGGATAGGCAACCTTCGGCTCTGCAGATGTTTTGGACTACACCTCCCATGATGCTTTGCCAGCATTATGTGTGTAAGAGCATTATGGGGGATGTAGTCCACAACATCTGGAGAGCCGAAGGTTGCCTATCCCTGGGCTAATGCTACCATACTTAATAATCAGGAAAAGAACAATTTTGTTAAATATATGTAGCAATTCCATAGTTATTTATAAACAAAAAGCACGCTATCACGTTAGATCCACAATGACCTAAAACATAACTTTTAGAAGAATTACATCTTTGATTGTATATACTGCTCTAAAGACTATTTATTTTTACTGATGTGACTTCAAGCAGGGATTTGCCAAGGACAATCACTCAATAACCCGTATTACTAGGCAACATGCCAAATTTTAATTATGCATATAAAAAAAATAAGGCACAGTTGTGTAAATTGCCAGCAGTTTTTCTTACAATCACTAAAAATAATGATTTGTGCTGATACTGGCAAAGCAGTTAACAAGCTATAGTAATTGGAAGAAAATGGAAAATTGCCTTCTATAAATAATACAGAGCGTATATATATATATATATATATATATATATATATATATATATATATAGGACCTCAACTTAAAACACTTCAGCAAATCACTTTTTTAATTAATATTAAACCAAAAAAAAAAACTGATTTGGGCTGCCATGTGTTATAATGAAAGATCCCGAATTATGGTCTTCAGTACAATTTTTAGAATATCTATGACTGGTGGGTCCTTTTAACACTTCATAACTTCATATATATTAAATATAATGAGTCACAGGCAGTAAGGGTGTTTTATAAGGTTTCCCTGTTTGAAATGCGACCAAAGGCTCTCTAATATGGAGATAGCGTAGCACACTTAGCTTCAAAAGGCATCTGATCTGAGCGCACATCATTAGCATTCACCACAATTAAACAGAAACCAACAACTAAACAGGTATAAATTCAAGCTTCCTTTGAACCGTGAATTTATGAAGTGTAAAGTTGTATTCTATTTCATATGTGTTCATTTATGGCATTTACGTCTGCTGAATCCTTGAATACAGATCTCCAGATTGGTGAATTAAAAGTTATATTGTAAGCACGTACAGGGTTATTCACGAAGATCCAAATGTTAGCGAATTAAATATTGACATCATAACAGTGAAAAATAGCCAAGGTGTAGCTATGACTGTTGGAAGATTTTTCCGACTAGCTACTTTTGCCTTGGTCTTTCCTTCCAGATTTAATTCATAAAAGTTCAGAGTTTAGACAAAGCAAGCAATTAAGTAATAATCAACTTCTGCATTTACAAAGAAGAAAAAAAAAAAAAAAAAACACACACAAACCCAAAATTTGGAAGTCTGGTGTAGGTGCTTGTGCGCTACCGGTAAAACCACACTGATGTCAATAAGATCTACATATCAGCGGGGAAGAGTAAACAAGACTGCTGAATTTTCTCTAATTTTTGGTTATTTCAAATTTAAGGCCAGAGTAGCCACATAGAAATCCGAGCTGACTTAGAGAAATTTTTTTAGTACAGCTATTTTGACCTTGAATTTAAAACGCACTTCTAATTCTCCCTTTAGTAAATAAATAGCCCTGTGTACGTTTAAATTTGAGGTTATAAATGGAGGCATTCACGGGAATTCCCTAGCTCAGCTGATGACTTGACTGTTGGACTGATTTCCCTCAATCTTTTTCTATTTCCTTGTTGGTCAAATCTTTTTCATTATCTTGGTCTTTATCTTTTAGTAGAATAGTATGCCGGTGTGGTCCTTGGTCTTTTTTTTTTTTTAGCTCTGTTTTTGTTGCAGCTTATATATTTTTTATTTATTTTTAAGAGGAAAACAACTCGTTTTAGAGGAAAAATATACATTTTAAAAAATGGATCAGTTAGGAAATCTGAAATGAGCATTTTAAGCACCATAACTACTACAGCATGCTGTACTGGTTTGGTGCCAACAGTCCGCTCCCCACCTTTTAAGTAGTCAAACCATTTTAGAGCATTTTGACTTTTTTGTTGGGCCACTGTGCTCTGCTCCATACTGCCAAGACTTAGCTACTATTACTAGCCTGGTGGTGGAGGGCTTAGCTCATTGGTCCAAGAGCGATTATATGACGCTCTGAGGAAATGACGTGGGCTTTCTTGACAGAGCTTAGCTCAGGAGAACTAATGAAAGCTCCTGCTTAGAAGCTTCCAGCTCTTCGACTTGGGTAGTGGAGATAAGGACTCTTGGTAAGAAGTCAAACAATTCTAAAATGGTTTAACTGCTTACAATGAAGGGGGAACAGTGGCACCACTAGCACCATAGCCACTACAATGCACTGTAGTGGTTAAGGTGTTTGGATTGTTCCCTTAAAGCTGTGGATGCTGTCATCTGAGTTGCACGCACTATGGCTTAAGGAAACCGTATTGGTTTGATCAGCAGTCCTGACTCCAGGAAGGAAAAAAAAATGAATAAATCAGTCCGCTCACAAACCACCATTTGCCTTGATAAACTGGGATTTTGAGTAACAATGTTTAACAAAATCATGTCAAACAATTTTATAAGAAATGGTTAGGTAGACGACAGAAACAGCTGCATTGAAAATAAATCCAGGGAAATTATAAATAAGAATGAATGTTCTAATCCAGGGACTAAAGGTGACCAAACTAGAGAAAAGGCTGCAATATGTGTTCCTATTGTTCATTTATTTACTGCAGGTGCAAAAATAAACTATGGAGGTTTATTTATATAAAAAATGAATTAAAAAAAATACACATTGCAAAACAACTTCTCCAAAGGGAATTCAAGCAGCAGAGATTCTGCAAAATGTGTTCGACTGATACCAATATTTTAAAATAATACAATTCCTATTAGCTAGAGTGAATGCACATTCTATGACTGGTGGTCACTATAACAGGGCTTGACACATTTGCTTAGAATCTAGGAGCCAGAGAAATCAAGCCACAATACAATTCTTAAAGGGACACTATAGGCACCAAAAACACTACAGCTTAATGTAGTTGTTCTGAAGTCTGTATCCTGTTCCTGAAAGCTTTTGTCCGAAAAGTCAATGCTTACATTGCTGTCTGGTTACACCTCTAGCGATAGTCACCCAGACGGCCTTTAGAGGTGCTTCCTAGGTCAGTGCTTTACACTGTGCAGCACCTACATTAATGTTCCCTACACGGATGCATTGATTCAATGCATCTTCATGAGAAGTTAAATTGACACAGTGGCATTTTGCCGTGCATACGCAATAGTCTCCCAATGCTTTCCTATAGGAAAGCATTGGATTGGCTCAGATCGTCAAGATTGACACCTTTCCCATGTGATTGGAGGGAACTCAAACTCACTGACCGACACACACACTCACAAATAATTACTTTTTAAAATGTAATTTAAATCTACCCAACCCCCTTACCTTTGGAGAGCTGGAGTGGATAGGCTTTCTCTGGGGTCCAGTGAGGCTGCTGTCATCTCCCTGCTCAGCTCCCTCTCGCGCACAGTTTAGTGAGCCAGGCGCCGGAGCGATGTCATATTCTGGTCCCTGGCATCACTGCAAGGCGAGCGAAGGAGCAGAGCAGGGAGAAAACAGCTCCCTCGCCGCGGCACTGTCAGTTGCCCGACTCCCTCAGCTCTCCATGAGCCGGCCCAGCCCCCTGCCACAGCTCTCCATGAGCCAGCCTACCCCCTCTCTCAGCTCTCCATGGGCCGTCCTCCAGCAATAAATGAGCCGGCCGCCCCTGCTCAGCCACCTGCCTGCCTCATCCCTTAGTGATCCGGCTGCCTGCCTCTGCTATCACCTCAGCTGGTCAATTCAGGGGCTGAATAGGCTCACAAATCCCAGGACAAATTCCCTGGTCGCCATGGCGACCTGGCATCTGATTTGTCGAGCACTGCACTAGAATATAAGTTCAGGGACTTCTGACAACAATTCTATACACAACTCAGTAGACTTGAAGGGACACTTACTTCAGGTAACTAAACTATTCGGTGCAATGGAAAAGTTTGGTTACATTTAGTGAGATTGAAAAATGTATTAAAAAAACAAAACAAAAAAAACTTTTTTATTGTTAATAATAATCAGTTTTCCCCCAAAAGCTCACCTATCCTGCCTGGTTGATGAAACGGTCAATGTGAATTCTTAACCCCTTAAGGACCGGACTTTTTTTGCGATGTTGTACATTTGCGACCAGGCATCTTTTTGACACTTTTGTGGTGTTTGTGTTTAGCTGTAATTTTCCGCTCTCATTTACTGTTCCCATACAAATTATATATTGTTTTTTTCAGGACAAAAGGGGCTTTCTTTACATACCATTATTTATATAATCTCATGTAATTTTTTAAATTCTTTATTTTTCTGTGCAAATTAAATACAGATATATGCGAAGTGCCACAAAAGCACGCATAGAGTAATCAACAAACATTCAATTTGGCACTTGGAATCTGCACATTTTTCATTTTCCTCCTGTTGGATCAAGCTAGATACAATTTTTAGGTATATAGCAAGGAAATGATACGTTTTTTTTTTTTTTTTTGTAAATATATTTTTATTGTCATTTTTATGTTCAATGTGAGACTCGCAGGTCTCAATCGCTGTAAACAACATACAAATCGAGACTCGCAGGTCTCCTTAAGATTGGCAAAAACAGAGCACAACATGTGCTAGAAAATGTAGGTAGGAAGTGGAGCACGCAGGCCCCCCAACAGTGGTGGACACGCAGGTCCTAATAAAGGTGAACCTTGGTTAAGTTTCTGTTAAAACATTCGTGCGTCCCTCTGGGTTTAACTTCATATGAGGTTGCCACTGGTAATTGTCATGGTGTTTAGATACAAAATGGATGTGGCTGCGGTTCATCGGATAAGGGGGTTGGGTAACCAAGTGTTCCAGACATCTCTAAGTCACCGTAGGTGAGCATTGTGTGTCTACGTGGTCGCCTGGGCCTTCGTGCAGTAATCATACGTGTCTCCATGCTGTCGGGGTATTTGCCTACGGCCTTAATGGGGGATGTGGGAAATATTAGTGGGGGGGGGGAATGAGGGGGTGAGGGGGGATTCTGAAGATGGAGGGGGTAGGAGCTCTGAGGTAGGTTGGGTAGGTGGGGTGGTGGGGTCAGTTCGTCGCGTCGTGTGAGTCTCCCGTCTCCAAGTGAGTGGTGAAGTCTGTCTGTATGGTGGATACTATCCAATGTGTCCAGGTCTCCATATATTTCACAGTGGTATTGGTGGCTCCTGAGTGGAGTTCTTCTATAGCCCTGAGGTCCTCCATTTGGTTGAACCAGGCTCTTAGGGGAGGGGGTCTGTCCTGTCTCCAATATTGAGGGATGATCTGCTTTGCTACGTTGAGGATCCTGATTGTCAGGGATTTTTTATATCTAGATCTGGGTGTTGTCGTGTGGTGTAACAGCATCGCCGCTGGGTCCAGCGGTGGTGGTGCATCTGACAGCCGCGACAAGATATCGTGGATAGACTTCCAGAAAGGTGTTATCTTGCGACAGTCCCACCATAGATGTAGTGTGGTGCCTGTAGCCTCTCCACATCTCCAACACAGGTCGGAGTGTGAGGGGTCTATGGCATGCAGTCTGTGTGGGGTGCGGTACCAGTGGCTCAGTAGTTTAAATGCCGTCTCTTGCGTCTTTGAAAAGGTGGAGCAGTGGTGTGTTAGATAGCAAATTTTGTCCCATTCTGTCTCTGTAAATGTTCTCCCCAGGATCGTTTCCCATGTTCCCTTAAAGGCCGGGGTCTCTGTGGGGGTCTCCCTCTGTAGCAGTGAGTACAGGAAAATGCTGTGGGGAAGGGGGTCTGGTTGGATACAGTAGTCCTCGAAGGTGGTCGGTTCCCTAGCGTAGTTCTGTCCTCCGGGCAGTGAGTCAATGTAGTTCGAAAGTTGTTTGTATTTGAAAGTTTGCATGAATGTGGGGTGTGTACATTCCGTCAGTTGTGTGAGTGTTTTCCGTCCGTTATGTGTGTGTATGTGGTGTAGTCTAGGGATGGGGTGGTGTATGAGGTCTCTGAAAGCCTTTGGATCCAGCCCGGGTGGGAAGTCTCGGTCATAGATGAGTGGTAGTAAGGGTGAGGCCATGTACCCGGGACGCTCTGTGCCATACCCGTAGGGTGTGTTGTGCCAGAGAGGAGCATCCCCGGCCCAGGCCCCCTCCGGAGCACCATGGTAGGGTCGACACCGGCCCTGCTGTCTCCGTCTCTTCCACCGTTTTCCATTGTTTGTGGACATTTGTCTTGGTCCAATCTAGGACCCTCCGTAGGTGTCCTGCTGTGTAATATAGATAGAAGTCGGGGATGGCCAACCCCCCCCTCTCCTTAGGTACAGTGAGGGTCTGGTACTTGAGACGTGGTCTTTTCCCGTTCCATATATATGTGCTAGTCAGCGTGCGTAAGGCAGTGAAGAATCTTTTAGGGATTGTTATAGGGAGTGTCTGGAATAAGTAGAGTAATCGTGGGAGAAGGTTCATTTTAATTACCTGAACCCTTCCCACGATATATGTGGGTGGGACCATTCGGCTAGTTCCCTTTTGAAAGTGTTCAGCATAGGGGAGAAGTTTTCTCTGTATATGTCTTCTTTCTGTCTAGTTAGCCATGTACCTAGGTACCGTATTTTATGTTCTGCCCATTGGAATGGGAAGCTAGGGCGGATGGGGGTAGTCCTGTTGTCAGGTAAGTCCACGTTCAGTATGTGGGATTTGGAGTAATTTATTTTAAGGTTGGAGATGTGTCCGAATGTCTTGAAGGTTTGCAGAATGTTGGGGAGAGAGATCTCTGGTTTCGTGACGTAAAAGAGGAGGTCATCCGCGTATGCGGCCACCTTGTGGTGTGTGTCTCTTGTGCGTATGCCCGTTATGTCGTGGTGCTCCCTGATGGCTATCATAAAGGGTTCAAGGGCAAGGACGAAGAGCAGCGGGGAAAGTGGGCAACCCTGACGGGTGCCGTTGTGTATCGGAAATTCGTCCGTCAGAGCCCCGTTTACTATGACGTGAGCCGTGGGCCCATCATACATGGCCGTGATCCAGCCCTGCATGTGGGGTCCCAGTCCTATTTGACCCAGGATCTGGAATAGGTACTCCCATCCCACTCTGTCGAATGCCTTCTCCGCGTCCGTGGACAGAAGGAGAAGGCCTCCGGCATCACAGGTCTTGTTGTGCATAAGGGCAAGGGTTCTGATGGTATTGTCTCGCGCTTCACGGTCTGTGACAAATCCAACTTGGTCGGGGTGCACCAGTGCGGGAATGCGTGGTTGCAGGCGACCGGCAAGCATCTTCGCCATCAACTTAATGTCGCAGTTGATGAGGGAGATGGGCCTGTAGTTCCCGCAGTGCTCTGCGTCCTTGCCCTCCTTTGGAATGATAGTAATGTGTGCTGTCAACGCCTGTTTGGGGAAACGGTGACCTTCTCTAATCGCGTTAAAGGAGGCCAGCATAGGTTGGTACAATTTATCCGCGAAGTGCTTGTAGTAGCAGAGAGGCAGGCCGTCGGGGCCCGGACTCTTGCCAGGTTTAGTTCCTTTAATCGCCCTCGACAGCTCCTCAATTGAGAAGGGTTCATCAAGCTGGTCAGCCACCTGTTGATCTAGTGTGGGTAGTTTATGGGTCAGCAAATATTGTCGGATGGAGTCTTTTAAGTGGGCGGCCGCTATCTCCGACTTCGGTCGGGGAAGCGAGTAGAGTTCTGAGTAGTAGGTTCTTATCGTTTGCATGATTTCGGACGGTAGGCGGCGCGTCACTCCCTGTTTGTCTCATATTTTATCGATGTATGTCATTTGGCGTCGTTTCGCCAGCATCCTGGCTAAGAGCTTGCCGCTCTTATTGCCGTGTAGGGAAAAAAAGGCCCTATGTCTAAGGGCTTCTCTATGATGTTTGGACTGGATCAGGGAGGTCAGGTCTCGTCGCAGTTGTTGGAGTTGTGTGTGATGGGTTGGGGATTGTTTTTGTTTGTGAAGCGTGTCATGTTTGTCACCTTTGTGTATGTCAGTTATGAGTTCTGTGATTCGGGCTTCCCGTTGTTTCTTGAGTTCTGCACCCTTTTGTATGAAGTGTCCCCGTATGACGCTTTTGTGTGCTTCCCATCTGATTGTCGGTGAGGTGTCCTCTGGTGCGTTGTCCTGGAAGTATTCGGTCAAAACTCTGTCAAAGTGTGTGGTCATGTCTTGGCGTGACAGCAGGTATTCGTTCAGTCTCCATTTGGCTATTGCGGGTCTAAGAAGCGGGGATCGGAGGGTGATAAGGACTGGGGCGTGGTCCGACCAAGTCGCTACTCCTATCTTTGCGTCTCGTATTAAGGAGAGGTGATAGTGTGTGGTGAGAAAGTAGTCTATGCGAGTGTATGTCCGGTGGGGATGGGAGTAGAATGTGTAATCCCGTTCGTCTGGGTGATGTGCCCTCCAGCAGTCAATTAGTCTGTGTCTATTCAGTAAGGAGGTTATTGCTCTAAGGTGTTGTCTGGGAAGGTGGGAGGTGCCCGTGGAGCTGTCCCAGGTTGGGTCCATGGCAACGTTTAAGTCGCCCCCTATTATGAGGACCCCCTCAGTGAAAGCGTGAAGTTTCCGCAGAGTGCTATTAAGGTAGCGGTGGTGTTTGTAGTTCGGTGCGTACAAAGTAGCAAAGGTGTAAAGGTGGTCGGATATTGTGCCTTTTACAAAGATCTCCCTTCCCTGTCGGTCATGCTTGCCTTCTCCACAAACGGTATTTTCTTGCTAAACAGTATCGCCACCCCCCTGGATTTCCCCTCGTGGAAGTCACTGTAGTACCCTGTTGGGAAGTGATGGTTGGTCAGCTTGGGCCTGTCCCCATCTCTAAAGTGGGTCTCCTGTATCATTACTACGGATGCTTTCTGCGAGTGAAAGTCTCTCAGTGCTCCTGACCTTTTCTCCGGTTTGTTAAGCCCTTTGGCATTTATGGAGAGGACAGTGAGGTCGTATGGTAGTAGTGAGCCGTCGGTCATCGCGGGGCGTGTGCACTTGTCTGTGTCGGGTCCGGTCCGTGCGTGTCGTGGGTCGGTCGGGTCGTCCGGTAGAGGAGGGAAAGGAGGGAGGGGGAAAGGGGGGGGGGGAGGACAGGTCGGGGCAGGAAGGGGAAGGGAAACTAGGAGGGGAACTATGTACAGTGAACCAAGCAGCCACTCGGTGGTGGCTGATTAAAGGTCGAGCGTCAGGGGACAAGGAGTGGTGGGGTCCAAGTCCCGTCCACCTATCTGTGGGCGCTCTATTCCTATTGGGGAAAGCGGAGGAGGTCGAGGGTCTCCGTGCGAGTCCCGCCCGGGATTCCCGGGGTTGTGTGGCCTCCCGTGCCCTCACACCCCTGGCTCTCGTGTGTCGGGTCTCGCCTGGAACCTCCAACTCCCCTGCGGCTTCAAATGTGGGTGGTGGTTGAGTGATTGTTTGTTTCATCCTCGTCCTAAACTCGTGTCGGCCTGAGGCTCTTAGTGGGTAGGGTTTGTTTCGTTGGGCGTTTGGTTTTGGTATGGCGTGTGGCCCGGTGGGCAATTTGGTGTGCATCAACAAATAATAACAGGTGAAATGAACACATTAAGCAAGTATAACAGTTTAAATGAACATATTAAACAGGCATATTGAGCATTTGTCTACCTTAGAAAAAGTCCCGCTTCCCCATTCCTCAGGATTGGTTTCGGCTTTTCCATGCTACTCTACGGTTATAAGTTCTATTCTGTTCCCTGATTTTGTGTGGAGGTTAGGACAGTATGCGACTCTCATGGTGTGGGTGGGGGGGGTACCCCGTCCGTGATTTTAGCGGTTGCCGGGGGTGGGTTCAGATTTCAAGTTTGCATTCCTTAGTGTCTTGCACCCATCCCTAGGTCGAGGTAGGCCCTATACTCGTCCTCCGTTCTCTGGATTTAGTGTCGGATTAACTCCCCTATTGCTATCAAACAGGGGGGTCGTGCCCCGGGTGAACCGCACCAGCATCGGCCCCCGCTTCTGCTCCCCCACCGGTTCCTCACAGGGCGGTATCACCTCCGCGGTACGGTCCAGCCAGGGACGCCCCCCTCGCCCCTCCGCCAGGGGGGGGTTCGCTAAAGTCGACTTAGGTCTTGTGTCTGGACTAGGGGGTAGTGATGGTGGGCCGGGTAGGATGTGCTCGGATGTGAGCTACCTGTCTCTCACGGTGTTGTACCTCTAGCGGGGTCCCAGGCTGCCTCAGGGCATGTAGCTTCCCTCCCCCCATCCCCCCCCGCCCCTGGGTCTCAGGGCCCTGTGTGCCCGCACGAATTCGATGTGCGTGGTTTCAGGCCGTCCGAGGAGCCTGTTAAATAGTCCCGTGAGTGTTACGCGGATCGGAGTGGTCTGATCCAATTCTTCCGGAATCCCCCTAATCCGGATATTTTGTCTGCGTCCCCTATTGTCCAGGTCTTCGAGGTGCAAGGCCATCTGGCGTAGTTGTGCCTCATGTACCTTCAGGGTATTTGTAGTGGCGTTTTGTGTGGCAGTCAGATGGTCACTGTCCGCTTCCAGCTGGGATACCTTTTGGTGCAGGCCCTGCAGTTCTTCTCGGAGGGAGTGGAGCTCTGCCGTGATGGAGTTTCGGAGCTCAGAGTTCGCCTCCTTGAGGTCTGCCTTGGTGGGTAGTGCCCGGATTAAGGTCACCCAGTCCGGTGTGGGCTCTGGGTGGGGGTTGAAGTCGGGGGTTTCCGTGCATGGTTCTGTGTTTGGGGAATGAGGGCGCGAGGCCCACGAGGTCCCGGAATCCGTCGAGGCCTGTGAAGCCAGGTCCGCCGGGGTTTTCAGGTATTTGTGTAATGTGGACGCCGGGGTGCCCTTGCTTGTGTCTGCGGGCTTACCAGCTTGTGATGAGCGGTGTGTTTTGCCCATTTTGTAGTTGTAGGGAGTGGATGGACGAGGATTCTAGATAAGCCTGCGGGGAGCTCTCAGGTTAAGCTGCCATTCCTCTCGGCCTCCAAGCCACGCCCCGGAAATGATCAATCTCATGTAATTTAATTTTTAAAAAAATGAAAAAATATGATGAAAAATTGAAAAAAATACATGTTTTTTGAATTTTATGTGAAAAATCTTTTACTCATCTACAAAAGCGAATGAAAAAAACTGCTAAATAGATTCAAAATGTTGTCCTGAGTTCAAAAATACCCAGTGTTTACATGCTTTTTGCTATTTTTTTGCATGTTATAGGGCTATAAGTACAAGTAGGATATTGCGGTTTCAAAACATACATTTTTAAAATGTATCAATAGTGACATTGTAACACTATTATCTGTCATAAATTGCTAAATAACACCCCACATGTACATATTTTTTTTAAAAGTAGACAACCCAGGGTATTCAATATGGGGTATTGTCCAGACTTTTTTAGTAGCCACTTAGTCGCAAACACTGGCCAAAGTTAGCGTTCATATTTGTTTGTGTGTGAAAAAAGTAAAAAACTAAATTGAACGCTAATTTTGGCCAGTGTTTGTGACTAAGTGGTTACTAAAAAAGACTGGACATACCCCATTTGCAATACCTTGGGTTGTCTTCTTTTGCAAATGGTATGCCATCATGGGGGTAATTCTCATTCCTGGGCTACCATACGCTCTCAAAGGCAACGTAACCAACCTGGCCATTTTCAATGTAAAAATATTTGACCCTGTAACTTTCAAAAACGCTATAAAACCTGTACATGGGGGGTCCTGTTCTACTCAGGAGACTTTGCTGAACACAAATATTAGTGTTTCAAAACTGGAAAATGTATCACAACAATTATATCATCAGTAAAAGTGCTGTTTGTGTGTGAAAAATGCAAAAAAAGTCACTTTCACTGACAATATCATCGCTGTGATATGTTTTACTGTTTTGAATCATATTTGTGTTCAGCGAAGTCTCCAGAGTAAAACAGTACCCCCCATGTACAGGTTTTAGGGTGTCGTAGAACGTTACAGGGTAAAATACAGTGATAGCAAATTAAATTCTCTGTACTTTCGGCCTGGGTTGGCAGGCAGGTCCCTTAAATTGCAATCAATAAAATAACTTAATTATGTAAAAATATTACATAAATACGCACGTAGAATTTAAATATATATGCATATTTATATATTTGAAGTCTACGTGTATATTTATATAATTATGTAATTTTGTATATGGACATATGAATAGTTTGCATTCTTTTTATTTATTTATATATACATAGATATATATACAATTTCATTCTAAGTGTATTTTGATATAAATATATATATATTAATATCAAAATACAGTTAGAATAAAATTTCGTATAGATATATAATTTTTTTTTAATTTTTTTAATTTAATTTAAATTATTTATTATTCGTATTTTATAATAATATATATATACAATATATATAGTTATTATATATATTATATATATATACACGTGTGTAAATTAATTATAAGTGTAATTTTATATTAATATATGTACATATTAATATAAAAATACACTTAGCATGACATTATATATGATATATAGACATATTATATAGGTATAATATATGTCTATATATCATATATAATAATATTTTTTTTTATTAACTATAACTTTACATTTTTTTTTGATTTTACACTGATTTTACAGTTGCAGGGAGACTGCCTGTCAGCACAGACAGTCCCCCTGCAGGCAGAGACTAGGACACCTATTGTGACCATGTGGTCGCCCTGTTGGCGATCACATGGCCACAGGGGTCCTAAACCGCCATGGGGAGACTATCTGGGCTGCAGGCAGTCTCCCCACACCGGGAGCACCGCCGAGGGAACGACGGCGATCGGGTAAGTACATTGGACGGTTAGGACGGTTCAGGACCGTCACCGGTCGGCAACGCAAAAATGCCGATAACGGTCCTGAACCGTCCTCCGTCCGTAAGGGGTTAATAGTAGTGGATTGAACAAATATTTAGATCCAGCTTCATTTTCATTTGTAGTGCAATATACCCTAAATATAAGCAACAGAATTGACACAGCTGATCATTACACTAACAGGAACTTTTATGGCATTGCGATTTTGGAGTGTTTCTGTGGGAAATTTTGCCCATTCACCCAGTAGAGAAATTGTGAGGTGCACTGAGGCACAGTCCTGCTGGAATAGAGAATAGCCTTCACTAAACTGATCCCACAAAGTTAGCACAATGCAGTCAGATTGGTATTGTTCTCCTGGCATATGTCAAACCCAGACTAGATACACAAAGCCAATGTACTCACAAGAGCAGGCATTAGGCTGCTAGGGTAGGACCAACCCAAAATTCATTGACGTTGTGGCAGGCTTAAGCAATGTATAATCATATACAGTACTGTAACTAAATCTCCATTATATATATATATATATATATAAATATATATATATATATATATATATATATATATAATTTTTTTTAAAGATACCTATTACATTCTGTGAGCTTTGGAACTGCTGTTTACTGAATGAGTGAATGTTCTGGACTGTGTATGTTTTATGTTCAGTGGTTTTATATAGTCCACAATATCATGTATTGTTGCTTTTTTATATTGATCAGCCTAGCATGGTTACTTAATCTACTAAAATATGTAGTGGACAAATAAACAGTACATTTGTTTGTTAATACTTTATTAGTGTAATCATTATTCCAGCTTTTCAGTTGGAGAAAACATATTGCAAACAGTAAATAAAAATGTTCTTCTCAACCCATAAAATGCATTGTAACATTCAAATTTGTTCTTGGTTTGAAAGAAAAAAATATATATTGACAGGTGGAAACAGCACTGATAGAAGAGTTAGGCACATATAGCTACGGTATTATGAACTGTACAATGATATGTATGCACCATTTTGGCTATACTCATAGGATATTTAAATAGTTTGGGAGACACTCAAATGATTCTCTTTCAATGCAAAACAATTAGGAATATGGAGTGACAAACAAGACTTTTAAAACAAGTCTTTAAATAAAGAGGTGCATCAAAAAAGGAATGTTAGATGTTGAAGACAGAACATAATTCAATCTCTATTTCCACCCTTTGAAATATAAAAAACCCAAACAAAAAAAAAACATTTTACAGTCATTGTAATACCCATGCATTAAAGCAGCAGTTTGACTTCTGGGTAACTTTTAGTTATGTTGCAGATAGAGTGAGATTTCCTGTGCACATGACACAGTAGAAAACACATCACAATATATACAAAACCGGAAGGTAAATTTTTTTTCTGCAAAACTTCTTAAATTTCAGCGTACATAACTAAAAGTTTGTGGTGAAGGGCAACTGCGGATATGAATGAAATATTACACACAGATTTAAACTTTTGGCCAGTAAAAGTCTTGTATTTTAGTTTAAAAGTGTACACACGTTTCATAAATGCCAGCAGCGCAAGCTTGGAAATTAGCTGACCAAACATTTAATCCTTTCTACATTATTTTATTTTTTTAACTTTTATTTTGGGAACGATTAAGGTTAAAACAAGTGCTTTTAGTCTGGACAATGGTAGAAGAATTTTCAGCAACACAACAAAGCACCTGTATGCCGACTGATACTGCCGTACATGCCAGTGCCGTTAAAAGATCTGATTCAATCACATTGTACAGTGGTTTGTTGGCAGGGATACCAACAATTTCACAGTCTGGAACATCACCGGCTGCACTGAGCCAGATTTAGTTAATAAGGAAGGTTTTAGTTAAATATGATAAAATTATTTTTTATTAAAATGAGTTTACATGATCTCCACTTTGTGACAATTTGTTTAAGCCTGAATACACTCACAGAGGGGGGGGGGGGGGGGGGGGGTAATGAGAATATAACAAAATGCCATAGTCACACATACAACAAAATATGGCTATTATGATTACCGTATACTATGTATGTAAAGTTGAAGTATGACAAAAAAAAAGCCAATAGAGCAGAGCAGACAACTTGCCACCATCTTGGTTTTGCTATACTGCAATTACTATTTCAATCCTAAATATACCATCTACTGAGAAAAATGGCAGCATAGAATGAAAACACGGGTCTGCCCATAATCCTCTCTGCTTGCAACAGGATGTAGGAAAATGCAGTTGAACAACAAGATCTCTTGGACTACATCACTGTAAATGTTGGAGTGTAGCAAGTCAAAGATCAGCGCTGCACTCAAAAAAAACAAACAAACAAACAAACAAACAAAAACTTAAAAACCTGAGGCAAGAAAATTAAGTGATCATGAATATTTCTATCACACAATTTCCTAGTAAGATTGTAATTCACGTGGGATGATACAGCACTGAGAACTATGTAGATGTAGACTTTCCTTTAGGACAATAATCTCTGATCTACAACTATCCAAATACCTCAAATACATCTCAAATCTCTTCAACTAAAAATGGAGCCTCTGAAATCAAGTACAATCATACAATAGAATGAATGTGGGTGTCAAAAGACAAGTAATATCCAAGCATATGGGCTTATATATTGAATCATGATTTGTGGGGAATTAAAAATTGTATTGCACAGTTTTTTGGCCACGATACAAGAGTTGGAAATAGTTTTTTTTTTTTTTACAACATTATTTTGCCTATAATTTAAATTTAATGTTTAGCAAATCAATTCCTTTAAACAATGCATGTAAGTGTAAACTAAACCAAAGTAGCAGCCATCTATACAGTTTAAACCTGGGTTGCAAAGCCATGATTTCATAGAATACAGACATACTTATCCAGAATCCAAGTAAAGAATTATTAAACTACTGTCCAATAACTACATGAATGTTATACCACCTACCCGGTACATTACTTTTGAAGTAGAATATTAAAAAATGACTGCAAATTGTTCTCTCCATAATTTTCAATTACAGTGGAATCATTTCAAGATTAACAAGTATTTTTGCAAGTGCAAGTCTGCCAAAGATTTCTTTACTTAGTAAAGACAAACAACACCACAGTGCTCACAAAGCTTCCCAATTGCCAGTTCAAAAATCATATTGCGGTGTTTTAAAAGTATATTTAAAAAAAATCTAGACAATATGTATAACCACATTAAATAGCTCAAAACTCATTTTAAAAGGTTATTTAGCTCATCCAGACAACGCTCGCTAAGGATTAAGGTGGAATCAGAATACAAAGTCGTACAGGCCAAAAAGTCACAGTTTTTTTTTTTGTTGTGTCCTGCGAGCACCAATAAACTTAATTATTGAGCACCTACATTGTGTAGCCCATGGATTGTATTCTGATTCTATTGTGGGGGACCACAGATTTTACAGAGCTCCCCCAGGGGTGCTGGAGATCCGAGATCAGCTATTACCAAGAGTGTCACACCACCTATTTTATTAGGATTAAGGTGGTCTCTTCTCTGAAATAAAGAAAAAAGAAGATTTAAAAAAGGAGGGGAAAGCAAAAGAGAAAATCCCACCATGAAAGCAAATATACAGAAAACCTACATTATGCTTCAATGTCAAGGATAACAGATGACCCAAAATGAGTCAATTTTGACAGTCATATAAGGTTGTTTTTGAACATAGATGATGGGAAGAAAACGTGAGACTCTGGTTTTGGAGTGTTTTCTCACTACTGAACTCTCTGGAACGTCACTGTGCAAATTCAATTAGTGCACAGGAAAATTGACCCAGACCTACAAGGTCTTTATGTAAGCGCAACAATTATGAGTTGATTACAGTTACATTGCACAATCTCCCAGCATCAACACAATCTAGCTTGATTCTTCAACTTACTACTGCATTTGTGCTTGAATTTTATATAGAAAAATACAATCTGGCATGTCTTCATCACTGGAAACCATAGCTTACTTCCGTCATTCCCATTTGTCAGAAACCGAGAGATCCTGACCATAGATGATTAAAATTACTTGATCAGCTACAGTATCTTCTCAGTGTTGTAAGATGCACCAAAACATTTTAAGATATACAAACCAAGGTGACTGTCTTACAGCAGGTAAGAATGAGAAGAGTTAACACGTTTTATGGATGCGTTAGTAGTATATATGACACTAAATGACTGGTGCAAAAACATCTCTAGGTGTTCTTCGGCTCCAGAAAGAAGTCCAAGCCACTGATGAGGAACTTCTGGATAAAACACTACAAGTCTTTCGAGCACCTCTTGGCTGTCTGGAGTGTCACCTTTTCTGTAAAGAAGGCGCTTGAGAAGATTGTAGTCTCTGTTTATATTTCTGCATTCGTTCTGATCTGGAGTGCAGTTTATTGAATAGCTCGTGGAACTTATATTGTGAAAATAAGGTTTCCAAGAAGCCCTCTAAAAAAACATAGACAAGTCTCCTATTCAGCTGGTTGTGCTGAAACATTTCAAAGACCCTTAGGATCCCTTTTCGGGTTGTTTCTGCGCCAATTATGTGCTTCAGTTCATCTAAGGAACAAAACGTTGCAATCAATATGGTGGTATGGTAGTACAGATAGTCTTATGGCTATAAAATTAAAACAATATAAAATCAGTAAACATTCTAAAACCAAACCTAGCTTGAAGATGGCTGTGAGAAAAGAACCGGCTTATTTTAAAGCTCTGAAACATTCTTCATTGCAATTATTTTTCTGAATGTAAAGCCCTGCTACGTTCTCGAAGGCTTTTCTCCAAGTCTTTAAAAGCAGAATATAACAAATACCTTCCCTAATTTACACATGTCGTTATTAGAGAAGACCATAGGTACTAATTATGTGTATATATATATATATATATATATATATATATATATATATATATATATATATATATATATAACATTCAATTTCAGATCCATATACTGGTGGGCCAACCAAACCTTAGTAAAATTCTGATGCAACATAATAAAATGTAAATGGAACTCTAAGTAGAAGACCTGTATGATTGTAGCGCAAGTCTTGCATTTAAATTAAATCAGTCCAACATTAGGCTGTAGCCTCATTAGGGTTTATTGTATTACATAAGTGTTTAACTAAGCTCCAGTTACTCTTCATAAAAATATTAGAGGCCTATAACCCAACCCCTTTAAAAATTCTGCAGCCTTACCATATTCCTACGACCGGTATAAATAGATTTGTACTTTGAATAAGGCAATGTTATGCTTAAATATTTTTATTTTTTTTTACGGACAAAACCGAAATTACCTGGCATAATTTCCAGCAACTTGGTTTTCCCGGCTACTCTTGTCCGCATACGAATGCTCCTGTCTCTCCGAGGGGTTGTCTCTGCTAATATTCCATTTGGCCAAAATGAATCTCTGTAGAAGAATGAAGTGTTCATTTAATTTATTTATTTTAATTCTTTATTCATGTGACAGGAAAAGACACATCATATTACATATTTGCAACACAAAAAAAATGATGTACAAAAATTCCCGATTTTTAAAATAAGGTAATAACTGAAAAGTGTTAACAAAAGCAAAACAAAAGGGGAAATTGTGCTTTACAACCCAGACAGGCCCTGTTAAGATTTAAAATGTTCTTACACATTTTGAAGTTGGAGGCAGCCTTGCAACAGTAAATCGAAAAATACTGAACGAAAGAAATAGGTGTAAAAGGAGGGGGATGGGTAATCCAGGGATGCCAAATCTGCCCAACCATATTCTCCATCTCCTAACTTATTTTATGGAAGATTCACAAACTCATCCCACTTATCTCAGATTTAATGCAATGTAGCTGCATTGCCCCTCACCATAGCGGTGAGATAATCCATTAGCTTACTGTGTTCTACTATGGACTTAATCAGGAAGAGCCATCTTTTAGAGAGGTTAAGTCAGTTGGACGACAGCAACCACCTGGCAGGTGAAGTGATTTAAAGTTTTTGCCCCGTGCCTGGTCGGACCCTCTTCTACAAAGGAGAAAGGACCAAGGCAACACCTTCTAATGGTCTCTGGAACACTTCGTCTAGTAATTATTTAATTTGTTGCCAAAACCAGCAAAAGTTAGGACATTGCCACTATATATGGACATGGAATCCTTTGTATTCACATCTTCTCCAACCACTTTTCTCTTTACTGTGACAGAGATAAACAGCAGTGTTTTAACATAGCAGGGACAACTGCCTCTTTACACCTCGTTTTAATGGCCTTGTTTATCACTCCTTAACCACAATTAGCTTCACTCTAATGGCCATCTAATTCAGTCAGTAAGCAAGCAAAAAAGGTATATGTAAGGCAGCATGTCTTACCATGTAGGAGAGGAATTTTAAATATTTGCATTCAAAGGGCATGTCTCATCACCACATACTCAGTTTCTCTTTCTATATGTATTTTTGAATGGTATAAAATAAAACCAATTAGGAAAAAAAAGTATGGTTAACCTACACAGCAAAACTGCATATGCTCCAAACATCAACATCCCGTGAAGCAGGTTGCCAGTGGGTGTGGATAAGAGTAGGTAGGCACAGGTCCACCAGAATGAGAGTGTCAGCCTGATATGCCAGTCAAGTAGGCCAGACCACAGAGGGCAGGCCATGCAGGAAGCAAGTACTGTTTACGTGCTCTTTACTGGGTCCTAATGCCCAGAGTGTAGCATGAGGCATTCTAATGATGTGCTCCCACAGTGCTTTTTGGAGACAGTTCAGCACAGGGACAGGACAGAATAAATAAATAAAATCTGGACTGTCCTGACAATATCAGGAGTGCTGGAAGGCCTGTAAATGTAAATGGCCATGTATGTTGAATATATAGCAGGTAGCACATCACAATTAATCTCTTGAGTGTTGACACTACAACATGTGTCAGGCGAGGTTTCTATCCAAATAAATTTCAAAATGGAAGCACCATAATTAATATAAAATTAGACTGGACTCCTAGCAAACTATAACGTTTATACCTGAAATGCTTCACATAATCTGCTACTTGGTCCGGGGATGTCATTGACTCCACATGATCAACAATTTTTCTGAAAGAAAATAAAATATATTTATTTCAACATACAAAAAAACATTATAGCTTTTTTAGGATGTCACTATATTGTTTAAAGACTATTAAGGACACCTATGGTAGGTTACAGATTTATTAAGCAACAAATCATTTATACATTGTTCACCAATTCATGTTACTAATTTAAGAGCATTACAATTTAATACTCAAAGTAGAACTGTCACTTCTTTTGAAAATAAGTTATTGAATAAAACATTTAAAATCAACTAGTGGTAACATTTATATTTTTCATGTGATGCTTTTATTTGATTTAAAATGTGAATTAAAGTTTTCGTCACAATCCAATGAGAGATAAGGGCACATTTTAGAATGATGACTGACAAGACAGAGGCCCCTAGTTTCAGGATACATTTGTGACTGTCTACATTTCAAACCTCACAAAAACAGAACTGCTAAATATAGGGAATAAATAAACAAGGACATTCTGGTGACAGTTCCCCATTAAATAGGGATTCAATGGCACATTTTACATACACAGACAAACAAACAAGAGCACTTATTATAACGGTTTCTTTTACAATACGTTATGTTATTTCCCATAACCTTCACCATCCTTTTACCTATTAATTGTGTCTCCATATGTTGCTCTAATAAGCTGCTGGAGAAGACTTGTAATTTGCCTTCTTAACCATTGATTTCGTTCTTTGAGGTCAAAAACTTCATCCATAAGAAGGAGCATCACTCGAAGAGGAATATTATCATCAACCTAATTAACAAAATAAAACAAAAATAAAAGAGAAAGTAATCTTTTACTTAGTCTTTATATTCTTTATAAAAGTGTTATTCATTTTTAGAAATTATTTTTCTCTCAGTTACTACAGTACTAAACATGTATTTGACAATATTGTTCATTTTTGATGGGATTAAAAAAAAATAGATGCACATTGTTTACACTTTTTACTCTGTTCCAGGCTGCCAAATGTCAATTCTGTGCATATTTTAGGTCGTCCGGCCCAGCTGCCCGCACAGCACACTGGCAACAGCCGTAAAAACATTCTCCTTGCAGCCAAAGCTTTGCCAGGTGCTGGATTAAGGTAAGCTTTTAAAATCTTTTTGCATGGTTTGGGGAGCTAGAAATAACATTAATGCCCTACAGTGCATTGTCAATGTCAAAAATATAGTCTTGAAAAGGGTTTGCAAAACCCTTCAAGGATCATCAGCAGGGATATCCTTACTCATGGTTAAAAATATCAAAAATACTTTAGACACTTGGGTATAAGTAATTTAAGTATTTAAATGAGCAGACTAGGAAAATTATTAAAAGTTATTATGAAAAGAAAGGAGGGTGGATACTAGCAAAAAACATACCTGAGCCCCTTTTTACTTTACAGCCATGACCAATATTTCAAGCTAGTTTAATAAAAAGGCATTTGTCAGTGTGATGGCAAAATGGACTAAGACATACAAAGACCAAACGGAATGCTTTGATGTGACATATAAAAATGTATAGTAGAGGACAGGTGCAGATTTATTACGATGACCAATACGCATATAATCACCAATAATGCTTACGGCTGCAAATGCTTGTTGAAGATAAAAGATTTCCTACTGTCAATATCTCTTTCAACGCACTGGGAAAACACAACTTCTTCTGAAGTCATCAAGAGCATTTCTTAACGGTTTCTAAAATGCATTACTAACATTTATGGATAGTGTTGGAAAAAAATTATCTATTTACATGGTATAACTTTTAAACAAATTAAAAACTTTATTTTCAATCACGACATACCTTCAACAACACATCTTGGTAAAGGGTGGTTCAGAGAGTCCACACAGAATGATTTTATATAGTTTATTTTAACTTTAAACTACTGTACATTATGTTTTATCAATACTGTTACCACAGCCTATTGACTAATGGGCAGTTAGAAAAAAAAATATAGCATTAATCTTTTAAAACAGAAAAATTATTGGAAAAAGCCTTTAATGTTGCAGTCTTACGCCAAATTATTTTATTTATTACTATATTAAGCAACTCTTTTTTTTTGTTTGTTTTTTAAAGGGGGAGGGGGAGTTGCAGCACATGTGCACTAGCCTCCAAATGCTTTCCTATGGGAAAAAATCGGATTGGCTGACATTATCAAGTTCAATGATCTCAGCCAAGGATGCAGGACCGGACACGACAGTGCAGCGAGGGAAACTTATAACCCTTTGTATGAAGGAGGGCCTGGTCACCTACATGGTGACTAGGGCTCTATAGCACTATGAATACACATTTGTATTCCTAAAGCTATAATGTTCTTTTAAATATTAAATTCACTGTGAATTCTCACTTTAGAAAATAACCCCATAAAACTACAAACAAACCTGAATGTAATAACATGTAACAAGAATCTCTTATATTTTTCAAACAATATTACATCCTTAAGATTCCACAGCTATTGTGTGATATATATTTGTTAAACTGTACCACAACATCAGTTTTAGTTGATAAATACCATATTATGTTGAAGCTTTATAAATATTAATAAAAATAAGGAAACATTGTAGCGTTAGGAATACAAACCTTCTTTTTTAAAGGACCACTATAGTGCCAGGAAAACATAATCGTTTTCCTGGCACTACAGTGCCCTGAGGGTGCCCCCAACCTCAGGGACCCCCTCCCGCCGGGCTGGATGGAGAGGAAGGGGTTAAACTTACCTCTTTCTCCAGCGCCGGGCGGGGAGCTCTCCTCCTCCTCTTCGGCCACTAGAGATGAATTTAAAGAAACACTAAATACAAACCTGTATTCCTACCGCTATAGTGTCCCTCTCCTCCCTATCCTCTGTGAGGAGCATGGAATTGGACCATAACAGAGGAGGCCATGCCTCCTCAATGATTTCATGGAAGGTAGTGAGCAGCGCTAAGGGAGCCTTGAAGACACTATGAAAGCATTGCATTCACTGGCTATCAAGGAGACCGCAATTATTGGTGGATTTAAGACTGCAATTTTAACAGTGCAGTTTCTAAAAATAAAAAAATAAAAACAAGAAAAAAACAAAACAAAGTTTTTACACAGAAGGATTACAATGACAGGACAATTGCATCCTGATCAATTTCATTTTAACTCTTCCCCATATATCTTTTCTCCATGTTGACTGCCAAAAACAGAGCTTGCAAAAATGACTGACAGGGAGCCAAGATGGAGGTTTCCAATTGTAGGGCAGACACAGCAGGCCAGAGAGCACAACACACTACAGGCTACTGACACTCAGCAAACACCAACTTACCCTTGAGTCATATCGGGGAGCAGGTCTCCCAAGCAAGGTACCGCACTGTACTCCTGAACTGCCATACAACACCTCACAGCCAGCCCCGACAAGAGCACGACGCATAAAGACAGCCAACCTGGACCACACTAAGCTTAATGAGGACATCGGCAAAGCAGAGACTCGAGCGGAATATTTACCACAATACCACTGACCTCCTACCGGCTCTACGCCCCACAGAGATATAGACTCCACCAAAGCCGTTATGCGGTGTGGGCTGACAGCCTTTACAGGACTCCACGCACATGGGCACAACACAGGTCCCTTATCCCTTGTCTGCTCCGGCACCTCTACTGATGCCATCAGCAGAACACGACCATACATGTTGTTTAGCACATAAAAGTTGTCCAGCATATAAATATTGTCTAGCATACGAGAGACATCCAGCATATAGGTGTTGTTTAGCACATAAACCATTTTTTTAACGTGCTTAATGGCGGGGGCTGCGGGGATCTATAATTAATAATGCTTCATCTTGATCTTGGGCAGTGAAGTGCTATGCCTGCTTGTCTGGGTCCGGGGCTAAATATTTAACTAAATGATTAACTACTGAACCAATCCATACAACTTAACGCAATCTCGCTGCATAGGCTCTGACATACTTACAGATTTACTTATTGTTTGCTAGCCTAGTACAGACAGGAACACTAAATCTGTTTACGTTGATCTATAAAAATAGTGCTGATTTTATCACATGCTGACCAAATGTTAACCTATGTTTGATCATATACTTGTCAATGCTGTTGGGGCATGACGAGCCCACTTGTTACACTTTCATGCACTCCAAAAATAAAGAATTTCAAACAATTGTAGGGTAGAAATGTGGATTTCTGCGTTTCATTTTATATTCACACCCAACAAATATAAATATGTTTAATATAAAGATAAGTAAACATAAAAAATCCTGGCAAGTGACAGTTCTCCTTTAGAATAAACGATGAAAATATAAATCATAAACTTACATTGTCGTCTAATTGTGCAGATACTCGACAGTGTTCGGGATCATCAGGTTTTGGTACAATTATA
This sequence comes from Pelobates fuscus, assembly GCF_036172605.1. NCBI lineage: Eukaryota > Metazoa > Chordata > Amphibia > Anura > Pelobatidae > Pelobates > Pelobates fuscus. Next base: position 327,953,070 of record NC_086320.1, on the reverse strand, counting down.
GGAGCCTAAAAAAAGAAGAAAAAAAATAAGTCCGTGCATTTATTGAAAGGCATATAAACAGCAAACAAAACACCGACAGACACCATATCTCTAAACAAACATAGATAAATATACATACATACTTGTATCTTTTTTGAAATTGTGTTATGCTTTCCTCTCTAAATTTGTGTCTAAAGCTATGTTGAAACAATCTATGTTTACACATGTATCAAGGTTTCTAATTTAAGAGACATCTAAGCACTATAACCACTTAATTCCATTGCAAGGCTCATGGTGATTAGCACACCGTGAGCCCACTCATGCCTAAGAGTTATAGTGGCACTGATCTGTAAAAAACACGGTCTCTATATGATAGCCTCTGGAACACTTAAATTCTGGATTGCCAGCATCAATTTTGTCTCTGTTGTAAATGTAACACACACGATAAGAAACCTCTCTTCTTCCATGGCATTACAACACAGCCTGGGACATTAACAGTGAACTGGGCTATATGCAAAATTGTTAGCAGCCGTGGTACAGCTGCTATACAGTGATTTAGCATTTCCAATCATCATGAGATGATTGGAACAATTCTTTACGGATAAACACCGTATCCCATAATCTTCTGCTAAACAGTTTATCATGGGATAAGATAAGTCACCAGAAATAATAATGCAGATGACTATAGTGTCTCATCATGGCGTGGGAGGGGTATGCAGACCCCCTAAGCAGTGCACCAAGGGACATTTAAAAAGTCATTTTATTTTTTGGCAACATTTTTGTTATTGCATTATCTATATACATATTGCACTACTGGATATACCAATTTTTGTCTTCACATATTCGAGACACAGATAAAGTCTACCACCACTGTAGCTGAAAATATATCCGGTGACGGGGATTGTACCATCTACGTCCTACACAGCAGAGCTCTTTGTAGTTTTATAAATTGTAAATGTGAGTTTTTGCTATAGCACTCTACTTCACTATGTTAAAGACATACTGCACTATTATTGTCTCTCTTTTTCCTTTTTCTTTGAGAAACCATGCACTGTATAACAGCCAAAGACTTCATAGACTTAACAAAAAAGTATGTACATATGATTTATATTTGACTTCATTTTTGTACATTACTGTGTTTTAAGGTGTGGTTATCTATTTTTTGTATTTGTCTTCTGTCTCTATGCCTACAAGGTTTTGGGGAATCCTTATAAGATGTACTGCTGCCTTAACCCCTTAAGGACACATGACATGTGTGACATGTCATGATTCCCTTTTATTCCAGAGGTTTGGTGGTACTTAAGCGGTTAAAGTATATAGTGAGCACCTAATTTTTGTGTTTTTTATAATTGCATTATCTATATCAGGGCTCAAAATCTCCCCTCACCCAGTTGCAAGTTGAAATTCAGTCCTCTATGAGAGATTGTTGGAATTTCACTGAAATCAAAATATATCATAAGAAAGTATTTTTCCTAGGCTGAGATACCACAGTCCAGATTTGTCACTTGTTGCTTTGTCACTAGTGACGGATGAGGGGGAAAAGGCTTGGTCTATGGAGGACCACCGTTTCATGGGATCCTCCATAAACATCAGTTTCATTCTTTCTTCACAACAACCGGCAGTCACCATCGGGGAAGAGGGGGTACTTTGCCAAATATGCATAACGTGTACATTGAGAACAAACACTATCTTAATAGTCTGCCATGTGGATGATTCATCTCCAATGTTACCTTACATATGCCATTAATGGAACTAAATCTATCTACTAAAACGGTGACTAACCACAGGTCAAACTGTTGAGCTTTTGTCAGTTCTTTAGGTTGACAGCTTTTTGATTTTAGCCTAGATCAGAAACATAAAATATAGCCCCTTCTTTATAAATAAATTTAAAAAAAAGTGTAATATTCCTCTTGAATGAAAAAGAAACAAAGCGGGACTGTCAACTCTCCCCTCTGCAAAATAAATATTTCATAAAAGTATAATATTTATGAAATACTCCTATTGATAAGGTTGGAATAGAGTAGGGACTACTTTTTCTCAGTATTTCTTCAACACCTGACACTTCTTGACAGAGAGGAGCTACTGCCATCAAACCTTGTCATTTCTCCCAGCTGTCACCAGTGGTGGCTGCAGGGAAATTAGTGCACTGTATACAGGATCCAGAGGTCTCCATACATACACCTTGCATACACGAGAGTAAAGCGCTAATGTCTGCACCTGGCAGTTAAAGCACCAGCAGTGCTAACAAGGGACAGATTATAATAAGTAAAAAAAAAAACTAATCTTTGCCAGTCCGCACTAGACCCCCAGGGGCAATGTCACCATTGTGGGACTTTGCAAACCTCGCAAAGTCCCCAGACGTCGACAGATCTGGTTTAAATAAGGAGCATCAAGGAAATATGCAAATCACTGTACACAATTAAGTTATAGAACCTGCACATATTCACCAGTTCCTTCACTACACAGGTAGATTTAAAATGCTATCACCATACACACTAATGGCTTACCATTAACATTATTTTACAGTTAATAGGAGAAGCATCTCCATTTTTTAAAACATTAATTCAGATTTGGTTTAGAATGGAATGTCTTGTAAAATAATTCTACAATTTAAGTTTTGTATCGCAATAGTACTTCAAATTCATTACCTTAAATAATGACTGCTTTAAATCTTGTCCAATTTTTTCTGACATTTTACCCACGTTATCAGACATTTTATTCATTCCTTCTGCCAAGCTATCAGGGATTGACTTAACTGCATTGGAAACATTCCTCATAGAGTTGCGTAGGGGGTTTACAAATGTGTCCATCTAAAAGAAAAATAAAACAAATGACATAAGTTCTAAAATGAAGCATATTGCAAGAAAATAAATATGTGCTGCCATTAAATAAAATAGAAGAACTGCACAAATTCTGTGCAACATATGCAAGAAAGTTTGTCAAACAAGCTCACAAAAGAAACATAATTTGAAGTTTAATAAAATGTATATGGTTTAAAAATGTTGCTTTTTTTTTTTTTTACACACAGCTTGAGTTTAATTTAACTTTACTCCCTTTACATTATGGCTGTGCGTACCCCAGAAAAAAAATTCCTTGCAGGATTGTCTTTTTGGTATTCGGACTCTGCTTTTCCTTTTCATACTGTGTCTTCCATTCTCTTACAGGGTTATTCGCTAAAATGAGAATTGTATGGAACTCAAAGTGAACTTAAAATGTAAGGTCAAAATAGGTGAATAAGGTGAATAATACTTTGGCCTTCAATTTAAGATTAACTTTGCATTCCCTGCAATTTTACATTTAATGCATCACATTGTTAGACCACAGCCTGTTCAGAACTATCTCACCAGCTTGTAGCATGACTATTTCTCATTACTGTAAGAACAGTTTCAAGCCGAGCCACCTCAAAGTTTGGTTATACTATACTGTCCTACTTTCCTATTCTCTACTAGAATAGTAAAGGAATTCAAATACTGTTGTTGCGTCACCTCGACTCTTTGACACTTATGTATTTGAATCAATGTGGCCCTATTAGGCACCCCAAATAAACTATTCAAACATAGTATAAAACAATATTTGTATTTGCACACAACATATTTGGAAAATGTACTGCCTCTACATTCACCAGGGATAAATGATCAGTTTGCTATAAATTGTGAGTTAAATGTGATTTTTGATGCAGCTACATGGCTGTATTTTAATTGGTTTTACTTTTAAATTATTTTCAAGCTTTATCTAGACGTATAATTACAGACCTGTCAATTCAGCAACTGTCATTGGGTTCTGTTCTACAGACAAAAGCCACATGTCAGCAAAATAAAATATCTTTATTTTCAAGGATACCTATTTCAGTATGAAAGAGCAACAACAATAGCATAGGTGTCATTTCCAAATGCCAAGAAAATAAAATGTATAATATGAACATTTAAATCAAGTTGAACCCCTGTTGTGCTATATGGCTGGATGTTGTTTGACACTATGAATACCAGGGGACATTTTCATCTGTATAGGAAAGAAATTATGGGCACACACATTTTTGCACCCAATCTACTTTGCACACAGGCTTTTGGGAGCAAAATGAAGACTCCAAGACTCCTAAGAAGATATTAAGGGGTCATCCTTATTATTTAATCAATTAATATTTCTCTTGCTTTCATGACTACAAAGTATTGTGATGACCTTATTTAACAAATGGAGGACAAATGATATATGCAAGATAGGACTCTTGTAATTCAAAAGCAGTACAATTAAATTAAAAGTTTGAAGTAATACCTTGCGTGCAAAGTCTCCTTTTCCTTTGTTATAGGCTTTGTTCTCCAGAAAGTCCATGATGAAATGGGCAAGTGGTGGGCATGCTTTGATAAGTTCAGGATTTAGTAATAACTATAGAAAAAAAAAATACAATAAAAGGCACATGATATGAATTAGACCAAAAACCCAACATTCTTCACTTATTACACATAGAAAAGCATTAGGTATGGCACTAAAAAGAAATCTTTTTAAAACGTAAAACATCTTACAGAGAATCATACAAGACAGAGAATAGAAAATATATAATCAGAATATAAAAAAAAATCATGTGCCAAAAAGCTCAATATTTTTGCTCTTCACTTCCAAAATTTACGAGATGACTATTATAAAATATAAAACCGAATTGTGCTTTTAAGATACATGCGCAGCAGTTTCACACAGATAAATGAGATTTTCTCAAACAGTAGAGATGTGAGCAGTTTTTATTCTCCCCACTTTTGGCAATGGAACAGAATCAATATATTGCTGTATGAATCATCATACGACTCTATTAAGCTAGTCTGAGCAGCCATCTTCCAGAACAGATTTAAGATCAGAACCTGAGAACTTCTGCAAATCTTGAAACATTTTTTTTTTTTTATGCATTATGCAGATGATATGTAAAATGGACTGGCAAAACTCACTACAAAATGTATAATCCTCAGTAAAAACCAATAAGACGTGTGTCGCATTATTACCTGTAAATATGCATTCAGGTCATTTTTCCTCTTTTCCAGAAATTCTTTATCCATATTGTTAAATGTTTTTTTTCCTGGTAGTTTCAAAAGTCCAGCGAGGTTTTCAAACTAAAAAGTTAAAGAAAAAGTTTTAAAAATTTAATTTTGAATGAATCCATAATGATACCAATTGGTAGATATAAGCAAAATGAGGTTATTGAACTGGAATTTCACACAGAAATAGACACAATCTGTATTAAGTAGACTGCGGACACAAAGCAAGGCTGAATTGAGTGGACTATATTTAATGTACTTCTATAAAGTGGTCTTATGTTGTTGAAAACAATATGGTCGGTGCATTTTCTTGGGATATAGTGGCTTGAACGACCAATACAGTAGTAGAACATTCTTAAAATAGAGGCTCAGACCTTGTTCACGATCTGTCAGCAAAACCCATTACCCTTACAGAAATTTACATTATATTTATAGGATCTTTCTCAACTTGGGTTACTGACTGGTAAAAAGTAAGGCTATACTGGTGTGTACAATCAACAATCTCGGGAAATGGAGCTTTAACACACCCATTGTGAAGGTGCACAAAAACAGATGAAGGACTGAAAGGGATCATCAGACCAAATGCTCCACTCCCTGAGCTATCAGTGGTCAGGCACCTATCCCGGTCAAGGCGCTGAAATATTAATAAAAAAAAATCCTTTAGATATCTGTGAAAGACTAGAAATCTAGAAATGAAAATATGGTGAGTAAATTAAATATACAAAATAGTGGTTAGTCATAGCTGAATAACGAATAGTAGGGAAATGGAATCAAATGAATCTCGGTGGGAAATACTGGCACCGATTAGTGTAGGAAGATATTTTATGAAATTCAAAACTGTCGTCTGATTTGTGGCTAGTAGGAATGTGAACATAACAAGTGTATAATTTTATGACCATTTAATTAAAAAGAAAAAGAAACAAAAAAAGGAAAATACAGAAATGAGCATCTTTGCCAAGAGCAATAATTTTACACCTAACCTTTGGGCACCTGAGAATATGATAGCATAACAGGTGAATGTTTATTTAAACACACGTCTGTGAAGCAGCAGAAGCATATTTTAGGTGTTTTTAGTGTATGTTATAGTGCTAGAAAAGACATTGAAGCCAGTGGGTGGGAACTCCGGCTAAGCCTTGGGATCAGGCGTTTATAGACAGCTGGAAGTAGAGTTCACATTGCCTCATCAGCTAGAACAATGGCCTCACACAAGTCATTTTGGGTTCATGTAGAGTCTTTATAAAGTCACTATTTTGTACAATAAAAAATATGAAATTAGAGATCAGCACCAGGGAATCAAAATTAGAACACTGAGCAGATTAGTTCTATGCAACGCCTGGCTTATGTATGCAATACAAAATAATCTAAAGAGAAAATACATTAAAACTAATTGCATCATTGTATTTTAAGAATGTTACATGGTGTAAAATGTAAATGACTTTTCTTGGCTATATTTACAGGCAATATCCTAAGGCAGGGTTTGAAGATCAGGATTCTCTAGACAGCAACTTATTCTACAGACAGGTTTGTTTGCCCACATACTTTGATGAACTAGAGGTATAACCAAGGATAATGAACATCTACATAGGGATTAAATAGCTGCCTGTCTGTATAAAACATCAAGCTTGTCTGTTTTGTTCATAAGATGTACGATTAGAGTGCTGAAGGATACAATAACAACACATGGACACTCACAAATGCTTTAAGTCATAATTTTATTCACTGGATTTAGGAATTCAAGACCTCAGGTTAAAGGACCACTATAGGCACCCAGACCACTTCAGCTTAATGAAGTGGTCTGGGTGCCAGGTCCATCTAGGGTTAACCCTGCCTGCTGTAAACATAGCAGTTTCAGAGAACCCAGCCTCTAGTGGCTGGCTCATTGACAGCCGCTAGAGGCGCTTCTCACTGTGAAAATCACAGTGAGAAGACGCTGGACGTCTATAGGAAAGCATTGAGAATGCTTTCGTATGGACTGACTGAATGCGTGCGGCTCTTGCATTCAGCGGAAGAGGGAGGAGAGTCCCTGGCGCTGGAAAAAGGCAAGATATTAACCCCTTCCTCCCCCTAGAGCCCGGCAGGAGGGGGGCCATGAGTGTGGGGGGACCTATTAATAATATAGTGCCAGGAAAACAAGTTTGTTGTCCTGGCACTATAGTGGTCCTTTAACTGGTCAGAGAACAATTAACACTTTGTTTATCATTACTCGTATACCACTACCATAGACTCTATTCAGAAATCTATTCCATTCATTAAACTTTGGACTCTATATAGCTCAGCAATAATTAACTATGTAGATCAGGGGTTCCCAACTTAGTCCTCAAGTACCAGCACATGATTTAGGGATTACTCTGTCGTGTGTAAAGTGTTTTTTTTCCCTTTTACTAAAAACACCTTAGGCACAACTGAAAACAAAGCCATTTTGCAGCCACTAGAGGTGGTTCTTCGTTTTCGCTCAAATGACTAATTCTATGCATTTATGTGTAAATCGCGTATCCTTTTATTTTCTTCTTCATTTTACAAAAGGTGTGAATTCTATAGAAATTGGCACTTTTATAATTTAACCTTGTTACACCACACAGTCAATCAGACAACGGGTCCTGTTACTTCCTGGTATTTTAGCTCAGTTGAGCTAAACTTAAAAAGCAGACAATTTCCCAAAGCACATATGTGCCTTGCAAATACTTCACATTGAGCTGCATTGGGGAGTATGTGATTGGACAACCACAGAAAGTCTGGGCTGGGGAAGAAGGGGTGGGCTTGCAAAGGCTGCAGACAAAAGCTTTTGCAGGCTATTTTTAGATATACTACCAATGAAAAAAGCATAATTAAATGCATGCATGTTTAAATTGTGGGTATATCCACTAAACAGTAATTTTTTTTGTATTTGAGATAGTGGAGTGTACCTTTAACCCTTCATATACTAAAATAAAAACCAATATGTGCACACACAAATATGGACAAACTGAAATAACTTATAGAAACAACACATATCAAATATTATGGTCCATAAACAAAATAGCTTTGGACTTTAAACACACACATTTATAGCGTCCGCTGTTGGCAGCCATCAGCTAATAACATTTACAATGTGGATACATTTGCTGTTCCCTAAATGGCAGACAATTGACCTGTTAATGTCTTATGTGAGGCTATGCACATGCACTGTTTTTTCCCTTACAAGCTAGAAATATTTCCATTGACTTCATTGCTGCTTGGTTTTACTATGCATTCATACAACGGTCACCAGATTTTAGTTTGTGCAATAGCTGGATGCCTTTGTAAAAAAATCAAAATCCATAAAAACGTTAACTGAAGTTTTAGAGCAAAAAAGGTAGAAATAGGAACGGTCACTTCTCTGTAAGTAAAAGTTCATTGTTTCTTCACAGCAGCAAACACTACTGAACCGGAGGTGAACAATGAAGTCAAAGTAAGGAGAAAAAAAAAAAAACATTTACTTCTGTATTCATGATGACTTTACTACCCAATGATGGTTTCTATAAGGAAATGCAATACAAGTGTATCCACGCTTCAGTGTTTCTTAATCACGGCTGTGCCTGCATGAATGCCGCTGCAGTGGTTGTGGTTAAAGGGACATTCTTCTTCCTAAAGCACTGCATAATCCCTTGACAATTCATAAAAGGGACAATTTAAGGGAAACAGGCAGTTGTACTAATGTATTTAGGAACATTCCCCCAGCAGTCAAGCAGACAGATAGGAGGGTTAGCTATTTGTCTGGTTCCATGAAGCAAAGAGCTTCCTTATGTAAGCATTAGACAATGTGTTCCTGTGAGATGAATTTTAGTGGGTGATCGCCACATATAGTAATATGATTAGCGCATTTGGGGCAATTGCCACAAAAGTGCAAACTGTTTATCGGACAGGAAGGGGAGACTGTCAGTTTTACCAGTGGAGTGACCCTTTAATTCAATTTGCATGAAAAAACTAACTAAACCTACTCGTCCTCTTGGCCCATCCCTCAATATAACTTTACAGACAAAAGTAAGCCTAGTTTGTATGTACAGGAGCAGCAAACACACGTGAAGATGGATTCCTGATACATAACATCTCATTTGATAGATCTGCTTTAACAGAAACCTATGCAGTTATGCAGACTTATTGAGAAATGTCACGTATGCCAGTTTTGGATTAAGTTTGGATTTTAAAGGAACGGAATATAGCAATATATGCAAACCAATAAAAGTTAGATTTCTGGTGGCACAGACATACCGACAGCTGTCTGGAGCTCAGACCTCACAGATCTATAAGCTTTTACCAAAAGCCTATATTCTCAATTCCCAAGCTCAGTTTTTCCTTCCTAAGCTCTGTGACCAATACAACAAATGATCTACGCCACTGTTACACACCCATTATTCTGTTATTCTCAACATTTGTCTACACTCCTGCTCTAATAAACGACCAAAGGACTAATGTTACAAGATAAATATAATTGCACACTGGCACAAAGCTTTATGATATATTATTGCCAAATTCCATAAGTGTTACTTCACAAGAAAAAACATATGAAAATGTATATTTGACATGTTGTGAAATGTTTTTTTAATATGGGAGTACTGGTCGAAAAAATTCCATATTTAATGAAACCACAGTAAAAAAATATGGTATTACCTGATCTGTGATGCGCATGTGAAAATCATGAAAGTCACTGTAGCGTCGATAAGTTTTCCACATGTCCTCCACTGCTTCCAAGGTTCTCCGTTGGACAGTAATGGCATAGAGTGCATAGGTTTTGCCGTGCTCGTTACAAACTCCTGTCAAAATATTGTAGTTACATTAAGAATGGACTAATAAACATTGAACTGAAAAAAAACAATAGTTTATAACAATAGTTATAACAGAAAGGACAAAAAAAAAAAATATATTTTTCATATATACATATATATACACACACATATATATATATACACACACACATATATATATATATAATTAAATGGTTATGATTTCACTATAAAATCGACACAAAAACCAAAAGAGGTTTAGGTAATTTTAAGGGACACTATATGCATTAAAACAACTTTTATCTTAATTAATTGGTTTTCGTGTATATAGAATGCTTCTGCAGTCCAGCTGCTCAATTATCTGCCATTTAGGAGTTTATCACTTCATGCAACCCTAATCACACATCCCCTGCATGTGACCTACATAACATCCCTACACATTTCCAGTAAAGAGATCTAATTTTTAATTATCATTTGCTGTGTAAATAGCTGTGTAAATTGCAATATCACTTTTTTTCTTCTAAGAATTCTGTATCTCCTGCAATAGCCTGCTGTGTGTGATTAAAGTTCAATTTACAGCACAAGAGATAAAAAAAATTCTAAAGTAAACGCACTGTGCTTAGACATCTGATTAAAAATTAAACAATTTTTTTTATGTAGGATGAGAGTCACATCCAGGGGAGGTGTAGCTAGGGCTGGATAAAAGGAAACAAAACTGATTTAACTCCTACGTGGCAGAGAATCAAGCAGTGAGACTGCAGGAGCATGATCCATATACCCACACTGCTTAACCCCTTCAGGACGGAGTCAATAGTGCACGTTCTGATCAAAACAAAACGTAAACAAAAACTGGAATTTGCGCTATGTGTCTGTTCACCCGTAAGTCCCCTCTTTCAAATTATATGCACCCACACTTATTATATATCATTTTGTTCAGGAGAAACAGGGCTTTAATCTATCATTAACTATTCATATATGGAACATCATTTATTATGAATAAAAGTAAAAAAAATGTGAGAAAATAAGATTTTTTTTTAAATTTGCATTTCCGTCTGACATTTTAACTGTGAATGTCATAATACTGTTAGGTTTTACTGCAAAAAAAATGCACATATTTGTAATCAGCGATGTCTCACGAGTACAACAGTACCCCCCATTAACAGGTTTTATGTTGTTTTGGAAAGTTACAGGGTCAAATATAGAACATTACATTTTCAAATTGAAATTTGCCTGATTGGTAATGTTACCTTTGAGACGGTGTGGTAGCCCAGGAATGAGAATTACCCCCATAATGGCATACCATTTGAAAAAGTAGACAAGCCAAGGTATTGAAAGTGGGGTATGTTTAGTCTTTTTTAGTAGCCACTTAGTCACAAACACTGGCCAAAGTTAGCGTTCATATTTGTTTTTGTGTGAAAAAAGCAAAAAACTAATATTTGGCCAGTGTTTGTGACTAAGTGGCTACTAAGAAAGACTGGACATACCCCACTTGCAATACCTCGGGTTGTCTACTTTTGCAAATGGTATGCCATCATGGGGGTAATTCTCATTCCTGGGCTACCATACGCTCTCAAAGGCAACATAACCAATCTGGCAAATTTCAATGTGAAAAAAATGAAATGCAAGCCTTATATGTGACTCTCTAACGTTCCAAAACACCATAAAACCTGTACATGGGGGGTACTGTTATTCTCGGGAGACTTCACTAAACACAAATATTAGTGTTTTAAAACAGTAAAACATATTACAACAATAATATAGACCATAAAAGTGCAGTTCGCTTGTAAAAAATGCAAAAAACGTCACTTTTACTTAAAATATCATCGTTGTAATACAATTTACCAGTTTGAAACACGAATATTTGAGTTCAGCGAAGTCTCCCGGGTAAAACAGTACCCCCTATGTACAGGTTTTATGGTGTCTTGGAGAGTTACAGGGTCAAATATAGTGCTTGCAAATTAAATTCTCTGCACTTTCTCCCTGTGTTGTCATGCATGTCAATCACATTTTAATTAATCAAATCACATAATTACGTTAAAAGATTATTTAAATATACATGTAGAATTTTAATATATATGCATTTATAGGTATTTAAATTCTACGTGTATACTGATGTAATCTTTTATGTAATTATATGTATTTATCTATATATATATATTTGCGGTTATTTGCATTTTATATATAGATAGATATATATAGAATGTCATTCTAAGTGTATTTTGTTACCGATATATATATATTAATAACAAAATACAGTTAGAATGAAATTACATATGCATATATAATTTATATTACATTTTGTTTCAATATTTTATTTATTTATTTTATTATTTAATTTATTTATTATTTTAATTATACGTATTTATATATAATATATATGTACATCTATTATATATATAATATATATACATATTATATATATATATATGTAATGTCATTCTAAGTGTATTTTAATATTAATATATATACTTATATTAATATTAAAATACACTTTGTATGACGTTACATATATATAATATGTATATATATTATATATATAATATATATACATATTATATATATATATATAAAAATGCATTTATTTTATTTTTACACATGTCTAATTATTTTTTTTAATTCTTCCCACCAGCAGGGGGACTGTCTGATATTTCAAACAGTCCCCCTGCTGGCATATCCACAGCCAGCTATAGAGGGCCATGTGATCGCTCTTTGAGAGCGATCACATGGCCCCCGGGGGCCTGATTTGCCGTGGGAGGGCTGCCTGGGCTGTGAGGCAGTCCTCCCGAAGCGGATCGCGGCGGAGGTAAGTACATCTTACCTCCTGGGGCTGCAAGCCGTTACGGCATGCTATGCCGTCATAACGGCGTTAAAGCCCACTTAACCCGTGACGGCATAGCACGCCGTAACGGCGTTAAGGGGTTAATTGAGGAGTTAAATCACTTTGTTTCTGTTTATGCAGCCCTAGCCACACCTCCCCTGGCTATGATTGACAGAGCCTGCATAAAAAAAAAAACTGGTTTCACTTTCAAACAGATGTAATTTACCTTAAATAATTGTATCTCAATCTCTAAATTGAACTTTAATTACATACAGGAGGCTCTTGTATGGTCTAGCAAGCTATTAACATAGCAGGGGATAAGAAAATCTTAATTAAACAGAACTTGCAATAAAGAAAGCCTAAATAGGGCTCTCTATACAGGAAGTGTTTATGGAAGGCTGTGCAAGTCACATGCAGGGAGGTGTGACTAGGGTTCATAAACAAAGGGATTTATCTCCTAAATGGCAGAGGATTGAGCAGTGAGGCTGCAGGGGCATGTTCTATACATCAAAACTGCTTCATTAAGCTGAAGTTGTTCAGGTGACTATAGTGTCCCTTTAACCCCTTAAGGACACATGACGTGTGTGACATGTCATGATTCCCTTTTATTCCAGAAGTTTGGTCCTTAAGGGGTTAAAGGATCCATCTAAATAAAAAAATTTTAAAAATGGTTTACGCATACGAGCAATTCCTATATTTTTTTTTAGAAAGGAATGCTCTTCACCGGCACCTGATTCTCTACTACTGCTACTTTTTGAGGCATATTGTTTAATAGAAAAATACCACAACCACTTTAAATGCATACAAGTCAGGGACTACATACAAAACAAAGGTTCTAACCACAAACAGAAAGCATTTGTTTAGTTCCGCAGTTCCATTCTTTAATTTCTAAAACATCAAGTTAAGGATAATTCTGTTATTTGTTCCATTAAAATGCTGCATTTTTCTACATCCTTTTCTTACGGCAATTCCCACAGTAAGATAATTTACACTATGAGATGAATATATTGATGGATGAGTTCCATTCAAATCAACTCACATTATGACAATTTGACATAAATGATCTTAGTAATTAATTAGTAGGCTGCCATTGTAGCCTAATTTGAGTCAAGTCTAGGATCAATCTGAGGTCAACAAATAATCAGGTTACACATATTGAGTTGGAAGGAGTTAAGCTAATATCCAGATAATTTTTATGTTAAATGGTCACTCTAATCGTTTTAAGTAAATGAAGAGATTCAACTGTATTTTAAAATTTGCGTCAAATAAGACAAAAATAAAAACAACTCTAGTAATATTTTGATACTAAAAAACAAATACGCTTTAAAGTACATTTAGAAGCATTGTATGACAAACATATACACACCCACAGAATTATAAATTATATTTTTTCATAGCATTTCTGAAATATCTATATGTACTGATCTCCAAACAAATTTAGCTCAAGCCCAAGAATGTGTTGGCTTTTGATCTAGTCTGTCACTGAACACATATTTCACGTGGAGCTGTTGGTTTAATCTTTCATATGGTATTTGACTTGCCTATTAAAAGATTTATGGTTCAGGGAAAAACATTTAACACTGTCAGGAAATCATACCATAGCTCGGCTAGTGTGAAGAACATATACATTTATTTCATACAATTTACCGGAATGATACAAATAGATAAACCTGTGTGCACACAATTAAAATCCGCAAACTGAATCTGTATCAAAATAAAGCAAGGGTAAAGACCAAATCTAGCCCAGCGAAGAGTACACACATGTCTGTGATCCAACAAATAATGGGTTAAAGGAAATGTTTCTGCTCTTAGTCCTATTACTGTGTTCGGTGTTTTTCGACTGACATAATAGTCCGGTTTCACAATCTTTTTTGGAGGGGAGTTTTGAAAGTATTATTGTGTCAATTTCACTTTTGCAGTGTTTAAAGTTTAATATTATGGAATATATTCATCCCTTTCTTCCTCTTCTGGGTTATTTTGATCCCTATTGAGCTTTTTTCAATTTTTAGGGGCCCGGCCTATTCAAGGGCTTATACCAGAGGGACATGGAGTAGTTTTTTGCTTTTCTCCTATTTCATTCTCTTCATTGCTTTTTTAAAAGCATCTCTATTTTGGATTTTTCCACATTTAACCCATTACTTGGGGTATGTTGTAACCTCTGCACTAGTCAAAGCTTTTGTCTTTTATGTTAAAACATTTAATTAATGATAAATAAATGACAATGAAAATGTAAGGAATAGGAGCATGCTTTTTTCTCTCCTTATGCTCGTAGGAAAGGTGTATTTTATTTACACTTACCAATAGATTACTTTTATTTATATTTTTACTGCAATCCTATAAGAACCTTTTATTGGCTCGTGCGTGGATAACTGTAAATATCTGAGCATGTTATATTCAGCACCCTTTGCATTGTGACCTGCATAGTAAAGTTAACGGTACACAGTAAGCACCATAACCACTATAGATATTGCAGTGGTTATGTTGCAAGAAAGTGGTGGTGGTTAAAGTGTTTCTATTGTTCTGTGACAAAATGTGGGGCACTCTGGTGGTGATGAAAAGAGTAGGATAACACTTGTCTAAATCAGAGTAATGAAGGGATACTTTAAGCAACATAACAACAGACCATGATCATGCTATCTGTAAGTTAAATAATCTTTGTTTATGGTTTTGTACTCCTTGCCACACCTCCACAGACTGAACCAAACAGTGAACATGAAAACAAGGTTTTAATTTTCATTCACGTTACAGAAAAGCATGTTTAATTTGGACGTTCTACTCTCTTGCTCAGTTAATTGAACTCTAATAAAACTTAGGAAGCTGCAACAGCTCCTGGAAGACCGTTATCTGAGCAGGAGATAAGAAATTCTAAATTAAAGACACTGTGCAAAAAGGGAAGATGAAAATGTAGACTCCTAGCGTGTAGTTCGATTGTGTGAATCTCAGCCAGAGGAAGTGAGGCTGCATAAACAAAGTGATTAAACTCCTAAGTGGCAGGTAATTGAGCAGTGAGACTGCAGAGGCATGATCTATACACAAAACTGCTTCATTGATTAAGCTAAAGATGTTTGGGTGCTTAAAGTGTCTCTTCAATGATATTAATTTTAGTTATTAATGTGTAAAATGTGATATATGAAAGCTTTAGATCACAACACAACCTATGGTCAACAACAGTTCAGCCACTATCTGAAAAGGTTTACCAAAACAGTAGTTAAACAATGTCTAGGTTGATTATTTAACTCTCTGAATGCGGACTATTAGAAGTTACCAAGTCTTAATTTAGTGGGGTAGGTAAAAACTAGAAGAGGCTGAGGTCGCAGATAGCCATGACAAGTGCACTTTAAACCCACTGAGAATTCTAAATCACTATTAGTGTAGAAAACTCTACCGGAGATCTAAATTAACAAATTAAAATACAGAAACAGGTCTCTTGATTAGAGAATGCTTAGGAAATGAGGCTTATATCCATGCATTAGATTAATAGATTAAAGGAAATGCAAATTATGAGAGTACAGTTTATAATACAATGGAAAGTTAATAAAAAACAAAATAACCTATATAGGAACAGAATACAATTAATGCCAACAAAAACTTACCAGTGTCAGATATATAAGCGCCAATTTGCACCAAGTCATCGGAGCTGACAACGGACAGGTCATCAAGAGACTGTAAGGAGATACAAATGAGGACAATGTAACATTTAGATTTATATCACAACATTCATTCAGTTCATGTACACAGGCTAGTAAAAAGTGCAGTTGTCAAAAATATGAAAAGAAAATAAATCACAACAATGTAGCAAATATGAGAACAAAATTAACTAGATTCGTAATTGTATTTTTTTTTAAATATCTACTAGAAAATATGCTTTATGAGTTAAGTTTTGCAGTAATATTCAGAATAATGGATTAATATGCCTTTATATTTCATTGCTGTGTGACAAATTGAGCAATCTACTATTATTGTTTCAAGCACTTGCAAAACATGTAAGAAAGAGCACATGATTTGTGACATTTTTTCAGGGCAGAGATGGCCACAAGCTAGACATCTGCTTTTGCAGACCTATAAGCCCATGGAGCTATGATTGTGATGAAATTAATGTATAACAAATATATAGAACAATAAGCAAACAGATTCTAATCCTCGTGTTTTCAATGTATTCAATAGTTTATGCTCTGTGAGTGCAATCGATGAATCAGTACTCCGTTAACTATTATTTAAACTATAATTATTAAATACAAACTAATTATGTCCTTTTTAAATGGCTAACAGGAAAACTATGGATTTATTAAAATGTACCTTTAAAAAAGAACGTTGCAGTTCCTTTAAATGCGTTGACCTTCAGAATGCCCTTTCCCCCCTATTCATAGGCTGTTCTGTTTATTGTAACTGAGTGACACAGGGGAGCTGTATTATTTGAGTAGGCATTTACTCCAGACATGGATCCAAGCCAGAAACAACTAATCTGCTAGTGTTCAAACACCTGCACAAGCACTGCAGTCCCAGAATAGCACTAAACATTACAAACTAAGGGAAAGTAAAAAGTTCCTTCATATATACACACTATTGTTTCCCAGACCTCATACCAACACCAATGTTTCCTTCACACTCTGTGAAATGATCCTTTTGACTTGTAAGGCACAAAAAGTGCCATTCAAAAGGACAACTTGACACTTTACTTTCCGAGAATATTCTTACAACAAATAGGATCAGAAGGGGTAGATTTTATTGCCTATGCACAGGAGGCCGGTTGGATATAAAAAGAGATGGATTTTAAATAGAAATAGCACTACCTGCTTTAAGCAAGAACTCCTAAAACATAGTTTGCCGTGTTAAGTGCAGAAAAATCAGTATATACCGAATGAAGGCCCAGTGAAGAGGCTTTGAAATCAAAACTAACTTTCAAATGCAATCCTAAACCAGTTTGTTCACAATTCTATTTAAAGAGGTTAACTTGCTGCATTGAAACTGAACCTTTAAATTATTATCCTTATGTACCCATTTACCCCCATTTCATTTCTGTATCCCCCTTGTTCACTCTTTATTGTATCATGTTATACAAAATAAAAAAAAAAATACGAATTATAAAAAAAATATATATTATCCTTGGGTTATATGACCCACTTTGTGAATTGGAAAATGCAGTTCTTTTTGCATCTATTTTGTAAAATAGCATAGTTACACGTGTTAAAATTATCATTTTACTTGAGATTACATGGGCAACAAAACAAACATATTTAGAAATAAAAAAAATGGGCCTACAATTTTATCAAAAGTTACATAACCAGCATTGAGGACTGGCATATAGTACCAACATATATATTTGAATATAAAGTAAAGTAATCAGCCATCACATTGGCATCGTATGAAGGGTGCACATCGTCAATGGTTTTCAGTTTCAGATAAACATACTTAACATAAACAACAATTAAAACTATGCTGCTTGGTATGTCTGTCCCCGTACACTAGGCGGGCCCCCTGACGTGTCATCTGTGTCATATTGTTCCCACAGATGTAGAAGGTTTTAGAGGAGTTGTGGACCATTGAGGTCAGCCTATCCATTAGGCAATTGTCCCTGATATTGTTTTTTGTCACATCTATTTTTATGCTAGGACTCTGCGGGCAGCTAAATAGATCATAAGTCAGGCCGTCCGTGGGTCTGGACAAGAGACAGGCAGGCTCCCGTCTCTAAGATTTTGGTGCTCAATTCTACCACTCCTTTCCAGAACTCGCTGACCCTGGGGCAGTGCCACCACATGTGGATGTGAATTCCTCTGTCTCCACACTGGCGCCAGCATATGTCCGTAGGGCTGAGTTTCATGTGGTATTGTTTTACCGAAGTGGCATACCACCTGAAGAGTGTTTTAAAAGATTATGCGCAAGCCTCCCATATATCTTCCCACTCCACACCTTCCAGCACCTCTCCCAGGTCGGCTTCCCATATGTCTGCATACCTCTGCCCTCTTATATCTGTCCCGGTCGAGTTTAGATGGTGGTACATTGTCGATATTAGCCCCTTTGGAGGCGACTCTTTAAAGCACCTCCTCTCAAAGAAGGTCATGGGGTGTTCGCAGCTGCCCTAATTTTTTTCTTTTGTGCGGAAACCCTGATTTGGTCTGTATATTGTAGCCCGTGCTATTCTGGGTCATCTGTTCTGCCAAATGAACTTGTCTATAGTGTGTTGCAGGCCTGCCAAATTGCCCTGTGTCATCTTCACCGGCAGAGTCTGAAACAAGAAGCACTTTCATTTTTATGGAGTGCAATCTGCCTATCCAAGAGATAGGCTTGTCCATTCAGTGTTCAATGTCATGTGTGAGGGTTCAGATCACTGGAAGATAGTTCTTGTCATACATTTGGGTGTGATCTGAATTTAGGCAGACACCCAGGTATGTTAGGGCTGTGTTAGCTATTTGTAGCTTAAAAGCACTTTGCAGTCATGCAGTGTCCGGGGCAGAGAGGTTAAATTGCATGACCATAGATTTTTGAAGCTTAACTCTGTAACCCGAGAGATTGCCATAGCGGGTTAGCAGCGTTGTTAGGTGTTCCATAGATCTTATGGGATCTGAAAGGGTGAGTAGAACATCTTCGGCGTATGACGCTACTTTATATTGTTTGTCTGCTATCGTTACTCCCTGGATCTGTGGGTGGGCTCTGATGGCACAGAGCAGCGGTTCCAATGTGATTGCAAAGAGTAAAGGGTATAGCGGGCAGCCCTGTCTCATGCCATTCCCCAACGGGAACGGGGATGGTTGTGCCCCAGTAATGATGGTTTGTGTCTGAATGTTTGCTTAAAGGGCCCTTATCGCTGTAATAAATGGTTCAGGAAAACCGATGGTTCAGGAAACTTCGGACCTCCGAAGGTCCGGAGTACCCCGAACAGATACGGTCATTGCACCCTGTCAAAGGCCTTCTCGGCGTCCAAAGAGATCGCCAGAGAAGGTCTCCCAGTCACCGCCAAACGCCAGGTCAACACGGCCCCTCGACGGGTGTTTTCATATAGTTGTCTATCTGGCATGAAGCCTGATTCATCTGATTCAGGTGGACCAGACACATTAGGAGAGGCGTTAGTCTAACCGCCAGTACTTTAGCGAATATCTTCATGTCAGAGTTAATGAGGGAGATGGGCCTGTATTTTGGTGTGTGTGTGTGTGTGTGTGTCATCCCTACCTGGTTTGGGTATGAGGATTATGTTGGCTAGTGCCATGTCCGCGTCGGGAATACCCCTCTGCAGAAAATGGTTGCATAAGTTAGTGAGATGGTGGGGGTGAGTACTTTACGGAATGTTTTGTAATATCTGAAATCGTACCTGTCAGGTCCCGGGGCTTTAATCCCCTTAAGTGCTGTAATAGCCACGTCTACTTCAGTTTGTGTTAAGGGTGCCTTAAGGCCTTCTGCATCTTCCCCAGTCACCCCCGAAAAGATCAAGTTTTTTACGAAGTCATGCACTTCCGTGACATAGTGTACATTGTCGCTATTCAGGTGGGGGGAGTGATTATATTGGACTGTGTAAAATTCCTTAAACACTTTGTTGATATGTTGTGGTGTGTTGGCTAGTTCGCCACACGAGGTGCAAATTTTCGTGATTGGCTTGTAGCCTAAGAGTTCTGGCTAATAGGGTGTCCATTTTATTCGACTTCTCGTAGAACAAACGTTTGGACCATGTGAGGGAGCGAGCAACTCCCTCCAGTGCTAGTTCTTTAATAGAATGTCTCAATGCATTTATTTCAGTGAGTTTTGAGTGTGTGGGATTAGATTTGTGTTCTACATAGAGCAGTTTGTAGATTTGTCAAGAGTTCTGTTTTTCA
Source organism: Pelobates fuscus (assembly GCF_036172605.1). Taxonomy (NCBI): domain Eukaryota; kingdom Metazoa; phylum Chordata; class Amphibia; order Anura; family Pelobatidae; genus Pelobates; species Pelobates fuscus. The sequence continues at coordinate 327,932,714 of NC_086320.1, read as the reverse complement.
CTTTTTCTGGTTTGTGATAAAGTGCCCTCGCACCACTGTTTTATGGGCTTCCCATACTGTTGGGCTCACCTCTGGTGTGTCATTTAGTGTGAAGTAATCCTTGATAAGTAAGTCAGTCTTGCGGCTAATTTCTTTGTCGTCAAGTAGGATGGTGTTCAGTTTCCACAACCAGTTTGTCAAGTATTTGAGCCCACCGAGAGTGACGGAGATGTCGGCGTGGTCTGACCACGTTATGCTATTAATGTCCGACTGTAGGACATTGGTCATCCCATGCCCATTTAGCAGTAAATGGTCTATCCTGGAGTATGTGTCATGTGGTGCAGAGCAGAATGTATAATCCCGCATGTCCGGGTGCTGGAGCCGCCACGCGTGCAAGTGTATCTTATGCGCCCTTGCCCTGGGATCTGGGTACCCCTCGTTTCGCACTCCTGTCAGCTGCCAGACACAGCACTGTGTTGAAGTCTCCCCCCACCACAACCACTCCCCCTCCTGCATTTTGGGTCAAGGTGGTAAGAGTGTCCCCAGTATGGTGTGTCTGGGTAGTTTAGTGCGTAAACATTTGTTATGTGAATCTTAGTGGTGTATAAGGTGCCTGTCAGGGACACATACCTACCCTCCGGGTCAACCTGTGTGCCGGTTACCTGTAGCGGGCACTGTCTATGGACAAGGATGGCCACCCCTGCTCTCTTTCTCAGTGCACGTGCTTCATAAGTCCTAGTGTATGTCCTGTTTTGTAATCTAACCAGAACCAACCTCAGCTTTGAGCTCCCTCAGCAATAAGCGGCGCTTATTTGGTGTATTACGGCCCTTAACATTCATAGATTTTACCTTCAGAGCAATGGGGTTGTGCCTAAACTTGTTGGTAATGCTTCGTGGGTGTGGACTATGGTGTGTTTGTTATTCAAGGCCCCCCAGTACCGCGGGGACATAGCAATGCATGAACCTAGTAAACAGTACATATACAAAATAACATAACTCAAAACAAATAAAGTCTGGTCTTACACCTTGGCAGAGCAGTCCGGGGGTGCAACCCCCCCTCCCTCAACGAATCCAAGGTCCTCGCCAAGGGAGGTGGCTCCCAGCCCCAGTCCCTGCCTGTGTGTTAAGGTGCAGTACCTATGATCGTCATTCAGTTCACATTCCCGTTACAACCAGGTAGTATAGTAACCCTCCACCCCCCAGCATCAGATCCCCCCGGATTGTGCTATCATGACCTTTGTAAGTGGTCCTCTAACCAGGTTATATGGGGCCCTTCTCTTCACCGGAATACCCTCACCCCATGTCACCTCTGGGGCCGTAGCTAGGGTACCCTATCAGGGCTAGTGCGCTTAGTGTAAAGGTGTGTGTGTTGTCATGGTGGGTGCTAGTGTGGGTTGAGTGGAGCACCCACTCCGTTTAGCTCTGACTTCAGTGAGTCCCATTCTGGGATCATCCTCCCTCAGAACATAAGCTTAAGTTAACTATGTACATATGATATAATAGATAGATAGATCCTGGGATATAGAGATTTCCACATCCTTGTACTGTAATATATTGTCCATGCTATATTTCACAATAGATTCCTTGGCTACGTAGTAGTGAAAGCAGATAATGACGTCTCAGGGAGCGGCTCCTTCAGCTCTCCTGGCCCTTAGCGCTCTGTGGGCCCTATCCATCCACCCCACTTTCATCAGGTATGTCGTGTTTAAAATAGTCCTGCATTGCCTGTGCCAGGGGCTCCTGACTGAGGGTATCGGGGAGGCCTCTCACCCACAGGTTGTTGCGTCTTGAGCAGTTGGATAAATCCTCCATCATTTTGAGGCTGTCTATTTGGCGTGCCATTGCTTCAGAGTGGATCACCACTCCGTTATGCGCCTCCACTGTGGTTCCCACACACTGTTCCAGATCTGCCGTCCGGGCCCCCAAGATTTGTATCTCCGATTTTACCTCTTGGGTATTTCGTGTCATCTCCCCTGCCAGGTAAGTTTTGACTTCAGTGAGTTTCTGGAGGATTTGTGCTGCAACCTCATGCTGCAGATCTGCATCTTATCTCCCTCTGCCACTGATACTGGGGAAAGTGAGCTGCGTGGGCTTGCATGGCGGCCATCTTGCGTGAGACGCGAGGGATGTGCAGCCGCAAACAGCTCCATGACCGACAGCGCTGATTCCCCTCGCTCCCCACGCTTTCTCCCTGGCTGTTTCACTCCTGAGCCCGTACTGGACATTTCTAGGTGTGTCCTGGTGCTGCTGGCAATTGCTATTTTCGTAGCGGATGAGCGGGAGCTCTGAGACTAAGCGGTCATTAAGGTCCACGTCTAAACCATGCCTCCCGACATTCTGTGTTTTTAATTACTATAACTTAAAAGTACGTAGTGTAGCGGGAACTGCAAATTAACCAAGTTATATTAATATTGTTTACTAACTTAACAGTTTACAATCATTATCCAGCCATCCAACCAGAGTTCATCCATAAAAGACTGTTAAAACAAGTTGCTTGAATCAAAATCGTTCAAGTCACCATCAGCAAATCAATGCTCTTCTTAACCTAAGTAGCAAATTTAAGTTGCTACCCTCACTTTACAAAACTTTCATCTGTTACCTTTACTATATGTGCTAAAAACTACTGCAAAGCACTATAAAATACCCATGTACTTTTCCAGCAAAAAACAGTAATTTTACTTACCGTAAATTCCTTTTTTCTTAGTATAGTGGCAGTACTTACAAGTGGGATGTTCCTTAGGATTCTGGACAAGAAGCTCCCCCTTCTTTAGAATTTAAATGCTGTGCTCCGCCTGCTGCCTCCATATAAGCTGTAACTCAGAGACACTCACCAGTAATACAAAAGAACCAAAACGGAGACCGAATGATGCATAGAATTTTATCTATTTGAAAGCGGAGGGAAAGCCAGTACTGCCACTATACTAAGAAAAAAGGAATTTACGGTAAGTAAAATTACTGTTTTTCCCTTCGTATAGTGGCAGTACTTACAAGTGGGATATAGCAAGACCCCTGCAAACAACAAAGGGTGGGAACTCAGCAGGCCACAGCATGTAGCACCTTACGCCCAAAGCAGCTTCAGATGATGAGAATACGTCCAGCCTACAATGCTTGATAAAAGTATGTAAGGAAGACCAAGCAGCAGTTTTGCAGATGTCTTCAGGTGAGGCGGCTGCTCTTTCAGCCCAGGAGGTCGTCATAGCTCTAGAGGCACGAGCCTTGAAAGGGAAACTAAGGGGAATCCCTTTGGATTGATAAGCCAACCTGATTGTATACGTTAGCCATCAGGCCAAAGAGGGTCCTGAGACAGCACAACCCCTGTTAGCGCCATGAAAGAATACACATAGATCTAAGGATCTAATCCCTGAGTCATCTGAAGACAGATTTTCAGGGATCTTCCAACATCTAGGAGATGTCACATTCTTTCCAGATCCGACGTAGGAAAATGATAAAACCCCGGTAGGACAATAGGTTGGTAATTGCAGCACCAGAAGAAACCTTTAGGCAAAAAAGAAGGCTTGGTGTGCAGGACCACCTAGTCGCGATGAAAAAGGTGAATTCCGGAGAGAAAGAGAGAGCTCGGATCACACCTACTCAACCAGCAGAGGCGATAGGCACCCGGAAAACCGTCTTGAAGGTAAGAAACTTGATATGAACCTCCAGTAAATGTTCAAATGGTGGTTCACAAAGGGCTCGAAGCACCAGACAGATCCCAAGTAGGGAAAGGTACTACTTAGGAGGCCTCTTAAGCCTTATGGACTTAAGAAATCTTAGAAAAAGCAGGTTTGAGGCAAAGCCACGAACCAGGAAGTGATTTAGAGCTGAAATCTGGCCTTTGAGCGAAAACTCCCAGGCCGGCTTCAAACCCATCTTGCAAAAAAGAAAGACTTTCCGGGATAGAGGCTTTGGCCGGATCCAACCTCGAAGTGAACACCAGGTTCTGAACTTCATCCAAACTCTGAAATAGATTTACGAAGTGGACCAGCGGACAGAAGACAGCAACACATCACATAAAGGTCAGAGAGACCATGGCCTTGAAGGATCACCCTTGCAGCAACCATGCAGTCAGGTGAAAAATATCCAGAGTTTCCACGGGGAGAGTCACATTCTCCAATATTTGAGAAGAGACTGGAGATGCTAATGTGAGATTGTCAAGTTTTCCACTTCCGAAAACCAACTCCTGTTCGGCCAGAAGGGCAGGACTGCCAATTACTTGCCTTCTTCATCTTACTTATGAACAATCCGTGGTATAAGAGCGACAGGAGGGAAAACATAAGCCATGTCGAAGGTCCAAGGTATCGATAGACCGTCTAGGACAACTGGGTACTCTCCTGAATGGAGAGAAGCAAAACATTGAACTTTCCTGTATCTCCTTGTGGCAAACAGGTCTATCTCCGGCCTGCCGAAGCGTGAACCCAGCGCCCAAAAAATTTAGCTTGACAGTGCCCAGTCTGCCTGAGACCAAAGTCTACGGCTGAGGCCGTCTGAACTAACTTTAGAGACCCTCTGACATGGATAGCTGATATAGCGAGAAGATTCGCTTGAGCCCAAGACATATGAGATAGCAGAGCTCTTGAAGAGCTTTTACCTTCGTGCCACCCTGGCGAAAAAAACCACTGTAGTGGCGTCGTCCGACTGAATCCTCATAGCCTGATTTGTGATGGCTGAACGGAAGGAAACCAGTGCCTTCCAAACAGCATTAAACCCTGAAACTTCAGGAAGCGCCTGACTCCACTCCGTTCCAAGACCCTGACGGAACTGAGAAGCTAGATGGGCGCCCCAACCCATCTGGGAGGCATATGTGGATATCATAAACTATTGTTTCTGAGCAAACGATAGGCCCTTTGAGATTTTGCTTCTGTGTTTCCACCAGTTCAGGAGTCCTTTCACCCTTTTGGATAGGTGGAAGGAGAGTCTAGATCTTCCTGTTTTCGTGTCCATTGGGAAAGGATGTCCCATTGCAATGGTTTTGCTTCTGCCTTTGCCCAGGCCACTGCTGGGATTGCAGAAGCGAGGAGGCCTAGAACCTCATAGCATCTCTGATTGAACTTAGGTTTTATGCAGCTTTGATACGGCTTTAAAAATCCTCATTTGTTTCACTAATGGTAGAAAAAGAGAGAGGGACTGTGAATTTCCTCTAAGACCCAAGAACTCTAGACTTCGTGACGCAGTCAGCTTGGATTTTTCCAGGTTCAGGATCCAACCGTGATCTCTTAAAATCTTCATTGTAATCGTGAGATGAAGATTTAGCAGTTGTCTTTATTGGGCCTTCAGGAACCAAACGTCCAGGTATGGAACAATCGAGATACCTTTCAGACGTAAAACCACTGCTATGGATGCCAGGATTTCCGTAAAAGCTCGAAGAGCTGAGGACAGGCCAAAGGGAAGAGTTTAAATGTAAATGGAGAATCCTTCGCTTTCTTGAAACAAGAATGCTTGGGCACTTCCGGATTTGAACCCGGGACCTCTCGCACCTGAAGCGAGAATCATACCACTAGACCAACAAGCCAGTGTTGCTAGAACCGCAAACCTGAGAACTTCCGGTTAGATTCTGAAACCGGTACATGGAGATAAGCATATTTAAACCAACTCCGCCATGTAATCTCCCTTTGTAAAAATGTGTGTCAAAAGACAAAATACGTTCCATACGGAACTTCTGTCATGTAAGCAGGTGTTTACTAGATTCCATCTGGTATTTGAACCAGAAAAAAAGGCGTGAGTAAACTCCCTGAAATACTCAACGTTTGGGTACCTCTCTACCACATTTCTTAAAGAAGAAGAGAATTTGTTTACTCTTGATGGATAGCTTGACCGTAGGAAGGATGGACGTGGTTTCGATGAAACTTAATTCTGTAACCTTCTGAAATGGTTCTTGTAATTCACCTATGAAGCACTCTTTCCTAGTCTTGGGTGAAGAACCGAAGGCGTCCTCCCATCTTATGGCGTCAAAACTTCCCCTATTGTCATGCCTGTTGATTCCTGTCAAGACCACTGGCTGTTTAATTAAGGTACATAGTTGGACTCCCATACAAGTACTAACCAGGCCCGAGTCTGGATGGCTTCTGAGATCTGACGAGATCAGGGATTTTCAGGCTGGTATGGCCATAGGCCATCATGCTTTTGAAACCTGCAAAACCGCCCTGGTAACGAAAGGACCTCTGACCCTTGTACTGAAAACTTTAATATCCCTGGGTTCTTTAATCCAGAGGCAGGGCTTTCTTCGTATCAGACATCTGTCTAACAATGTCTTCCAAAGGAGTGCCCCAAAAAAATGTTTGTTCCTTTCAAAGGGTAATGCACATAAGGGTGCTTTAGACGCAGAGTCAGCTGTCCATGTTCGTAGCCAAAGAGCTCTTCTGGCTACTGACGACAAACCCATAATCCTCGCTGATAAACAAAGAAAACTCATCTTTCAGTAGGAACAAGAGATGGGAAGGATCTGTATCAGATTTCCCATAATGTAATCTTCCAGGGCTTGTAGCCAAACGCTCTGAGCTCTGAGAACCGCTGAACCTGCAAATTCAGCTCTGCACTGATATCCTGCGGCCTGGAATATTCTACTACACGAAGTTTCGGCCCGTTCGTCCATTGGGTCTTTAAGCCATGAGACTTCGCCAATGGGTATAGTGGTTTTCTTTGATAGCTGGTCAATCTGAACATCCATTTAGGAAGATCTTCCCATTTTTCTCCAGACTGTAGCTTGACTTGAACGTACGTCTTTCAAGATTCTTTCATTCTCTATGATGGAGATCCAAGATTTAAGGAGACATTGGGAAACCTTTAACCTTACCCTTGGTAGGTTCAGTTTCTTGTACCGCCGTCGTCACTTCCTTAATAAATTTCTTCAGCTCTTCTGGTGGAAACCCCTCCTCCACACTTGAAGTCAGGCTGGAAATATCCAAAGGCGAAGAGACGTCAGACACAGAAGGAGATCTATTCCTCCTACGCTGTGTGGGCAGTTTCTCCCGAATAGCTTCAAATGTCTGGGACAAATATTCCTGAAACCAGCCCAGGAAGGATGCCATATCAGTCTGCTCGGCTTTTACTAGCCGATCCGTTGCGCACTGATTGCATGTATTTTTGCGACATCCGTCAGGTAGAGGTAATGCACATTCCAGACAACATAAGTGCTTAGATTTACTTGTGGTGTTTGGAACAGAAGTTGACATCTTGTCTATATCTGTCTTATCTGGAGACATAGGACTTATTCTAGAAGCATGCATAAAAACAAAAGGTGAAAAAAAGGAGAGTTCAATAGTTAAACCTCACCTTAAATCACCTAAGATCCGTGTAGGAGGGCAGGTGACACGGAGAACCAGAACTGTACACCCACCCTTGGGGTCAGGAAGGTCCTGCACAGCCATGTATCCAAATTTTTAATTTGGCGCCAAACACCGTTTCGCGCATGCTCAGTAGCGTGATTCTGTGTTTGGTGGAACGCAAAGCCTCCCGGGCGTGCGTTCCACCGCTGTGCGCATGCGTAATGAGCAATGAAGGAGAACCGCCTGGGAACTCCGTCAGAAAAAAACACAAAAGACAGTACCCGGTCACGTTCCGTAACGCGAACCCGGAAGTACTGTTGCCGCTCAGTTCCCGCCCGGGAAACTATCGGGCACTCACCTCCCGGTCAGCAACCTGTGCTGAACGCACCAAATCTCCACCTGCACTGTGGGGGAACCTGTCCGTCCCGTTGCCGGGACAAGAAGAACTGGGGAGTGTCTCTGAGTTACAGCTTATATGGAGGCAGCAGGCGGAGCACAGCATTTAAATTCTAAAGAAGGGGGAGCTTCTTGTCCAGAATCCTAAGGAACATCCCACTTGTAAGTACTGCCACTATACGAAGGGAAAATATCTATTTAAAATTTACAAATAATGTGTGCGTATATTATATTATATATATATATAAAAATCCTTAACTTACCAGATTTATACTACCGGTTGGTGACCCATTAAACGATTCTAGAGCAAAAAACAAACAAAACAAAAACAGAATTCATTAGATGCTTTAAACAAAAAAAAAAAAAAAAAAAAAAACTATTGAGGTAAATGCTCACTTTACCAAGAATCAAATCACGTCAGTTGAAAACACAACAAACATTTTTTACAAGAATATTTAACAATTTATGGCACACACCCAATATCTGAATCTCTAAATCCCAAAGGTTTACAACCAAAACATCTCAATGAAAATGCATGTGCACCTGCAACAAGCAAAGAACAGAGCATTCATAAAACAGAGAGTGCTTCATGTGTTTAAGACTCCGGTTTCAGATAAGGTTGTCTCATGTTACAATCACAAAGAAAACATACAAGAACTAGTATTACTTCTACTTTGAACAGGGCAATATTTTAAAAAATGTCCAGAAAAATACGAAGAAAACTAATATCACAAGCTATTGCATAAACAAGTTATTATTTGAATGTACATTTAACTGATTAAATTAAAGAATGAAAATATTGTTTACAGAAGTTGTTAAAATTATCACCATACAACAGTGTTTCCTTACTTTTTTTAAACTCATACATACAAGTATAACATTTAAATACTTATATATCCAGTATGGAAATTTTCCAAAACCGGTTTGGTTACAATCTGTGAAAAACAAATCTGCACTATTAAGTGTGCTTTGTTTTTCACAGATTGTAACCAAACCGGTTTTGGAAAATTTTAATATTGGATATATAAGTGTTTAAATTTATACTTGTATGTATACGAGTTTAAAAAAAACAAAAAAAAAAACAACAACATTGCACAAAACTATTGTATGGCACTTAGTTATGGTCACTTTATTTGGGAATTGCGAGTTTTGTAGCACTTTATGTATATTATCTGGTTAAAAAGTAACCCTGTAAAAAACACCAATAAAACGAAATACACACCCCACATTAGAGGTTTTCCTGTGTTCCTTTAATACATTGCAAATATATATATTTAAATATGAAACAAGAATTTAAAAAAAAAACGCAATTAAACTTTTATTTCGGCACAAAGATAGACTCCTCCGACTGATATCCTCTTTTGCTTAAAGGACAACTGTTACTTCAAAACAATTTTTTTAATTCAATATCATTTTAATCAAGTTTTGAAAGGGAATATATTTTGTACATCCCTATCTTTAGCACATGACCGGATCCCTCAGCCATATACATACACCAGTGATATCGGTGACGTTTGTCCAATCAAATGCTTATTACACAAAAATAACACTATTTTCATTTGCAAGGCTGTAGGGATAACATCTATGCCACAAAATCACCTTATTAAGATGCAGTGATTTTTGTGCTGTTTAGACTAGAGTATCTCTTTAAGATAAAAAGCAGACTTTTCCACTAGAGGGCAATAACACACAAGCCAACAGCATGTTCCAGATTGATTTAACGGGTTCCCTGCACATAAATGTAGTAAAACATTTGCAACTCACTTAAATCGACATTTCAGTACTCCCAGAGTCATGTTCTAAGGATTAAGCAATAATCCTTTAGGTTTACCATGCACTCTACGGTGGTTTTATTTGCAGTTGTTGTTGTGACTCCCATTGCTAGATTTCAAATATGTAATGTCATTTATCTAACTAATTTCTTTCATTGAAGCAAATAGCTTACCAACTATACAAATTTAAATAACAGTGAAAAATATCTTAGAAGTATGCATTGGAATACATGTTTTCTTTCCATACTGTAATTAGTGACTCTCATTCGGTTTATTTCTCATTGGTTGATAAATTCTCTCGGGTTCACTTTTTTTCACTATCAACTCAGCTGAAACCACACTGAGCAGAGTGTAACACACCAATCAAAACACACATTATTGCTTTTGAAAATGTAATATTTATAGATACCATACCAGAGTAACCTTATATAAAATAATAATGTATGTCCTGTACAGTACATAGGAAGAAGACAATGGGTAAATAAGACACATTTGTGGACTTTTATTTAAATTATAGCTTTTTACCGATTGAACATAAGAAAAATAACAGAAAAAATTATAGAAATAAGTATTTCTATGAGAACAATCTTTTTTGATGGCTGACGGAGGCACACTAGCCACCTCTGGAAAATGATTGCACATGCCCAGGAAGATCTTGGAAATCTTCTGGAGACATGACATCTGCTTTTGTGTATGCGTGCATGTGTGAGAATGTAACCAACAATAGAGGCTGGCAGGTGCTTTGAGGAGAATATGTATTCCATTTAATTTCGTCAGGGTAAGTATACCAATCATTCAACTATCAGGGTTACTCACTTAAGCGAGAATTCAAAGTAGGCATACTGGAAGTATAGCTGACAGAATTTTAGCAATTAGGCTATTTGGCCTTCAATTTGAAAGCCACTTGGGTGAATTCTCGCTTTAATGAATCACCCTGTCTGTATACAAGATTTTGTCCTGTATTCAAAGTTAGCCGTGTCTATTTTTAAGAATGACAGAACCACTTCTAGCATCCATATTGCTACAAAGTGCATTCTGAGATGCTAGGAGAGAACACAAAATAAGGATCTCTGTATAGAGTTTGGGTTTTAAGGGAGAGGCTGTGCCTTTATCTAATCATTTATTCCCTGCATATGCGGACTTCTTAGAAGAAGCCTTCAGGCATTATGAATGTGAGTAAAAATAGGGTTTTAAAAACTACCAGTTAACCAAATTAATTTTCAATTAATATTACAAATTCTATCAGCACTGTATCTAAGAACATAGGATTTCTCTGCAACATGCAATTTTTTTTAATGATTACCTCCATCTCCATCGTCGGATCCTTTAAAACTAGGTTCCTTTAACATGTCTAACTCCGCGAGCATTCGGATATAAAGAGCATTGTAACGGAAAGAGGGATAAAACCTTTCATCTCGCAGCATCATGTCATATACCTAAATTTAAACAGGAATAATGCACATTAAAATTAGAAAACAACTGTAAATTGTGCTGGAATGTGATTTTAATATAAATAAATCACCGTTTTACTGCAGTAATTGCAAAGTTACAAGAGTTAAGTTGGTCCCATTTCTTTCCAATTAGTGATTTTCTGGAGAATTGTAGAACAATAAAAGCCTAGTTAGGCCACAGTTATTCAGTCCAAATGTGTTTCACTTAAACAAAGGAAAGGGATGCAGAATATTAACATAATCAGGTTTTTTCAATTGCAGAGTCATAGAATTACATTTATACCAGTGAAACTATTCTAGTGATATGGAAGAGGAAAGAGATTCTATAGAAAAGAGATACAAAGCCTTGTCGATTCCCTTGACAAACTTGATATGTCAAGCTCAAATACAATATATTTCAAAATATACATTAACATATTTGGTACAGACACATCTTTGACGTTAAACTTTATTTAAAAAAATAAATAAAAATAAAACTTTACCTTTCTCTGTATATCGTCAAAAATCTCAGGTGTTGGGTCCTCACTGCTCAGAACATTCTCCAGCTTTGTTAGTAAGTAGTCATCAATATGGACTCTGGGTGATGCCTGTCACAGATATCAAGGAGTGGGTAAATATTAATGTGTTTGTTCATAAAAAAATAAGTCTTGCTATGTTAGGGCTAGAGAAATCCTGTCATCCAGTGGCCAGGCATTTAAAATTGGGCCCCTGTTTTAGCACAAACATTTCTTCTTAGCCACATAAGCTACACATCTGCTGCCAAGACTGAACTGCAGGACACTCATTTCTATAGCCAAGGAGTTCACCAGCCAATACCACTCAAGTTATTAAGTGCTACCTGCTAATATGACAAGTTATTAAGGTAAAAGGGACTAAAATTAAGAAGAAGATTCCTCCTGAGCCTCGGGGCCACACAGGGGACCAATTCCTACACTTTAGGGCAAATCCCTTTACACATACTCTGTCAAAGACCTTTGATCTTTTAAATTATACATTCCTAGATAACCATGAATTGGGCATTCCTTGATTGACAGACTTGAACCTTGTATGGTTAAGTTACTGAGCATTGCCTTAAACTACAGCTCTGAGTTGTAGGAAATTGAGTAGGATTGGAAAGTAGTTTTTATAGAAAATTACTGTGAAATATATGCAAATTTTCCAAAGCAATTTGTTTTACTCAAAATCCCCTGAAAATATGCAGAAAATGCTGCTTTAGCATTTCTAACACAAACACAAAAACAGGGTAAGAGTGGCTACATTTTTTTTTGACGTGCTTATTGCTACTAAAAGTAAATTGGCCTGTTAACTTGGGAACTGCATTCTGCAAGAAGTCCAGCTAAGCCATCCCCTTTATGTGTTCTTTTTTTTTACTACTACACTATTGTTATTTAATGCGGTCTTTCCTGTTTAAATTAAACTTAAAGTAAATCACGGTCACAGAACGTATACAGTGCAGCATCATGCAAATTGTGGCTGAATTCTTCATTGTTGCAGATAGCACAACATTGGTTTGCTAATTTAAATAAACTCTCTCACAAACAGTGTGATTACCCATTATTACGTAGAGGGAGATTTTAATTTCAATATTTTCAGGGTTACACAGTAATTATGTCAAACATGCGTCCGACAGTGAATATATTTGCGGCACGCCTGTCCTGGGGTCGCTTTGTGCTGTGGCTGCGACCACAGCCACAAGATGACAGAGTGCTTGTATGTCTGAGAGCAGGCCAGCCACTATCCCTTCCCTCCTGCCCGCAGTGTCAGAGAAGCGTGTGGCCTGCCTGTGCAGAGCTAGAACTGGTGGACGGGTGGCTCATCTGAAGGTAGGGGAAGAGGGGCTTGGGGGATTTTCCTGTGCTGTGTGTTAAATTGGGGAAGGGGCAGTGAATTCATTTGGGGGAGGGAGGGGGGCAGTGAATTCATTTGGGGGAGGGAGGGGGCAGTGTATTCATTTGGGGGAGGAAGGGGGCAGTGTATTCATCTGAGGGAGGGAAGAGGCAGTATATTAATTTGGGGGGGACGGGGAGAGGGGCCAGTGTATAAAATTGGGGGAGGAAGTGGGGCCGTGTATAAGAGTGGTGGTGGTGGGGGGCAATGTATTAATTTGGGGAGGGAGGGAGGGAGGCAGTGTATTAAATTGGGGGAGGGAGTGGGGCAGTGTATTAGAGTGGTGATGGGCGGCAGTGTATTAGAGTGGTGGGAGGGGACAGTGTGTTAAATTGGGGGTAGGGCAGTGTATTAAATTAGAGTGGTGTGAGTGGGGCAGTGTATTCAATTAGAGTGGAGGGAGGAGGGGCAGTGTATTAGATTGGGTGAAGGGGGAAGTGTATTAGAGTGGGAGGCAGGGAGGAGGGGCAGTGTATTGGATTTGTGGGCAGTTTATTAGAATGAGGAAGGGGGCAGTGTATTAGATTGGGTCGGCATGGAGGCGCAGACCGCTCCCCATGGAGATGCTGATTGGCCGTGCAGCTTTTAACACCGTTTTCTTCTCTTCCTTTCTGCATGTGAGTTTGAATAACTATTTCCCAATCAGACATGGCCTATAAACCGAACAGAAGAGGATCAGGATAGTCCTCCTGAGTCAGATAAGCATTGAGATATTCATTGTTCAGTTAGTTTTCCTTATACTATACCAATCCATACTTTGTAAGTTTGTATTTATATGGCTGTTCTGTTTTTTATCATTTCGCAATAAAAACTTTGCTAAGGAAGGGTCTACTTTATGAAATATGGTCCTTCTTTCAATAGATCAGCTAAGGTCAAGAAGGTTTATTAATTGGTTTTCCTGTACAAAATCCTTTATTTCTCACACACTGTATACATTCACTTTTGGGTGTTGTTTACACTAAATCCAGTCATTAAATGAAACGTGGAAAATAAATCAATATTCTAAAACTTTCAATAGGAGAAATGTAAGGTAAACAAACATTTTAATGGCAAAAAAGTGTCTATATTTACATTACTTATTGTAGTTTAAAATTAGACATCTTATGAGCAAAGTATCAATGAAATCATAAACCAAAAACATATTGTAATTCATTTTATGCTAAAAACAAAAACATGGGAGTTGCTTTAAATGAAGAAACTACAGAATTATATGGAAAAAAAAATTATATACAAAATACGAAAAAAATGAAAAAAATTCCAAGGTTATTCACTAGTGAGAATTCAAAGTGAATTTCAAATTTAAAGGGACTCAATAGTCACCAGAACAACTACAGCTTATTGCATTTGTTCTGGTGAGTAGAATAATTATCTTCAGGCTTTTTGCTGGAAAAATTGTCTTTTCAGAGAAAATGCAGTGTTTATATTACAGCCTAGTGATAACTCCACTGGCCACTCCTCAGATGGCTGATAGAGATCCTTCCTGGGTCATGGCTGCCTAAAATGCATCCAAACATTCAGTGTTTCCACCCTCTGCATGCAGCCACTGAACTTCTCATAGAGATTCATTGATTCAATTCATCTCTATGAGGAGATGCTGATTGGCCAGGGCTGTGTTTGAATTGTGCTGGCTCTGCCCCTGATCTGCCTCTTTGTCAGTCTCAGCTAATCCTATGGGGAAGCATTGTGATTGGATCAGGCTACCACTTCTGCTGATGTCAGCAAGCAGTGGGCAGGTCTAAAGGAAACGTGCATGCAGCTGCAGACATGAATACAAGTAAGATTTTACTATTTTTAGGGAGGCATGAGGGGGACAGGGGGTGGTGGTTTTAACCCTATAGGGTCAGGAATACATGTTTGTGTTCCTGACCCTATAGTGCACCTTTAAGGTTAAAACAGCTGAACTGTAAACATTCTCTAGGTCAGCTATGCTTTCAGTTCATCTTTTCTGACCTTATATGGGAAATTCACTCTGAATGGCCACTTTAGTGAATAACTCTGCTTCCCTGCTTAATTACTCAACTGTTATACCTGGGTGTTTTTTTGTTTTTGTTTTAATATCATTGAGGTAAACAGCTTCTATTTATGTATTCATAATGTCTCCACGAACAGGATTGATTTTGATCTGATGAGCAACAAGTACAATATTAAAGTAATTTATAATTTAATTTACTTATGAAAGAAAGTTTTCTACATGTTGTTAAAATTAATTTGAAACTGTAAAAGCAAATTTTAGAAATAGGACATTAAAAAGCACTAGCAATCGTTGTCTGATATAATGAGCATCAACTCCAACTGGATTCACATTTGACATATGTTACATACCTTCTCAGATAAATACTGTTCATATATCCCAACAGCAGCTGCTCTTAAAAGGTCCTTTGTTTGGTTGGTCTGATGCTTCCCATCCCGTTGTCGACTACGCAACACCTCTAGCTGCTGCTGTGCTGTAACCCGGTATCCCTCCACTGTAAGCCAGAAGAAGAGATGTGCTTGCCCACCGGTCTGCTGCATAAAATCTATGGCAACACAAGATATGCATGTCAGACTATATGTAAACTCACTGTGCATGTAGCATTTAAAAGTTGGATTCTGTTTTTCTCTATGTCTGTTAACATGGTTAGTTGATCTGAATAATATCGCATTCATTTGTGATTTCTGGGGCATGGATTTCAGTACAGAATGTGTTGTATTCTTATTGACAGAGTGTGCTATACAAGTGTTCGAAATAGAGATTGTCCCAAGATAGCGCCTGCATTGACTGAATAAATCTCCCCCAAATTTTTGCAGCTTTGCTTTTATAATTCAATTTCGAAGAAATATGTCCCTCTTACATGATGCAAGCATTTCAATAATACAAATAAATGTACCATTTATAAAAACACAGAAGTCCCATTACCAGCACATCTTGTGTTATGCTTTTTTTTTATTAAATGCCAATAAAGTTTTTAAAATTTACTGAAATATTTAGGCCTACTAAAGACTAAACTCAAATTTGTGTTGCTGTCTGGAGATGGACCAATTATGTATGTCCATCCATCATACCTAGTTTTCTGAGTGTTTATATTATTGATGAACATGCATTCAGTAAGGCTGAACTGCAAGGAAAACTGTAAAAAGTTGTGTATATATATATATTTTGCAGATATTTTCACAGAGCTATGCACAATTATCTGAAATGTTCATTTTAAAACAGTAATCTACTTATATCAAGACCTGCCTAGTATGACTGATGTGTGTCATCAACTATTCTGCTCTCTACTGCATCTGTAGCGAGTACCATATCGGCCACAAGAACCACAAGAACTCTTAATGTTGCAAAAGAAAATCTATATTGTATGGATTAAATGACCAGGCCATGAAGACTTTAACATTAAGTCCAGGAGCTTGAATACTCATGCTATAGTAAACATCCATAATATCCTAGGACACTGCACATATACCCAGTGGGTTGTTGTGGTTATGATACTTAGAGCGCCCTTTTAACTAATTTCAGCAAACAGTATATGAGTAAATGGATCAGCCATCAGAGTGGAAATGAGACAGACATGATCTGATCAAGTGTTAGTGTCTATCAGAGAACATCCATCTAAGCTTGCTTATAAAGCACCTACAAATGCCACAGTGCTCTACAGTGTGCAAACATGCATTAAGGTGGTATTTTGAAGGTTACAATAAACAGCAACAAAAGGTGAGGAGACTACCGTTCCAAATAGCTTACACACAGATTGTTAATTAAATGGTTGCTGCAAGTATCATAACCACTACAGCCCGATGTAATGGTTATGATCTCAGGGGTATTCTGGCCCCATTTTGTGGTAATGAGACAAACAGGTTTACATTGGTTTGCCATCTTACCTCTTGGCAGGCGCCGAACGTCCTCCAGTAGCAAGTGATGACATTCGGCATCTGCAGAGCTGCAGAAGCTGTAAGTAGATCCCGCCAGACATTCACTGGCCGATTGAGCCAGCTAAATGCTCTCAGCCAATGAATGCAACTCTGTGCATAGAAATATAAAACTGATCCAGTCCACAGCAAGTAATGATGATTTCAGGATGCTGCTGGGGGTGAAGTTACACCTCCAACAGCAAAGGGGATAAATTCCATATGTGCAGCACTTCAAAGCGAATAAGCTGAATATACACACTGCAAACCCCATAACCACTTCAACACACAAGTGTGCTAGTAGTTTTAAGTATGATCCAAAATATATACAGATTTAACACCTATTTTTTTTCCCCACTGAAAAATGGTGTTTGACAGATTACATTTCAGTCTGAAAAACCTTGCTAAATGGCCAAGAAAATGAAAAAAATAAATCCCAAATCAGGAAACTAAACATACATGTATGGTGAAATGCCATCCAGTTCATGCCACCAGCATGTTCTATAAGTGTTTAAAGACAGACTATGATAAATGAGGATCTAAAATAGGAAATGCCATGTGTGCAAATAGGGGTCCTATCAATAAATAGCTAAGAAGCAGTACTCTAAGTGATGCACTTTATAAAACCTGCACTTAGCAAAATAGTTTCTCTGGGAGATTTATATAGAGATTAGGTTTTACTTACCCATAAAAAACTGCAGTGCAACATTATCTACAAGAATTTTGTCCAAGGGAACTGTGCAAAGTTTTCCAAAGTTTGCAGCCAATTTAACAGCATCAATTTCCTGCAGGAGAAAAAAAAAACACATTAAAATGCTTGTTTTTGCTTAATTTTCACACTTACCTTTTCATTTTCTAGACTAAAAAGGAGCAGTATATCATTTGCATGTAAAAAAATAAATAGGAAAAAAAAAATAAACTAAATATAAAAAATAAAAATAAAAATAAGCTCAAAAGGTAGACTAATGGTATTGCATTAACTAAACTGCAATAAATGCAGTTACAAAAACTACATAAAAACAAAAGCTTATATGAATTATTATCTACAGCTTTCTTTCTTTCATTTTTTTTTTTTTTTTTTTTTTTAACTTGTAGGAAACACTATAACAGTATATATGTATTGCATGGTTTAAATTCAGGTTTAAATGAAGGAAGAAGTCTCAATATCCTACCTGCTTGAAAGACTAATACTGTAGTTAACCCAGTGGTTCTCAAACACTTCAAAGCACCCTTAATATTTCAATATTTTTCCCAAGGCATCCCAAGTCAAAATTTCAAGGTTGCGTATCTGTACATTGCTGCGGCATTTACTGGCGCTATAGTGTAATATAAAGTGTTGGTGTTTGAAGGGGTGCTTGTGTCTGTATGTAATGTTCACTTTTAAATGTGGATGTACATTTGTGTGAAGTATTTGTGTTTGAGTGAAGGCGTGTTTGTATATTTTGTTTGAATGCAGGGGTGTGTATGTAATATTTGAGTTAGATTGCAGGAGTGTGCTTGTATGTTGTGCTGGTGTTTGACTGCTTGGATATATGCACATACACTACCACATACATACATACACACACACACAGATGGATATAAATTCACAGACACATTCATATAGACACCGACACAGACGCCAACATTATATATAAACACATCCCTGCATTCAAACACCAACACTACATACAAACACACCCCTACATTCACTCGCACATACTCCATACAAAAATATGCTTACATTGAAACACACAAACACTGCTCAGTGCTAAATACAACCCTGCAAATGACAGATCTCCAACTGGCAAAGCATTGTGGGAGTTGAGGGCCCAAAAAATCCTTGTACCAGGTTGCTCTCTTTGTTAGTTCAGCCCAGGAGATCTGATAACCAAGCTATCCAGTGCCAAAAAGGGACTACTGTAATAACTTGAACCTGGTCTGTTCTTATCTTCTTCAGTATTCTTGGAATTAGAAAAAATGGAGGAAAAAAACATATGCAAGAAATGCAATAGTATCGAGAAAGCATACTGGATTTTCTAGTCTGCAGAGGGTACGGAAGTATCTTGTTTTCCGATGCCATCAGGTCTATTTCAGGTGTAAAAAACAATTAATTACTTCCTTTAAAATTTCAAATGACAGTGGTTTTAGTTTGAAACTGCTATGGTGTTTTCTATAACTTTGATGAGTATTGCCTGTTTACCTAGACGAAGCTGTTCTGCCCAGGTGATAATTCTGGAACATAGCTTCTGAAAGTAGTCTGACCTTGCTCCCCCTGCTTGTTGATGTAAGTTACTGAGGTTGAATTGTCTGTGAGTATCAGTATGACATGGTTATGCAGATCCTTCTGAACACCCCACTGCAGTTTTGGAGATGTTATAAACCAGTAATCTAGCCACCACTATTTGGCCCTTGGCAAAGTCACTCAGATGTTTTCGCTTGATCATTTTTTATGCTTATAACACATGTAATTCAAGAATTGACTTTTCACTTGTTGCCTAATGTATCATACCCCTCCTTGACAGGAACCATTGTGATGGTATAATCAATGTTATTGACTTCACCTGTCAGTGTTTTTAATGTTGGGGCTGATCCATATACTTATATAAGTATCCCTTACCGAAACATTCGGACGGAAACTCATATGCTTCCAATTTTAAATTGATCCTTAAGTGAAGTTGTCATGGTGCCTGAAGTCTGTATAGGCAGTGGTTTGCTAGGATACCATCACCAGTTTGGGCTTTAAATATTCTTATGGTGGTTTCACTATCACATTGCGTACGTGCGCGCACTCTGAGGTTGTCTTCCGGGTGTGTGTTTCACATTTATAAGCCCTTCTGGCATGCAGTCATACTCCTCCTTTTTCACCACCTGGCAGGCATGTGGAAGACATTGGAAAGGGAACAGTTTTGGCGCCTGACACGCGTTTTATTTTAACTGAGGTTAAAACACTATAAAACTATGTGCTGAATTTAGAAATATAGTATACACGTGTTAAAAAAATAAATAAAAAAACACTGTAGACAACATAACTCTTAAACGGATTGAAGTGTTATGGTGTCTGTACTCTGTGGGCACCAGGTTCTAGATCTCTACTAAACAGTTTACTCACCCCAGATCAAGAGCATCGGGCATATCTGCTAAACACTTTCAGCCAATCACTCCCCAAACTCTGGCATGGTGCGAGGTGGAAGAATACCTCTGACTGCACCATACCGTAATCATTGGCCAGGCTTCGAGCTGAAGGGTGCAGAGAATCCTTACTAAACAGCAAGTATGCAGTTTAGTAGTGATGCAGGACCCAGTGCCAAAGGATGCAAAGTACCATAACCACTTAAATCTGGAGAAGTGATCACAGTGACAACAGTGTTCCTTTAAGCAAATTTAACAATTGAAGCTAGCAAGGTTAAAAGCCATGACTTACTTTTCCAGACTGCAATCTTTGTATTCTTGTTTCACAAACTTTCTTTACAAATAGTAAGCTGTTTATTTGATTTTTTATCATGTTTATATCTGGGGAAACAAAGTAGAAATTATAGGCATTTCTAATACTATTTCTCAGCTACTTCAAATACTTTAAATATTCCAAAATAAATTAATGTTATGTCACTCATTATAAGCTTTATTAATGGCAGGGGCCATAAAGTCAATTTTACTACTTCCAGTGTTCAATGGATTAAGCACAAGCAACAAGAGACGGTCAGCAACAAGTTGCCAAATCCAATTTACAAGTTACAAGTTAAAGCCAATTCAAGCAATTCATAAAATTGCATTTTGTTGCAATTAGAAACTTGGGAATAAAGGGCACAGTGAAATTAGAACCACGTATCTTTTTTAAAATCCACTTTCCATTTAGTAGAGGAAATTACGACATTAAACCAAATGTTGAGCCATTTTAATATTTCTGCTCCACAAAAAGAGTAAAGTTTCTCAATAGTTAGTTTCTCCATATGAGCATCGAATTGAACAGGTCATTTAGTTACTGGCCATTAAAAGATTAGGACAGATCATGACAAAATGTACACCAGCAGCTATAGCTTAATGTTCATATAACCTCCTGAAAGCATATCAACATCACCACAATTCTTATGAAATGGGTAAGTATGCAGAATAAACCTATGATACAACTTAAAGGAACAAACCAAGCACCATAATGATGCCCGGGATGACCTTGTGCTCTTCCAATATAAGCAGTTAAACCATTTAAGAACAATTTACATGGGTTCCTCTAGGAGCCCATGTGGTCACAGACCTACTTTCAGATACACCTTCAAGGTTATTCATGTTTGTTCTACTTCGCTAAACAGGACTATGGAGAGCTTCTCTTACTGGCTGAGAGTCAGTTGATGCACCTTTCAGCTTGTCTGCTAACCTATAACAATGAATCAGTACATCAGCAATAATATGGAGAGACTTACAGTTGATACTCCTGGGAACCTTCACTTTAAAGTCTGTCCCCATCTCTTTGAAGACTGAACACCTAGTTTAATCATCACAGAGACAAGGGACAAGCAAGAGTTTGCAGCCGACCAACAGCTGCATGCTTCTCTCACCCAACTTACTGACAGACCTTTAAAGCGCTTTGTCTGCAGTTTGGCAAATAGGTTAAAACATATAATTGCAGGGTCTGTATTCTGGCAGCCTAACCACTTCAATAAGCTGAAGTGGTTATGGTGCCTACAGCTTCCCTTTGAAAATGGAGCTTAATGTTTAAGGAAAAAGCAGGCTATGTTTTCTGACCTTTTTCTGTCTGTGAGATCAACAAAAATAACAACAACCGTCTCATGTAATTTGGTGAAGGTGAAAGTTTTAGAAATCAAAAGACATTAAGATAAACTATGAATAATACTGAAAATTAACCAATACAATTTTTTTGTGCATACCATCTCCCACAGTGTCCAATGATCGACGATATTGTAATTCTTCTGCAGCTCTGTCTCTCACAGCTTCCAGTTCCCCTATATTGTCACTTAATTTAATAACATTCATGAAGGCCTCATAGTTGCAATTTGAATCATGAATCTGAAAATGCAATTAATATTACAATGATGGAAACCGGATTGTTACTGGGGGAGCAATTGCGGTAAGCACAAAGATTAACCAAACAGAATGACAGACAAACACTAAGGTGTTTATACAATGTGTACAGAATTGTAGTGAACTTTAAACTTAACTGGAAAATGTAGGCAAAAATAGCAGATTTGGAAACAAAAATTCCATCTGCCTATACTTCGGAGGTTTTAACTCACTACAAGTCAATGTTTAGTGAATAAATCCTTAAGTCTTAAAACGTAACCCTCAAAACTGATCCCCCAAAGCTATTGCTTAGATTATACAGCATTTTTCAGGCTCCAGCAAGCGGTCCAAAATAAACAGCTAAAGCATCACAGGCAGCAATACATTATTTACTGTGGCCTCACTGCCTTTATGCAGCTTAGAATCAAGAACAGTGGAGACCAAGACATTTTCTGCTTTAATTTTACTGTGAACATTTTGATACTTTTAGGACCTTCAAGACTTTCAGGTTTGAGCAGATTAAAGGACCACTATAGGCACCCAGACCCTAGTTTTAACCCTGCAGCTGAAAAAATACTGAGGGTTAATCCAGCCTCTAGAGGCTGTCTCCCTGACAGCCACTAGAGGCGCTTTCGCGATTTACACTGAGTAAATCGCACTTATTGGTTTCTGGACTTCCTTGCGGAGTCCAGTGTCAAAAAAGATCCCGATAGGAAAGCATTATTGGCAGGTTTGAATGCGCGCACTCCTCTGGCTGCGCATTCAGCTCCACTCGGGAGCTGACGTCTATGGAGGAGGAGAGGTCAAGGTCAAGGTCAGCAAATAAATGGTTAATTTTATATATTTGTATTTCTAATGCTCTAGTGTTCCTTTATAGGGAAACTACTGCTAAACCAAGAAGGTCTTTGTAGTGTGGCATAAATAATAGCATTGTGTTATGAGTGAGTGCTTGCATTAACATGAAATCCATTTTACATTAATCTCTGGAATATAATTCGGACAGGATTTTTCTAATAAAACTGCAGTTTGATTTCATTCCTATGGAATCCCCTTAAAAATTGTGTAAAGGGATTGTACCATACTTTTAGCAACACAAAGTTTTTTGTTTAGGAGTATGAGAGAAAGGAAAATCTAAAACAGAGCAATGTGTACAAAACCAATTCAAACAATAGATAATTACATGAAATCTGGCATCAATATTGCTTTGGAAATTCTTTGCTGCAAACCTTGACAAATTACGTTGACATTTTATTTACAAAAGGAGTGGAATGTCAAGGTCAGCTGTGGATAACGGATATTATTCGTACAACATTTCAACAGATATGTTTTTTTCAGCTTTACCAATGGTAAAAGCAAAGGCTAAAAATGAGATTTAGCACTACAAATGTATTTATACACTTAATAGTCACTGCCATACAAAATATAGATACAATTTTGCATTACAGATAAAATTATTTTAGCGTGACATGTCCACTTTACATTTAAACAGAATGATACAAATCCCCCTGTCCCATATTCATTTAACAAGCCTTTTTTTTTATCTGATGGACATTTACTTTACTCACCATCCAAATGATATATTGATTAATATAATCAGGATCACTGAGTTGATTTATTAAAGGAAGAAGAATTCCTCGTGAAAGGATTTCCTGTGGAAAATGAAGAAACAGGTATTTTGGAAGATTAAAACTGCTGTCACGGTTTAAACTGGTAATGTGCAGAAAGCAGACCAGTCACATGAAGAATACACTTATTTTCTTCTTTCTCAAAAGGCTCAGAGGTTTTATATATAAAGCAACAGCTTTTCTAATGGGAAAAACATTCTGCTAGGACAATATAAACAGCATATGTTTTTTTTTTCACACTCTGTGTAACAAAGTTCAAATATATGAATTCAATATGAACAAGTATGATTATGCTTACATGACTTAAAGTACAATTTTCTGCAATTTAGGAGTTAAGTCACTTTGTTTATGCAGCCTTAGTCACCTCCCTACATGTGACTTACACAGCCTTCCTAAACAGATCCTGTAAAGAGTCATCTAATGTTTGCACTTCCTTTATTGCAAATTCTGTTTAATGAAGAATTTCTTAACTAGTGCTGTGTTAATAGCTTGCTAGACCCTGCAGGAGATCCTTGTATGTAATGAAAGGTCAATTTACAGAGCAGGATATTTTAAAGTAAGCAAGGTCTGATTGATAATTATATAATTTAGTTTTCATGCAAGCTGTGTCAGGAGAGGTATGACTATTGCTGCATAAACAGAAAGAAATGTGATTTAACTCCTAAATAGCAGTAAATTGTGCAGTAAAACTTCAGAGGCGTGATCTATACAATAAAACTACTTCATTAAGCAGACGTTATTTTGGTGACTATAGTGTCCGTTTAAGTTTTTAGTGTAGGGGATATGAAACATCACAAATGTAATTAGCAATTACAAACTACTGAATCATTTTCAAAGTTTAGTCACTGTATGCAGTTTACTTAAATGTTTTAACAAAACAGAGTGAAGACTACATTCATCTCTAAAGACTTTTTTTTTTAATATTACCGGTTATTTTACATAATATGGCGGCAACATGTCTGAAAAATATAAAAAGTTACCCAGATACCAACCAATCTAAAGTGATAAATTGCAGTATGGACGAAGACTATAAATAAATTATTACTACTAGTAATATTTGGTGAGAAAAAAAAAATATTTAGAAACAAAATTGAGCAACTCCATGAAAATCATAGAAGAGGAAATGCAGGAGAGCTTGGGAAAAATAGAACCACTCATGATTTGCTGAAGTGAGACTGTCCATGTGACATAAAGAAGGGATTGTCACGAACGCACCCTACTTCAAGAGTGTGTGTGACGTAATTGTTGTGGTGAAAGGGTTAAAGTACACTATTTGTCTGCGCTACACCGGAAAAAATGATAAAATACCTCTTAACACCACCCACTCTTAAGCATAATAATATAAATATTACTATTTTATTTCTTCCACCACCAAGACAATTCATAAATGGGGTGCCTTGGTCCTTAACTTCCTAAAAGCAACCTATGCCACACCGATAGGCCACCTACCTACAAACCCTAAGACTGAATCAACAGATCGCAGGTCTAACTATCCGAGGAGAGGAATACAAAGTCTCAGCATACGCTGACGACATACTCGACACTAAAAGTCCGAAGCATCATTTAAGACCTTCATTGAGGTCAGCCACACTTATGTGCAAATTTCGGGCTATCAACTCAATACCTCTAAATCAGAGCTCCTGCCAATTAACCTCCCCTTCAAGACCTTGCCTCATTACGCACCGCATTCCCACTTAAAATTTGTCGCACAGAACATCCCTAGGCATCCGACTCACTAACTACTTGGTAACCCTATATGAAGCGAATTACACAATCCTCTTCCGCAAAGCCCATACAGACTTAAATACAGCAAGGAGACCCTTGAAACAAGGGGATCCCAGAGGAAGTAGCTCTGAACACAGAAAAAGGCACATGTATAGTACCAGATAATAAAAGGAAAAAAGGACGGAAGAGAGAGGGGAGTCACATATAAATGGGTAAACGGGTGGAAAGGGTGGAAGCGAGTGAACACAGAGAAACCCTTTCTCCACCCTATACTTCCCACAGCTTCCTAAATAAAAACTAAATAGGAGCTGATAACCCAAAATAAAAATGTGAAGAATCCCTACTATCATAAGGCAGACTGGAAATCCTGTAGACAAATGGGTTAAGCAGACTCAGAATAAATAGCCCTATATAAGTCCAAAAACACCACACAAAGGACTAACGCTGCCTACCTAAAAATCCTGATCCAGATTGTTAAGGATTTTTAGGTCTTTTCTGTGTTCAGAGCTACTTCCTCTGGGATCCCCTTGTTTCAAGGGTCTCCTTGCTGTATCTATTTTTGTTTGGGTTACACCCTATTTTGTAGCTCTGAGGTAGGCTATTATAAGATAGATTCTACAACTTCACATGTTACTGTGACGTTGTGGCTCTACCTTGTATCTCTTTTTTCACTTTCCATACAGACTTAAATCGCTGGAAACCGCTCAGGTTTAGGCAGGGTATCATCAATAAAAATAAACCTACTCCCCCGGTTCCTGTACATGTTCCAAGCCCTCCCAATCCCTTGCAAACCATCAGATACCCGTACTCTTAACCGCGATCGACACCTTCACATGGAACGACCGCAAACCAAGAATGCGCAGATCCACCCTATATATACCCAAAAGATCCTGTGGGCTGGGACTCCCCAACATTACTCTCTACCAACAAGCATCCCACTTAGCACAGATCCAGCATTGGCACGTCCCTCCAGGGAAAAAGAGATGGGTAGATATAGAACACACTATCTTTGGCTATGACCACCCCTTCCTCTACATATGGCTACCGAGATAGCACAGACCATTGCTTACCCAGACATCCCGCACCATTACATACTCGGTAGACCTGTGGGACAAGCTCCGAGACAAATTCAACCTCTCGACTGGACTATCACCACTCACTCCCATCTTGCGTAACAAACTCTTCCCTACCCAGCCTTACACCTTAACACTATGCAAAATTCTAAACCGTGATATCATTCGCTTGGGCCACCTATGCACAGCCAGCAAACTTATTGAATACTTATCGGAAGCCAAAAAAAACATACAATATTTGATCAATTTAGCTTCATACAGCTGAAAAGCTTTGCCTCCACCCCAGCAATCTGACAAGCAGCTACATCGGCCATGATCCCTTTGAACGAGACTGCTTTAGGGCACCCGCCCGAAAAGGACAAATATCAGACATCTACATAACCCTACATCAAAGCCTGGGAATGAGACCTTGGCCCTTCCGACGAACCCACTGACTGGGCCGACATATGGACCTCCCTAACCTCACTTACAATATGCGTTACACACCAAGAGCAAGCCTATAAAATTATATTTCGCTGGTACTACACTCCACATTGCTTAGCAGCAATGCAAGGAGCCAGCTCCTACTTATGCTGGAAACAATGCGGAAAAGTCAGCACCTTTCTCCACTGCTGATGGTAGTGCCCTACAATACAGCATAGCTGGAACAGCATCATAACCCTCCTCACCCGACTCCTACAAAGTCCATTCCTTAAAGACCCAAGAAAGAAAGAAAAACTCGTAGCTAGAATTGCCCTGGCGACCCGAAGAGCAATGGCAGAGCTATGGGCTACCCCGCACATTCCACACCCCCAGATCATACTAAAAAAAATACAAGAAGGCATCCAGATGGACAGACTCACTTCACAAATACAAGATGACCCCCACATCGTTCCACAAAATATGGGACATATGGATCGAGGGAGACACTTCACTACCAGGGTAACCCCCCCCTCCTTCCTCCTCCTCATCCCCTTCACCAACCTGCCCATGGGTAGATGGGGGGCGGTGAGTGGCCACGGGTGCCCAACTTCCCCCTTCCCTCCAGAAGTGGGGGACCACCCAGGGCCATAACCCAGGGAACAGGACGGACCCGGGGACCACCCTATTCCCCAATACCCCCCCATCAATTAAACGGAAGAGACTTTTATACATAACCTGACCCCGCCATACCAGCCTCACCAAGAACACTCCCAACAGCCTAAAAAAACGTAAGGCACTCACAAAGGTGACCATTAGCCTAGCGCTGAGCTCATGACCCAGACCAGGCCAGGCCTCAAGTCCACGAAGGAGCCTAGGGCTCATGGGACCTATCCCCTCTGAACCGAGGGACAAAGCACTACACTTCACGACCCAATACAGGTGACGGTTGAACTATGGACAAGGGTCATCATACAACTACAATACTAAGGTAAAAACCAAGATACATAATTATTGATGCACTGTCCCCTATTCTTATGGTCCTCTTAATGTTGTTATTGCAATTTTGTTATTGTAAATTTTGTCATTGTAATTTTGTTATTGCATCTGTGAACACTGATGCAAACGTTAAGCAAACTTTAAGAAAATAGTAATGTAAAACTACAAATCAAGAATAAAAAAAAAAAATAAAAAAAAAAGGATGAAGGAGTCAGTCTAAACTTCATCCCTCAATGTACAGTTCTATGAAAGTCTTCCAGGATGCTGATTGACTAAACAAATATCAGCTGGGGAAGATACTCACCCCCAGAATCCACGCCCCTGATTGGATGAAGACGAGCACACGGACCAATTGAAGAAGAGGGAGCCCTTTTTAAGAAAATCAGCAGGCAAGCAGGATACACCGATTGAGAAAGGGTTAAACGCATATCGGAGGAGGAACAAGGACAATTTGTTTGTATTCTTGGCAGCTAGCTTTTTATTTTTGCTACTTTTGTTTTAATTGTTATGTTTATGAAATAATATAGTCCTATAAATCACTCCTGCCTGCTTGCTTGAAAAGGAGGGTGTGCCCCCTCAGAGGCACAGAGCGCTATCAACTTGAGCCAGGCATTAGGGGCTCTGGAATAAGTAAGCAAGATCTTTTTTGTATATCTGTTTTATCATACCTTACATACTACACCAGAATTCTACTGGTTTCCCCACTTCTTTTTCTTTTTATATACCATATTTAAGCAGACAGAAGAGGGGATTGTGTCACCTAGTACACTTCTGCCTATACTACCTGAGTTGGTCCTGGAAGGCTCATTCCCATGTGAGTTGGACCATTGGACACCTACAGTCCACTTATACCCCTGACGTTATTATACTATTAGTCCCTTTTTTCCCCTCCATTTTACAGCTTAATCCCTACGTCCCAACAAAGGGTAGATATATCCTACAGTACACCTTACACGCTCCACTTCTCTGGTTGGTGTATTGTAACACCTTCTGTTTTTGATTGTTGATTCTCTAAACTTAACTCCCTTAATAAAAGATTAGGTAAAGTCCAAAATATTATAATCTCATTAAAACTGTCATTTTCTGCTCACAAATAAATAAAAAATAAATAAAAATATTATGATTTTATATATTTCCTTTTAAAGTGCTGTGGGTGATGGGGATTAGACAATTTTTACAAGGTGAAAAGATCCATTCATTGTCTACATTTACATTTGATAAAAGCTCTCTGTGAGTCTTATCAGACTATCCAAGGTCAATATGAAGCTAATTTAATACAAACAATATGGAAAAAATAAAAAAAAAATGAGGGTTGCAATCTTGCAATTAATAATCACCAACATTTTGGCACATTTTATTTACTGGGCATTTACATGCATAGAGCGGTATAAATCAGTATATTTAATTTTATTTCATTTACAGGACAGCATTCCTGATGATCAAAATGGACGAAACAATTTCACAACAATCTTCCAGCTTGCATGAGAGCTTAAACGGATTTGTGCGTATTACATCACTTTGTGCTTGTCACCAAGAGGAATTGCTGCCCACAATTACTCTGCCAACTTTGAAATAGTCTTACCCTTATAAAGTATCGCATGATCTTATTCTGGAAGTCTCCAGGAGGTAGCAATAGGTACAGTAAAACTTCACACAAATCCTTTAAGAACCCTACAACAAGAAAAATAAATACATTTAAAAATTGTGTAACTTATACACAGGGAAAAAAGTAAACAACCCACAAAAAACTATGAAATAAATACAGTGTATCAAAACACTTTGTAATTTGAAAATGGTGCATTATTAAAGAAGCCCTCCAAGAACCGTAACCAGGATAGGCTGCTGTAGTGGTTATGGTGGCAGGAGTGCAATGACGCCATATCACTGTAAGTAGTACATGTGTTTTACTATGGTTTGACAACTTACCAGGGTCTTGAAAGCACCCCAGGCCATGACTCCTGCTTCCAGCATTTTACTGCAGGAGAATCAAGTTGGTTCTAGAGAATTCAATAGGGTCAGGCTCATTGGCTGATAGAGTTAGCTGAGTGGTCCATGTGACTCATAATGTGGAGTAAACACTTATGAATTATGAATGGAATCACAGAGAAACAATTGGCTGACAGTAGTGTGGTCAGTTTAGCCTATCATTGACATCCTGTAAGAGGAAATTGACATTGAAAAGGTGGACATTTTAATTCCACACAATGAATGTGAATGGGGGGTTAGGGGTGGAGGGAGAGAAGTTGGGGGTTCCCACGTGTGGGTTGTTGTGGTTCTGTGGCATGGAGGGCCCCTTTTTAGTGACATGCAAGCTAGAGTACTTGTGTAGCACAACAGACACTGCACTAACTCCATAGAAATGCAACAATTAGCAAATGATGGTTAAACATGTGACAGAGAAAGTTCTCCCATATGTCAACAGCATTTCTTCCCTTATTTATCCTTTTACAGAAAGAGTGTAATTAATAGGGTTTTTGCTTTTGTTTTTTGAAAATACATTTAAACTATGGACAAACAATACAGGCATGCAAAAAATAAACTAAAACATTTAACTAAATTTAAAAAAAGTTAATTATTTACACAACCTTCTTCATCAATGGAAGAAGTGCAGACAAGGTCCCGGCAGACAAATTTTTCCATTTCAACTTCAACCTCAAAAAACATATCTACCAGGTCATCAGCCACATCTGCACACAAGAAATAATCAGAGGAAAACAAATTAGGAGACAGCAAGGCATAATAGCAATCTATATACTTTACAACACTTATAATTTCAACTCCTACATAATTAGACAGAACTTAAAAGTTGAATTTCTACTCCCTAGGGCTCAGTTTTTACTCGCTAATGGTTAATTTGGAGGCCTGCTTACAATCCCCATTTGCATATTCATTTATTAAATTTGAACTAAGGGTTGCAAGTTTTCAAAGAATCATGGAGATAATGCATATAAAATAAATAACAGTAAACAGATAATTGCCTCTGAATGTTCCAATAAGCATCAGTGATATCTACAAAAAACAAGAAATGGCTGAGACCCCTCAGCCAATACTTGTTCCATACTGGAGTACTACTAAGCAGGAGGATATAGGATACATATACAGCACTAGAAAATAAAAAAGTCACACTAGTCAAATAAGTATAGAAATGTTCATTTTCCTGAACCGACTGAAAGGCTGCTTAACATGAAAATCAAAATAATGAGAACCACTAGTGCAAGTTAAAGAAAGCTTCTTTTTCCTCATACAAATATTTGGTATCCCCATTTTCCTGCACTGTTAAAGGACCAATATAGTGTCAGGAAGACCACCTCGTTTTCCTGGCACTATAGGGTCTTTAAGGTCCCCCCCACCCCCCACCCCCCACCCTCAGGGTCCCACTCCCGCTGGGCTGAAGGGGTTAAACACTTACCTTTCTCCAGCGCCGGGGCACCCTCGGCGTTGGGGAGCTCTCCTCCCTCTGCCGACGTCAGTGCCGAATGCGCAGGCGCAGGCGCAGCAAGAGACACTCACGTATTCAAACGGTCCATAGGAAAGCATTTCTCAATGCTTTTCTATGGACGTCCAGCGTCTTCTTACTGTGATTTTCACAGTAAGAAGTGCGGAAGCGCCTCTAGCGGCTGTCATTGAGACAGCCACTAGAGGCTGGATTAACCCTAGTGTAAACATAGCAGTTTCTCTGAAACTGCTATGTTTTCAGCTGCAGGGTTAACTCTTGATGGACCTGGCACCCAGACAACTTTATTGAGCTGAAGTGGTATGGGTGCCTATAGTGGTCCTTTAAGAATCAGATCATCTTCAAAATGAACAAGTGCATTGCCACTGAAAAACAGGATTGAGCACAGATGGCATAATCAGGTGCCAAACAGAATGCTATAAAAGGAAAAAATAATAGATCTAATCAGGGCCGGCGCGTCCATAAGGCAATCTGCTGGGAAGTCTGGGAGAAGAGCAGTGGAAGTCACGCCCCCTCCTCCTGACATCATCAGGAGAGGCCGGCCGACTTACCTGGCTGCAGGCTTCTGCTCCAGGCTCCTGTCCACCCCTCCCTGGCTTAAAGCCATTTTTTTTGTCTGCCAATGCCATGTTCCCCTTTCTATAGCCCCTGTGTTCCCTTTTACAACCCCTACGGGCCCCTTTTACAGCCCCTGTGCCCCCCCCCACCACAGCCCATGCTTCCTCTCATAGCCCTGTTCCCCTCTCAGCCACCCCCCTACATCCCCTGTGTCCTCCCCCCTCTACAACCCGTGTGTGTGTGTGTGTCCCCCTCTACAACCCGTGTGTGTGTGTGTGTGCCCCCCTCTACAACCCGTGTGTGTGTGTGTGTGTCCCCCTCTACAACCCGTGTGCGTGTGTGTGTCCCCCTCTACAACCCGTGTGCGTGTGTGTGTCCCCCTCTACAACCCGTGTGCGTGTGTGTGTCCCCCTCTACAACCCGTGTGCGTGTGTGTGTCCCCCTCTACAACCCGTGTGTGTGTGTGTGTGTGTGTGTCCCTCTACAACCCGTGTGTGTGTGTGTGTGTCCCTCTACAACCCGTGTGTGTGTGTGTGTGTCCCTCTACAACCCGTGTGTGTGTGTGTGTGTCCCTCTACAACCCGTGTGTGTGTGTGTGTGTCCCCCTCTACAACCCGTGTGTGTGTGTGTGTGTGTGTCCCCCTCTACAACCCGTGTGTGTGTGTGTCCCCCTCTACAACCCGTGTGTGTGTGTCCGTCCCCCTCTACAACCCGTGTGTGTGTGTCCGTCCCCCTCTACAACCCGTGTGTGTGTGTCCGTCCCCTCTACAACCCGTGTGTGTGTGTCCGTCCCCTCTACAACCCGTGTGTGTGTGTGTGTCCGTCCCCTCTACAACCCGTGTGTGTGTGTGTCCGTCCCCTCTACAACCCGTGTGTGTGTGTGTGTCCGTCCCCTCTACAACCCGTGTGTGTGTGTGTGTCCGTCCCCTCTACAACCAGTGTGTGTGTGTGTGTCCGTCCCCTCTACAACCAGTGTGTGTGTGTGTGTCCGTCCCCTCTACAACCCGTGTGTGTGTGTGTGTCCGTCCCCTCTACAACCCGTGTGTGTGTGTCCGTCCCCTCTACAACCCATGTGTGTCCGTCCCCTCTACAACCCATGTGTGTCCCCCCCTCTACAACCCATGTGTGTCCCCCCCTCTACAACCCATGTGTGTCCCCCCCTCTACAACCCATGTGTGTCCCCCCCTCTACAACCCATGTGTGTCCCCCCCTCTACAACCCATGTGTGTCCCCCCCTCTACAACCCATGTGTGTCCCCCCCTCTACAACCCATGTGTGTCCCCCCCTCTACAACCCATGTGTGTCCCCCCCTCTACAACCCATGTGTGTCCCCCCCTCTACAACCCATGTGTGTCCCCCCCTCTACAACCCATGTGTGTCCCCCCCTCTACAACCCATGTGTGTCCCCCCCTCTACAACCCATGTGTGTCCCCCCCTCTACAACCCATGTGTGTCCCCCCCTCTACAACCCATGTGTGTCCCCCCCTCTACAACCCATGTGTGTCCCCCCCTCTACAACCCATGTGTGTCCCCCCCTCTACAACCCATGTGTGTCCCCCCCTCTACAACCCATGTGTGTCCCCCCCTCTACAACCCATGTGTGTCCCCCCCTCTACAACCCATGTGTGCCCCCCTCTACAACCCATGTGTGCCCCCCCTCTACAACCCATGTGTGCCCCCCCTCTACAACCCATGTGTGCCCCCCCCTCTACAACCCATGTGTGCCCCCCCCTCTACAACCCATGTGTGCCCCCCCCTCTACAACCCATGTGTGCCCCCCCTCTACAACCCATGTGTGCCCCCCCTCTACAACCCATGTGTGCCCCCCCCTCTACAACCCATGTGTGCCCCCCCTCTACAACCCATGTGTGCCCCCCCTCTACAACCCATGTGTGTCCCCCCCTCTTCAACCCATGTGTGTGTCCCCCTCTACAACCCATGTGTGTCCCCCCTCTACAACCCGTGTGTGTGTGTCCGTCCCCTCTACAACCCGTGTGTGTGTGTGTCCCCTCTACAACCTGTGTGTGTGTGTGTGTCCCCTCTACAACCCGTGTGTGTGTGTGTGTGTGTGTGTGTGTGTGTGTGTGTGTGTGTCCCCTCTACAACCCGTGTGTGTGTGTGTCCCCTCTACAACCCGTGTGTGTGTGTGTCCCCTCTACAACCCGTGTGTGTGTGTGTGTGTGTGTGTGTGTGTCCCCTCTACAACCCGTGTGTGTGTGTGTGTGTGTGTCCCCTCTACAACCCGTGTGTGTGTGTGTCCCCTCTCTACAACCCGTGTGTGTGTGTGTCCCCTCTACAACCCGTGTGTGTGTGTGTCCCCTCTACAACCCGTGCGTGTGTGTGTCCCCTCTACAACCCGTGTGTGTGTGTGTCCCCTCTACAACCCGTGCGTGTGTGTGTCCCCTCTACAACCCGTGCGTGTGTGTGTCCCCTCTACAACCCGTGTGTGTGTCCCCTCTACAATCCGTGTGTGTGTCCCCTCTACAACCCGTGTGTGTGTCCCCTCTACAACCCGTGTGTGTGTCCCCTCTACAACCCGTGTGTGTGTCCCCTCTACAACCCGTGTGTGTGTCCCCTCTACAACCCGTGTGTGTGTCCCCTCTACAACCCGTGTGTGTGTCCCCTCTACAACCCGTGTGTGTGTCCCCTCTACAACCCGTGTGTGTGTCCCCTCTACAACCCGTGTGTGTGTCCCCTCTACAACCCGTGTGTGTGTCCCCTCTACAACCCGTGTGTGTGTCCCCTCTACAACCCGTGTGTGTGTCCCCTCTACAACCCGTGTGTGTGTCCCCTCTACAACCCGTGTGTGTGTGTGTCCTCTACAACCCGTGTGTGTGTGTGTGTCCTCTACAACCCGTGTGTGTGTGTGTGTCCTCTACAACCCTTGTGTGTGTGTGTGTGTGTCCCCTCTACAACCCGTGTGTGTGTGTGTCCCCTCTACAACCCGTGTGTGTGTGTGTGTGTCCCCTCTACAACCCGTGTGTGTGTGTGTGTGTGTCCCCTCTACAACCCGTGTGTGTGTGTGTGTGTGTGTGTGTGTGTGTGTACCCTCTACAACCCGTGTGTGTGTGTGTGTACCCTCTACAACCCGTGTGTGTGTGTGTCCTCTACAACCCGTGTGTGGTCTCAACCTCTGCGATTTGTTTTTCTTGGAGGGGGAGGAGGGCGGCACAATGCTAGTTTGCCTGAGTAGCTAAAAATCCTTGCTCCGGCCCTGGATCTAATCAGATCTACACACTTAACTAGCCCAAATGGCTGTAAACCTTGAGACACAAATGTATTGTTTATTGAAGTTTCTGTGCATCAGCTAAAAAGTACAAATTAAACTTATGGTTGTACAGAGAGTATAACTATACTCCTTTACTTGGAATACAATCCACAATTTCACAAGAACAAATAATACACTGCAAATAAAGCACAGCTGTAGTAAATACTACCAAGGTTTGGTTGCTAAACATGTACATAGCTGCTTACCTTTCTTCTGCTCTTCCTTTTCGGTTATCCTTTGTTGAGCTTTTCTGAATACTCGAAGATGTGTGGCAAAATCATCCACTAACCGTGTTGTAAAATAAGGCTGCCAGTCTATTTCTTTTGACCTAAAATTTAAATAAAATAGATCGTAAATATTATTTTGACATGCCACATTAGGTAAAGCTACACAAAACCATTAATGCATGGACTAAACAATAAATAAATGTATAAAAATAATTTACAAAAGACAGTTTGTAATAAACAGTAATATCAATAATATTCAATGATGTCTGTCACTATATATTTATTTTGAAAGCACCTACACCAACACCTTAAAAAAAACATTGAACATTTTCTGTAAAAAGCAATACTGTGAATTATCTTACCGTGTGGAAAACTGGACAAGTGCATTTTGAATCATCTGCCTGATTTCCAGGAGAAACGATTCATCCTCACTTAGTGTGTAATACCAGTACTGGACATAGTCTCTCAAGGAGAACTGTATCACCTAGAACCATATGCATAAATATTACTTTTGCAACAATAAACACGTTATTATTATTATTTATAAAGTGCCAAATTCGGCAGCACTGTACAATGGGTGGACTAACTTACACATAATTGTAACGAGACAAGTTGGATGCACAGGATAACTCCACTCGCCACGCCACAGATGGCTGCTAGAGGTGCCTCATGAGCAAGTGGTGCACATTCAGCAGCACTGCCATTCAGTGTCTCCACACTCTGCATGGAGACACTGAACTTTCCTCATAGATATGCATTGATTCAATGCATCTCGATGAGTAGATGCTGATTGGGCAGGGCTGTGTTTGACTTGTGCTGGCTCTGCCCCTGATTTGCCACCTTGACAGTCTCAGCCAATCCTACAGGGAAGCAATGTGATTGGCTCAGACAACCACATCTGACGATGTCAGCATAACAAGCAGTCCAGGGACAGAGGCAGCAGCTGCAGAGTTGAATACAGTTAAGATTTTACTATATTTAGGGAGGCAAGGGGGCTAGATGGTGGTTTCAGCACTATAGGGTCAGGAATGCATGCTTGGGTTCCTGATCCTATAGTCTTCTTTTAACAGTGTAAAATGTCAAAATCAGGAATATAATTTTTATGGATATGTATACTTAATGCTCTATGTAAATTGGAAAAGCTGCAGAGCCAGATTTTAAATGTACCTTAACACATCAGTATATTAAAGCGGCACGGTCATGCCAAACTTATCTTTCACCAATCGATTCTTTTTTTCTCCCTCTGTCAGGATCTGTTCATTTCTTCCTGTCTGCTCTAATTTTCTTTAAAACATAAAAAATGGGTGAGGGCCCTTAATGAAAATGGGGGGCAGGAAACAAATTGTCCTTCCCTCAGCCCCCATCCATGAGCGGCGGGTGGGAGCCCTAAAGTACAATAAGGGGGGGACACCTATTGACCTCCCCATGGCACCCACCCATGAGCGGCGGCCCTAGATGAAAACCTTTTGTTTTCCCCCCCGGACCACACCCATGAGCGGCGGATTTGTCTCCCCCCCCCCCTTTCATTTAGGGCCCCTACCGGCCACTCATGGGTTGGGGGAGGACAATAGGTCCCCCCGCTTTTTGTAGTACTTTAGGGCCCCCACCCACCGCTCATGTGTGGAGGCCGGGGAGGACAATAGGTCCGTCCCCCCATTTTCATTTAGGGCCCCCCCTCCCGCTGCTCATGGCTGGGGGCCGTGGGGAGGACAATAAGTGTCTCTTCCCCCCCCAATTTTCATTTAGGACCCCTACCCGCCGCTCATGTCCCCCCCCTTTTAGTTTATTACTCCCCACTAACGCACTGTTTACTAGACATGCCCCTTCTCACGATTTAGCGAGAAGGGGCAGAATTTGCTAATACTAAGTAATCTTTTACTTAGTATTAGTACATTTGGCTAAAAGACCAGTTTAGGTCTTTCAGCCTTTTGGTAGATGGCTCCCCTAATACCGTGGCAAGATGCTGCCGCGGAACGAATCGGATCGGAATTTCATTAATTTTAATAAAATTCTGATCCGGACAAAGTCCCGAATTTACGAATGGAGAAACTGTTCTCATTCTGTTAGGATGAAATTCTGTAGTTTCGCCAGCGTTCTGTCTAAATGACAGGACATTCGGGAATACTGACCGGAAGCATCGCAAGATCACGGAGGAAAGGTAAGAATTGTGGGAAAATTACTCTGACCTCGAGAAACGGAGCACACTTTGTCCCTACTTTGTCTTATGTTTTAAAGAAAACTAGAGGAGACAGGAAGAAATGAAGAACAGATCCTGATAAAGGGAGAGAAGAGGAACCGATTGGGGAAAGGTAAGTTTGGCATGACAGTGCCGCTTTAATGTTTTAGAACATTTTTGTGAATGTTCACTCAAGACATGACATCAAATCACAAAAAATGTATCTGACAGAACGAAAACACTCACTTGTTGCAGGGGCTCATCAATCATATTAGAACCTGTAACTCTTCGGTCAATTTTAATAGTTCTAGCTTCACGTTTCATTTCCTCTAGACACTGGGGAAAGAAAAAAAAAATCAATATGAAATTTGAGACATTAAAGACCAACATCACATCAAAATGTGATGCTAAAGAAAAAGCAAAAAAAAAAAAGAAAATCAACTACCAATGTTTAGTACTGCCCCAGCTATGTAAAGATAATGCATGCAGAAATAGCAAATAATTAATTCACAATCCTAGCAAACCTCACCTTACTGATCTATTACCCTGATTGCATTACCTCTTACAAGGAATTTCAACAATGTTGGTTCTCAGGATATTCCAACACGAGGAATTAGAAGGCACTAACCAAGATTATGCTTGTGCAATAAAATCCAGAAAACTATTGGGAAGTGATTTAATTGAATAATGAACCACAAATATAGAACACCTACAGAGCACTCTCCCAATCCTGATACAAATTATGGTCTACTAAAGGAACACTATAGTTTCAGGAATAAAAAAAAAAAAAAAAAAAAAAGTGTATTCCAGACACTACAGTGTTAAAGGGCCGCACTCCCCACGCCTGTTAAAAAGGGCAAAAACGTACCTTTATTACAGCGACATGCAGCTGGGTACTTTGCCAAGATTATCAAAACAGACAGACAATCTCAGCCAATCCAAAGCTGTCCCATAGAAAAGCATTGGAAGGCTATTGCGCATCAAAATCAGCATCTGCTCATAGAGATGCACTGAATCAATGCATCTGTATGAGGAACGTTCAGTGTCTCCATGTAGCCTGTGGAGATGCTGAACGTCAAAACTGAACTGACCCAAGAAGCACCTCTAGTGACCATCTGAGTGATGGCCACTGGAGGGGTTACTAGGCAGCAATGTAAACACTGCATTTTCCCTGAAAAGGCAGTGTTGGGACGTACTATACAGACCAGAACAACTACATTGAGGTGAAGTTATTCTCGTGACTATAGTGTCCCTTCAATTAAAAGA
Organism: Pelobates fuscus; assembly: GCF_036172605.1. Taxonomy (NCBI): domain Eukaryota; kingdom Metazoa; phylum Chordata; class Amphibia; order Anura; family Pelobatidae; genus Pelobates; species Pelobates fuscus. The sequence continues at coordinate 327,894,323 of NC_086320.1, read as the reverse complement.
ACAGATGAGAATTGTGCATTCTAATAGTAGCACAGTATGATATTGTTTTTATTAAATAAATAAAATGGCAACTGCAGTAACTGTAATAGACAACATCAATTTAATATGAAATAAAAATAAAGTAATTTTCACTAAAATAAAAGTAAGGAAATTAAAAAAATATTGCATGTGTAAGAAAAGATCTTAAAACTGAAAGATTAAATTAGGGCTCGACAAACCGTGACTAAGTATTTTGTCTCAGTGTCTGGGTTTTTGTCAACCCATTCAGCACCGACCACATCATGGCCCTTCCGAGGCGTGCGGATGCGAGGTTGTGGTCATCTTCCTGCTCAGCTCCCTCGTGTGCCCTACTATGATGCCGGGAGCCGGTATATGACGTCACTCCGGCCCTTGCATTACTAAACAGCACGCAATGGAGCATATCAAGAAGAGCAGGAAGATAAACGCAGCCACACTGGACCCCAGGGAAAGAATCCAGCTCTCCCAAAGGTAGGGAGGCTGGGTGGATGTAAAGTAAAACAAATAATTTGTGAGTGTGTGAGAGAATGTGTGTCTGTCAGTGTATGTCAAATCAGTAAGTGTGTATGTCATCCATATGTTTAGATTTAAAGGAACACTATAGTGTCAGGAATAAAAATGTGTATTCCTGACACTATAGTGTTAAACTATTTAAGTGACCTGCCTCCCTCTGAATAAATGCCAGTCTCACTGAGGCTGGCCCTGCCTGGCTCCTTCTCCATGGCTCAGATCAATCTTAATGATCTCAGCCAATCCCACGCTTTACAAAAGGGAAATCCCTGGGAGGCTATTGAACATGCACAGCAAAACAGCACGCTTCGCCAATCAGCATTTCCTCATAGCGATGCATTAAATCAATGCATCTCTATTGGGAAGTTCAGCGCCTCCATGTTGTAGGAATAATTTCTCGAAGCCATCTGAGTGACTGCCACCAGAAGTGTTACTATGCAGAAATGTAAACATTGCCTTTCCTTTTAAAAGCCTGCAGGGACAGGCTATAGACACCAGGACCATTACATTGAGCTGTAGTGGTTCTGGCGTTGATAGTCCATTTAAGATCTGTCATTTTTTGTTGTGGTTAGAAATAAAGCTTTGTTAGTTTTTAAAAAAAAAAAAAAAGAAAAAAAAAAAAAGAAAGGTTTCATATCAACACTTCTATGTATTCAACATTTATATATAGACTACAATGAGGCTGGTCAGTGAGATGTGTACGCACCTGTTTGCTTCCATTAAGGCATGTGACTCAATTCCAAGAAGCTATGCATTATGCAGATAGGACTGAGGTAGGATGTGTGTGGGTGAATGTGTGCCCAGCTGTACAAGCTAGTACATCTATAAATTCATCTTTATATTGGAGTGGTTTTTCTAATTACATAGATTACACGGAACTACTATCTGATGTATCACCCACACATCCTTTGCTGAGTCTACATAGTCTGCTACCCAAATGGGTGATAAACAAAGAGAGAGAGAGAGGGGGGGGGGGGGGAAAGGTACCATGTTTTTTAGGAACTAGCAGTGTACCTAAAACTGTAGGAGGTTTGTTATGAACATTTTCCACTTTTCAAACCTACCCTTGGGATCCCTGGAGATGTTGGAGGAAGAAAAGAGTGTTCACAACTCTCCAGGTACCTTTCAGAGTTCGTCTTTCCAAACAGAAAAGCAACTAGAAAACCGCTGTATCAATAAAAAAAACAAAAACATTTTGTTTAGAATTTAATCAGAGCATTCATTCTAAAAGGTACAGATAGCCTTTGCACCACAGATGTAATTGAGCTATATTCTCGACCAGGCAAAAGGCCCAATAACAAGACATTTAAAAAATAAAAAAAATAAAAAAAGATCTGTGATTGGCATATGTCACTGCATGCACACTGGCAATTCTAACATATACATATAGTGTTATAGACATATTCAAATGAAAGCTGTAAATTCACCAATTCCACATTCCCATCACTATGGCAAAGGAGGATTCCCTGGCAAGGCAATGTTACACTGTGTCAGACTACTGAATTTTAATTATTTTAATAGTAAGTTAGAATATTTACAATTTATTGGGCAGTAGTTTACATCAAGATCTGTCTAGGCATTTTTCATGATTAGGTATTAGTTCATTCTTTACCCAATTTCCTCAGTTGTACACTCATGTAGGTAATCGTGAGAATGTAATACAGAGATTGTATGTACGTTTATATCTCAACTCTGTTTCATGTTATGTATCCGTTGAATATTGTTGAAACGGTTTGCTTTTATTATTAATGTTGTTGGACGGGAAGACTGCAGCGCTATCCATCATGTTAGTGGAATAGTGTGTTACCCTTGTGTGACAGCTTTATCTGACCCCCTTCCATGTCATCCAACCGACAGCAGCTGGAGGAAGTGACATTTCCCAGAATGCTATATGTGTTTACATAATTTGTGATTTCAAAGGTAGTTGGAAAAGCATTATCTGCCACTACATCATGCAGAGACATTCAATGCAAAGGGGAGTTCTGCTCACCTCACATCTTGTGTTTATCCACATGTATTGTTGTGTGTGTGTGTGTTATACGTGAGTTACCTGCCTTTTATGTATGTATAGACATACACACATAAATAAAAACCCACTACTTTTTTTTGTATATTTGAGAGTTGGTAGTTTGGTACAGTTATAATCAAAATTATTCAATCAAACAGCTCAACACAATGAATGCTTCAAGTGGTTTCCCCATATTCAAAATGCAACTTCTAATGACTTCTCCAGTCTCAAAAAATATTTAACCACATGAATAGAATCCTTCAGTCTCAAGCACACCTGATGCAACTAAATCAGGGCTTTATTAGCTGCACCAGGTGTGCTTGAGCTGGAACACTTGAAATACCTGAACTGGCTGAGGGTTTGTTGAGTGTCACATTATACTGCATTTTAGAAATATGGCTTGGTCAAAAGAATGGTCCACATCGCTCTTCACAAACAAGGAACAGGATACAAAAAGATAGCAAAGGCACCGAATGTTCCTTGAGACACCGTTGGAAACACAGTTTGCAAGTTCAAAGTTGAAGGAACAGTGGTTACACTACCTGGATGGGGCAGAAAATTAAAGCCATCAATGGCTGCAACCAGATTTCTGAGAAGGCAGGTTGTGAAAAACGATTGAGTGACTGCAAAGGACCTGCAGCAAGACTTGCTGGCAACATGCACCGAGGTTTGAGAGAATACAGAGGAGCGTACTAAACGCAAAAGGTTTCCATTCAGAACTCCAAAATGTGCACCACTACTGACCCAAATGTACAAGAAAAGTCAGCTCCAATATTCTCAAAATCATATAAATAAGCCAAGAACTTTTGATATTTTGTTCTGTGCAGCGATGAAACAAAACTGGAACTTTACGGTCGAATGGATCAGCGGTGAGTCTGGAGGAAGAAGAATAAAGCATACGTTGAAAAGAGCAATCTGTCTACAGTTAAGCATGGTGGCGGCTTGGTGATGCTCAAGACTGCTCTACATCCTCTGGCATTGGAAACCTGTAGGGTGTGGAAGACAAGATGGATTCATTGAAGTATCAGGAAATCCTATGAGAAGTAGTCATGCCGTCTGTGAAGAAGCTGAAGCTTGGGAGTCATTGGACCTTCCAACAAAACAATGATCCCAAGCATACCTCAAATTACACCAAGGCTTGCTTGCAGAAGTAGTCCTTGAAAATGCTACAGTGACCATCACAGTCACGTGACTTGAACTCCATAGAAAATCTCTGGATTTGAAGAAGGCGGTTGCAGAATGCAAACCCAAGAATATTATTGAACTGGAGGCCATTGCTTATGAGCAATGGGCTAAGATTCCTCAGTAACGCTGCCAGAAGCTGATGTCTGGCTATACATATTGTTACCAGCAACAGTAAAAGATCTCTACTAAGCACTAAAGATGCTTGCCAGGAAGTGGTTAAATAATTATGAGACTGGAGAAGTCATTATAAGCTGCATTTTCAGTTGAATTTTGGGAAACCGCTTGAAGCATTCATTGTGTTGAGCTATTCCAATTGTTTTTGTTTAATTTGTTTATTGCAAACAGCTTTGATATTAAACCTGATTTTCAATGGAGTTTGAATAATTTTGATTACAGCTGTATTTGTATGTCTGATATGATACATAAGTGAATTTATTGGGTGTGTGAAAAAGTGAACTGATTGTGTGAAAATATGGCTATTTGTGCATTGCTAATCTAGGTGTGTATCTGGCTAATTAAATTTTTCCAAGTTCCATACTTTTGACCCACGTTCCTAAATTCTACGTACATTTTTCAAGCCTTGTATACCATTTCTATTCTTTATGACACTCTAAAATTAGATAGGGCACTCACTGTTGTGTACACATACCGGGTGTCAATATTTTCGCTTATTAACCCACTGCAGTGAGAGAACGTGGAAGCAAAGACAAGAAAGATATTGCTTTTCTTGCTCCATACCAATGGCAATTGATTCAAACCAAACTAAAATCACGGACCAGGAACATAAAACATATCCACTGGCTCTTTCATTCACAATCTATGCTTTAAAGCACTAGATTTCACAGCTGGGATGAGGCCATGGAAATGACTAAGAAACTAGAACTAGGGTGTGTGCGTTTGATATAGTAACTAATAACTTTTACCAGACTAGATGTAAAATGATACCTGCATTTCATACACAATGCTTGTTAGACTTGTTATTTTATCCCTATGACTTCAGAAACTGTAAAAAAAAAGTTTATTAATATGCCTTACAAAAGAGCTCAAAACACCAAGTAGTATCGTTTTTTTAATCTTAGAAAAACCTAACCAGCAAGGCAGTTTATATATCTGTTACAGCACAGCCGATAAAACCTGTACTGTATTCTACTTTGTGATGTTTTGCCATGTCTTGTTTCAAGAAGTGCAGTATTCATTCATCATTCTCTCAAAAGCAATTATTGATGTAACAAAAGTGCTAGGAGGCACAAAAATATCTGTTCTCATTGTTATTCTTCCCCCTCCCCCCCCCCCCCCCCCCCCCCACTTGTCTATTTATGGGAATACATTTATATATTTTTAGGGATATCTGTTCACAACTGCCTTCAAATAGAAGAGAAAAGCTTCCAAGCACATTAACCTCTACGGTTTGTTCTAGCGCTTGGTGTCCTTTGAAGTTATAGGTCAAGCAGTTTGACATAAAACAGAGGACACCCAAATCACCCCATCAGCTTTTGACATCATCACAATGTGGAAATTTCACTTCTTTTGCACTTGCATTGCAACCACACCAAAAGGGCTGAAATGAATGGCATAGCCAAATAATCCTGGGCTCAATAACTGAAGCTTTCTTTCCCCATTTTACAAAACAGATCTATCACAAACATGTATTCCTGACCCTATAGTGTTAAAACCACCATCTAGCCCTCCTGGCAACCCCTTGACCCCTAAATATAGCAATATCTTAACTTTATTGCAGTCCCTGATCTGCCTGCATGGCTGACATCAGAAGTGGTGTTCTGAGCCAATCACAATGCTTTACATAGAAACAGATTTTACTGCAAAAAGGTCTAAAGGGGATGATTATACTCACCAGAACAAATACAGTACGCTGTAGTTGTTCTGGTTACTCTAGTGTCCCTTTAATATATATGTTATTTTCAATTTTAATTATTATAAAAAAAGATTTCCTCAAACAAAACATTTTCAGTAGTTTGATGATTTTTTTTTAAAGACACTGACTAAATAGAACTGTTAACAGCCCTGTAATAATTGCTTTTAACAGCACAATCTACCAAAAAGATAGATAAAACAGATATAAATCATTGCGCGCACACACACACACAATGTAAATTTTGTATAATCAGGCATATGCTTACAAATATGCGTACTTTGCTATTCAAGAAACGTGCTCTTTTAGATAATGCTAGTTTGCAATGTTATCAAAAGTAAATACGTTCCTGAAAGAACAGAACATTCTGAAAGAAACTAACATAATATTTAAAGTAAGAGATGGTAAGATACACTTTACAAACACATAGCGGAAGTATAGTTTCAAGATATACTTAGGATAAAATGGATTTTGTTTTCAGGGCAAACTACTTTGTAAATAAATAAAATAAATGCAGCATATTTATATATAAAATCTTGGTATCCATTTTCAAATTCCAAAATAGGTCCTTTTTTTTTTTTTTTTTAAATTAAAATAAAGGTGTTTAGATGTTCCTCCAGGGACAGGAGTTTGTAAATACATTAAGGTTTTCTATTCAAATATATGGATTTCTAATTAATACAGAACATATTGTTGTATTTTTTTTTTATGGTTCTTAAATTGAACAACTTACTGTTGACATTTGTTAAAGTTCTTGTTAAAAGATGTTCTGATTTCTACCACTACAATTCCATAAGAAACAATTTGTGTTTCCTATTACCAATGTTAAAAGGTTACTATAGGCACCAAAACAACTTTAGCTTAAAGGAACACAATAGGCAACTAGACCACTTTAGCTCATTGATGTAGTCTGGGTGCAGTGTCCCTGTCAGTTAACCCAGCAATTGTATTCTTGCAGTTATTGAAAACCTGAAATAATTACCTTTCAGGGTTAACTCCACCTCTAGTCAGTGCTATATTTAGCGCAAGGCTGACAAGGCTGACATGCGCTGATAATTGAGGCGGGCAACGAAGGAGCACTCTCCCCTGAGCTCTCCCTGTTAGAGTGTGTGTCTGTCGGTGAGTGTTAGTGAGTGTGTGTGTCTGTCGGTGTGTGTTAGTGAGTGTGTGTGTGTCTGTCAGTGTGAGAGAGTGTGTCTGTGAGTTGTGGGGATATTTATGGGATAATAATAGTCAACAGTTGAGAATTGCCCACTATTTCAATTCTCAGATCCCAAAGATCGTTATCGTGTAAGTGAAATGTATTCCATATAAATAAAATCACAATTTGTTATAAAAATAGATACAATTTAAATAATAATATGTAACATGCGTGATAATAATCAATGAATATTCAGTATAAAATGAGTATGCAATACAAATGGCAATACATTTTCCAATGGTTGACAATGATTTATGATAGTACTTCACAGAGAAACAAAAGTGAAACTTACACACAGACACAGAGCTTGCAGCTTAAGGCCATAAAACTTTAGCTGACAGTTAGAATAACCCTTTCAATGCTGGCTAGACCTCCTAGGTAATTAAGACCTATTCTCATGTGATTTTAAATAAAATAACATTTATACCAGCTCATTGGTCATTTCCTGGAACCATCCAATAAGAGTAATCTACCATGTTCTATAAGCAGAATCTTAACTTGCCTAAACAGATATTTTATCTTATTTTAGGGCAAATCAATACACCTGGATAAATATCACGATATGCTAACATGTGATGTCACATTAATATATATATATATATATATATATAATTATGCCTTTCCATCTGCAGAATAGAATATTATAACTATATATTCTATAGTAACTAAGATTTCTAAATATCGAAATCTGATCGTGATTTATCCAGTCATATATCATGCTATTAGAACATTTTAATTAATTTAGATTAATTAAATGAAACCAGTATAATTACCAGTTGAGTAGATATTTTCATCAGATTAGTAGGTAGTCTCAGGAACTGAATGGATGTGTGATTGGTGTGTAAGAAATTCTGAGTGCCCTGGAGTGGATATCTGTCATGGATTTCTCTGCATTGCCCCCGACTGCTCACCTCTTTGCTTCTTTGCTTCCTTTTGCATCCTCTCTCTTCCCTTTGTCTTAACTTTTTAAAGGGAAAATTCACTAGGTAATAGACCAATAGAAAACTGGAGGTGTGGTTACCTTCCAGATAGCAATTAAAGTATTTGGTCTATAGAGGGCAGTCTCGTCCCACTAAACATACCTATCCAGGAAAGAGTTAACTTTTCCTGGTGGCTATTTTGACGTCATTTAGCTTATCTTTATGGTTATTTATAATGTCAGTTTTCTGTCAGTTCAAAGAGTTCTTTGGGCTTTCTTCAGACTATGTGTCTGGCAAATTCTGTTATAATTTCTAATATCACAGTTATAACCAATTATGACCCCTAAACTTACAATGGGACGTTATACAATATCGAAAATAAAATTAAATTATTTAATCTTCTCTGTCACAAATGTCTGGGTTTAGAATTAATTATATTCCATTAGCATTTAGACAGTCTGTCCATCCCCCGTTCTCATTTCTTATCAATTTGGTTTGTACTAAGCATTCCTTTAGCTCTGGCAAAGTGGTTAGTTTTACAGAAGGGATAGAAATCCTGTGTCTTTTGTTAACTTGAGAATAACAAAATGGAGTCTGCTCTGTTCAGAGTGACTCTGACAATATACATTTTAATTTCTATCATAGCACAAAATGTCTGCCGATATAAATACCCTGACAGAGTGTGCGTCTGTAAGTGAGTGTGTGCGTCTGTAAGTGAGTGTGTGTGTCAGTGAGTGTGTGTGTGTGTCAGTGAGTGTGTGTGTGTGTGTCAGTGAGTGTGTGTGTGTGTGTCAGTGAGTGTGTGTGTGTCAGTGAGTGTGTGTGTGTGTGTGTCAGTGAGTGTGTGTGTGTCAGTGAGTGTGTGTGTGTGTGTGTCAGTGAGTGTGTGTGTGTCAGTGAGTGTGTGTGTGTGTGTGTCAGTGAGTGTGTGTGTGTGTGTGTCAGTGAGTGTGTGTGTGTGTGTGTCAGTGAGTGTGTGTGTGTGTGTGTCAGTGAGTGTGTGTGTGTGTGTCAGTCAGTCAGTCAGTCAGTCAGTGTGTGTGTGTGTGTCAGTCAGTCAGTCAGTCAGTGTGTGTGTGTGTCAGTCAGTCAGTGTGTGTGTGTGTCAGTCAGTCAGTGTGTGTGTGTGTGTGTGTGAGTCAGTCAGTCAGTCAGTCAGTGTGTGTGTGTGTGTCAGTCAGTCAGTGTGTGTGTGTGTGTGTCAGTCAGTCAGTGTGTGTGTGTGTGTCAGTCAGTCAGTCAGTGTGTGTGTGTGTGTCAGTCAGTGTGTGTGTGTGTCAGTCAGTCAGTGTGTGTGTGTGTCAGTCAGTCAGTGTGTGTGTGTGTGTCAGTCAGTCAGTGTGTGTGTGTGTGTCAGTCAGTCAGTGTGTGTGTGTGTCAGTCAGTCAGTGTGTGTGTGTGTGTGTCAGTCAGTCAGTGTGTGTGTGTGTGTGTCAGTCAGTGTGTGTGTGTGTGTGTGTGTGTCAGTCAGTGTGTGTGTGTGTGTGTGTGTGTCAGTCAGTGTGTGTGTGTGTGTGTGTGTGTCAGTCAGTGTGTGTGTGTGTGTGTGTGTGTCAGTCAGTGTGTGTGTGTGTGTGTGTGTGTCAGTCAGTCAGTCAGTGTGTGTGTGTGTCAGTCAGTCAGTGTGTGTGTGTGTCAGTCAGTCAGTGTGTGTGTGTGTGTCAGTCAGTCAGTGTGTGTGTGTCAGTCAGTCAGTGTGTGTGTGTGTGTCAGTCAGTCAGTCAGTGTGTGTGTGTGTCAGTCAGTCAGTCAGTGTGTGTGTGTGTCAGTCAGTCAGTGTGTGTGTGTGTGTGTCAGTCAGTGTGTGTGTGTGTGTGTGTGTGTGTCAGTCAGTGTGTGTGTGTGTGTGTGTGTGTGTCAGTCAGTGTGTGTGTGTGTGTGTGTGTGTCAGTCAGTGTGTGTGTGTGTGTGTGTGTGTCAGTCAGTGTGTGTGTGTGTGTGTGTGTGTGTCAGTCAGTGTGTGTGTGTGTGTGTGTGTGTCAGTCAGTGTGTGTGTGTGTGTGTCAGTCAGTCAGTCAGTGTGTGTGTGTGTGTGTGTGTGTGTGTGTGTGTGTCAGTGTGTGTGTGTCAGTCAGTGTGTGTGTGTCAGTCAGTGTGTGTGTGTCAGTCAGTGTGTGTGTGTCAGTCAGTGTGTGTGTGTCAGTCAGTGTGTGTGTGTCAGTCAGTGTGTGTGTGTCAGTCAGTGTGTGTGTGTCAGTCAGTGTGTCAGTCAGTGTGTCAGTCAGTGTGTCAGTCAGTGTGTCAGTCAGTGTGTCAGTCAGTGTGTCAGTCAGTGTGTCAGTCAGTGTGTCAGTCAGTGTGTCAGTCAGTGTGTCAGTCAGTGTGTCAGTCAGTGTGTCAGTCAGTGTGTCAGTCAGTGTGTCAGTCAGTGTGTCAGTCAGTGTGTCAGTCAGTGTGTCAGTCAGTGTGTCAGTCAGTGTGTCAGTCAGTGTGTCAGTCAGTGTGTCAGTCAGTGTGTCAGTCAGTGTGTCAGTCAGTGTGTCAGTCAGTGTGTCAGTCAGTGTGTCAGTCAGTGTGTCAGTCAGTGTGTCAGTCAGTGTGTCAGTCAGTGTGTCAGTCAGTGTGTCAGTCAGTGTGTCAGTCAGTGTGTCAGTCAGTGTGTCAGTCAGTGTGTCAGTCAGTGTGTCAGTCAGTGTGTCAGTCAGTGTGTCAGTCAGTGTGTCAGTCAGTGTGTCAGTCAGTGTGTCAGTCAGTGTGTCAGTCAGTGTGTCAGTCAGTGTGTCAGTCAGTGTGTCAGTCAGTGTGTCAGTCAGTGTGTCAGTCAGTGTGTCAGTCAGTGTGTCTGTCAGTGTGTCAGTCAGTGTGTCAGTCAGTGTGTCAGTCAGTGTGTCAGTCAGTGTGTCAGTCAGTGTGTCAGTCAGTGTGTCTGTCAGTGTGTCTGTCAGTGTGTCTGTCAGTGTGTCTGTCAGTGTGTCTGTCAGTGTGTCTGTCAGTGTGTCTGTCAGTGTGTCTGTCAGTGTGTCTGTCAGTGTGTCTGTCAGTGTGTCTGTCAGTGTGTCTGTCAGTGTGTCTGTCAGTGTGTCAGTCAGTGTGTCAGTCAGTGTGTCTGTCAGTGTGTCTGTCAGTGTGTCTGTCAGTGTGTCTGTCAGTGTGTCTGTCAGTGTGTCTGTCAGTGTGTCTGTCAGTGTGTCTGTCAGTGTGTCTGTCAGTGTGTCTGTCAGTGTGTCTGTCAGTGTGTCTGTCAGTGTGTCTGTCAGTGTGTCTGTCAGTGTGTCTGTCAGTGTGTCTGTCAGTGTGTCTGTCAGTGTGTCTGTCAGTGTGTCTGTCAGTGTGTCTGTCAGTGTGTCTGTCAGTGTGTCTGTCAGTGTGTCTGTCAGTGTGTCTGTCAGTGTGTCTGTCAGTGTGTCTGTCAGTGTGTGTATGCATGTATGTCACAGAGTATGTTTGTCAGTAAATGTGAGCGTCTGACAGTGTATATATGTGTCAGTGAGTGTGTACGTGTGTATCTGTCATTGAGTATATGTGTGTGACACTAAGTGAGTGTGCATCTGTCAGTGTATATATGTGTGTGTGTAACTGAATGAGTGTGTATGTCTGTGAATGTGTATGTTTCAGTGAAAGTGTGTGTTGGTTAAACAGTGTGTGTGACAATGAATGTATCTGTAAGTGAGTGTTTGTCCGTGCATGCATCAGTGAGGGTGTGTGTCTGTCAGGAAGAGAAATTTGGAGGGGGGGAAGGAGGTACCCGAGGATTCTCATGCCTAGGGCAGCACAAAACCAGAATACACCACTGCCTCTAGTGGCTGTCTATCAGACAGTCACTAGAGGCACTTCCAGGCTGCTAGGCGACTTTTGGCTGCCTAACTGACTTCTTCACGCTCTGCATGAGGATATCAGTTAAAACTCAAAAGAAAGCATTGATTCAATGCTTTCCGATGGGCTTGTCCTCATGCGACTGAGGTGCTCACCACGCACAGGCATTAGGTCCCCGACATTGGCTGAAGAAGGAAGGAGGAGCAGAGGCAAAGCCTGACCCACTGCTGAGGGACATCAGTGCAAGAATCAGGTAAGTGAATTAGGGTTTTTAACCATTTCTGCGCTGCAGAGGGAGGGGAGTGAAGGGACGGGACACTATTGTGCTAGGAATAAAATGTTGTATTGCTAGCACATTAGTTTCCCTTTAACAGCACTACTTTCTCCTGGGAAGTGGAATTTCCGGGAAATAGATGCAAGTTCACATTTGGAAGCAATGCCAACAAAAAACATTTGTTTCAAGGAGAGGACATGCTGTAAATTGCTGTCTGCCAGCAGTGGAGAGATAATAAATCATGTACTATGGTTACTTTCAAACATTCTAAGATCTGCTCACAGCAGAGCATGGAAACCCCCAAATAAAATGCATTAAGTGTTAGTAACAGACATCTGTCCAGTACATGTTGGCTGTATGAGCCCGGACCTTCAATGTGTGGCAGAGATCGTCAACATAGCAACATAGCTCCCCTCAGTGAATGAAGAAGGTTTATTTTAGTATACAGTGATGGACCAAGTAATGTAAATGGATGTAGGGAATTAACACCATCACTACTGGGTAGATAGCAAGTGCGTTATTTTGTGACTAACCATTTCTATGCAGGTATGTAATCCGTGCATGGTACCAACCTGGTCACTGTTGGGTGGATAATCAAAGCATCACTGTGGGACATAAACCCTTTGGTTGCTGGGAGGTTTTTGATGGATAAATGGTGCAAAATACTTTAAATAAGCAGCTAATCTGTGCAGTGCAAAACAATTCCATGGTATTATGTTGCCATGGCGACACAAAAATAGTACCTAGCATTGGTAATTTGGAAGGGAAGATCAAAAGATCTCCACAGATAGGCCCTATATGCTGCAAGTTGTCTCTACATCCTTTAGTGGCAGAGATGGCATGACTGAATTGCTTCCACTTGACATCATGACTTTTAGAGTTTGGAGAAAGTTATACGATGTCTTATCCACTTAACGAAAAACTGTCATTCAACATGTTTTAATAATGATAAATCTTTCGTGAAAAACTGTTGTTTTTTTTTTTCAAAGCATCAGACAATGTTCAACTATTTTAAAACTTATGATAAAATAACTTGCTATTCTGGATACTTGACAAAGGGCTGTGACATGACTCCTGGCAAGCAAAAGTACCAAAGAGTGCAAAGTAAAAATCAACGTAATACCAACAATACGTGGTTCACATTGTAGCAATGCCATTTTGCGGTATTTAAAATCCCAAATGTTCGATCAATCCAGGTGATGACGGAGCGCGACGTGACGTGAGCGTGCGCACCAGGAGGTGGAGCTCAACGGGGGTAACAGAACGGGAGGAAGGTGCAGCCACGAGGGAACGGCGTCTACACGGCATCTACCGCGAACATGGAAATGTCGAGCAGATGAGGCCATGAGGAGATGGGTTATACCCGAATTTAACTTACAAAAGCTCTGTGGATCTATAACTGGATATCCGGCCGACTATCTGACTATCAGCTGGTAAATAACTATATGGATTTTTGTTTGGACAATTTTGATGCGGTGGTTGATACCCCTTAAATATAACTGTTTGAACTGCAAGTATATAGTGCTGAATTTAAACGTCTGATTTTCCTGACCTGTATTACTGGACCCCCTGCAAATAAATGATTATATAAATTTGGATGGGAAGAATAGCAGTAATGTAAAAATGCAATAAGGGGTTTAATACTCCAAAAAGGATATGATCACAAGAATTAATCGTTCAGGAAAGAGAGAGAAGAGGAGAAATTTTAAGGGAGAAGGAGAAAGGAATCAAACTGATAAAAACTGTCTAGATAATTTGAGGAGAAAGAAAAGATAGAAGGAAACAGTTTAATAAAAACAGGCTCCTGAATTCTCTCTATACTGTTTTCTGAGATAACACTAAGTAAAGATGGCTATGCCAAAGATCTCTAAAAAAAAAACAAGGGGATCAAAAAAGACAATAAAAAATTAAAAACCTGTCTCAATCTTTTTCTCACCACATAATAAGCAAAGTGAGGAATTATCTTTTCTAGACGAATCAGCACTGGAAGACAAAAGAGGTTCAATAACTAACTTCCAAGACTTTATAAAGACAAGTCTAGATAACCAAACTGAATTTTTTAAGAAAGAATTGGAAAATAGTACTGCCCAAATGACAAAACTAATGGAAGAAATCAACAGAAAGATAGTTAAAGTTGAAGAAAGTCAAGAACAAATAGCTAATCATTATAATTTAATCACAGAAGAACAAACCAAGATGAAGGTGGAAATAAAAAAATTAGAAGATCGATTAAATATGATGGAAGAAAGAATGAGAGCTAAAAATATAAGGATAAAAAATATTCCAGAAGATATTTCTCACGATAAAATTAAAGACTATTTGAGTGGTCTGTTTGCAGCATTAAAGCTACAATTTCAAGTTTCGGCTGTGTGTATGGAAAACATATACAGAATTAAAAAACCCCAAGGAATCCAGAATGCATTTCCCAGAGATCCGATTGTTACTCTTCATTCCCTGATTGTTAAGCAGCAAATAATTAATGCAATAAGAAACAAAAAATTCTCAGAAGATGATAAATTCAAAGATATTCAAATTTATCAAGACTTATCCAGAGCAGTAAGAATGGAGAGAAAAAACTATTTTGAAAAGTTGAAACCACTGAAAGAAAGAAATATTGGATATCGCTGGGGACCAGGCAAGGCTATCACAATAAATTGGAATGACACAAGAAAAGTATTTTTGAACCCAAAAGAATTAGAAGAATGGACATCTCAGCAACTTAAATAATAAAATATAAGGAGAGAAAATGCAAGAGTTCTAACGAGAAAGGGAAAGAAGAGTAGAGAAAGTGATAGGAAAAAGGAGAAAGAAAAGAAATTATTTTTTTATTTTTTTTTTTTAAAAGGTTTTTTTTTTATTATTTCCTCTCTTCCTTCTTAATGTGAGGATGTAATTGGTTTAATAATTATGCATGGGGGGGGGGATGTTGGTAAAATAACTCTTTATATGAGTGGGATCACTGGTAAAATAATATGATAAATTAATTAATAAGGGAGAAAAAATATATTTTTAATAAGTGAAATGAGAGATGTTATATGTGGTGCACGGAGGATTTTGATAAAGAAAGTAGAAATACACAAGATGTAAAATAAATAAGTAGATTGGATATTAATCTGTGTGCACAAATTGGAAAAGAAAAGGAAGAGGGGGAAGGGGAAGGGGGAAGGGGAAAGAAAAGGAGATGAATTATAAAGTTTATAACATATTTCTATACAATTTTGGTTTATAAGTTATATGGATCGCAGAAAAGTTTTAGACTATGAAATAACAATTCACAATTTTTTTTTTCTCTCTCACATATATCTCCCTCTCTTCCTCCTTAATGTGAGGACTTAGTATGGCTTAAAGATGGTTAATTATGACAATAATACATGAGGGGGTAATGATAATGATGGTAAAATAATTGTTTAAATGGGTCAACAAGAGTTTGAATGTTATATTTGATATGAAATAATTGATAAGTTAAAATGTGATATTTTCTAAATATAAATACACTAGGTGGAGTTTGAAAGGGGATATATAATTGAACACGATATAATAATAATTTGTATGGATAATGTGGAATAGGGGATTAATGGCAAAATAATATGATAACTTAAGTAACAAGGGAGAATACTATAGTTTCACTAATGGATTTGTGAGATATTATAAGTGGTTTATGGAGGATTTTTGATAAAGAAAGTAGATGTACACAAGAGGTAATATAATTAAATAGATTGGATATAATGTTATGTGCACAAATTGGAAAAAAAGGGAAAGGGAAGAAGAGAGAAGGGGAAAAAAAGGAAAAAAAGGAGGGGGGGAGGAAGGGAAAGAAAGGGAGATTGTTTTTATTTGTTTGTTTTATTGTTTCCCCTCTCTCTGTCTGGGTTTAAAGAGAAGGAAGGAAAAAGAATGGCTACATAAATAAACATATAAAATAGCTCTGATTACCCCTAATGAGCTTCCACTTTAAGGTCAGAGACAGACCTTAGCCCTAGACATTATACGAGATATTGCCTAGGCTTACAGGTTGAAGAGATATTTATTATCTCTTATAACAACAAGTAAGAATGAATGTGAATGGGCCTCTCTGTATTATGAGAGCTCAGATGTGTGTGATTGATGTGGGAGGGATGGCAGCAGGAATAGGAGTCACTTGAAAAAGAACAAGGCATGAAGTGTATTTCAGTAAATGTACAGGGGCTAAATACCCCATATAAAAGAGCTATGATGAGAGAATTGCTAAAAAAAAAAAAAAGGAATAGATTTAGCGATGTTGCAAGAGACACATTGGAAAAGTGAAGATAGGATTAGGTGGACCTATGAAGGATATGAGATAATCTCACAAGCCTCCTTGAATAAGAAAAAGAAAAGAGGAGTGGCCATAATCCTTTCGAAAAGAATAAATAGAGAAATCATATATGAAGAAGTAGACATAGAAGGACGGTATCAGATACTAATATGTAAGTTGGAGGAGAAAGTCTATACTTTAGTAAACTTAAACTTCCCAAACGTACTACCAACTTAATATCTCAAAGAGATTATGGAAAAAGTAGATAAAGTCAAAACAGGATTATTAGTAATTTCGGGAGATTTCAACTGTGTGTTAGATATAGATTTAGACAAAAAAAAAACAAAAATAATAACCCCATAACTAAATATTTGACAAACCAAGCTAGGATTTTGAGAAATACACTGCTAGAAAATAACTTACTGGATATATGGAGAGTATTTAGTTCAGAGGAAAGAGAATATACGCATGTTTCAAAAGTACATTCCTCACTTTCCAGAATAGACCTTGTGTTGGGGGAAGCTAATTTAGTAGAACAAAAAAAAGCCATATATATATATATAGAAGAGAATGTTTGGTCAGACCATAGTTATATTATTTTTACTATAAATGATGTAAAAAAATATAGACCTAATACGACCTGGCGTCTAGATGATAGTATTCTGAATAATAATAAAGATCAATTACAAATTAGAGAACTGATCCAATTGTAATTTCAGAAGAACTCCCGATAACCACTATATGGTGTGCATTTAAAGCGGTGGTACGGGGTTATCTGAGTAAACTCAAAAAAAGGATCCAAAGAGATAGAGGTCAGACTAGAGAAACATTATATATAGAATACTATCTGTTGGCCAGAAGAAATAAAAGATTATTAAATAATGAGTCATCTAAACAACTCTCTGAGATTAAAATGAAAATAGAAAAAATGGAGAAAGAACGAATAGAGAAAAATCTAGAAAGGATGAAAATAAATTTCTATTATGATAATAACAAGATTAACAAATGGCTAACCAAAAAACTTAAAAACATAACAAACGGTAAAAATAGGATCAGTAGCATTAGAAATGATTCAATAATAGAAAACCAGAAATTATAGCAAAGGCGTTTCAAATATATTATGAAAAGTTGTATAATTTACCTAATCAATCAAAAGAAGAGGCTATAAATGATTATTTGAGGGAAATTAATTTTCCCAGGATTTCTGAGGATCAAAAAACAATGCTTAATGCCCCTCTACAAATTACGGAATTTATAGGTGCCATTAAAAAACTTGTGAATTATAAGACTCCTGGTCCAGACGGCCTGACCAATAGATTCTATTAAATATATGGAGATATTTTAGCAGAGTATTTGACTAGAACATATAATGAAATCTCTTTGAAAGGTATAGGTCCTAAAGAATTATTACAAGCAAATATAATCCCTATACATAAAAAAAAGATAAGGATCCTCAAGAACTAAAGAACTATCGCCCGATTTCACTTATCAACGTCGACTCCAAATTATTCTCATCTATACTGGCAGATAGGTTGAAAAAAATAATCATGGAAGTGGTAGATAGAGATCAGATAGGGTTTGTCCCTTCTAGACAGGCTAGTACTAACATGAGAAGAATGATTAATGTTCTGGATTGGAGCGATAGAACTCGAATCCCTCTCCTGACCCTGTCATTGGATGCAGAAAGGGCCTTTGACAGGGTCGGGTGGGGATATATGATGGGGGTGCTGAGGGCAATGGGTATAGATGGCTGGATGTTGTCTGCGATAGGCTCTATTTATCAAAACCCAATGGTGAGGGTAGTGGGCATAGATTTATGCTCAGATTGGTTCCCATTGAAAAATGGCACCTGGCAAGGGTGCCCACTTTCACCTATTTTATATATTCTCTCAATGGAACCTTTTGCAATTAGAATAAGAGAAAATCCAGACATCCGGGGAGTGCCAACCCTTGATAGAGAATTAAAAATAAGCATGTATGCTGACGATACTATTTTGACTCTCACAGACCCAATTAAATCAATTGATAACTTGATAAAGGAAATAGAAGTATTTAGTATTATCTCAAACTACAAAATAAATACAGATAAAACAATTTTGTTATTTAAGAACTGCAGCAAAGAGTGGAAAAATGAATTTCTGAAGACATATTGTTTTACGGATGCGAATGGTAGTTTTGAATATTTAGGGGTAACATTATTGGATAAGTTGGATAAAATGGTGGAGATTCATTTTACTAGGCTTCTGAAGTCTACTGGGATGTCGTTACAAAAATGGAATCCCTTGTTTTTTAGTTGGTTGGGAAGGATAAACATAATAAACGCGTATATAGTACCTAGATGGACATACTTCTTTAGAATGGTTCCTCTAAAAATCCCACTGCCATGGTTGGAGATAATACAGAGGCTTATTAAAAACTTTATTTGGAAGGGGAAAAAACCTCGAATTAGCTTAGAACAATTAACGCATACTATAGGGCATGGAGGGGTAAACTTTCCGAATATAATAAGCCATTATGAAGCCTCTATTATATTCCATACCCAATTACTAACTAAAAAAGAAAATTGGGAATGAAGTTAGTAATGTAATTCTAAGACATCGATTGAATGATTGGAACATGATTAGAAAAAAACGAAAAATCTTGGGAAATATTTGTGGGTTCATGAAGATAGAAATATTAGAAGCTCTAATGCCAGATTTAAAAATAGATTCTTGGAAGGATATGAAAACTGAAAATGTGGATGACATAATAATAAGAGACAAAATTAAAGATTTTTTAACTCTGTTTAATGAATTTGGCCTCCCTCAGGCAGAGGCTTTTCGGTATTTAAGAATAAAATCCTTCATAGGCAAATCGCTTGCCAAGAGTAATATAATTAGTAGTATCCTGATAAAACAGATTTTGGGAAATAATAGCTCTAGGAAAAATTGTTATGCCCTGATAAGATCGATCCCCAAAAATATAAGGTCCAAACAAATAAAAAGCTGGGGAAAAGAATGTAATTTAAAAATAGACCCTACAAAATGGGGAAATATGTTGACACAGTTGAAAAGGAATGTTCATAATATCACCTTGTTTGAGACACACTATAAAATTTGCTATCGTTGGTATTTAGTGCCAAACAGATTAAATAGAATTGATCACAATGAATCTAAAGTATGTTGGAGATGTGGAAGTAACTTAGGAAGTTTTATTCATATTTGGTGGAGTTGCAGATTAATTAAGAAATTATGGGATGAGGTCTTCAGAAAACTGTATGTTTGGGACAAAATTCTGATGGAACATTCTCCAATAACGGCCCTCCTACATCTTCAATGGCCTGATCTATCATTATACCAACAATTTTTGGTCTGTCATTCTTTTATGGCAGTAAAGATCTTGATAGCAAGAGGATGGAAAAATTCTAAGGCAATTGAGGGTAAACATTGGGAGAAACAATTAGCAGTTCAGATTAAAAATGAGATAGGGCTTTTTAAGAGGAAGGGTACTGTACAGAAATATGAAATGGGGAAAAATTTATAAAATTCTTAGAAAATAATGAGCAATATCATTAACTAATTTTGATGTATACACTGAAATGTCGAAGAAAAAAATTGGATAGAGATATATATATATATATATATATATATATATATATATATATATATATATATATATATATATATAATTTGTATCCTATGTATGCTGTGGCCTTTTCCCATTCTGTATGATGTTATGAATGAATTATGATAGAATCTATATGGTATAGTTTGAATGGTTTGATGTTATTACTATTGTAGTAACTGTTTTTATTTTTTTTCTATGTATGACTTATGTGTATTGATATTTATTGTTCAAAATCAAACAAAATCAAATAAAATCAAATAAAGATTTAATTGGAAAAAAAAAAAAGAAAAATGCCATTTTGCATAAACTGAAGAGAAAAAAAAAAAAAAAACTACAAAAGTGATAGGTCCATTTGAATACAAACGAATACAAAATCTTTTTTGCACAGCTCTAACTGCCTAGGGTCTGATGTCAATAACCCACTAGCAGTTCTATTAAAAAACAATGACAATATTATAAAAATGCAATAGAAGCTATCAAATTGATTCATATTTTTCATGAAAAGGATACACAGAAACAGATATACATAAATGCTGAGCTGGTTCTCATTAAAAGCAACAAGAGAGTTGCTTTTACATATACATGTTACTAAGGAGTTAAATGTTGTGCACTTATTGTATAGGTTATTAGGTCGGGGGCTTCAGACAGACAAGAGAGACATGGTAAGACATAGCTGTGCTACTATGAATATAATGATAGGAAAGAGAATCAAAGAGCAATAACTTTGGGAGCTACGGTACTTAAAGTGCCTATTTAAACATCTTGAGCTTATTTAATTTTGGAAATACAGCAAGCTAGCCTGGAAAACAGTTTGGAACAGTTACAGAACTCCTGTAATAGAGCTTAAAGGCTTATTCCAATCACCATGACCACTTCCTCTTTTAGAAGTGATCATGGTGGTAGGAGTATATATGTGCAGTGTTGAAACTTTTCACGCTGAAACTTGACCAGGCTTGCTCGCCAAGTCGATAGTACTGCCCACAAGACAGAGGTGAATGGTTTCCGTTTATGGAGATTAGCGGAATATTTTCTGATTGCACACATTTTGCAGAAGCAATAAAAATACCAATAGCAAACTGGTGGAAAAGCTTTATATAATGTTTATTTTATATCCACAGAGTGACTAAAAAAACAGTTATGCGCTTACAAAAAAATGCCAATTGAAAAGCCATTAATAAACAATTTTGGTTAATAGTTTGATTTACCAATCTGAAAAGGATGAAAAAAAAAAAAAAAAAAAAAAAAACATTAGATTACATTTTTAAATAATAAAAAAATACAGGCAATACAAATAAGCATAAATTAACCGTACACAAGAAAAACGAAATATTACAATATTATATATGTAACTTTGTACAATTTACACTTCTGTTTGCCTTTTGTTAACCAAATTGTGTTTTGTTCTTTTAATAAGTTGCAAACACTACATAAAACATAAAAAAACAAAACTTACCCAACCACAAAGCAGAGGACGTAAAATGCATAATAAAATAAATTAAAAGGTCCGATTCCTATCAAAAGCAGCACAACTGAGAGGACTACCCATCCCCATCTGGAACGGCTGACCTGCAAGTATGCAAAGATAAGAGAAATAGACAATGGTTATTCATATGAATTTAGTACACGTACTTAAAAACCGTTACAAAACTGTTACAGAGTAAAAGTTCTATAAATCGATCATTCTACTTTGCCATTGAGATAAGGTGAGAGCAGAAAAATCTCAAGTAGTCCGGACTTATCGAAAAATTGCAATATTAGTAATATAGGAACACTAACTCAACTGGCAAGGTCTCATGTGTCATGCCGCACCCTTCAAGAGTGCTTACGACTTACTTCCACAGGGTAAAAGGGTTAATAATCAATTGTTTTGAACTAGACCAAAAATAATGATAAAAAATACAAAAATCCTGCTTAACAGCATCCACACTTAAAGAGATACTGCACAAATACAAACAATAGAAATCACTGTTTAATAGATATACCCAAAATGAAAACATGTATGCATTTAATTAAGCATTTTTTTTCCTGTCTGAGTTATAAAAAAAAAAAAAAAGCTTGCAAAAACTACAGTTCTCTTGTGTGCTGCCTTTGCAAGCCCTCCTCTTAATTTTGTACAGACTTTATGTGACTGTCCAATCACAGACTCTCAATGCAGCTCAATTAGAAGTCATTGCAAGACAGGTGCTCTGGGCAATTGCTGCATCTTTCATTCAGTGCAATAAAGTAGGGATCGACCGATGTTATCGGCCGATATTCTGTATTTTCATCAATATCGGTATCGACCAATAAAGATACCGATATTGCCGATAATGCAGACCAGGACCGCCGTCAGGGTCCTGGGGGGCCCAGCACACTCTTACTTAGCTTCCCTTCAGCTCCCCTGTCTAACTCTCGTGAGTTCCGCGGCTGTCAGAGCATTGCCACGGGTTACCATGGCAACAGGCCGCAAGAGTCAGACAAGGGAATGTCATATCCCCCCCCTCCCTAGCCAGGTAAGAAGCTGGGAGGGGGGACTAAAACAAAATGTTACAACAATAAATAAAAATAAATTTAAAAAAAAAAGAGTAAAAATAAAAATGCCCCCCCCAACCCCATTTTACACACTTAACATACCTACACAAACACTCGCTGCACAAACACACTCTGCATTCATTATTTACACACACACACACACACACTGCATCCACTATACACACACTGCACTGCGTTCACTAATCAAATACTCTCACTGCATCCACTACACACACATATATTCTGGAAAACATAAAAAAATTCTGACTGGAATGTGTATTTTGTGCATTTACCAAAAAAAAAAAAATGTTCAAAGATTATCGGTATCGGCTCTAAAAAAAATCAACATCGGTCGATCCCTACTTACCACCCACACTTAACCATAATAATATAAAATATTACTATTTTAATGCTGGCACCACCAAGACAATTTATAAATGTGGTGCCTTAGTCCCCCAGATAACTTAATAATAAAAACCCACCAAATTAGTCTCCTCAGGTAACATGATTTTTAACCAGTCTGTAAAGGCACCCCCAGGCATAACAGGGGTTAACAGCCGTTTAGGAGATATTCCCTTCCAGATCTACAGGCAGCTACTGTAGACACCAATCCACCGAACTGGAGAAGCATACGAATGCTCTCAAACATATGATTGCCGTAAACACCCGAACAGGAAAAACCATACAAAAGGTTTACACACCTAGCAGTCGAACTGGAACAGCATACAATAAACCCCCCCTCCCACCCCAAGAACGAGACAAGGCTCCGTGTTGGGGGTCTAACAGGAACAGACAGAGCTGTGGGTTTATTGTTCTTATATACACATTCTTAAACATTAGTACAACCCACAGGGTTTTGTAAAACAACCAATAAACCCGTAATACACAGTAAAACACTCCCATTCATTCTAGCAGAATCCTCCCCTCTGCAGGCAGGAAAATACACAGTTTTACACGATATTCAAAACTTTAAAAGTATACATCACATTCACATAAAACGTACATTTGTAGAATCAGCATACTCCAAATACAAACATACGTCAAGATCATACAAATTGGTCCAGTGGGTCAAAAGTTAGTGGGAAGTCCCTTTGTGACCGACTGCAAGCATGGCTTGGGTGTGGTAAGCCAATTATCTCCAGCATACAGAAAATAGCTCTATTCACAACAACAGTAAAAACACATAAAAATACAGAATTCCTATCATACTGAACAGAACCCCCACATTCAACCTATCCCTAGATGGCTTGGATCTGAGCGCTTAGTATATCCAAACAGCACTCAGATCCCACAAACACAGTCAAATCGCCATGGGGTTTAAGTCTAGCATGGGCTGATGAGAGGGGCCATAGTCATGAGGCAGGAGGCTGGCAATCAGGCTTCTCCATAACCCAGTGGCGAGGTTAGTTTTGCCACACAGTCAAAGTCAGAACTTAATAAAAGAATATTATGAGCAAAAAATAGTCACAGTGCATACAAAAATATAGATGACAATCAAATTAGTTACACCAACTGTATCTTCTCTGTCAAGGAAGATGGTGATTCACTCAAAATTAGATTTTGGCACCAAGCAAGTCTACTACACACTTCAGTAACATTAGATATATAATCTTTAATAATATTATGAAGTGAATAGTGATATCACTTAATAATAAAGTGCATACATAGATTCATAGCATAGTGAATATAAAGTGAATCACAGAAAAATATCTGAAATTGCACTGTGAAATCTAACATAATAAAGTGCACTGTAGAAACAACCACGAGAAAAGTGCAAAAATCAGTGAAAAATAGCTGCTTAAAAACGGTGTCTGTATAAGAACACTATATACATACTCTTATCATCAAGGAGTAATCAAGGTGTAGAGCAGAGAAGCCTGCTCTAGCTGTAAAGGCTCTTCAACATAACCAGAGTAACAACCGTGATGTAGTAAAATACTATATTCAGCTTTATTTAAAAGAACATGCAGGCTGGCAGGTAAGACCTCTTGTTGCGTATAGCTAATCCTCACTGAGCTTGGCCGTGAGAACAGGTCCATTGCTGGCTACTACGGAACTCCGAAAACTGGGTACTGTGTACTCTGCTCTTCCGGCAGGAAGGGCTTCCGACCAGCGTGAATATATGTATGGACTTTATTATTAGGTGATATCACTATTCACTTTGCAATATTTTTAAAGATACAGCACACTTTATTTATATATATATTTTTTGTCTAGTTATGTGTACTTTTACACATTATAAGGTGCAGCTATTCTATTATTTTCTAATTTTATCCAAAGAAATTTTTAGCGCCATACTTTACTTGTTTTTTTCTTTTAATACGAGAGGATAGATTTGGAGGTCCCAAAATGTGCCACAGCTACAAAACAAGACTGCTATATACACGTGATTGTAATGTTTATCCTTAAAAGTCCTTGTGGTCTGTTGTATGTGGAGGACACTACATTAAAAATGAAAGACTGACCAAATCGAAGTCTACCATTAGGACCAAAAACATTGAGCTTCAAATCCCCAACACTTTGTGGTATACAAAAGTAATAAAGCCCAATTGAGGTTCCAATAACTAACCATGTCACCCTTTTAGAACAGGTGGTGACAGAGAAACATTATTAGCTACTATGGATCCACATTTTAGATACATTGTAGATTATATATATATATATATATATATATATCTTATTATGTGTCATACTTCTATCTAGCATAGCTTTACCTCTCTGCTACATGTCTGTATCTGTCTAGCCATATTTTCTCTATGACCTGTAAATGAGATTACTCATTAGGAACCTACTTTTGTTTTAGAACTTTTATGTTCACTATGTTAGTGTTTTGACTGTTAACTATTTATAATGTATATAGTGCACAGTTTCTTCGTGGCTTGTTGGCTCCCAATAGAATTCTCTATTTTACTGAAACACCAGCTTGTGTAGCCTTTTGCTTATTTATGCCAGTGGTCGTGTCACTTTTGTATCCTTGCTCATGCCTCAGAGTAAGAAAAGTGGAGTACTGTGAGATATCTCACAGTTCCAAGTGGGACTGCACACGCACTTACGTATTTTATAAAGCATACGATGACTTTCCCATCTCTATAAACAGGTCATGCAGCATCACTTAAGCACCAACACCCACACTGTTTAATTTAGTAAGCTGCACACTCCTTAGAAAGGTTATCTGGATAAGAAAATTCACATCTTCAAAAGGCTTAGCTCAGACACAGGCCAAAATCAAGACACTATTTGTCTGAAGAAGTAAAGGTGGGGGGGCACCACCACATCTCTCTAAAACAGTTTGACTACTTAAAATAGGGGGAGCCACAGCATGGCTAAAATCATAGTGCCTGGAGTGTTTGCTCCTTTAAGTTGGCATTTCAGAATTTTTAAATAGCATAAAAAACGTGCATACCCTAGGGAAAAGCATGTTTTATATTAGAACAATGTGGTTTTTTTTTTTTACACTAATTATTCAAAAGATGTCATGGCTTCACACACTGACTCATTTTATGCCAAACCACAAAAACCTCCAGAGATTTTAAAAAGAGAAATCAGTACAATTTCTGTTCCTCTATTTAGGCTGATATCTGATAATAGCTCTAGCTTACAATTTAAGAATCTGTAATAGCCTGTTTCTGGAAAACTGGAGTTTATATTTGTGACTTTCTTGGGTACGAATAATTTATAGAAACATAGAAACTTAGAATGTGACGGCAGATAACATTTGGCCCATCCAGTCTGCCCAATTTTCCAAATACTTTCATTAGCCCTTGGCCTTATCTTTTAGCTAGGATAGCCTTATGCCTATCCCACGCCGGCTTAAACCCCTTCAATGTGTTAACATCTACCACTTCAGCTGGAAGGCTTTTCCATGCATCCACTACCCTCTCAGTAAAGTAATACTTCCTGATATTATTTTTAAACCTTTGCCCCTCTAATTTAAGACTATGCCCTCTTGTTGTGATAGTTTTTCTGCTTTTATTTACTCTCCTCCTTGACTGTGCTGATTCCCTTTATGTATTTAAATGTTTCTATCATATCCCCCCTGTCTCGTCTTTCCTCCAAGCTATACATGTTAAGATCCTTTAAGCATTCCTTGTAAGTTTTATCCTGCAATCCATGAACCAGTTTAGTAGCCCTCCTTTGAACTCTCTCTAAGGTATCAATATCCTTCTGGAGATATGGTCTCCTGTACTGCATACAATACTCCAAGTGAGGTTTCACCAGTATTCAGTACAATGGCATGAGCACTTACCTCTTTCTACTACTAATACCTCTCCCTATACAACCAAGCATTCTGCTAGCATGTCCTGCTGCTCTATTACATTGTCTGCCAACTTTAAGTCATCTGAAATAATTACTCCTAAATCCCTTTCTTCAGATGTTGAGGTTAGGACTCTATCCAATATTCTGTACTCTGCCCTTGGGTTTTTACGTCCAAGAGGCATTATCTTGCACTTATCCACATTAAAGGATCACTATAGGGTCAGGAACACAAACATGTATATTCCTGACCCTATAGTGTTAACACCACCATGTAGCCCCCCTGGGCCCCTCATGCCTCAATAAATATAGTAATAATCTTACTGTATTCAAGTCTGAAGCTGTAACTCTGCATGCTGTTAGACTCAGAAAAACAAACAGTTTGCTGACATCATTAGAAGTGGTAGCCTGAAGCGCCCCTGCAGGGAAAAACTTGGCCTCTAGCAGCACCCAAGTTTGTGGCGCCATGATGCAGGCCCCGCACGGAGCCCGGGACAAAAGGGAGACCCAGCCGCCCTTACTCCTCTCCCGCACTCTAAGTACTCCTAAACCACCTAGACCTATGCTGAGACCACATTCCCTCACCGGCAGCGGACACAGACGAACTCAGTCACGCAGAGCAGGGCAAGAGAGCCCGGCTCAGAGACAGCCACGACAGCGGCAAGCCCAGACCGGAAAGCGTACTTCACAGACAGTTTCAAGGGGACCCCACACAGTAACAGTTCGTACCTGCAGATCCTCAGCACATCAGGTCAACCTACGACGCCCAGCCGGGCTATGGGACTCTGTATGCCCGCGGAGAGGAATCGGGTAAGCTCCCCTCAACACGAGGACTTTTCGGCCACCAACCCTACCCGCCGAAATCTGGGGGAATTGGCAAAACAAACACGAAAAAGTGGACACTACCTTACCTCTTACGTTCTATATCATTTCTACAGGTTATTTGATTGACTTTGTTCCAACTGAAACACCGAAGATATATGTTGTACCTGACATTAATATAGCCTAGAGTAACCTGACAAGTTAGCTTAAATGTATGGTATGCTACTGGGTGCAAAGGCAGCTTATATAGTTTACACATGACGAAGCTCCAGGCAGAGTGTGTCTACTTTAGCTGTCAGGCCTGCCTACTGTATTGCCTTGTCCTGCATGACACTTATCACATATTGTTATACATACTTATTTCCAATCGGGATAAACTCTGGCTATGTACTCACCAGGTCTGCTATAAATAATGTCTCTATGCATGCTTTCTATATGGGCACAAGCATCTGTGTTCTCCTAAATCCATACTGTACAGTTGTACTCAGTTTAAGTTAACTACTAGCTAGTTGCGAAGAGACCCGATCTCTAAACTCTGTTTACTTGTGTTGAGCAAATCCTAGGCCTTTGACCGTACTAGATGGAGCCCATGGTTACATGACTACAGACGGAAAGGGAACTAACTCAGACAAACGCAGCATTAACACGTTGCACCCCACAGCGACACCGATCAGCCTGATATCTTCATGACACTCTCTCCTGTTAAGTGTGACACGAGTCCTACGCAAATCGCCATAAGCGAAGAGAATTTACACATGATTGGCAGTTATACGCATACCTGTACCGCTGGTGAGCATACTCTGCTCTTACCTCGAGCACCAGTCGAAAACAAACATGACTAGCTGGACCGTCATAATGTCTACCCATACTCCACCGAATAGCAGGCCATAACACTCTAGCATGTAACCAATTGGACTTTATGCTTCATAGCATGTATTAAAGCTTGATAACACGACGTCTATTACTGTTCACCTGTTCTAACAACTTATTGTCGTTATGCATGTTCATATAATATAAAATGAGGCTGATTCTTCTAGGAGATTTTGTAATTTGTCATGACGCTTCTAAACTGTATAATCCCTGCAAATCTCCCTCTCTTCATTCTGTACCACCATAACCACTTGCCTCATTAAAATAAAGATTGACAAAAAAGAAGTGGTAGCCTCATCCAATCACAATGCTTTCACATAGGATTGGCTCAGACTGCAAAGAGGCAGATCGGGGCAGAGCCAGCATGATTCAAACACCTGGCCAATCAGCATCTCCTCATAGAGATGAATTGAATCAATGAATCTCTATGAGGAAAGTTCAGTGTCTGCATGCAGAGGGTGGAGACCAGGGCCGGACTGGGAAAAAAATTAGGCCCGGGCATTTTTCAATCAGAGCGGCCCCCTAAGAAGGGGGCGGGGCCGGAGAGGGTGTGTTTTGTCATCACTAATGACAAGCACGCCCCCCTCAAAGTGAGCATGTTGGTTCAATGCGCAGAGCAAATTTAATAACATGCTTGCACTGAGTTGGCTTTTAAATTGTCTCTGGTATCTCCACAAGTGGGATACCAGAGGACAAAAGGGCCAGGAAAGTGTATGGTGCATGTGTTTGGAGCCTGCTTGTGGGATTGCGTGTGTGTAGAGTGTGGTGTGGTATTGCGTAAATAGGTCAATTTAATTTGTGTTTGTGGTGTAATATGTGTGGCTAGGGGCTGTACAGAGTGTGTGTATATGGGGCATAGTGTTATAGGGGATGTAGCGAGTGTGTGCATACGGGCTGTAGTGTGTGTGTATAGGTGACAGTGTGTGTAGGGGTTGTAGAGAGGGTGTGTTTAGAGAATGTAGTATGTGTTTGCTGACAAGGAATGTAGTGTGTGTTTAGGTGGTGCAGTGTGTGTGTGTGTAGGAGATTTAGTGTGTAAAGGACCCAAAGTGTGTATAGGAGATTGTGTGTGTGTGTGTGTGTATAGAGGATTAAGAGTGCATATAGGGTAAGGGATCTAGCGTGTATCTGGAGTGTAATGTATGTAGTTGTGCTGTGTGAGGGGTGCTGTAGTGTGTGTGTGTGTGTGTGTGTGTGTGTGTGTATATATATATATATTTATATGGGAGTGTTGTATGTGTGAGGGGCGCAGTGTGTGTGTATGTAAGAGGGGTGCTGTGTGTGAGGGTGTTTTTATCTGCCGTCACATTCTAGGTTTCTAATTTTCTTTTAACTCACTGAGGGTTATTTTATATATATATATATATATATATATATATATATATATATATGTGTGTCTGTGTGTGTGTGCGAGGGTGCTGTCTGTCTGAAGGTGCTGTGTGTGAGTGACTGTGCGCTGTGGGTCTGGGGGCGCTGTGTGGGTCTGGGGGCGCTGTGTGGGTCTGGGGGCGCTGTGTGGGTCTGGGGGCGCTGTGTGGGTCTGGGGGCGCTGTGTGGGTCTGGGGGCGCTGTGTGGGTCTGGGGGCGCTGTGTGGGTCTGGGGGCGCTGTGTGGGTCTGGGGGCGCTGTGTGGGTCTGGGGGCGCTGTGTGGGTCTGGGGGCGCTGTGTGGGTCTGGGGGCGCTGTGTGGGTCTGGGGGCGCTGTGTGGGTCTGGGGGCGCTGTGTGGGTCTGGGGGCGCTGTGTGGGTCTGGGGGCGCTGTGTGGGTCTGGGGGCGCTGTGTGGGTCTGGGGGCGCTGTGTGGGTCTGGGGGCGCTGTGTGGGTCTGGGGGCGCTGTGTGGGTCTGGGGGCGCTGTGTGTGTCTGGGGGCGCTGTGTGTGTCTGGGGGCGCTGTGTGTGTCTGGGGGCGCTGTGTGTGTCTGGGGGCGCTGTGTGTGTCTGGGGGCGCTGTGTGTGTCTGGGGGCGCTGTGTGTTGTGTGTCTGGGGGCGCTGTGTGTTGTGTGTCTGGGGGCGCTGTGTGTGTCTGGGGGCGCTGTGTGTGTCTGAGGGCGCTGTGTGTGTCTGGGGGCGCTGTGTGTGTCTGGGAGCTGCTGGCTAGAGCTCCGCCGGTCCTCTCCTCCCTCCCACGCCGGCGGCCGCATCTTAGTGTCTCTGGGCCGGTGAGGGAGATCTTTGATCTCCCCACCGGCCCCCCATGGAGGCACTATGCACTGATAGACACTGATAGCGCTGGCCCTGCAGGGGCTGGCAGGGGAGATTCTGTGATCTCCCCTGCCGGCCTCGGCCCCACGGCCATCGCGGCCCACCGGGCATTTGCCCGGTATGCCCGATGGCCAGTCCAGGCCTGGTGGAGACACTGAATGTTTGGATGCAATTTAGGCAGCCATGGCCCAGGAAGGATCGCTAACAGCTACCTGAGGAGTGGCCAGTGAAGTTATCACTAAGATGTAATGTAAACACTGCTTTTTCTCTGAAAAGACAGTGTTTACAGCAAAAAAAAAAACCTGAAGATAATGATTCTACTCACCAGAACAAATTCAATACGCTGCAGTTGTTCTGGTGACTATAGTGTCCCTTTAAATGTCAGCTGCCACAACTCACATTTTGCCACATTTTTCTAGTTTACCTAAATCATTTGCCATTTGGCTTATCCCTCCTGGATCATCAACCCTGTTACATATCTTAGTATCATCAGCAAAAATACATACCTTACCATCAAGACCTTCTGCAATATCACTAATAAAAATATTAAAGAAAATGGGTCCAAGTACAGATCCCTGAGGTACCCCACTTGTGACAAGACCATGCTTTGAATATACTCCATTGACTACAACCCTCTATTGCCTGTCACTCAGCCACTGCCTTACCCATTCAACAATATTGGAATTCAAACTTAAATATTGCAGTTTATTGATAAGTCTTCTATGTGCAACAGTGTCAAAATCTTTATTGAAATCTAGGTAATCAATGTCTACTGCACCACCCTGATCTATTATTTTAGTTACCCAATCAAAAATATCAATAAGATTAGTTTGTCATGATCTCCTTGAAGTAAACCCATGCTGTCTCATCTTGAAATCCATGTGTTTTTAAATGTTCAACAATCCTAACCTTTAACATGATTTCCATTACTTTCCCCACTACTGAAGTAAGGCTGCCCTATAGTTGCCCAACTCCTCCCTAGTACCTTTCTTGTGAATAGGCACATTTGCCAACTTCCAATCTTCTGGGACTACTCCTCTTAACAATGATTGGTTAAATAAATCTGTTAATGGTTTTGCTAGTACACCACTAAGCTCTTTTAATAACTTTGGGTGTATTCCATCAGGTCCCATTGATGTATTTGTCTTTACTTTTGACAGTTAAAATAGAACCTCTTCCTCTGTAAACTCACATGTAACAAATGACTCATTTGTCTTTTTTCCTAACTGAGTCCCCTTTCCTTCATTTTCATCTGTAAATACTAAAACAAAAATATTAATTGAGGCAGTCAGACAGAATGTTTAATAATTTTGTTTTATGATAATTTCAGTATTACAAGACAGCACTGCTTGTCTGGTCTCAAAAAACAAACGTGATATTAGTCATGGGATATATGCTTAACGTAAGCAAATTCAAAGGCAATCATAGTCTTGTAAGTCTTTCTTTATTTTAACACATCAACATTTGAAGTACTTTTAAAGCACTATCATAAAGGAACACTATAGTCACATAAATGACTTTAGCTAAATAAAGCAGTTTTAGTGTATAGATCATTCCCCTGCAATTTCACTGCTCAATTCACTGTCATTTAGGAGTTAAATCACTTTGTTTCTGTTTATGCAGCCCTAGCCACACCTCCCCTGGCTATGATTGACAGAGCCTGCATGAAAAAAAAAATTGGTTTCACTTTCAAACAGATGAAATTTACTTTAAATAATTGTATCTCAATCTCTAAACTTTAATCACATACAGGAGGCTCTTGCAGGGTCTAGCAAGCTATTAATATAGCAGGTGATAAGAAAATCTCAATTAAACAGAACTTGCAATAAAGAAAGCCTAAATAGGGCTCTCTTTACAGGAAGTGTTTATGGAAGGCTGTGCAAGTCACATGCAGGGAGGTGTGACTAGGGTTCATAAACAACGGGATTTAACTCCTAAATGGCAGAGGATTGAGCAGTGAGGCTGCAGGGGCATGTTCTATACATCAAAACTGCTTCATTAAGCTAAAGTTGTTCAGGTGACTATAGTGTCCCTTTAAGGCTTCAAAGCTGTAACCAAGTAGATTTGCCAGGTAACTTTATAAATTATATTTATAAAGCAGTGGCTACCTCCATTAAGAGTATCTTGCATTAGCATTAGTTTACATTTTCCTTTTTTTTGGCTGATAGATGGCGCATATGTGTGATGGTACATATTTGTCAAGCCAGTCAGCTGTGTTTACCCAGGAATGATCCGATACCAAAAGTGGTAATTCATCTACTAGTTCTCCTTAAATTTGTGATAAAAAGAATAAATAATGGCTCCAAAGATTACTCAATTGAGTAATGGCCATGATGGTAAGCACTCTAGAATTCTCTCTTTTGAAAAGAAGTTCAAAGTGATACAAAGGATGAGTTGTGTATAAATGAATCCATGGGTCAAGGTCTTATTCAATCACAACCAATTATTGATATTCTTCTCTTATCACTCTAGATAATTCTGTCCCATTGTTCATCAGATCAATTAACATGTTTTTTAAGTCTATTATAATCACTTCCTTTGTTGTTTTGGATATAGAGAATTTTTTTTCATTGGAATTCTACAATTTAAATCTTTGAGTCTGTGTCTAACAGTCCAAACACTTATCTTCAAGCCACATAGATCGATTCACATTATTTTACTTTTTCCTCTGTCACTTAAGCACGTGAAATTCTTTCTAAGTGACCAATCAACTCTGTAAAATGCAGATTTTTGTCATCTTTCTAAGTATCAAGAAATGGAAAAAAATCTATGACCAACAAAACAGTAAACAACAATGAGGTTCCAAAATGGATCCTGCATGGCGTGGGACTTCCAACACACAGCAGCAGCACAGCACCAACGACAGAGCCTGGAGCTGGAGTAATAACCAAAACCCAGTTATCTTGTGTTAGGTGCTGTTCCCTTCTATCCTTACCAAGCTGTCACCTGAACTGGCCGGACGGTTATCCCTGGAATATGTAAACACCAAATCAGTGGGGAAGTTACCATAATACCAGGGAGCAGGGCCCCGCTAGCAGGTTTCTTCTTAGGAGACCTTAAAGAGGGGTATTAGCTGGGTGAGAGGAATTGACTCCAATGCCATGAGGAGCAAGGTGGAATCTGGGGAGGGTGAACTGGCAACATATTTTGGGCAGGGAACAGGATGGGATTTGATTCCATGCTCCTGCTGGTAACATTTTTCCAATCACTGAACCAGGGATTTATTGGCTGGGGATGAGAAGATTGGTTAACGCATTGGGTGGGTAAAGGGAAATAGGTTACAGCTTTGGCACCAATTCTTGAGATAATTCAGTATGAATATAGTTTTTTTTTAAGTATGTGGGCACCCCACAAATGACCCTCCAAAATCAATGTAGACCAAATTTCTGTATCTGCTTATACCCATCACAAGTAATTAGAAGACCAGAGCCCAAGTCAAACAAAAATGGGTTAGTCTGTTAAAGAATTAATGGCCCTTTTCCCCTGTAACCACATCTACATAGGGTTTTCCATCACATGTAGCCTGTTGACCTTAACCTATTTAATTTGTCTACTGAGGAGAGTGTGAGAGAGAAGCTAGTCTCACATTAGGGTGACGGTTGCACCAGGGTGTAGCAGGGAAATGGTTTATGTGCTCACTCACAAGCCTCTTGAGCTACTTCGGTAGGGGAGAGGGGGACAACAACAGAGGACCGGATGTGTGGACTCCTGCTGAATGTACACCATAAGCCTCTGACCATGTAAATATTTATGCAGTTATATCACTTAAAGAAATGCAACAATCAGACTCCTTCACCTCTGCCCTTCTCAGCCATACAGTTATGATCCATAAGAAGCTTTACTTCATATGCAATTCTCAAGCGTGGGCCTCTGACTGGGTTTAATTACATCTCTATGTACCATCCTCCCCAGTAGGCATGCGACCCCAGTTAGAGTGCACCAGGGTAATTCCTCACTTTAAACCACAGACTTTTTTTTTCTTTTGAATGGTTAGGTGCACCTTTTTTGTGCAAACTTCTGTTTTCTCACTTACTGAGACCACCCACTGTACATATTTTTTTAGATTTTTTTCCCCATGTTCTCACTCTTATTTCATTACTTAGCATTATTTAAAACTAGCACTATTGAATTTGTCTCCCACATTGGAATTAGTGTATGATGGCGGTCTTGGCGGCAGCCTAAGGCCTCGTGGCCACCTAAACCGCCTCAGGGCAGACTGTGTCAAGTCCGAGGAACAGACACCAGGGGGGGGCCTGGCGGCTTACAGGATATGCCCCCAGGTGCGAGGCCCCTCCATGCGGTCTGCCCGGGAGGAGAGCGCCCATCGCAGACACCAGTCTGCAGCTCCGCAGTGTGCAGAGCTGCAGACCATGTGTCTCACAAATTCTAACCAGAGTGTTGCCGCGGGTTACCACGGCAACGTTCTGACTGGATCTCGCGAGATACATAGTCTGCAGCTCTGCATACTGCGGAGCTGCAGACCGGCGGCCATGGGCACAGGATACCCAGGGAGCCCACAGGACTACCAGGGAGCCTAAAAAGGTATTTAATTACCCCCTCCCTGCCAGTATTCCCCCCATCCCAGCATTAACGCTCTCCCTCACAGTATCCCCCCCTTTGCATTAACCCTCTCCCTCCCAGTATCCCCACCCTTTGCATTAACCCTCTCCCTCCCAGTATCCCTCCCTTTGCATTAACCCTCTCCCTCCCAGTATTCCCCCCCCTTTGCATTAACCCTCTCCCTCCCAGTATTCCCCCCACAGCATTAACCCTCTCCCTCCCAGTATTCCCCCCCACAGCATTAACCCTCTCCCTCCCAGTATTCCCCCCCCACAGCATTAACCCTCTCCCTCCCAGTATTCCCCCCCCACAGCATTAACCCTCTCCCTCCCAGTATTCCCCCCCACAGCATTAACCCTCTCCCTCCCAGTATCCCCCCCCCACAGCATTAACCCTCTCCCTCCCAGTATCCCCCCCCCCACAGCATTAACCCTCTCCCTCCCAGTATTCCCCCACAGCATCAACCCTCTCCCTCCCAGTATTCCCCCACAGCATTAACCCTCTCCCTCCCAGTATTCCCCCGCAGCATTAACCCTCTCCCTCTCAGTATTCCCCCATATCATTAACCCTCTCCCTTCGAGTATTCCCCCCCACAGCATTAACTCTCTCCCTCCCACTATCCTGCACACAGTATTACCCATTCCCTCACAGTATCTCCCCACAATATTCCCACCTCACAGTATCAACCCACTGTCCACATTAATGCCTCTAATCCGGCCACATAAAATGCAACCCTATAATTTTTTTAAATTTTTTTACTTTTGGTGTTAGTGGGCCCTTATGTTTGAGTTTTGCCTCAGGCCTCATAATGTCTAGAACCGCCTCTGCCCACCGATATTGGGGTACTGTGAAGTAGTGGTGGGCTTAACAGAGTATGGTGATTTTATGTGTGCACTGTTCCTTCATCTGTATTGTGTCTTTTTTCATTATGGTCACCTCTTCACTTCCCCCTTTTTCCCCTCAGAGTATTCAGAGGCACCCCATTTGAGAGGAGGAGCTGGAACAGGCTGCAAAACTCTCTCATAATGGCAAGGCTTCTGGACAAGACGGTTTTCCACTAGGTTAATATAAGTCCTTCGGCAACATGTTATTTCCTTCAGTGGTCAATGCATTTAATTCCATATTACAGCAGGAACAATTGGAAAAAGAATCACTTTCTGCTTGTAACGGAGCTCCCTGTACCCCTGGCTGGGTACCTCTGCCAAGGACCGCTTTCTAACAGGAACAGGGAACAAAACAAAGCACTTGTGCCCACAGTCACCGTGGCTTGACTGGGGTCCTGGAACCGCTGCCTCCTGGAGCTGAATGGGGAACTCGCTCTATCCACCCCCAGTCACTGGACGACACTCAGTGCTGGGAGCTCTACTCCTAACAAGGTCTTTAACCGTTGAATCCTCCACACTGGAACAGTGATTAGCCCTTTCCCCTCCCAGTAACCAGACGACACATAGTTCTGGGAGTACAAACTGGAATACGTTTAATGGCAGCCACAACTGGCCTTATATGCAGGTCCCCATGCAAGGGGCACTCCCCACTGGACCTGAGAGTAGACTACAGTAAAAACATACACACAATTACATTGGCTCTCAGGTCCAGGACACTCCTATAAAAAAAAAAACAAGATAATCCCTCCCCTGTGTCTGGGAGATAATTGAGTCAAGCACTGTATTAAATTCAATTATCACCAAGCACAAAAAACACACATTTCCCAAACACCCCAAATGTACCTTAAAAATACATAAAACCCCATAAAGGTTACATCCCATGATAGCCCCAATCTGGGTGACCAACATATCCAAAAATCCACAAAAATCCAAAAATCCACACTCGTCCAGGAGTCCATGGCAAACGTCTGTGGAAAGCGCCGTTTGTCACATTGCTTATATTACAGTGCTACCAAAGAAGAAAAAGACCCAACACTGTGCAATAGTTACAGAGCAATTTATTTATTGAATTGCAATTTGAAACGTCTCGCAAAAGGTCATTGCCCTTCACATGTGCCGACTCCTGCCAGTGCTGATACAGGTCAATCAGGTTTTGTCCCAGGCAAGAAGCAAGAGACAACACCATTAAGGGGCTTACCATAATACACTTGGCAAAGATCAATAACAGACCCTGTTGCCTTTAACGAATGACGGTGAACAAGCATCTGACAGGATTGGTTGGGGCTTTAAGGTGGCAGTCCAGTGATGAATGGGATTTGGATCTAATTTCCGAAAATCATAGGAGCCATCTACTCCTCCCCTATGGCAAGCATTCAAGTAAATAGGGCATTAACAGCAGCAGTGGCAATAAAAGATGGAACGAAGCAAAGGTGCCCACTGACCCCCTGTATTCAATATGTTTCAATTAACTGAACAAGTCAGGACACATATACCAAATATACTGTGACGCAGCTCGTGTACTGCGACCGAGTACCTCCATCCAATCCTAGCTGTTGGGGAGGGAGCCTGGAACTCTTCAGCCCCAGTTGCCGAAGCTTGACTGGGATCTCTCTGGAGCTTTTCCACCCGACCAGGCTGCAGCTCTCCTTTCAGACTGGTTTTGCCCCCTTCTGTTCCTATTTCGCTACAGCTCTTCTTGCAGGCAGGTATTGTCCTCTCTGCCTATTCCTGTGCATCTTTCATTCCAGGCAGGTCTATTCCACTGCAACCCTTTTTCCAAGCAGGAATCCACCTCTACCTACAATGTGATTTATGTTGCCTTTACAAGGGCACTTATGGCTCTCAGGCCTAGCTTTCTAGATTTATCCCAGGGCTAGAGGGATTGTGCAGCCAACTAACAGGTCCGAAGACTCTGTTACTGGTATCTGTAAAAATCCAAAAGGAACTAACATGCAATCTTTATTTTTTCTTTAAGCCTCTTCAAAAGGCAATGGCATGGGAGTTTCTGTCACTATACAACATAGGGGGTTGAGGGCCCTGTTTAATGAGCTTACATGCTAGAGGGAGTGGGGTATAGTGACACAAAGGGTTAGAAGTAGGGGAATTAAATAGTTTGTTAGAGAAGGTTTTATTGAGTGCTTGGTAGGTCATTTTTGACAGTTGCAGGAAAGGAGTCATGGGGTGGAGGATGAGAAGCCTGCTGACAGTTTAATTGATACGCTTTAATGAAGAAGTGAGTTTTCAAAGATTTTTTGAAGGAGTGGAGGCTGGGTGAAAGTCTGATTGAGGAGGGAAGGGAGTTCCACAGAATAGGTGCAGCCCTAGAGAAGTCTTGAAGGCGAGCGTCAGAGGTGGGGATCCGGGCAGAGGATAGGCGTAGGTCTTGGGATGAGCGCAGGGGTCTCGACGGGACATACTTGTGTATGAGGGAGGATAGGTATGTTGGAGCAGCATTATGTAGGGATTTGTAAGCAAGCGCCAGAATTTTGAATTGTGCCCTATATCTAACTGGAAGCCAATGCAGGGACTGACAGAGCGTGGAGGCGTGGGAGGTGCGACCAGACAGGAAAATAAGCCTCGCAGCCGCATTCATTATAGATTGCAGCGGTGCAAGCTGGGAACATGTTATACCGGTGAGAAGAGGATTGCTAGGACTCTTTGAGGATGATTGTGAAGCATTTTACAGTACCTATACACCGTTGTGTCAATCTTTTACAAATAGAAATCTGCAAATAAAAATATAAAAACAAAGTTATAATTACACCGTGCCAACCATCATTTCTGAATAAGAGTATAAAACAAAATACTAAACACATAGTATACTATTTTGAAGATATATTTTTTTAAAAAGCAGTCACACAGGCACTTGTTAACAGGAATGATTAGCAAGGTAACTTGGGACATAACCCAATGACCTTTTTTAGGCAACTGTGAAAAATAATTACTGTGTGAACCTGATTTACAATGATTAGATAAAAATTATTTAAAAAGATTGGGGGGGGGGGGGGGCGGAACCAAGCTGCAGAAGCAACCGGCTGCATGTTTACTGAGCTCCAAGCCATACAGCCCTTCAAAGCTCATATTTCACCGGAAAACTTACCTTGACTGAATCTGTGGGAACCCATTAGCTATCGCAGACCCAATGGGGCGCAAAACGAAGAAACCTAAGCCGGACAAGCCCCGGTCAGGGCTAACAATCAGGGATTTGTGGCGGCAGGCCCAGGGCGCGCATGGTCCCAAGATTGTGTCCCTCGCAGGAGATTGCTCCAATTTCTCAGATGACCTGTCTTGCGACACTGAAGTGCGCACTATACCTGCTCTAATACCGCACCTGCCAAACCCAGAATTTGCACCAGTGACCACAGCAGTCCTGTGAGAACTCCTGGCAAATCTGCATAAAAAATTATCGTCAGACGTGTCGGCACTGTGCAGAGGCCTGCAAGGCCTAACGGGCAGAATAAGCAAACTGGAGCATACCTCCCACACAGGAACACAGCAGATAACTTCACTCCAGCAGGCAGTGAAAGAACTGCAACAGCAGAACCAAATCCTACGAGCACCGCTTTGCGGCCCAAGAAGATACCAAGCAGCTAAATAAATCAAACTCAGCGGAGTCTCAGAGACCATACAGGAACCCGAACTGCTAAATTTTATTAGGCGGCTACTGGTGGCCCTGCTGACACCGAGGATCGCCAAAATTACAGCACTTGCCGTCATGCTTCGTGTGCCCCGACCCACCAGAGCTCCAGCCACAGCGTCAAGAGACCTGGTTCTCCAATTTCAAAACGTCAAAGACAAAGCAGCGGTAATGTCTGCCGTTAAGGGACAGTCACCCTTTCACTTTGAAGTGATGGACTTAACCTTCTACATAGACCTCTCCGGCAGCACTCTGGCATGGAGATGCTCCTTTCGTCCTCTCACCACCCTCCTGCAACATCACCACATCCGCTATCAGTGGCACCCATCCCGAGCCATAGCAGTCTTCCACAGGGATACAACATACACAATCCAGGACCTCCACGAGAGCAAAACGCTCCTGCAGAGTCTGGGACTACCAGCTGACTTTCTGAGCCAACATGATCAGAATGCAACTCCCAAGCAACGACACCTGTGGAACCTGGCAGGAGCCCCCAAGTTTGTTCCAAGAATGTCCACACCAGACTTTTAGCCACAACCTGAACGATGGCCAGACTTCACAGAGAATAGTTTGCCTTATGTTTTTCACAGTTCCTTAGTTCAGAATTGAAAGTAAAAAGAGAAGTAGACTTCTCTGTACCAGGGCAATAACCCATATACACCCAGACCAGTTGATTCCTAATCACATACCTTCTCCCCCCTTGACACCGGAGGGTGATACAGGTAGGGGTGTGCTACATCCATAGTTTCGAAATGACCCAAGTAAAGGGTACTTATGTAAGCATGCAACATACACACCCCATTAGCTTGCATTAGCCTATCAACGATCAATTTCACTCACTTACTTTATAAGTAAACTCACACATAGGCTTATTAGAGTTCTGTTTTCAGCCTCATGTGCATCCCGTAAGACGTTAGCAACACGCAGGTAGACATATAAGACAACACTACACTTATGCTATATGACATTAAGTATTAAGTTCAACAGTTCTTTTACTATGTGTTTTATAACTTTCTTTTTTTTGTTGCTACCTGCCATTTGACACCACTTCTGACTATACATATTGTCTAGTGCGCCATCACAGTCAGCCAAGCCTTCCCTGTGCCTCTAGAATTGGTGGTATAACAGATTAGAATGCCAGCCTTACCAAGCATATCGTAACATTCATTATATCACACGTCTAACTTTTTTGGGCTCATTATCTCCACTCTGATAACGTTGAGACAGACACGCCAACCTAGCTTGTTTAATCATAAAATGAACATAAAAATGTGCAGTTTTATCCATGCCAAGTCAATATCTGTGTCCCGTAATTGTGTGCTGTTGTGGCACTTCCACTGTGATGGTCATTTCTATTGCACAGAAAAATAAAGAATTTATAATAAAATGAAAAAAAAAACACTGATTGTGTATATATTCACAGAAACTACTTGCTGAGCTTGCAAATTTAATAAAAAGAAACATAAAAAAATAGTGGACTACATTATCCATTACAGACACAGTCTCAACTGTGTGTTAGTGGGAAGGAAGAAGGTGCAAATTCAGACTGTCTAAATTAAGAAAATGGTCTTCTATGCGTCTTTAGAAATCAAGTGACAAACCAGCTTCTAAAAATATCTGATTGCACGGCTTTCTAAACTATACACAAAATCTTGTGAAATGCAAGTAGCTCAACTAAGCTCAGTCGATCATTTAAATGTTTTTCATTGTTTAAAAGTGTTTATAACAATGTTTGACCTTTCAGGTACTAGAAGCATATTAATGGTTTGAGAGGATGAGTATAAGCTAATTACTCTGGCTGTGCCTAATTAATTCTACACATACAAATGAATTTGATACTAGCTTACGGTTTCGGTAATCCAAAGCTAGTTCTGTTTAATGTTTTCTGGGGTCAAATTTCACAGAAACGAACTAATAAACACACATTACAAGTAAGTGAAACGTCTCCACTTTCACCATAAATGGAACACTGTAGCATTCAAAAGTGTAACAATGCACCAGAAATATCACCTTATGATGGGAAATTCACTAATCCCGTTGCAATAAAATAAACACATGCAAGCCAATTGCACCATGCTTGCCTCCCACTTCCAAGAGGTATAGAATAGCAATTACGTAAAGACACACAACTGTAGGCCATTGCCCATTCACTTGAACATATCGTTTCCATTTTTTAAATGCTTTTTAATAAGTTAATAAGATAATAAGTTATGTAGCAGGATATATATATGGCCATCATTCACTTCAATGAGTAATCCTAAACGCAGGTAATGCCTTGCAAGTATGCGTGAGCCAAAAAATAAAGTTTGTAAACTTCTCAGTTTCATCATCTTTGTCAATCTGTTTACTCACATCATCCTGCACCATGCACACCCACAATGTGTATCCTAAGGCAAGGTTAGCCAAACTTTGGCACTCCAGATGTTGTGGGCAACATCCTATCTCATGTTTTGCCAGTATTATGTCTGTAAGAGCATTAAAGGAGTTGGATTTTGGATCGTTTAAGGCTAGATCTTGAATAAAGCTTTGAGAGTAATATTGTCGCCAGCACCACTAATACTTCTACTACTAAACACACACTGCCCCCCAATACATACACACTACTGTCCCTATTCCCCGAGAT
This sequence comes from Pelobates fuscus, assembly GCF_036172605.1. NCBI lineage: Eukaryota > Metazoa > Chordata > Amphibia > Anura > Pelobatidae > Pelobates > Pelobates fuscus. The sequence continues at coordinate 327,852,340 of NC_086320.1, read as the reverse complement.
GGCACCATAACCAATACAGAGAGCTGGATTGTTTCTTTAAATAATCTACCAGTGCCCCTCCCGAGAATAAGTTCTGGATCCGCCCTTGCTCGCCAATAGGGTGCTCAGGTGTCCTGGATCGCCCGGGACAGTCCCACATTTTGAGAGTCTGTCCCGGGTACCCTCATTCCGGGACAATGTAGTGTCCCAGAATGAGCTGAGCTGCACCGCCGCCGTCACCACAGTGGCAGATCTGGGGAGGGGGTGAAAGAAAATAGTGCAGCTCCCATAGGGGAACTACCTCATTAGAAGCAAGGTCGGGTGCTGCAGCCCTTTGGCAGACTGGGCCCCTTTATTGTTGCAGAGAGTGCTGGGAGGAAGTGACTGTTTTTTCCTCCCAGCACACAGACCGTGCGGGCTGACAGGAGACTGAAGAAGCAACAGAGAGGAACAGGATGCAGGAGAGAGCTCTGCAGCTTCTCCTTCAGACTCCCATCATCATCAGCCAGCCCCCGGAATTAACCTACCTACAAACAAAAGGTAGGAGAGCAGAGGATGGTTAACAAATGTAAATTGTAATTTGTGTGTTTGCCCATGTGTATGTTTCGGTATGTGTATATCTGTGTGTGTCAGTGAGTATCTGTGAGTGTATATATGTGTGTATCTGTCTAAGTAGCCAGTTAATGTTAAAAAAAAAACAAAAAAAAAAACAGTTTGTATAATTGAACACTCTGTTCTTTTAAAAGAAAAGATGTTAATCGGACAACTGTATGAGTTGCTTTTTCTAAACTTAAACCTCAGTATTCAGGTTTATTGGTGTGTTGGCACTTTGAGATAAAAAAAAAAAGTTGGTTTGTATTGCGGTTTGGGCACTAGGGCTCAAAAATGTTCAACATCATTGTCATAGGGTGTTCTAACAATACAATAATTTTCCCAATAGATTTTAAGTCTCCTCAGTATTACCAGCTAGAGTGCTCAAAGTACAGACTAGGCCAGGATTTGATTTTGGTGTTTAAGAGCAAACTATGTCTTTACACAAACCTTCTCTATAGGTGTGACTAATTTAGCATGTAAATGCATTTTATTGCTTACAACTATTAAAGATAGCCTTTTTTACTTACCGTATATAAGAATTTGTGCAATACAGCAATGTGATATAAAACACTGCAGTTTTGTAAAATATTTTTACATTGCAGGGTTAAACAAACCTCTTTAAAGGCGCTTCTGCTGCAACAACCAAGTGGAACATGGTCATGTGACCAAAGCTGCTCATAGGAAAGCATTCAATTAAATTATTTCCTATAAGGTGCAGTGGATTGGACATCCATCATAGTAGCCACAACTCCAAAAAGACATCGCATGAGGTGAAGGAAGCAACAGCACCAAGGGAGTCTAGGTGCTAGAGAAAGGGTAAGTTAAAATCTTTTATTCTCTTTTCTATTGTTAACTTTGCAAAAGGGGAAGCCCTAAATCTAAATAGGGACTTAGGCACTATAGTGCTCCTTTAAACCTCTACAGCAGCGTTTCCCAATTGGTGTTCTGTGGAACCCCAGAGACCAATTGGGGTTCCACCAAAAGATAAAAAAAATAAAATGCCCACCGGCGGCGAGAGAGCAGTGAGCTCCTAGCAGAGCTCCCTCGCGCGCGCAAAACAGTGATGCTGGAGCCGGAATATGACGTCACTCCGGCTCCACTAAGAGGCGCGTGAGGGAGCTGAGCAGGGAGATCACTGCTCACTCGCCACCCGCAGGCCACGTGCTCAGCAGCCCCACTGGACCCCAGGGACTCCTAAAGGTAGGGGGGCTGGGTGGAGCAAAATTTAAAAAATAAAAAATAAAAAATTGTATGTGTGTCTTTTAGGGAGTTTGCATGTGTTTGTGTGTCTGTCAAAGAGTACATATGTGTTTGTATGTGTGTGTCAGTGAGAGTGTATGTTACATAGTTGAAAAGAGACTTGCGTCCATCAAGTTCAGCCTTCCTCACATTTGTTTTTTGCTGTTGATCCAAAAGAAGGCAGAAAAAAAAAATTGGAAGCACTTTCAATTTTGCAACAAGCTAGGAAAAAAATTCCTTTGTGACCCCAGAATGGCAGTCAGATTTATCCTTGGATCAAGCAGTTATTACCCTACATTGAAAGATTATATCCTCGAATATTCTGTGTTTGAAAGTATGCATCTAGTAGCTGTTTGAACATCTGTATGGACTCTGATAGAACCACTTCTTCAGGTATGTGTCTGTCAAAGAGTGTATGCGTGTCTGTCAAAGAGTGTATGCGTGTCTGTCAAAGAGTGTATGCGTGTCTGTCAAAGAGTGTATGCGTGTCTGTCAAAGAGTGTATGCGTGTCTGTCAAAGAGTATGCGTGTCTGTCAAAGAGTATGCGTGTCTGTCAAAGAGTATGCGTGTCTGTCAAAGAGTATGCGTGTATGCGTTTCACGATGTTGAAACACTATGTCAAAAGGTTCTACAGAAAAATGTATTGGGTATCCCTGCAGGATTGAACAACTATTACAAATTATGTTTAAAGGGACATTTGGCATCACTTGGCAATTATGTTTTAAAACAGAAAGCAAAAAAACTTTGAAAAGTATGTAATAAACCTTTATAAACCAAGAATAAACTTGGTAAGATTGTATTTTTGGGCATACCTCTCAACTAGGGGAGCTTCGTCTGCTTCCCCCCTATCCCTTTTACAGACCCATCTCAGGTTCAGACCAGTCCATTAATGACAGAAACAGGGCATCTTTGCGCAGCAGTTGGAGAGAGAAACTCAGCACAGGAGCCTGCTCTGCATGACCACACTGATCAAACTCCCTTTCTCCCCACCATGTCCAACTGCGCATGTGTAAATCTGTCAGGAATGCCAATGCACTTTTCTAGCATTCCTAAGGATAGGACACTGATTGGCTAGGTCAGGGTCCCTTCAGGAGTGGGTATGGAAAGCAAAAGAAAGATTCAGAAGGCAAAAAATGAATAAATTGGGGTGGAGCTTGACTACTAGGGGGACAAACTAGGATTAATCCCGGGCCTATCGTGCCATACGACCGCTCACGGCCTACACGAGAACGAGCTGTGGAGAGGTGGACGTTCTTCCAGTTCTCTGGAGCACACAGCGACACTCGCACACAGCTTTCCTTCACACCCCCCTCTGGACCGGTGGGCGCTATCTGGGTCCCCGCTGGCCTAATCACCATCCCTCAGCTGACCTCAGGCAGCTACTCCAATGCTTAACCGAGTGACAGCAGCAGTTCACAAGATGGCAGATAGGCAGCCACATCCAGTACTCAGACCGTCACTCGTGGTACAGCAGAGCAAATGCTGACACGCCTGAATGAGCTTTTTGATAGCTTCTGGGCAAAAATAGAAGCTTGCTCTGCGGCAATGCCAGCACCAGACCAGAATCATGAGAGGAGAAAAGATCAGCGCAGAGTGAGCGGGTGCCCCAAGGACGCAGCCTCCCCACAAGCAACTAAGTCTCAGAAGTCTAGCCCACCTGGGCTGAAGGACGGCAGGGACAAGTTTTCACTGCATCGAACACAGAGGCGGAAGATCCATCACTGCAGGCGGCAAAAGTCTATCAGGAGCTTCAGCCGTCCCTCCATAGGGAAAGATTTGGACTCATTGATGAGGACCCGAGTCTATAGGTCTAGGATGCAGACCTTCGCATCGGCCTGGGGCGGGGGGTCCTCTGCACTCAGCTCCTGCCTCATATCACCTCATACATGCCTCCCTCTACCATGTAAACAAAGCATCGGTTGAGAACAGACTTACCACCACCACCTTGGGCTGTGTGACACGAACCATGCATCTGACTACCTAACGAGCTTCCCAACTGCCTCATGCCCAATAGCCGGTGGCTAGATCACCTTGAGCCTGTTCTGCAGCATTTATATTAAGCCAATGGCAATGTTGTTACCCTGCTCAAGACATATTAACCTGTTTTCTCCTACTATAAAAGTGGCTTCTATACTTACCTTATTTGAATATCCAATATGCTCTTAATTACATTTATATGTCTTCACTGTCACGTTATGATCTATGATGAAAATGTCACGAATGTCCTATCATTATATGTATAATCTATGCCACAATAAAAACAGCAACAGAGATCGACAACAAAAAAATGCCTATGCATATGAAAGTGTTCTTTTTTTGTCCTAATTACACAGAAAGAAAAAAAAAAGAAAAAAAAATAATTGTGCTGACCATACATAACCTAAAGCGGGTGATTTTATGTTAAAGGTTGTCCTTTTGTAACAGAAAGGGGAAATTTAGACATGAATTGACCTTTTTTTTTTTTTTTTTTAAAGAACTGCATGATTTAACATTTTTTTTAAATTAATCAATGCAAAAAAAGTGGAAGTAGTAGTTCAGTTATTAGATTTTTATGAAAGCAGTAATCTTAACTATAGCTTTTAAAATAGATATTCCACACATTGACAAATTAAAGTGAAATTGTCACCGTTTGTTGAGTTTGCATAATAAGCAAAGAACCCCTAAATGTGAAATCGCTGCTTGAGGTCTGGTGGCTGGGGGGGGCAGGCAAAGCAGAGTTTTACTTACCTGAGCCTGTTCCTTGCGGGCGCCCCCATCCCCTTCATGATGCTCTTCTTCTGCTCCTGGCATTGCAGCTGCCAAGAGCCGATGCCACTGCTGTACTCATGCGCGAGAGTACAGCATTAAGGTCTATGGAAGAAAAAGAGAGCTAAATTCCATGCAGTCGTCACGGGTGACAGCTAGGCAAGGCTGAAATGACAAGGCTTGATGGCGGTGGCTCCCCCTAGTGTAAAACTTTGTCAGGCGTAACAAAAACACTTAACGTAGTCCATAGTTTAAGTATATCTTTTGACTGGGTTGGAAATTCAGTGAAATTCCAACACGGTTAATATGGGTATTTCATAAAGATTCCATCTTTATGTAGTAGATAAAAGAAGGATATAAGAAATTCAAAGCTGAATAGACATTTCAATAAAGGAAGTTTAAACATTAGTTCTCTTTTTACATGAAATGTGTAGGGAGAACGTGTAGGTCACCGAGGTGTGACTAGGGCTGTTTAATCAAAGTAATAAATTCCTAAATGATAGGGAATTGAGCAGATAGGTTGCAGGGACCAAAACCACACCATCAAACTAAAGTTAGCATGTGTACTGTAAAATGTACTTTAGTTCTCTTTAGCATGGTAAATGATCACTACTTCACATCACCTGGCAAGTGTACCTTCTTTAAATAGACTTAATCTGCCAGATGCAGATAAGAAAACACTGAAATAGGTTGTCCTAGTTTCCCTGAATAGGATGGAATTTCCTAGCATCACTTCATGGAAAATATCATGTAACAGTTTGCAGAATGTGCATTGTGAACAGTTTTGAGGTTTACTGAAAGCATGGAGCCACACTCTCACAGCAAACCATACAGGAAAGACCATCAGGCATGCACGCTTATCAGATTAAAATCAGTAGATCATATCTCTTGTAAAGATTTTAAAAAATAAAAAAGGGCATGCTACAAACCATGAGAATTAAAAAAAAATTGTTATCAAGCAGATATATCCAGACAGATAAAGATATATATATACACATAGGGCTCCAGTATAAATTCCTCCCAGCCATATTATGGCTCAGAGTGGCCTGGCTTGAACCACATGACGTTAATACAAAGCACAGAACTGCATGCACTACCCAGTAAATAGTCTAGAAATTGCAATGTCCCTGTGGACTAGTCTCTAGCAGCAAAACATTTTCTTAGGGACAGAATCAGGGGACACTGATCCTCGATTCGGACTGCTGTCAGACAACTGGATGCATCGGCTTTGGTGGTCAGACATTTCATTTCATCATGTTCCTCCCTTTATCCATGGGGGCGATAGGGATATAGAACTATTAAGGTCTTCCTGGATTTTCACTCTAACACCGTAAGGCCCAGGGCTTCAATGAAAAGAACCCCCTATATTGTTTGACAGAAGGATATAATATCTAGTGATGGATTTGAAATAAAACCGCATGGTTCCTTTTAGACATCATATATTCTTCCTAGTTATTCAGTAAGCCCATAGTATGCTGCATGCAATAGCTGCATGAATACGAGGTTTGTATACTATGTTGCAATTCCTCACTCTCTGAGATAACTTTTTGTTACATTGTCGCTTCTGAATGTTAACTTCCAACATTTGTAAAGCTGTAGGTTGCTACTACCTGGGTAAATGGGTATCATTGTTTATATTTTTGTTTTAAAAATTGAGTCTGCAGGTTCATTAATTTTCTTAACATATCCACTCTCTCTTATTTTTGCACATCAAGGTGCTACGCTCATCATTTGGTGTTTGTGAGCTTGCATTCACTATCCTCAGCAAGCTAACATTTCACTTCTCAATTTTTACATGTAGCACGAAGCAGTAGGTGTTTATGTACTTATTTAAAGGGGTACTATAGGCACCATAACCACTTCATCTATATGAGGTGGTCTGGGAACCATGTCCATCTTGTTTTAACCCTGCAGTGTAAAAAAAAAAAAAAAAAAATGCCGTTCTGCTGGAATGGCAATGTTTACATTGCAGAGTTAAAATGCCACTAGTTTTTGTCGCACTAACATCCACTAGAGGCACTTCAGACGAACTAGCCAAGTAAAACTCAAATAATTCTATCAGATGGTGAGTAAACTACTTTTCACCTTCAGGAATGGTGTCACCTAAATTGTAATTCCCAACACTATAGTGTTCCTTTAACATCTGTATGCATTCATGATGCCTCTTTCCCATTTTCAATCTCTTTTTTGTTTTTGGGAGGTTATTTATATATGGTAATGGCAAAGCAAAAAACAGATTTTAGAAAACATTGCACATTTATAAAACATATTAAAACTTGAAATAGCACACTGACATAAGCATGTTCTTGCCTTTCAAATGACACTTGAAAACTAGCTCAGATGCATTCCATTTTTCTGGATCATTTTTGAGGTGTTTCTACACTTCGATTGGAGTCCAAATTCAATTGATTGACTTGGAAAGGCACACACCTGTCTATGTAGGGTATCACAGCTGTAAATATATATATCAGAGCAAAAAACAAGTAACAATGTCAAATTAACTGCCTGTCGAACTCACAGACAGGATTACAGAGCTCTGAAGAAGGCAAAAAAAAATGGCTGCATTAAAGGTTCCCAAGTGCACAGTGGACTTCAAAATTCTTAAATGGAATAAGGCTGAAACAACCAGGATTTTTCCTAGAGCTTACTATCAGCCAAACTAAGTAACTGGAGGAAAAATACATTAATAATAGAACTGTCCATGAACCCAGTGGTGACTCTTGGAGAGCTCCAGAGATCATATGTGGAGATAGGTGGAAAAATGGAGGACAACCATTACTGTAACATTCCACAGATCCAGCATTTGTGTCAGACTGGCCAGACAGAGGCTTCTCATCGCTACATGACACACAAAAGCCAACTTGGAATTGGGGGTGCACCTAAAGGACACTGAAACTGTGAAAAACAAGACTCTGTTCTGATAAATCAAAGATTAAACGGTTTTGGAATAAAATGAAAGCATCATGTCGGAAGGAAACAAGGTACCTTTCACAATACCATCCTAATGGTGAAGCATTTTTGTGGAAGCATCAAGTATTGGGGGTGATTTTCAGAGACAGGAACTGGGGGTGGACGGCGAATATACGATTTTACCAGGTGTCCTGCTAGCTTGCTAGTTCTCTGTGTGGCCGCAGCACAGGGAAAAAGTTATTATAGATCACTTCCTCCCGGTACACCTGCGCACAGAAAGCTATTCGGGGATTGAAATAGGAGGAGGAGCAGTGAATGAGCTGACTGATCCCAGGTGCCTGGGCAAAATTCTTAGTCGCCATGGCGACCTAGTGCCTGGGATTTGTCGAGCCCTGATCTACAATGAACCAACTTTTTACTTACCCACTTGCAAGTAATTTGGCGAGTACAATGGTTACATCTTATAATATAATGCATTGAGAAATGGTTCCTAAAGTAGATCTGTCACTTTTGGGGATCTCTGCATCTTACCGATTAGCCTGAACAGTGACACATCAATCATTAAGTGCCAAAGTAATAAGAACTGTATATAGTTTCTCACAAAGGAGAACACTGATACAATTCTAAAAATAATTAATATTACTATGCACACTGAAGTGCTTGCACATATGTTGCACACATGTAGTAAATACCCTTTATTTCACTCCAAGTGCCACACAAGCATGTTTAACTGTATGCCAGTAGAGTAGTAACCAGTTTACAAATAGAGAGGCCACATGTCCTTCCCAAGTGACAACTGAATCCTAGCCTGTGGAAGATTGCATCTTCTGATTTAATGTTTATAAACTTTACAATTTAAAGCATGCATATTAAGTAAGCAAACTGTTAAGTGTTAATATGCATGAAAGTTGGCAGGTGTTTTGAGAGTCCCGTTAATTTGTAAAAGAAAAATTAAAGAAATTAGATAGGTAGATAGATAGATAGATATACATTCATACAAATGATCCTTCACAGAATCCTAAGATAAGAACAAGTCACTTACAGGAGGTAAGAACATCCTGTGTCCACACAGGGGGTATATGTTGGTGGAATAAGGAGCTTATAACTGAATTCTGCAACAGACTGAAGCTATAAGCAATTGTGTACACTCAGGCAGTAGACCTTTTTGTACCATTCAAATACAATAGTTTACAAGGACACATAGCATGTACCTTTAAACAAAAGAACTGTCAATTTAAAAGAAAACATTATATATATGTTAACCCAATATAAATCTGAAAAACTAAAACATTTTCCGTTGGTGACAATATGTATGGAGCTTTTCAAGCACACATAAAAACAATGTTTAAAAGGCGACTCAGCAAAACATCTCTTACAAAAACAAAATGAATAATAAATCATATAGTCTTCAGGGCAAAGTAACAAGTACGATAATAACTCTACACAGTACTCAAGAACATTGTGAGTGTAGGCTATTAGCTTGTATCACTTGATTATTTTGAGCAAAATCGATAAAGCTCTCATGTTATTCCTGGCAGCACACACTGAGGAGGGGAGGGTGGGAGGGCAATAAATACATTTACAATTACATACATCATGCATAAAAGCAGTAACACAAACAATAAACACGCTGGAGAACGACACGGCTTTTCTGAACTCAATAAAAAATATTGGTTTACCCACACAGGAGCAATGACATATCTTGACAATCAAAATAACTAAAAACATTTATCTAGCTCTGGTTTTGAGAAATATTTAAAATAGAAACTAAGCGCCAGAGGCACTAAATGTGAATGTAATGGTTCTCGTGCAAAGAGCCTGTCCCTGTACCCTACTTTTTCTGTGAAAAACAAGTGTTTACATTACTCCCTAAGAATACCTCTAGTGGATGTCATGCAAGTGTTCACAGTTTATAGTCCTGAAATGTTTGCATGCCAAACACCCACAACAAACATTGGCTGGCCACTGACCTAGAGCGTCAGCAGGCCACTTTCAACCTATCAAAGAAGCCACTGCCGGGATGATTTGGTATGGTTAGAAGGAAGTGTGTACCTTCTACCTTACCACATCTCCAGATGCAGGGCCAGATTAACATAGAGGCTGATGGAGCTGCAGCTCCAGGCGCATGCCCATTGAATAGGCCCATTGATTAAAAAAAAAAAAAAGTTTTAAAAAAGAATTTTTATTTTTTACACACTACTCTTAGGGTTGCCACCTGGCCGGTATTTATTTGAGGCTGCCTGGACGGTGCTGATATCGCAGATAATACAAATGCCGGTATTGTTCTCAATATAAACAGAGATTACTCTACACTACCAGCCAGTAAGGGTCCTGTGTGTGTGGAGAGGGGCAGGGATAGGAAGTTACAGTATATACCTGCATATCTCTACTCACTGATCCACAGGGGAGCAGCTACACAGCACAGAGTCCAGACAGCAGCTTCCAGCCTGCAGAGACAGCTCAGGGAAGTCAGGGAAGGCAGCAGGGAGACATGGGGACACAGAGACCTCTAGGGACGCTGAGACACGGGGGGGTGGGGGAACACGTGGATACTGAGACATGGTGACACAGACACACATTCATAAAATATTTTACCAGGAAAGATACATTAAAGGGACACTATAGTCACCAGAACAACTACAGCTTAATGTAGTTTTTCTGCTGAGTATAATAGCTCCCTTCATGCATTTTCATGTAAACACTGCCTTTTCAGAGAAAAGGCAGTGTTTACATTGCCCCTAGGGACACCTCCAAGTGGCCACTCCTCAGATGGCCACTTGAGGAGGGCTTCCTGGCTCAGGGCAGCACAGTAGGCAGCCCTGCCGTTCAGCGTCTGCACGCTCTGAATGGAGATGCAGAATTTTCCTCATAGTGATGCACTGATTCAATGCATCTCTATGAGGAGGTGCTGATTGGTCAAAACAGCCTTTGGCCCAGCCCCCTTGCCGATTTTAGCCAATCCAATTCTTCCCATGGGAAAGCATTGGATTAGCTAAAAAAACAGCAATTTTGAGGATGTCACCAAGGGGGTGGGGCCAGCGCCAGCGGACCTGTGGAGAGCTGGAAATAAGGTAAGTTTTAACCCATTCTGACGGGGCTAAGAGGGAGGCAAGCCACCTAAATGGTGGGTTTTCACTATAGGGTACTATGCATGTTTGTGTTCCTGACCCTATAGTGATCCTTTAAGATTTCTCTAGTTTTCAAGTATGTCCTGGGGACACAGGCAATAGGGACACAATGTGCCCAAGTGTATCCATGTCTCCCAGACAAGTGTCCCTGGTGTCTCAGTCTCCCGGTGTCCCTAGTGTCAGTGTCCTTTAATGACATGGGGACACAGACATATGGGAACGCTGGGCAACATGGGGCACTGTGATACATTGTGATACATAGTCTCAGTGTCCCCCAGTGTCTCACAGTGCCCCATAGTAACATGAGTACACTGACAGACATGGGGACACAGACACTAGGGAACACTGGGTGACATTGGGACACTGGGAGACAAGGAGACACTGGGAGCAATTCATCTATACAGCAGAATCAAACTAAGTCGTTTTTGGTGATTTTAACGAATCTTCTCTTATGTCACTCCTTGTGATTTACATCATGTGATGTCACGCATATATAATTAGTTAAGAAAATTAGTAAGGCTTGTATTTTTTTCCAAGAAAAGTGGCAACCCTAACTACTCTTCACATGCTCTTGCTTAAGTATCGAAACCTAAGAGGGATATATGGAAACAAAACTTGTGTGGACTAGCTGAAATGAAATTAGTTAAGGTACTGCTGACTTTGGTCTCTCTAACACTGTGACATGTTCCCTATCTTCTACACTCACTACATACACATTTTCTCTGTCTCAGACTGTATACCAGGAGCTTCTGCCTGCTAGTAAGAAGGTAAGGAGACAAGTGGACATGTGAGTGCTATGGGACAGTCCTAGCATGAAGCAAACGCATCATTAGACGCATTTATGCCAAGCTAAGGATGCTGTTGGCCAGCATTCATGATTGGCAGGCAGCCCGACATGCATTCATGCCAGGCTAGCCTTCCAATTCTTTAGGCAGACAGGTCTCCTTTTTGGGCATGTTCGTCCCTTTCGGGAGTTCTGGTTACATGATCCGCATCAGTGGCCCACCCTTTCACCCCGCCCATATACTGCTTCACTGGACACTGCTGTTAGGGGGTATGGATTTACTTGAAATATAAAAGCATGAATTAGAGAGAGATTAGCATATTTTAAGAGAATCTGAGTTTTCTCAAGAATATCAACTATCCCCAGAACCCTTTGCTTGAAAAAGCAGTAAAGAGCAGGTTAAACCAAAGATTATAGTGTTATGTCCTTTATATCACTTATCTTTTTTGTAACAGTCATACTTATAGGCATCATTGTAATATGTAATAACAAATAGGCACTCCGTAGTTTACACAGAACTAGTGAAAAATTGCATTCACTGCATGACAAAAATAAAACTAGATTTAAATATGCGCAACGATAAAAAAGTTAAAAACAAACAAAAACAACGAAATTAAAACAGTAACAGCCCCAATATTTGTGCAAACAGAAGTCTTGACTAACAAAGGATTAGCAAACAAAAGTGTCCATGTAAGATTCAGTGTGATAGATTTGAAGTCATGGGGTCGGATGCAATTTTAGGTTTCTGGAGTTGGAGGTACAATAAATTGAGGAATTGGATTCAAAGGTTTTGTGTACCGACTTAACAGCCCTGGTGAAATATCCACTAGAACCAGCACCATTGCGCTTCCCAATCACAGAGATCTGTACCAGCTCTTCCTCATGACATCTCATTAGGAAATGATTTTTTAAGCACCACTCATGAGACTTCTTTCTTTGAATATTAAGGGTTACTACTATCATCATGCCCACTATGCTGATTTGAAGTGGGCATGGTGCTTGGAGTCTGTAAGTGCAGATTTTCAGTTTGAAACATACCACATACAGTGATAAGCCAATCCTCCCAGATACTCCTACCACTGCAATGAGAACTTGACTTTGGGCGTGGGATCACAGGTAAGTTTTTTTACTTTGCTTTCTTAATTTATTCATACTTTTGTAATTGGATAGGGTTGGAGGCGGCACACCAGTAAGGAATACTCAAACCAAATGCAGTGTTAATAAAACACTGTGGAGATTTTTGGTGGTCGGAGTAATTCTTTAAGGTGATTGGCATCTTTATGTGCAATATTTCTTGTTGAAATGCAACCATTACACAGGTATGTTATTTGCTGGGGTATAACTTTTCCAGCAGCTGGAATCAGTTAGCACGGGACCAGAGTTCTAGGCTGGCTGTGCAGAATTTGTGCAAATGTATTATTAATTTAGACTTGCAGACACTGCACTGTGTGTTCCTGCTAGTGAAGGCTGTACAGGCTCAAGCACACATACAACCTAATCCTCCCCCATAGCTGGACTTTAACTCACTCAATTTGACATCCAAAGCTTCTCAAGGATGCCCATGCCTGGCAGGAAAGGGGAGGATCAACTTAGGTGAAGAAATCAGATATGGTGCTATTGCGTAAGGATTCTGCAATTAGAAAAGCCTTCCTTGCCACTACTTAGCTCTCCACCCCCCAGTGATTTAAAAAAGGAGGCATGGCCTCCTTTGTCGATGTCCGATCCATTGCTCCTCAGAGAAGAGCAATGGGACCTAAAACACACGAGCAGTGAGCCCCACGCACACATTCAAAATTCCCCATACATAAGAATTAGTCAACTGACATCCACTAATGGAGAACTTAAACCTGCATATTTTACATTGTTACCATGGTGATTACTCCACTTCCAGTACTTTTTCCCAGAGCAGGTCCTTACTTATAAATATCCATTAGCTTTTAATAGCAGACAGAACCCACCATGTGAGAGTTCTTTAGCATTTATATTCCTAGAACTAATTATGTGATAAGACCACAGCACTGTTTAACACAGCAAGGGAGGGGGTAAGGGGTGTTGAAAAGGTTTATATAACTTATTTCTAAACCTTCAATATATTTTTGCATAGAGCCATGCATCAATATATCTAATGCATTTACATACATAAACAAAAAAGGAACTGCAACTTTATTTCAGTTTCACTTTAAATGCAAAAACGTTTACGCATTTTATAGATTTTGTATTTTAAATGGGGAAAGGAATAGGAACTCAGAGTGTCCTCACCCTTGAAGAGCCGCCTTACCGGCAAAACGCGCGTCGGGGCTCTGCACTATACTCTATCACGATTACTTCAGGACATTTGTTTTTTTCATTAGATCTTAGACATGATGTCCTCTGCAAGAGAGATGGGCAGGGCATTTGCATGACTTTTTTCCCATATTTGTGCTTACCTTAGACTAGCAGACAGATTAGGTGCCCTTGAAGGCACAGTTTAGCAACTCAGAGTATGATCGGTGAACAGGTTTAGGTTTAATCCAGCCTCTAGTGGCTGTCTCATTGACAGCCGGTAGAGGCGCTTCTGACTGTGATTTTCAAAGTGAGAAGATGCCAGCATCCATAGGAAAGCATTGAGAATGCTTTCCTATGGACTGACTGAATGCGCGCAGCTCTTGCTGCGCATGCGCATTCAGCCGATGACATCAGAAGAGGGAGGAGAGTCCCGAGCGCCAAGGGAGCCCGGCGCTGGAGAAAGGTTAGTGTTTAACCCCCTTCCTCTAACTTCAGCCCGGCGGGAGTGGGACCCTGAGGATGGGGGCACCCTCAGGGCACTATAGTGCCAGGAAAACGAGTTTGGTCCTTTAAGTCCTTGAATTTTCAAAAATGTTCTCATTTGGCCTCATCATGCACAATATAGTTATATATATATATACAGTACATTAGTGGAGCACAGCAACTGCCACTTATGCGCCATAGTTCCGCATTTCTTCATGATTGCTGCTATTTGTCTTAAAATTTCTTCTTCTAAAAGAGTGAGCAAAGTTTGAAAAGTCAGTGTGACATACAGTTATCATCAAATCTTCTTCAGAAGCCATGGATTAGACCAGAGAAAATGAACAATGATAGCGAGTAGTGTGTCTGAATGCTGGATTACAGGAGGAAATATATATATATATATATATATTTATTTTATTTTTTTACACACACACAAGGGGGAGTCGGAACGCCATCTAAACTAAATAAAGGAACTACTCTAACTTAAAGGGACACTATAGTCACCAGTACAACTACAGCTCAATGTTATTAGAAGAGTAAGTCCCTTGCAGGTTTTTTGCAGTAAACACTGTTTGTTTCAGAGAAAATGCAGTGTTTATATTACAGCCTAGGTATAACTCCACTGGCCACTCCTCATATGCCTTAAAAGAGGTGCTTCCTGGGGCAGTGCTGCCTAGTGTGCAGCGCTGCCATTCAGTGTCTCCACCCTCTGCATGCAGACACTGAACTTTCCTCATAGAAATGCTTGATTCAAGGAGGAGATGCTTATTTGTGTTGTGTTGAGCTGTGTTTGACTTGTGCTGGCTCTGACCCTGATCTGTCTCTTTGTCAGTCTCAGCCAATCCTATGGAAAAGCACTATGATTGGCTCTCAGAATCAATTCTGATGATGGCAACAGACCGGTCAGAGACAGAGGCCACATCTGCAGACTTGAAGTAAAATGTTACTATATTAAGGGAAGCAAAATGAGGAAAATATGTATGAACAGCGTTTTAAGCAGAGGCGCTGAATATACATATTTCTTCTTCCTTGGCCAATTCAAAAAGCAGAAGTTTTCATTAAGGTTGGAGAAGCCATTTAAGCATGGCAGGTTTGTGTTTTTGTTTTTTACAAAATAACTCTTAATCATGAAAACATAACTGCAAAGATCACTTATGACATTACTTCTAGGAAACATTCTAGAAAAGTATTGTTCTTAGACTAGATGTATAAAGTCTAATATTGTTTTATATGGAGGCAACGTCTGCCCAAGCCCTGCAATTATTAAATTGATGCTCTTCACAGTTGAGGTCATGGTCAAGCACAATTAACATCTATTCACATGTTTTCTTCAATTATCAAATATATATATATATATAAAAATTTAAAAACGGCTTTTGGTTTATCATTATGAAGGAGGGTTGTTTTAACTACTCTGCAGATATCAGTACTTAAAGCAGTTTATGAAACCCGTGACTGAAATTAGACATTTCCCCCCTACAGGTAAACAACTTCAACGTCATGGAACTGGCTCTGCTCCACTAGCAAATCATACGCAAATTGCACAGTCCTTGTTCATTTTCAAAGGAGGAGTGATGAGAAGTGTGCACGCTCATTAATTTGTAATGTAAGTATACAGACAATTGCAGTGTTTTCTTCATCATTTAAATACCTGTTATTCTATTAAACTCCAATTGCTGCAAAATGAATAAAACAAAACAAAAAAAAAAATAGAGTATAAAATAGCTAATCAATAAAAATGATTCACCTCCACTGTAGTCAGAGTTTGGATATGTTTGTCTGCAGGGATTTTTATTTATCTATGGAGTATCCAGCAGTCTTACAAGATCCTCCACCCACCTCAATGCTGCACTCTTGCGTAATTGCGAGAGTATAGCAGTGACGTGTGCATCTTGTGCTTTAGAAGAGGACCAGACGGAAGAAGATGGTGGAGCCTGCAAGGGACAAGTTCAGGTAAGTTAAAGCCACCATTGCCTGCCCCCCCTCCCGGCCTCCAAACTCCAAGTGGCGATATCACCGTCGGGGGTCTTTGCAAATTCTGCAAAGTCCTCAGATGGTGAAAGTCCTGCTTTAGTTTCCTAAATTTCAAAGTTAAGCAAATAGTTGGGTAACTAATACCAGTGCAAATGCCAGATTACAAAAGGACACTATACGCACCCACAACACGTCAATTCAATAAAGTGGTCTGTGTTCCATGTACCTGTCATTTTAACCCTGCAACAAAAAATAATAATTGCCACTTGATTGGTACTGCGCTGCATTTTTCCTTGCATGCTCACTAGCTTGCCAATATTGCCCTATAGGGGAAACATTGGACTGGCTGAGATCCTCTATATGCAGGGCCGCCATTAGAACTTTTGTGGCCCCGAACACAGCTCAATGTCTGGGCCCCCGGGTGCCTTCCTCCAAGCCCCCTCCCACAGACACACACAGAAATGTTTACATTGCTTCCTAGTGACAGTCACTCAGACGGTCATTAGAGGTGCTTCCTGTATCGGTGCTGCACAGAGTGCAGCACCAACATTCAGGGCCTCCATGCATGGGGGGCTGAACACTCCCTATAGAGATACACTGATTCAATGCATCTCTAGGGGGAGATGCTGATTGGTGCAGCGATTTGCTGCTAATCCTATGGCAAAGCATTGGATTGGCTGAGATCAGCAAGTTTGTCGAGGGGAGCCCAGCATGGCGTAAAAAAAAAAAAAAACAACAACTATTTTTAAACACACACACACACACCATGACAGACACACCTTGACATACACAGACACCATGACAAAGACAGACACACACACACCTTATTTTTACCTTGTGCGATCAGCCACGGGGTTGTGCAGGGCAGACAGCTGTCTGTGCTGGCGGCCGCAGGGGGAAGCTCTGACGGCGGCCGCAGGGGGAAGCTGTGCTGTCACTGCTCTGCTCCCCAGCGCGCAGCTTAATGAGACCGGGGCAGGAATATGATGTCATATTCCGGCCCCGGTCTCATTAAGTAGTGCGCAATGGCGGGGGAGCAGAGACAGCACAGCTCCCCCTGCGGCCGCCATCAGAGCTCCCCTTGCGGCCGCCAGCACAGACAGCTGTCTGCCCGGCCCAAGGTGCCGACGACCCACCGGGAAATTTCCCGGATCCCAGTAGGCCAGTCCGGCCCTGCATTTGGGGTATATTTACTAAACAGTGATTTGTATTTATTTTGTATTCTGACAGTGGAGTGTCCCTTTAACAAATAAATCTCTAGCTTTAGTGGTTGCATAAATTCTTCCTTTGCAACAAAAAATATTCAATCTGTCGTACATAACATATATAGCACATAGCTTTCACTTATTTTGTTTTATTTTTGGTCTGAGTAGATCAGTTTGTTCTCCACTCTTCACGTTCACACATTTTTTTCCCCATTTTACAAAGCCATACATTGGTATAGTAAGTGTGAAGTCGAATACAGTCTGATTATAGAGATAACATTCTTGTGAAAAATCATCATATGAATGGGTGAGAAACAGGGGTATTGGTTCAGTAAGCATCATTGATAGTAAGTGATGTACAATGTTGATAGGATGTGCTGACAAGTTTTGACTGAAGTAACCATGAAAACAAAACCAAAATAGACAATGAAAGATGTTAGTAGAGACAGCTGCTAGGAATTAACAGTTTAACGTTGACAGTGGAAGCTCTCTAATTTGTCTTATAATATGCTTTGATTGTGTCCTTAGCAGGTCCTCTTTTTTTTTGTTATTGTTTACTCAGCAGCCACAAGAAAGTAGCTGAACATTTTCCAACCAATCAGTGCTCTCTGTTAGAAATGTACGGAAGCAGCTTTGAACACATGCATGAGTGATCTCATGCTAATTAAACTCATGAACTCAGACGTATTGTGCATCACATTTCAATGCTTTCCTAAGCTGCATTTATAAGAAAGGTGCAGTTAGTGGTACCTAGTAAAAATTTAAAAAAAGAAAGTTTAAGGAATAGTCTGCAAACAACCCAAAAATTCTAAAAAAAAAAAAAAAAGTCCAATAAAGATGTTAGTCTTTTTGGTCATTTTTACTCATTTGTAGCAATCAACTAAAGACATTAGAGAGAAAGATGTGTGTGCATGAATGTATTCCTTTTGCAAACATTTTTGTTTCATTCGTGTTTCACTTCATGAAAAAAGGGCCATATTTTCATACAATACAGCTGTGGCATCAGAAACATCAAAAAGTCTCCCCACTGCATTTTTACTAGTAACTAATAAGCACGATTTAGTTTTATGCATGTAAAAGGCTGCATAGAAGGACAAGGGAATCACGTGCCTCTCAATCCTGTTCTCTGGTAAATGGAAACAGGACATGAACATCATACATCCTCTCATGTGCACTCCGTTCAAGTTAATCCTTTCTTCAGTTAATAAGCACTTGTGAACCAGAAAAAAATAAAGTAAATAATACTACTTTTGCAGACTTTACACCAGCTTCAACAACAAATAAAACTGCGTTTGCCATTATAAAACTAAGAATACAGAATTGATACAGGGTTGCAAACAATAACCCATAAATTCACCCCCTGCAACAGAGCAATCAATAACTTGCTGCCAGGAGATTTGGAAAGATTTACCGTAGTTTTAGAAAAAAACAAAACAAAAAAAGACATTTTACTAGAAATTCACACATAGTAAATTCACTATATTGTTATTGCAGAAAAATTGTAAAATATTTGTTATTACAAATTGTTTAAGTGTTTAGATTTATGTTTAATAGGTACATCAAACAGGTGCTCACAATATACCATAATAGGTTCACCCTTCTTCCCAAGTGTGTATTGCTATATTGATCATACAAAAACCCACACAGCGTCCTAGCGACAATGAGAACTTATTTTACTAAGCACACTAAGATGGCTTAGGTAAAGCAATGAATAAATGACTCTCTGTTCTAAAACACTAGAGGTATTCACAAGCAAGTATGTAATTACTAGATATGGCCAACAGAGCCACTACTGTAATATTTTCCATTATTTCAATTGTGAAAGATAATAGTGCAAATTAGGGCCCTATATTTTTAGCTGGACTACAAATCACCACATTCTCAGCCATTAAGATGTTAACAGGTGAGACTAGTGCAGTTCAATTACAAAGATATTTGAAAACCAGTTCACAATAACAGAGCAGCAGTTGAAAGCAATTGTACCAAATTACATTTGAGAGACAATAGCTATAACTATAGTATAACATACAAAAGATGGCAAAACTAAACAAATGTAATAGAAAAACCAATCCAACAAGAATATTCAGAGAAACATCACAACTATATGACATATCATTAGTTTGACTTTCATTTTGCAAAATCACTAGTTTGTAAATTCAAAGATGTACCTGCTAAAGTTAGTTATTTGTTGATGATACACACACAAAAAAAAACAAAAAAAACAAAAAACGGGAGTATTTACAAATGAAGCAACATATGCAAAATGTCCATAGCATAACATGCAACATTCTAAGATCTGGCATAAATGGCAATTCTTATCCAACACCTGTAACTGAAGAGCTAAAAGGTGCAGTAATAGATGTATAAATAGCATAAAGGGTCCCACTTTTTCCTGAATTGTAAATGGCACATCATTTGTAAATATGCTAAAATAAAATGAATAATAAGAATGTGAGTGTTTTACAAAAGTCAAACATAGTGTAATATGTTTAATGCTGTGCTGCAGTATATGCTATTAATAAAAAGACTACAGCACTCTGTAATTCTGAACATACAAGGAATTAATAGTAAGAAAATTCCCCCATAATTCTAAATAACAAAACAAATCTGCTAATAACATAATAGCATATACTGTGGGTTAAAACAGTGCACACTACACTGCACAAAAGTTATTTGTCTTTTTTTTTTATCTGCAAAATATCATACAAATCAAAACATATATTGTGATAAAAAGAAAAAAAAAAAAAAAAAGGAAAGAAAGAAAGAAAGATAGATCATAAAATAGGTGTGCCGAGTCTGCTGACATAATATCACCTTTCTGACTGGTGACTGTCACCTCCCAGGCCCGCCTGCATCTTCAACTAACCAGAATCACAATGATGGTCATTAGACTTTCACACAGACTTGCACTACTTTCCCATAGTGCTCAATGAGTTCACAGTCAGCCCAGAGCTGCCCTGGAGAGTAAGCTGATTGGCCTTTAAATGTCAGTTCCACCTATAAGCCACCAAGCATCACTCATGCATGTTTTTTGCAGCAAAGCAATACCTACTTAATGTTATTTTAGACCTAAATACCGTTCATTCTCTGACTCTCCAGCCTACTGGTGACAAACCTCTGAACTTCACATCCAATAAAGCTCAGCTAGCTGAATGGCTGCCTGAGCTTCACAGGGACTGGAAACCACATTGACAAAAAAGCTTTGACAGCTGACCTGCTGTGAAGCCAAAGCAGCCAACAGGACTGTCTAAGGGTCATGGGATGTGGCTCACCATTGGGATTCCAGCAGCTGTGGACTTCACAACCCATAATGCTCAGACACCTGAATGACTGCCTGAGCGTCACTTAGCCTGCCCTGAAGCAGCTAAAGGGGTTGGCTGAGGATTATGGGAGCTGGCTTGGCACTGGCATTCCAGCAGCTGTGGGCTCCACACCAGCCAGATGAGTGGCTGAGCATGTTGGGAGCTGGCTCGCCACTGGCATTCCAGCAGATGTGGACTCCACACCAGCCAGATGAGTGGCTGAGCATGTTGGGAGCTGGCTCGCCACTGGCATTCCAGCAGCTGTGGGCTCCACACCAGCCAGATGAGTGGCTAAGCATGTTGGGAGCTGGCTCGCCACTGGCAATCCAGCAGCTGTGGACTCCACACCAGCCAGATGAGTGGCTGAGCATGTTGGGAGCACCAGCCAGATGAGTGGCTGAGCATGTTGGGAGCTGGCTCAGCACTGGAGCTGTGTTCTGCCAGGTCTGCGCTGTGTGTGTGTGTGTGTGTGTGTGTGTGTGTGTGTGTGTGTGGGCAGCTGTCTCCTGTGACGGTCTCTCCCCTGTTATTTCCGTCACCTGTCTCTTCTCCTCTCTCATGTCTGTCATCCCGGTGGCTGACTCTCTGGCTCTCCCTCGGGATCCGATTCTAGCCGCACACCATTATAGAGCCGGGCCAGGGCACGGCTTCTCTTCCCAGCTTGCCGTACTGGTCCGGACCGGGTCTGTTCTCGTATATCCGTGGCCTCCGGTCCCTTCACAGTCTGACCCGCCCCTGCCCTCCGGCCGCCTCCGGAAGAGCCGCCATGTTGGGGGGGACGAGAAGTGTACACACCAGTGACGTTCCGCGCTCGTCCCGATTGGTGGCGTGTGGGCCGTGACGTCACGGTTGGGGCGGGGCCTGTGAGATAGTTTGCCTGTCTCCATAGAGCTATGTGAGGGCGGCTTGTGGTGGCTGTGTGTACTCAGACAGCTGTCACAGTCATATTGTGAATACACTGCTATAACACACTGATATTACTAGGCACTCATAATAAAAGAACACACTGCTATAACACACTGATATTACTAGGCACTCATAATAAAATAACACACTGCTATAACACACTGATATTACTAGGCACTCATAATAAAATAACACACTGCTATAACACACTGATATTACTAGGCACTCATAATAAAATAACACACTGATATTACTAGGCACTCATAAAACAACACACTGATATTACTAGTCACTCATAATAAAATAACACACTGATATTACTAGGCACTCATAATAAAATAACACACTGATATTACTAGGCACTCATAATAAAATAACACACTGATATTACTAGGCACTCATAAAACAACACACTGATATTACTAGGCACTCATAATAAAATAACACTTTATAGCATGCTTTCTTCATGCAACCATTTTACCACCAATCTATGCTAAATGTAAAAAAAAAAAAAAAAATTGGTGATTTTTTGGACACACAGCAATTTAAGAATACATGTTCTGGGGACTGTAAGGGTTTCTGCCAAAGAACACCGCAATATATCCTGAGTACAGTGATACCCCCCATGTATAGGTGCGTCGGGTTCTCTGAGGGCTAAAATACCTTATTTGGAGGGTGCGCATTCCAGTTTTCCAACTTGTAATTTTCACAGCTGGTCATCATGCACCCATGTCCTATTTGGGATATTTTTGAAACCAGCCAATGTAATTTACCCCCCATCAAACTATATATTTTTGAGAAGTAGACACCCTAGGGTATTTCAAATGGTGGTATTCTAACACTTTCCATGCACTAATTCTACCACTAGTCTTTGTCAAACATTTGGGTAGTCATTTTTTTGTGTTATTTTTGTCTGACATTGTACTTTAGGCATGGATTCTCAGTTCCTGTTATGTGTTACTGACAAAGAACACCCCAATATGTGTTCAGCAAAATCTCCTGAGTACAAAGTGCCCCCAATGTACAGGTGTTATGGGTTTTTGCAAAACTTACAGGGGTCAAATGTAGGGCTTTCCCCTTTTCCATGTTTGCACATTGAGATTTGCCAGATTGGTTTGCTGGGCTGATGTTGCCTTTGAGACTGTATAGCAGCCCAGGAATGCCCCTTTATAGCAGCCCAGGGGGGAGACGGCCGCTCTCCTCGCCCCTACACCGGAGGCACTAAACTACTGAATACCTGTCCCCCCCCCCCTCGGGACCAGTGGGGGTGATCCCGGTCCAACCCCCCAAGGCAGCGGAGCTAATTCATTCACTGAAAGGTGAACCTCTCAGACAGCCCTACACTACATGGGCCCACAAAATGTCGGACGCCACATATCCCCATAATAGCCAAACGGAAAGGCAAAACATACACAACCAGCTTGATGCCCTATTCGAAGCCTTTTGGGCGAAACTGGCTAGCAGAGGCAGACAGGCTGAAGAACCAGGGCACTCACCCAACAGAGAACCCGCACACATCCACCAGAACCGCACGGGCCCCCGTCCGACGAGACCCACAAGATGGCGCCGGAGAAGGAGACCTCTCCCGCCTGCATATAAACAAGCAAGACCACACCGCGCAAGGAGGCCTGCCCGAAATAGCCCACAAGCCACCTACAGACCTGGCAGGAGCCAGAGACTCACAACACAATCAGTGACTAGCAAGCACCCCACAGAGCTCAGAATCTGCTTGAAACCACAGAGGGCCCCAGAGTATCATAGGGGAACACCACTCACCTGCGTCACCAGAACAGGCCTTCACTGCAACGAGCAGACAAACCAACAGCTGGAACCAACGACGCTGCACCTTGCTGTGACCAAGTGCGACTCTAACATCTCACCTACAACCTTCCCATTGTTGGGTATCGGCTGATAGTGGACTCACAAGATGGGAACCACAAAGGTACACATCCCAAACCTTTGTTATAACAGATGCTGGACAGACCACATTAAAGCCTCCTAAATAGAGACTCATCAACAATGCAAAACCTTACAGAAATGTTTAATGCTTGACCACTCTAATCCAGCTAGCATCTCACAGTACACCTTACATAGATATATACCGCTGTACTACACACACCAAACATGCTCTCAAGCAGCCTATCACCCAATCACTTAGAGAAGCTGAGCCCGACTGCCTGGTACTCATGGAATACTCTATCTTTACACGCGCAACTTACACGCATGCATCAAATCTACGTTTAACGGCAAAGCATACACACTGTGTCCTAATCATTAATATTTAGAAAGTTACAGGGTCAATATAGGGCTTGTCCAATTTAGTTTGCCAGATTCGTTTGCTGGGTCTGTGTTTCATTTTGAGACCATATGGTAGCCCAGGAATGTGAAATAACCCCATCATGGCATACCATTTTCAAATGTAGGTAGCAGGAGAGAGAGAAAAAAGGACTGAGCTGCTGCTCACACACACATCAGCCTCAAACAGCAGGACCCCAAGCAAGCCACCCTCCTGCAGACATAAGGTATGCTAACTGCAAGGTGGCTGCAAATATAAAAATTATGACATGTATGTATGTGTGTGTGTACATATCAGTGTGTGTGTATATGTGTATATGCAAGTGTGTGTTTCTCAGTGTATGTATGTGTATGTGTCAGTGTGTTTATCTGAGTGTGTCCATGTATATCTGTTTGTCAAGGTGCATGTATTTATCAGTGTGTGCATGTGCCAGTGTGCCAGTGTGTGTATCTGTGTGTGTGTGTGTGTGTATGTTTATCTGTGTGTCAAAGTGTGTATATGTGTCATTGTGTGTAAGTGTACAGTACATACAAATATGCCACTACATGTACACACATACTCTATACAAACATGCTTAGATTCAAAAGCACAAACACTGCTCACAATACAACCCTGCAAGGATGGGCAAATGGTAGATCCCCAGCTGGCATAGCATCGTGGGAGTTGGGGACCTACCTCTTGCGCTAGAGGTGGGCTTAGAAGACATTTTGCACCAGGGCCCTCTCTACACTTGTTCCTCAAATGCTTGAAAGTCCATTTGATGTGTTTAATCTGATTCAGTAGCGCCTTGACTATAGGGGCCCTTGGGACAGTACCTCAATGGTTGCAATAAACAAATACATAGAAAACAAACGCTACTATAAATACCTAACTCATTCAGAAGTAATCACATTTCACAACCACATTCAGAAAAGTGTGTTCGGATCGCAGTGTGGCTCTATAACCAAATGGAAATGATGGCAATAAAATGTTGAACAGAATAGCTTTAGTAATCCAGTACAATGACCTGAGTATAGAAATCTCACACATCCTTTGTAAACATGCCCTAGTGCTGCAGGGCTTCCTCTATATTCTGAGAAATGTGGAGGAAATTCTAGTTAAAGTGAATATAAACTCTTGGCAGTCTAGATTATAGCATATTTTCATGCTTACATTTGGGTAATATGACACAATCATTAAAGGCGACATGTTTAGCGATCTGAGAATAGGCCACAGATATAAGATTAAGGATTACTATATGATTATGCATGTGACCACTTTTTTCTATTAAATATTGGTGAGACTATTAAGTGTATAAAGAGTCATCAATCTAAACACAAAAAAACCTGATTGTCCAGTAACTGAACATTTTGTAACCGATTACCATACTGATTCTCTGTATTATCAGACTATGGGTCAAATTCCTTTGCTAAGGGTGTGTTTCTTTGACTGTCCCAGGTCCCTCCTCCCTCTATTGTTTATGGGACATACTCCAGTAGTTCCTAAAAGCAATTTTACCCCCTCTGACTCACCCATTTATACATCGTTAATGCAGCCCCATGGAGATGCATAGGCGGAGAAGGGCCTTGACAGTTTTTACTGAGCAAGGCAGTAGCTATTGGTAGAGAGGGTGAGGGGGTGGGGCGTTAGGAGGATGTAGGGTATATAGAGGCTGAGGAGTATTACACGGCAGCCATTTAATGGGTAAATCTGTCCATCTATCTCTTTTGATCTGTTCCGCTTATAGTAATCTGTCCAGCTATCTCTGGGTACCTATCTTCTTGATTCCTTTCTGTTTCTCTTCCTCATGATTCCTTTCTGTTTCTCTTCCTCTTGGGCTTTCTTTTGGGTCTCTTTGTTCTCTCTCTCCCCCTTTGTCCTCCCCTTTGTCCTCTCTCCCACCCCCCCCCCCCTTTTCTCTGTAGGTGTTCTTTGTCCCCTCATTGTGTAGCTCTTGTCCTCTCTGCCCCCCCCTTTTTGTCTTGCTTGTAGTGGCCGCATGGAGACAGCGGAGGATCCGGTCGTGGTAAGGCTGTTGGGAGAGAACCACACGGCAAAATGTCGCTGTCTGGGCCAAGCAACACCTTGGGCCCATCATGGCAGAGCTGGGACCGGCGGGAAGGCCAGTGGTGCAGCCGGTGAGGAGGACGAGGCCTCCCAAGAAACTCAGCCTGGAGGATCCAGCGGCCGCAGGCAGCCAGTCTGAAGAGGCAGGGAGCAGAGGAGGCCGGGTGCAGGATCCGGTATGGCTGCTGGAGGTCTTCACAGCTGGGCGGATAGCGAGGTCCCCAATGTCCAAGGCCCACTGAAGGGAGCAGCGCTGGCCACCGGGGTGGAGATCAGGAGGAGAGCCAGCAGGAGGAGTGCGGTCATCCAACCACCGGAGGCAGTGGCGAGCAGCAAGAGTGCTGCGTTCTGGCCACTGGATGCAGCAGGGAGCAGCAGGAGTGCTGGGTTTCAGCCACTGGAGGCAGCAGTGAGCAGGCCTGAAGGGAGAAGTGCCATTGATCCATGATCCGGTTCGGGTGACAGTCTGGGACCTGCGAATAGCACCAGAGTGGCATGGAGGGCAGTGCTGTCTGGAGTATCTGAGGGTGATCAAGTTGGGGACGTCATTGGCGGATCTGGAAGTGAGGCAGCGGAGGCCATGCAGGTGGAGTTCCAGGAGGACAGGAGCGTCAGGAACCCGGAGGCAGATGTTGAAGGCAGTTCACGAGGGGTTTCTTCGTTTGGAGGGGCAGCTGCAACGACTGGCAGTTGCGGCTGGGTGCCGGCAACACCGCGGTCTAAGAGGATTCGACTCACCCAGGCAAAGTTAGGAGGTGAGTACCTGGGGGGGGAGGGGTGGTCCTTGACATGATGTAGTGGTTCCTTCCAGACCAGAGTCCCAGGGCCCTAGGGGTGGTGGGCTTCAGTTTAGGGGTTCCCCAGGGAAGGGTGAGTGTACGGGGATTCAGAGGGGGAGTCTGCATCCAGATTATAGGGGCTCCCTGCAGAGGGATGCAGCATGGGTCTGGCAGGCAGGGGTGAGCTCAGACAGTGGTAGCAGCTCTGGGGGGTTCCTCGGAGGGAGATAGGTTTCAATAGGTCCCAAGCAGGGACCCAGGTGGGGTGTTAAGTAAGCAGTAAGCGCGACAGGCATGAGAGGCAGGGCAGGTGTTCAGAGGCAGTACTCCCCAGATCTATTTCTCCTTCCAGGATATCGGAGCCCTACGGCCAGCAGCAAGGTCAAGGGCACTTGGACATGGCCGCAGTCAAGCTGCCGGTTCATGGCATGCAAGACCCTGGAATGGCAAGTTGGAAGTCTTCAGAAGCAGCCGGTTTGGTGCGTCAAGGTGAACAGGAACCTGGCGTTCCACATCAGGAGTCCCCATCAGATGGAGTCAACAATGGTGAAGGCAACTCTATTCCTGGCACGGCACTCACAGGGAGGAAAGGGCACACTGAAAGGGGGACTGGCTTACTGGCAGGCTACTGGCCTTTTTACAGTCCTGGGGCCACTGGGGCCAAGGACCCACAGACTGTGTTGGGGGCATGGGGGCGCTATGCTAGACACGTGGGGGGGACTGATTCTGCACTGGTGCCTGATGACACAGCTGAGATGGGAGGGCACGGCGAAGAAGTGTTAGAAGAGTTGCCAGACGCAGCTCACCTCAATTTTTATGTCTCTTTCTCTTGCCCCCTAGTGGTCCATTTGAAGGCAGACATCAAGCAGTTCATCTGGAAGGGCGAGTACCTAGAGATGTTCTTGTTGCTTCCTCTGGAAAAATCGGTGGACCTAAAAGAGGACAAGAAAAAAAGAGGATGAGGGCAAGAAGGAGGAAGAGAAGAGGAAGAAAAGATATAGGAAGTTGCCAAAGACCTTTTGGAACTGGCTGGGTTTCTGTATCTTGGCCAGCATAATTGGTGAAAATGCGCAGAACAAGTGTTCATGGGCATTACTCTGTGGCTTAAGCTCATGATGACCCAGAAGGCATTGCCCTTTCCCGGGGGGCCAGAGCGGGTGCAGGCGCCTCCTTGTTGGCCTCAGGGAGGTAGGAATGTTGCTGGCTGTTTAATGACAGCCAGTGTAAGTGGGAAACCTACTGCAGGATCCGGCATGAATGTTCAGGATGCGGGGGTTCCCATAGCCTATCTAAGTGCTTCAAGCGGGAAAGGCAAGCGGGCCAGTGGAGCAGTTGGGGACAAAAGGGGAGAACGCTAATGATCAGTGAAAAGATGCTGCTGTGGTAGGAAGGGTGACGCAGAGTTTCTGGATCAGGGTTTGGGGGGGGCTTAGGATTCCATTAATTCCGCGAGAGTCGGTGGTTTCCTTAAAAAACCTTCAGTCGGTGGCTACATTTCCAGGACAAGTTGAAGAGGGAGGTGATTTTGGGGCACATGGCAGGGCTTTTTGCTAAGAGTTTTGCCGTGGGGGATAGTCCCAAAGAAGGAAAGGGGCAAGTTTCGCCTGATAGGACAACACCTGTCCTACCCCAAGGGTCTTTCAGTTAATACGGACATTGATCGGGAGCTTTGCTCTGTCTTCTACAAGTCTTTTAATAGGGTGGTGGATGTGGTTAGGGAGGCAGGGCCTGGGACACATATTGTGTCAACTTTTCAGTTGCTTCTGGTCTATCCGGAGGGCCACCACCTCCTCGGGTGCTGGTTTGAAGGGGAGTTCTATATTGATCTGTGTTTCCTGATGGGATACTCCATATCCTGCACCTATTTGGAGAAGTTCAGCACTTTTCTGGAATGGGTGGTGAGGGTAGAGTCTGGGTGCAACTCTCTGATACAATACCTGGACAATTTCTTGTGTGTGGAATTTTTTCCCTTAGTGGCTGTGCGCTCACTGTGGGGTCGGGACATGAGGAATCACTGCATGCTCTTCTTTTCAGACAACCTGGTGGTCGTGCACTCAGTCAACAACCTTTCCGCCGCATCATCTGGCGGTGGTGCAGCTGTGGCATTATTTCATCTTATTGTGTATGGAGCTTAACATCTCGTTTCGGGAACTACATGTTCCAGGTTATCTCAATGTAATAGCGGATTCTCTCTCTCGCCTACAGTGGGAGCGGTTTCGTTTGGCAGCACCAGAGGCAGTTGCAGAAGAGTATCCCTGCCCGGAGATTGGGTGGCGGCTTGGGACTGATTGTTACATGGATTGGTGAGGTCATTGATGGCCCCCTCTACCTGGCTAAAGTACACCAAGGGTGGGCAGAATGGGACGGCCTGGTGGAGTGGTCGAGGGAGATGGGAGCAGCGACTCAATGTTTTATTGTGGTTCTTCGTTAGCTTGGCTTCGCGGGGAGCTTCTCCACCTCTGTTAAATAGCAAAATGGCAGCCGTATTGTTTAAATGGCAGGGGGTGACGAATATCACTAAACGATTTAGTACACCAAGCACTAAGGGGCATCCGGCGAGGTTGCACGGTGCCTGATGGGAGGTGCCCTTTGGCCGTGGGGACATCGCAGGCACTGATGGGGGTATTGGACGGCATTTGTTTTTTGGCAAACGAGGCAGCTCTTTTTTTTTTATAAATTCTTTATTTTTAATTTTTCAGTAGTATTGGGGTCCTCTCTGTGGGCACGCGGCCATAGGTTCACCATCAATGCAGAATAGGCACCTGCCTGCCCAAAACGGCAGGCGCCTACTCTGCTTCCGGGTCGGGAGGCAGGGGGAGGGATCTGTGATGCAGCTTCCCTGTCCTCCCGCGCGATGCTGTGTGGAGCGTTGCCGAGCGTTACCATGGCAACGCTCCACACAGCATCGCGGGACGACAGGGGAGCTTATTCACAGATCCCTTCCCCTGCAGTGCTTACCACCACCGGACCACCAGGGATGGCTGTGCCGCCCCCCCACCCCCTACTTCATTAAAGGTAAGAAGGAGGGGGGGGGGGGATACTGACACACAGCACCCGCACCCCTAACCCCCCCAGCAGTACCCCTACCCCCCCAAGCACCCCTATCCCCCGGCAGTACCCCTACCACCCCCAGCAGTACCCCTTCCCCCCCCACAGCAGTACCCCTACTCCCCCCCAGCAGTACCCCTACCCCCCCAGCAGTACCCCTACCCACCAGCAGTACCCCTACCCCCCACACACAGTACCCCTACACCCCTACAGAACCCCTACCCCCCACACACAGTACCCCTACCCCCCACACAGTACCCCTACCCCCCACACAGTACCCCTGCCCCCCACACAGTACCCCTACCACCCCCAGCAGTTCCCCTACCCCCCCCCAGCATAACCCCTACCCCCCCACAGGAGTACCCCTACCCCCCACAGCAGTACCCCAACCCCCCCAGCAGTACCCCTACCACCCCCAGCAGTACCTCTACCCCCCAGCAGTACCCCTACCTCCCCACAGCAGTACCCCTACCCCCCACAGCGGTCCCTGTCCTCCCGCGCGATGCTGTGTGGAGCGTTGCCGAGCGTTACCATGGCAACGCTCCACACAGCATCGCGGGACGACAGGGGAGCTTATTCACAGATCCCTTCCCCTGCAGTGCTTACCACCACCGGACCACCAGGGATGGCTGTGCCGCCCCCCCACCCCCTACTTCATTAAAGGTAAGAAGGAGGGAGGGGGGGGGGGGATACTGACACACAGCACCCGCACCCCTAACCCCCCCAGCAGTACCCCTACCCCCCCAAGCACCCCTATCCCCCGGCAGTACCCCTACCACCCCCAGCAGTACCCCTTCCCCCCCACAGCAGTACCCCTACTCCCCCCCAGCAGTACCCCTACCCCCCCAGCAGTACCCCTACCCACCAGCAGTACCCCTACCCCCACACACAGTACCCCTACACCCCTACAGAACCCCTACCCCCACACACAGTACCCCTACCCCCCACACAGTACCCCTACCCCCCACACAGTACCCCTGCCCCCCACACAGTACCCCTACCACCCCCAGCAGTTCCCCTACCCCCCCCCCCAGCATAACCCCTACCCCCCACAGGAGTACCCCTACCCCCCACAGCAGTACCCCAACCCCCCAGCAGTACCCCTACCACCCCCAGCAGTACCCCTACCCCCAGCAGTACCTCTACCCCCCAGCAGTACCCCTACCTCCCCACAGCAGTACCCCTACCCCCCACAGCGGTACCCCTACCCCCCACAACAGTACCCCTACCACCCCCAGCAGTACCCCTACCACCCCCAGCAGTATCCCTACCCCCCAGCAGTACCCCTACCCCCAGCAGTACCCCTACCCCACACACACAGCACCCCCACCCCCCACACAGTACCCCTACCCCCCACACACTGCACCACTACCCCCCACACACTGCACCCCTATCCCCCCACACAGTACCCCTATCCCCCCAGCAGTACCCCTACCCCCCACAGCACCCCTATCCACCACACAGCACCCCTATCCCCCACACAGCACCCCTGCCCCCACACAGTACCCCTACCACCCCCAGCAGTTCCCCTACCCCCCAGCATAACCCCTACCCCCCACAGCAGTACCCCTACCCCCACAGCAGTACCCCTACCCCCCACAGCAGTACCCCTACCCCCCCAGCAGTACCTCTACCCCCCAGCAGTACCCCTACCCCCCCACAGCAGTACCTCTACCCCCCACAGCAGTACCCCTACCCCCCACAACAGTACCCCTACCACCGCCAGCAGTACCCCTACCCCCCAGCAGTACCCCTACCCCCCCACACAGTACCCCTACCCCCCCCATACTGCACCCCTACCCCCCACACAGTACCCCTATCCCCCCAGCAGTACCCCTACCCCCCAGCAGTACCCCTACCCCCCCACAGCACCCCTACCCCCCACAGCACCCTTACCCCCACCCAGCACCCCTATCCCCCACACAGCACCCCTACCCCCCACACAGCACCCCTCTCACACACACATTACCCCTCATACACACACACATACAGCACCCCTCTCACAAACACACACACACAGCACCCCCCCACACACACACACAGCACCCCCCACACACACACAGCACCCACACACACACAGCACCCCCCCACACACACAGCACCCCCCTCACACTTACACAGCACCCCCCACACACTTACACAGCACCCCTCATACACACACACACACAACACCCCCCCACACACACACACAGCACCCCCACAAACACATGCCCCCCACCACACACACGCAATTGCCGTGTTGGCACTTTAAGGGAAAAAAAGTTGCCATGTATTGCGGTTTGGGCACTCGGGCTCAAAAAGGTTCGCCATCACTGTTTTAGGGGAAGGGTTCTAAAACGTAATTATAGAGGGGGGTAACATTGTTTTGCAAAATATCGGTTTGTAACAACAATAACGAGGTTACTGTTGGTTTGCATGTTGTGTTGTTGTGTTCATAGTGTGTCATTTTTCTTGGTGTTTGGTCGGTGAGTCTCCCTTTGGGGAGAGTTTGGGGTACCAGAAGGGGTGGGAACGGGAAGTAAGGGAATGGGGGGGGGGAGGGGGTAGTCTGGTAGGAGTACTGGTTCTGTTGGAGGCAGCTCTTTTTAAGGCAGCATTTTCCTTGACCTTTTTCAGGTTTCACAGCTAGTTGGCACAAATCGGTTGCAGAAAGGGGGTTTGCAGCTGAGGGACATCACCTGTGAGGTGGGCCGGCTCACTATTTTGTTATGATCATCCAAGACGGACATGTTGGTAAGAGGCGTGCACATCATGCTTTACGGTGTCCCGGGCAACACTACCTCTGGATTTATGGCAGGGCGCCCGGCAGGGGGAGAGTCCCTGCTGGTCCACGAGGATGGTTTGTCTCTCTCCAGGTTTCAGTTCTTGCGGGTGCTCTGAAAAGGTTTGGCTGCATTGGGGTTGGCGACCGCGGAATTCGGTATGCATTCCTTCCGTATTGGGGCCACGGCTGAGGCGGCGTGGCTGGGTCTGGGGGACAGGGTGCTGCAACGCATAGGGGCTGGGAAACCAATAGATTCCAAACATATGTACACCCCCCCCCACGCTTGCTCTGCACGGGCCGGAACACATGGCGGCGGGCACCTGGTCGCAGGGGTTGCAGGGCTGCGACCCCTGCGACCGCGGTATGTATGCCAGTGCATGCACACACACTTAAAGGACCACTACAGACACCCAGATCACATCAGCTCAATGAAGTGGTCTGGGTGCCAGGTCCCTCTAGTTTTAACCCTGCAGCTGAAAAAAGTTTCAGAGAAACTGCTATGTTTTACTGAGGGTTAATCCAGCCTCTAGTGGCTGTCTCATTGACAACCGCTAGAGGAGCTTCCGTGATTCTCACTGTGAAAATCACAGTGAGAAGAAACTGAACGTCCATAGGAAAGCATTGAGTCACTAACAGACATCAAACAGACTCACTAACAAACACACACAAACACACTGTCACGTTCACAGTAAATGATGTGGAACACAACTGCAGATTTCTTAGGACTTTGATCTTTTATTAAGACACTTAGATGGAACTGAAACTTCAGTTCCAGAATTACAGTTACTGTTTCTTTAAATAATAAACGGTTTGTTTCATTTAGCATTGACAAGGTTCAGAATTCATTAGAGTCCGTTATTCTTGTTAACAGTTCAAATTATAAGAGATTATATACATTGGAATTATCAGTAGCAAGAATGGTGCAGCAAAACTTAAATAGTACTTGTTTTGAGGGAGGCTGTAGCAGGCTTGCTGGACAACTTGATAGCAGACTTTAGTATGAAGAAATAAGATTATCTGTAGCAAGACAGGTACAGCTAACTTGAATAATACTTGATGTGAGGAAAGCTGTAGCAGGCTTGCTGGAGAACTTGATAGCAGACTTTAGTATGAAGAAATAAGATTATCTGTAGCAAGACAGGTACAGCTGAACTTGAATAATATTTGATTTGAGGAAAGCTGTAGCAGGCTTGCTGGAGAACTTGATAGCAGACTTTAGTAAGTTGAAATAAAGCTTTAGCATTATTAGCTCTTAACTCAGAGACTGTAAGTTACTTAACTTCTAGAAGTAGAGGGATTGTGTCCCCAGCTCTCCTCCGCGGCGGTTGCTTCAGTGAATGGTTGCCGAGAGTGCTGTTATCTGTCTGTGATGAGGAGAGATGTTGGGGACTTGAATATTCCTCCAGTCCGGTCTAGTAGCGAGTGGTCGTCTCAGCGAGGTATGTGAGCCGGTGAGTTTGGCGCGGTACGTGTTTCAATAATCCAGCGTCTATCAGCTGGTGCGGTCGCATTAAATAACAGACCGCGGCAATGGGGGTGTGGCTAAGCTCCGTCAAACCCGGAAGCATGAGGAGACATCGGGAGGCTTAAGGCCTGACAGTACCCCCACCTTAATGAGCAACCTCAGGGTGCTATCTCAACATGGTTTAGAAGGGTAGCGTCTATGAAAAGCATAAATCAATTTATCAGCATGGATTCCAGAGGAGTTTTCCCAAGTATCTTCATCAATTCCATATCCCTTCCATCTAATGAGGTATTGTAAAGAGCCACGATGAATCCTTGAATCAAGAATTTTCTGAATCTCGTATTCTTCTTCACCCTGGACTAAAACAGGATCAGGAGGAGTAGTTACATCTCTACGGAAGGGGTCAGGATGATGAGGTTTAAGCAAGGACACATGGAAAACAGGATGAATTTTCAAAGTAGATGGAAGCTTCAATTCAACAACATTATAGTTGATTATTGACTTAATTGGAAATGGACCATGAAAAAGGGAACTTAACTTCTTAGATGGCCAATTTATGAAAATGTCCTTTGAGGAAAACCAGACAAGATCCCCAATCCCATAATCGGGGGAAGAGTTTTCTTTAATATCAAATTTTTTTCTTTGAGTGGATGATGCAAATTCTAAAAGTTCATGTAAAAATTTGAATAAGGATGACATGTGAGAGATTTGATTCGAAACAGAAGAGTTAGACGAAAGATTTGTTTGAGCAGGAAACAAGGAGGGATGAAATCCATAGTTGGAGAAAAATGGAGTCATCTTGCTATTAGTATGATAGGAGTTGTTGTATATGAATTCTGCCATGGGCAACCAGGTTATCCAATCATCTTGTAAGTGAGAACAATAACATCGTAGATATTGCTCTAAGCATTGGTTGACTCCTTCAGTTTGTCCATCAGTTTGGGGATGATATGCGGATGTCAGTTTACGTTGGATATGAAGAGAAGCACATAATGCGTTCCAGAATTTGGAGGTAAACTGAGTCCCTCGGTCTGAAATGATTTCGTCAGGCAGTCCATGAAGTTTTACAATATTGTCAAGAAATAATTTTGAAAGTTCAGAGGATGAGGGTAACATCTTTAAAGGGATAAAATGGGACATTTTCGTGAAGCGGTCCACTACCACTAGAATGGTGGTATGCTGTTGAGAAGGGGGAAGATCCACCAAGAAGTGCATAGAAATGGATTGCCAAGGTTTTCCGAGAATCGGTAGGTTCAATAATTGACTACTTAGGTACTGATGTCCTTGTTTGGATCTTTGGCAGATTGAACAAGTTTTAACATATGATTCAACGGTTTTGTCTTGATGAGGCCACCAATAATATCTCTTGGACAATTCAAGGGTCTTTTTTATACCTGGATGATCTGCCAGGTTAGAATCATGAATAAAATTGAGCACTTGATTTCTGAAAGCAGGAGGTACATAAATTCGGTCCTTGAAATAGTAGAGACCGTCTTTCTTCGATAGTTTAACTGATGTAGGAAGATTAAGAGTATCTTTACTGAGTCCTTTTATGTCGTCGAGAAGGGAAGATAAAGTCCCAATGACTGTATGAGGAGGAGGTTCCAGTTCGGTGTCCGAATAACAAGAGGTTATAGCTGGTTCTTTAGTAGGCTGAAGGATTGGAATATGTTGCAAGCATGTTTCCTTGCAATAATCGGAGTTAAAAGTAAGAGAAAAGGGGGACCAAGAGATTTGTGGGTTGTGGTTCCATAACCAGTTGATCCCTAGTATAATAGGAAAAAAAGGTGATGGTATAACAACAATTATAAGATTTTCAGTATGAGTATGATTGGTGGTTACTTTTAGAGGGATGGTTTCATGAAGTATTGGTCCCGATGAGATGAGGGACCCGTCAATCACTCTAACAGGAACAGAAGTTCTTTTACGAATACAAGGAATTTTATTCTTTGTTACAAAGGCTGAGTCGATGAACACTCCATTTGCACCGGAATCGATGACAGCCTTGGTCATAATTCTTTTATTGTCCCACTGTAATATGAGAATGATAGGGGACATTTGAGTATTTGCTGTAGAGGGGAGTGCACTTAGGATGGAAGAGGCATGAATCTGCCTACTGCCCTTTATCCGTTTCAATAAAGGGCAATCAGAGACCAAATGAACTTGAGAGGCACAATACATGCAGAGGTTTAATATACGTCTTCGATTTTTCTCTTCAGAAGTGAGGGGACTTCTTATTATCCCTATTTCCATAGGTTCGGTTGGTAAGGATGAGTTGTCAGAAGGCTTTGGAGGATGAAATGATTTTTTCCCGGTTGAAGTTGAGAGAGCCTTTTCGGCCTTTCTTTCTCTAAGCCTTCTGTCAATGCTGATCGATAGATGAATCAGAGCATTGAAAGTAGTAGGGAGTTCTATTCTAGATAGTTCATCCTTTACAGCTTCAGATAAGCCGATTCGAAATTGGTTGAGCAATGCGATGTCATTCCATTGCGTTTCTACTGCCCATCTTTTAAACTCAGCGATATAATCTTCAACGGGTCTATGTTTTTGCAGCAAGGTTCTAATGGTTAATTCAGCAGTATTTTGTTTGTATGGATCTTCATAGAGAAGAGACATGGCTTTAAAGAATTCCTCCAGTGAATCTAAGATGGGGTCATCATTGTCCAAAAAGGAATGGGCCCAGGACATAGGTTCACCTCTCAGAAATGAGATAACTGAAAAAACCTTAGATCTTTCTGTGGGATAAGATCTAGGTTTTAAAGCAATCAATAATTTGCAGGAATTAAAAAACTCCCTATATTTGGAACGATCACCATAAAATTTTTCAGGGTTACATACAGCAGGATCGCTAATTGAGTGCAGAACAGTATGAGGAGAATGCGTTTGTAAGTCTCTGACATAAGTGAGAATTCTTTCATTTGTAACCTGCAGGTCTTGCACACCTTGGTTAAGTGAATCGACTCGTTGATTCAGCAACAATACTTTAGAATCGAAATCTGCTGGTTCCATTACAAAGGCTGGATTATTCTGTCACGTTCACAGTAAATGATGTGGAACACAACTGCAGATTGCTTAGGACTTTGATCTTTTATTAAGAGACTTAGATGGAACTGCGACTTCAGTTCCAGAATTACAGTTACTGTTTCTTTAAATAATAAACGGTTTGTTTCATTTAGCATTGACAAGGTTCAGAATTCATTAGAGTCCGTTATTCTTGTTAACAGTTCAAATTATAAGAGATTATATACATTGGAATTATCAGTAGCAAGAATGGTGCAGCAAAACTTAAATAGTACTTGTTTTGAGGGAGGCTGTAGCAGGCTTGCTGGACAACTTGATAGCAGACTTTAGTATGAAGAAATAAGATTATCTGTAGCAAGACAGGTACAGCTGAACTTGAATAATACTTGATTTGAGGAAAGCTGTAGCAGGCTTGGTGGACAACTTGATAGCAGACTTTAGTATGAAGAAATAAGATTATCTGTAGCAAGACAGGTACAGCTAACTTGAATAATACTTGATGTGAGGAAAGCTGTAGCAGGCTTGCTGGAGAACTTGATAGCAGACTTTAGTATGAAGAAATAAGATTATCTGTAGCAAGACAGGTGCAGCTGAACTTGAATAATATTTGATTTGAGGAAAGCAGGCTTGCTGGAGAACTTGATAGCAGACTTTAGTAAGTTGAAATAAAGCTTTAGCATTATTAGCTCTTAACTCAGAGACTGTAAGTTACTTAACTTCTAGAAGTAGAGGGATTGTGTCCCCAGCTCTCCTCCGCGGCGGTTGCTTCAGTGAATGGTTGCCGAGAGTGCTGTTATCTGTCTGTGATGAGGAGAGATGTTGGGGACTTGAATATTCCTCCAGTCCGGTCTAGTAGCGAGTGGTCGTCTCAGCGAGGTATGTGAGCCGGTGAGTTTGGCGCGGTACGCGTTTCAATAATCCAGCGTCTATCAGCTGGTGCGGTCGCATTAAATAGCAGACCGCGGCAATGGGGGTGCGGCATCGCCCAATGGAGGGTGACAGGGCCGGCCTCGATGCTGCAGATAAGGTACACTTGTTGGGTCTTTGTTGGGACCTGTTTTCGCTCGGTTTACAGGAATGGGTAGAAAAGGCCTTGTTTTTGAGGGGTTGGGGAGCCTGAACGGAGTAAGGGGTTATCCGCTAGGGCAGTGGCGGTAACTTGCGGATGCTTGATGGCCTCACAATGAGGATTTGGTGATAGCCTAATAGAGGCTTGTTGAAAGGTTGTGAGCCAGATGAGGGGCTCACAACCTAATTGTGGCTGGGCAGGCGGTTCTGTCCCAGCAGTTGAAGCGGTTCCAACATGGGGGATCCCTGGGAGCAAGCTGGGTGCTGGAAAAGGTTAAATTGTTATGTTAATTATGGTATGCAAGTTATTCATGGTTATGTTAACTCTGTGTTTGTCATTGCCTAGGTAATTAAAGGTTCAATTTCTATGTAATGTTATTGGGGCAATGACCACATTTTGCAAAATAAATAAATAAATAAAATGGCTGTGGCCTTCTCTACCCACTATGTCTGTGCCATGTGATTTGATTTATGGTAGATACAGCCTGGTAGTCGAGGCTACAACAGTCAAGCACTGTCAAGGCCAAAACATTGCTGTAAATGTGTACACTTTAAAGGGACACTATAGTCACTAGAACAACTACACCTTAATGTAGTTGTTCTGGTGAGTATATTCAGTCTCTGCAAGCTTTTTCCAGTAAACACTGTCTTTCCAGAGAAAATGCATCGTTTACATTACAGTCTAAGAACACTTCCACTGGCCACTCCTCAGATGGCTACTAGAGGTGCTTCCTGGGGCAGTGCTGCACAGTGGGTAGCACATACCTTCAGTGTCTCCTGATTGGCCAGGGTGGTGTTTGGCTCCCTATCAGCCTCCTTGGTTAAGATCATCTGAATTGACAATCTCAGCCAATCCATTGGTTGAGATCATCACTTCAGATGATATCAGCCATGGAGGCAGATCAGGGGCTACGCCAGCACCAGCAGACTGGAATAAAGGTAAGATTTTATTATATTCAGGAGCAAGAGGGAGCCAGGGGGGCTAGATAGTGTTTTTAACAGAATAGGTTCAGAAATACATGTTTGTGTTCCTGACCCTATAGTGTTCCTTTAATATTTTTGCCATCCGCACCCAGCCTGTTTCTTTGGACATTCTTAGGTATTAAAGGATGACCACCAGTTTCCCTGGGATGTTACTCCTTTGAGAGCGGCTATCTGCAATCTCCCTTGTTTGTGTGTTCTGTATAACTCAACATACTTTTTCTGTGAATAAGGCTGATAGTAAACTGATAGCAGCAGTTGGTCATACTTCATGATGAATGTAATGTCTGCCAAGTTAATTAGGTATCTCCTAAAATACTGCCTACGAGGAGTTTATAGGATATATTTACATTAATTAAAAGTAATGGGAGCAACCTGACTGGCTGGGTCAGTTACTGGTCTGGACTAATCTCAGCACAAGTACTGTAGATTTTTTTAAATTTTGTTTCAAATTATTATCTGTATAAAATACAAAAAATAGGGGTCTGTTTCCAAGTTATTTCCAATTTGAGAAACAACATCTCAGGTGTCATGTAGCTGTTGTGGGAACAACCTACTTTATAACAAGAGGAGTGAAAATTAGAATGCTGTTGGGTACCATTGCATCTCATTGGCCAAGGCACATTTAATGCTCTATAATAAAAATAAATAAATCGCACACTCATTGTCCATTGGAAAAGTTAGAATCTCTCTCTAAATGTTCAGACACACCTTACTAGCGGCAATTCAAGGGAGATCAAAAGGTTCGGAATAGTACAAGACATAACAAAAATAAAACAGCGAACAATTAAGAAAATGAATTAAGAGTCACACCACAGATATTTACATAACTATATAGTGTTATTGTAAAATATGTTATTGGAGTAATAATACTACTAATAATACTACTAATACAATATTAAAATAATATTAACTCCTTCCCACTGAACCCTACACGCACACATGCACATGGATTGAAATTGTTTTTTTCTCCTTTTTTATTTTTCTTTCTCTAGAAAGATGTGCCTATCTATACTGTTAGATTTCTTGTTATGTTTTCATATTTTTAACTGTTTATTTTTTAAAGTGTTCCTGGTGATGTTTGTTTATAAACTTCAATCGCAGGTACTCTCTTGTAAAAATTATCAAGTTTATACATTTGTCATGTATTTCTTTATATCTGTTTATTTTGCTTTCATGTAATAACAAAATGTGAAAACAAAGATGGTAAATAATGATAATAATTATTATACATATAATTTTTGTTTCTTCTCTAACAAAATCTAGAGAATAACTAGCCTTCACTTTTGCTCCAGTGCTACAGCGCTGGCCTTCACCCAGTGCCTACACGCATCTCCCTCGGGCTGTAAGGCTTAAATAATATTGTGGTTCTGATGACCTCCATGCTTTGGAGCTACTGTTCTGCAGTCCCCTATCATCTCCTCACCCTGAACTGACTTTTACCAACCAGGATGTAGTTTTGGGATCTAGATCCTGTTTTTTCCCATCATATATTGGGATGCGAGTTTATTGTATGAAGCTGATGGGTACAATAAGGTTAGGTTTGCAAAGCCAGAGTCTCAACAACATGGCTTGGTGATTTTGTTCTATATGGTTATTGATCATTATGGTAATAGTAATGGAGCTAAATAATAAAAATTCAGTAATTCTAGCATTAAGAAAATTATATAGATATTGCACATTTTTCATTTTTATGAAGGAAGATCTATGGATCAAGACAGTGAGTCCTGGTTAGAACAAAGCCCAATATATAGGTTAATAAGATAAACAAATATCAGACGGGGCTTTGACGCACTTTTAATGATGCTCAGTTTGTCACTGTCCCAGGAGGCTGTCATTAATACCCTTATGGATTTTAGGAGACACTCCTATACACAACAAAAGCTAATGATGTTGAGATTTCGGAACTAATGTAGAGAGGGGCCTGGTGCCAGAACTTTTTTCGAGCACCCTTGTAGCATAAGAGTGGCCAAAAGGTAAATCCCTATCTGTTGTGCAATACCCACAATACTATGCCAGCTGTTTATCTACCATTTGCTTATGTGGGAGGGGTTTATTTGTATGTACCGTTGCCATTGGACTGCAGTGGTGTAATGTTTGCATTTGAATGCAGTGGTGTGTTTTTATGTAGTGTTAGTTTTTAAAGTTTTTAAAATACTTTTGGGTGTAGTATTGGTGTTTGAATGTAGTGGTGTTTTTGTATATAATTTTAAAGTTTGACTGTAGAGGTGTGTTTGTATGTAATATTTGTGTTTGATTTCAAGGATGTGTTTGCATGTTGTGTTGGTGTTTGATTGCTGGGATGTATGCACATATACATATACACTGCCACATACATACATGCTTACACACACTCAGATAAACACTGACACATACTGACAGATACACATACTGAAACACATATAGATACACACACACAGATACACACCCTGACATATACACACACAATCAGGTACACACTGACACACACATTTACACTCATTGATACATACACACACACGGAGAAACACATAGATACACTCACTGACACACAGATACACACACTTGCCATGTAAACAGACACTGACAAATACACACAGACAGACACACACTGACAAACACATTGATAAATACACCTACATGTAATAATGTCTATATTTTTAGCCACCCTACTGTTATCATACTTTTTATGTGGCCTGCTGGCTGAGGCTGATGGTATTGTGGGACTTGCTGGAGCAGGTTCACTCCTTGCTTCTTTCTCCCTTATGTGCCACCTCTCTGCCTCCATGCATTATGCATGTATGTGGGAGGAACTGATCTGATTTCCTCCCGGAAACTGCAGATACTACAGAGGCCAGAACGTGCTATTAAAGGGCCACAATGCTTTACTGTTCACCAAAACCCAAAGTGCATGAACAACAATAGGCCCCCTGAGCGTGCGAGCCCCGGTGCAGCTGGGCGATAGTTCAGGCGCTGGTGACAACCACACGAGTTCTTTACAGAAGAAGGGACCACTTGACAGCTGTAAACCTAATATCTTTCTGGATTGGAAAGTAACCATTATCGCCAGCTTCACTAACACTATCATGTAAATAATTTTTCTGTGGATTTAACACCGTCTAGGACGGTCATAATTGGCAAATACCACTACTTGATACCGGAGTATATTTCTAAATAAATAGTTTGGAAAGACTTGGAAATTGCAGCCTGGTGGGAAGGGTTTTAAACCTTCCTTATACTAATATGGGGGACATATTGACCCCTTATTGACATATTGACCTCCTTTTATATAATTCTCTTTTTAATGACTAATAGATTTAGTTATGGCTTTTATTTTAATGTTACATTTTTTTTTATATATATATATCAAATAGCTGACCTGTTTATTGGGTTTGGCTGCTAAAATTCCAGCTGAAATTTAATCCAGTCAGGATTGGATAATAAAATTTTTGAAGACCGTCGATATGTATCAACTGTTTTCCGATTAAATTATTGAATAGAAGCCATAGACACATATGAACCTATTAAATTCAATCCAACAGCAAAGGTTTTGGGAGTATTTAAAGCTGCAATACCCCATTGCTTATGAAGCTGTTTTTCATTGGAAATTGAAAAAAACATTCTGTTACAAGAACATCCAAAAATTCCAATGCTGTATACCATCCCAAAATTACCACCTTATCCAC
This sequence comes from Pelobates fuscus, assembly GCF_036172605.1. Taxonomy (NCBI): domain Eukaryota; kingdom Metazoa; phylum Chordata; class Amphibia; order Anura; family Pelobatidae; genus Pelobates; species Pelobates fuscus. Next base: position 327,809,692 of record NC_086320.1, on the reverse strand, counting down.
CAAAAGTCCACCTTGTAGTCCCATTGTATCTGCATAAAGAGGTCTGAAAGAACATAAGTGAATTGATTTTTTTCTTTAAAAAGAAAAAATACACATGGAGTCATTTCTATGGGACATTTGTTCACTTATTGATAAACTTAAACAAATCAAACTACCAGAGGGAGATGTAACCCTGGCCACTATGGATCACGTTTATACACGGTTATTTCCCATGAATTGGGTATTAATGCAACTAGGAAACTATTGGTTCAATATTCTTACTATCATGGCCTCAATATTGAATACTTCCCTGAGATTATACGACTTGCTCACACCTTGAATTATTTCCGATATGAAAATACTTTTTATGTACAGAAGACTGGGACATGAATATCTATGGCACCTTTATACACAAATTAGATCATGTATTATTCTGAACAATCATTTCTAGACAATGTATGACTACATTAAAGTGTATAAGCTCTTCATGGATGACTACGATCTGGTGTGGTTACCACACTTCTTTGCAACCAACAATGGAGGCTACCAACCTCAATTAGAGTGACATATTAATGCTGCTGTGAAAAGTTTAACTTGTCAGATTGGACTTTTATGTGGATAGTTGCTTGGATACATGTGATCTAAAAAGGAAACTATTCTGCATAGGAGAAACTTTCATCAAGCTTATGTATTTAAAGCTATACAATATTATCAGAATGCTCAAAATAAGGGTTAACCTCATGTTGTTCAGTGATTGTGATTGTTCATGATTGAATGCTTAATTGACTCAGGTTGAGATAATGAATTATTGCCTATTTAAATATTGCTCTTGCCTTGTTTAATGGCTTATTGAGTTATTTGGCTTGTCTTGCTGTGTGTAACTTCATTGCCTTGTAGCCTCAGTTCCTGTGAGCCAAAAGTAACCTATCCGGAAGCTCCATTCATCATTGGAATCAGACTTCAAGTTCGTGTTTCTTGACTACTTTCTTAGATGTTCCTGTCCTTTATTGTTGACTCGTGACTCTGACTCTCGTTCTTGACTACTCTCTCAGATGCCTCCTTCCTGCCTGCTGCCTGCCTGGCATCAGACCTTGGCCTCCACAACCTAACTACTCTCTCAGATTATCCTTGAGACTAATTCCAACACCAGTATCAGACACCAGCTCGCGAGACACTAACAAGCTCTTGGATCATCCATTGAACTAAGGATCTTGGTCATGCTCTAGTAATCTCTGGCATTGGCGATTATAATTCTCTCCTTATTGGTCTTCCCAGAAGTTGTACTGGCCTGTTACAATCTGCAATGATTGCTGCCTTCAGACTGATTTTCCTCTCTAGTCACTCCTCTCATACCTCACGCCTATGTCAGTCCTTACATTGGCTTCATGTATCCTATAGGAGTCAATTCATAATACTAACCCTTACCTATAAAGCACTGAACAACTGTAGCCACTGTTATATCACTTCACTGATTCATAGGAATCTCAGCTCTGCAAAGACCTTCTCCTCGCACCCACAAGGTTAATTTGCGCTTGCAGGACTACTCGTGGGTGGCTCCTTTCCTTTGGAACAGCTTGCCTACCCCCATCAGACTCTCACCTAGTCTTCAATTGTTTAAGAAGTTCCTCAAAACACATCTCTTTAGATGTAACCTCTGTCTCACATACCTGTCGCTTGCTCTCTCCTGAAGGGAAGCACTCTACTTTCTCCTCCAGTTCTGCTTCACGCCTACCTTGTTTGACTGCTATTCTCCTGTCCTTTTGTGTTTTATACCCCACCTCCTAAAGACTGTAAGCTCATTTGAGCATGGTCCTCGTCAATCTATTGTTCCTGTAACACTTTGTACTTGTCTCTTTTATTGTTAAATTTCCCAGTCTTATAATATTGTAAAGTGCTACGGAATATAGTCTTATTCATACCTCGACCCCAATTCTCCATCCAACTACTGCCCTATTTTGCTACTGCTGTTTGCCTCCGAGATTCTTGAGAGAGTTGTGTATGCAAGTTTGACAGACTTCCTCGAACACAACTCTTATGCTTGACCCGCTTCAGTCTGGATTCCGTGCTCGTCACTCTTTTGAAACAGCTGTGACTAAAGTATCCAATGATTTAATCGCTCCTAAATCTCGCGGCCATTACTCTATCCTAATTCTCCTTGATCTTTCTGCTGCCTTTGACACTGTTGAACATCAACAGCTTCTTCTCATTCTCCATAATCCCGGTCTACGAGATACTGCTCTCTCCCAGTGCTTTTTCAGTGGTTCTTTCTCTGGATCTGCCTCTTTTCCTCAACCCCTCTCTGTTGGTGTCCCCCAAGGTTCAGTCATTGGTCCCCTACTGTTCTCCATCTATACTGCCTCCCTTGGTAAACTCATCAGCTCCTTTGTCTTCCATTATTATTTATATGCAGATGACATGCAAAACTACCTGTCCTCTCCTGATCTCTCTCCACCCTACTTGACTCGTGTTTCAAATTGGATAGCTGCTCACTTTCTTAAACTCAACCTGTCCAAAACAGAACTCCTGATCTTTCCTCCCTCAAGGGTTGCTACTCCTGTGTCTGTCTCCATCCAAGTCAACGGCGCCACCATTACTTCTACCTTGCATGCTCGCTGCCTAGGTGTTCTATTTGACTCCAACGTCTCCTTCACCCCTCATGTACAGTCGATCGCCAAATCCTGCTGCTTCCATCTCAAAAACATAGCTCGCATCTCCCCCATTTAACACCAGACGCAGCTAAGGTGCTGGTCCATGCCGTTGTTCTTTATCGTCTTGACTACTGCAATCGCCTTCTCAGTGGTCTTACGTGTTCCCAGATTGCACTGCTGCAATCTATTATGAACGCAGCGGCAAGGCTCATTTTCCTGTTCGCCCGCACCTCCCACGCCTCCCCCTCTGTCAGTGCCTACTTTGGCTTCCAGTTAGATATAGGGCTCAATTTAAGATTCTGGTGCTTGCATACAAGTCCCTACATATTGCTGCTCCAACCTACCTATCCTCCCTAATACACAAGTATGTCCCGTCGAGGCCCCTGCGCTCTGCCGAAGACCTACGTCTATCCTCTGTCTGTACTCCCACATCTGATGCTCACCTCCAAGACTTCTCCAGGGCTGCACCTTTACTGTGGTACTCCCTTCCCTTCTCTGTTAGAGTTTCACCCAGTCTCCACTCCTTCAAAAAATCTTTGAAAGTACACTTCTTCTTTAGATAATTTAAACTGTTCGCGGATTTTCATTCCCTCTCCCCCCCATGACTCCTCTCCTGCAACTGTCAAAAATAACCTACTAAGTTCCCAGTGAATACTTTTCTAGCAACCTATTTTATTACCCCTACTTATACACTTTGTGTCACTATACCCCACTCCCTCTAGCATGTAAGCTCATTGAGCAGGGCCCTCAACCCCTCTGTTCCTGTGCATCCATTTGTCTGGTTACAATTAAGTGTCTGTTAGTCCACGCATTGTACAGCACTACAGAATTTTGCTGGCGCTATATAAATAATAAAATAATAATAATAATAATAATATGGACTTTATTTCCAAGTGCTTAACTCAAGGTAAACTTGCAGCTTCATTACTATAATAGTTTAATCCAAAGACACTGTTCTTACTCATGAGCTTTACCTCCATTGTTCTTCCATATTAAACCTCTCAACTACTTTGTTTGCCATTTACCAAAGACTCTCTGCTGACACTATTGTTCCCCGACTGACATTAGCTGCTCAAGTCCGTTTCCATATGACCTTAGATCTATACAAAGTAGGTCTTCTGGCTATCCTAACTAAACAGTTATCTGTTACCAAGCCATGCCAAATCTATATAAGAATATTTGACCTGTTATTGGTTCTGTGCCAAATACTTCAATACTAAAGTAGGTCCTAGATTAAAAATATTATATATATCTGCCATTATTGCTCTGTTATAATCTTTCTATGAAATTGTTCGTTGCGTGTTAACGCCATAGTGTGTGGGTTCAAATGTCACAGTCAACGCCAAGAATGATGAGTAAAGTAATTTAATTTACTGCTTAAACTATTGTCTCCTGCATTTATTGCACAATATTATACCATCAGTACCAGGAATCAGGTATGCACAGTTCCTTTGTGTACTCCGGAACAACTAAAGTACAGCTTTGGCTGAGGTTCAGCTCAAATAAATGTTTAATAGTTTTCTAAACAGAGGTTATACAGTATCTTTGCCGCTAGCACAAATGGAAAACACAAAACAATTATGATACAGACTATAAACCGTTTAAGATAAACAGAACAAGCAGGAGAGTGAAATGAACTTTAAACTTGTTTGTTAAAAGTAAGAAAATCACAGTCTCTAGGTTTGATGCTAATTCCACAAAACAAATTGGAACATTCACTCGACTGACAAAACGCTGCAAGACACTTCCATCCACAAATCTTCCATCGTTCACTTGTTCCCATTGAAAGAGCATAAGGGGCAGCACAGCTATAAAAAAAAAAAAAATTGGTTACAAGGAGCTACTGTGAAAACTGGCTGTTATCAATGTACAGGCTGTATGACCGGCTGTCATATGATTCAAACCAAATATTTTTCTCATTTTCATAAAAGTAAAGAATACAAAACAAATGATCGTATTGCTGTTTTTTCCGAGCTAGTTGTGTATAAGATAACTTGTCCCTGTGGGAAACCGAACTTACAATGAGACCATTTATACTTGGCTATAGATTTGCAGTCAATATGGCCTTTAGAAATGGTGTCACTGCAAAAACAGTGGTTAGACACTTTCTACAGATCGGGCACCTTTTGATGTCCCTAAATTTTGTTGCCATAGATATGGTACCACCTCTGAGAATGGGAGGGGACAGGACTCGCTTACTTATACAGCGAGAAATGGTTTGTATAAATACACTTAACACATTATCACCATATGGTTTGCTTGAAAATGTGTTGTTTTCCCATTTCTTGAATTCTACTAAAGGTTTAGGATATAAATAAATTCAACTATAATTTGTATAATTATGTACATTGCCAGTTAAGTTTATTATTACCTGTGGCTTTTATGCCTAAGGTGAATAATGCTTAATTTGAGAGACATTTGAAATAACTTAAGCATGTAAGCACGGGCTGAACTTCCTACTATTCTCTTTTCCATTCCAGCTCAAAGTTACTTTTTTTCTGAATATACTTTACCTTTTAAAGTATAATGGATATGATGTGTTATTGGTGCTTATTTGCATTATTGCACATGAAGCTTGTTGATTTATATGGTTACACTTATGCTTCTCTCTGTGAACTATTGTACTTTTTAGCAGTTTCTATAGGGACAGTATTAAGGATCACTTCTTTCTTGGTGTTTTTATGTTCTTCTTGTTCTGGTACTTTTGGTATCTGGAGAGTATGGAGGTGTAGAGTAAGTAATGTGATTCATAAATTTGTTTATAATTGATTACATTACATATATTATATATATTGGGGGCAGTATTTATCTTGAGAGAGGACTAAGTGAGATCTGAAACGTAGACATTCCAGCTGTTTGATATGGAATAAACACTTAGGTATCACTGATGTGGGATTATTTAAAAATCCTTATTGTACTCGTATTGAATTATTGCACTAACCCCATTTTAACCTCATACTGTGAATCCTCCATTTTGTCCTCCTAACCTGACTTCTTCATTCCTCCATTTTGTCCTCATAACCTAACTTGTTCATTTTAAAAACTACATTACTTGACAGAATTTCCCAGCACATCTAATACAATAGACAAAGACTGTATTTTCTATAAAGACATGATTAACTCAGGAACTGCTGACTTTCCCTTAACTTGCAACATAGTATAATTTGAAGGCCATGAGAACACAGTAGTAATGAAATGTTCTATTCATAAGAGACCTTGCACCTGGCCACGAGGCCTGAGATCACCGACCGTGTAAAATGACGCTCAAGACCCCCTTGTCCCCACCCGTGTCCAGAACAATCCCACCTCTCGGTGGGTGGGCACGGGACTAACCACTTAGTTTTTGAGCCAATTAATAATATTGATAGGTGGACACTAATCCCGACACTTAACAATTAATCCTATTAATGATGTTTATTTGCTGATATTCTAATAATCAATGATGACGCAAAATGCCTCTTAAAAGGGCCTGCGCGCCCGCTTTTTAATCACTTGCCAATAAATTTTCTCGAAGTTATTTTAACCTGAACCTTGTGTGTCAGACTTAATTACTTCAGCGTATATAAGCAATTCAATTTTATTAATTTGGACAGGAACAGATAGACATTTAACATTTTGGTTTACTGCTCAAAAGTACCATAACAACTTGGCGCCCAACGTGGGGCATCGGGCTATGTCCGGCCGGTGAGCCGTCCTAAGGAAGACAAGGGTGGACGGAGGAATCCAGGGGGAAGGAAAGGAGATTGATCACCTCCAGGTACACGGTAGAGACTTCTGCAGAGCCACCGGTATGTTCCGGCCCCTTTGATTGACCCGTCCACGTGTCTGTGACTGCTTCCCGGGAGGACATCAAAGACAGGTAATATCTTGCCCGGTGTCTCGTTACTCACTTGTTTACCTGCATTTTAGTCTATCTGTTGCCTGGGTGTGTTTGAATTGTTTGCCTGTTTCCCCATTTTGAGATAAAGGGGGGTGGACCTGCAGGGGATTTGCCTGGGGTTCTCTGTTTTGCTTGTTTTCCCCTTTTTGGGATAAAGGGGGGTGGACCTGAGGGGACTTGCCTGGGTCTTCGGTTTGTCTGTCTATCTGTTTGTATTTTACCCCTTTTGGGATAAAGGGGGGTGGACCTGAGGGGATTTGCCTGGGTCTTCTGTTGCCTGTTTCACCCCTTTTAGGAACCACGGTGCTGTGGTTGTAAGGAAAAAGGGGGGTTGACCTGTGGATGTGTTCCTGGGGGTCATCTTTTCCTGTTTAACTCTTTTAGGAGCCTCGTGGCTGGGGCTGTAGGGAAAAAGAGGTGTGATGGATCTGTGGAGATTGTGTAGACTCATAGTTTCCTGGGGATCCTTCTTGTGTCACTTTGATAGCCTAGCTAGCTTCTCTGTGCACGTTACTCTGCTTGCAGAGTGGTGGTACCCTCCAGCTTTGAGCGCTGAGCTGGAGCCATTCCAATTTTTATTTTGTGGTGTGTGAATTCGGGCAGGCATTGCTGTCTTCATCACCACGGAGTAGTGAGACTTATAAAGTGGGTTTTTATAGGGGCACTACAAGAGTGAGGGTAGCGCAGACACTATTAGTGGGCTGCTGTGACGAGGGAGGCATATGGATTTCGGACCGGTGTTAGCTGTTATCCTTGGCCGCTGGTAGTAAGATACTACGGGATTGAGGGAGGTGACTTTGGAGTAAGCACACGAGTAAAGGAAAGGGATCACTGTTGATTTTATTTGAACTGTGATGCATGCACTGTATTTCAACTGTATTGTTGTCTTGTTTGTTTAATAGGAGTCTCATGAACTCCGGTGTCTGTCTCTAAGGATTTTTTTCCTTGCCTTTTCTACACTTTCTATTATTATACTATCCACTCCCATTTCTCTTAAAAGGGAAGTGATTGGTCACACACTTCTCACCTCGCTCCAATCCGTGTCTACCACCCCGGGTAGGCGGATTCAGTGACTAGTCTACGTTTTGGGAAGACGCACCTGAGAAGGTCCCACGGTTCTCAGGTGGCAGTCGAGCATTGTAGACGTTCCTGTTCAGTTTTCCTTCTCTCTCCCTATATCTAGGACGCTGGTATAGGGGAAAAGGGATTATGGGGCAGGATTTAAGCAGGCCCAGTAAGGGCTGGTTAGCATGTGATTTAGTTGAAGACAGAGAGGGTGAGGAAATGGTTAAAGGTGTTGAAAAGATTGCAAAAGTATGTAAAATTGCTGTACCGACATGTGGAAGATTGCAACCAGAAAGTTGGCGTAGGTTACTGACAGAAAAGAAAGGCAAGCTTACAGATAATGGTTTATTAAAGACTGCTGAAGCATGGTACAGAGTAGCGAAGGCTATTCAGCTAGAAGGTTGGGTTGAGATAGAAATAAATCAAAAAGGTGTGAAATTGTTTGTGTATCATAATAATTGTGTTGCTGGGGTTTACCCTCAGCCAGCGCCCCAAAATGGCGCCCAGGGAATGTCTATCCCCAAGGTTCAGTCAGCAATAGGTGATAGCCAGCTGACTATGTTCCCCACTCCCAATCCTCCCGAAACCCATCCCATCACCTCCCCTGTCTGCCCGGTCCTGAATTCTGATGGATCTTTCTTTTCCCCTTCCCCGTCTCTAACATTCCCATCATCCTCATCCATCCCTACGCTACCTGCTGTACCTACTCCTAACATTTCATCTGCCATTCCTTCCCTGCATTCTCTCTCCGTTAATGATCCCCTCCTTTCTTCATCCGCCCAGCTAACCACCTCCTCCACCCTTGCTCCGGCTCCTCCCTCTGCACCCACCTCTAACTATCCCTCCCCGTCCCCTCCCGTAGCTGTCTCCACCCCAGTCCAATACCCTACCTCCTTAAATGTAAATACCCACCCCACTCTCCTGCCCTCCCCGGCCTGGCCCTACCCCTTCCCATATCCCATGGCCCTGCCCTATCCCGGCTACCCACAACCCCTTCCCCAAGCCACTCCCCAGGTTCCGGTCATGCCCAGTCCGGCACAGTCTGCCCCGGATGTGCCCACATCCAACATGGCCGCCACTTCTTCCCTTAATCCTAATGCAGTTCCCTTTCCGGCCACCAATATGGCGGCCCCCAGTACAACCCTGATGCCGGTAATTCCCGGTGACTACCTATCTGGTTATGACCCGCTAACCACCCCTGCATCTGGGACCCCCTCTCATCCCCCGATCCTGTCACCTCACCCGGGCCCTGCACGCAAGAGAGCCCAGATCATAGAAATAGATGAGGAAGAGGAGGATAGGGTATCCCAGGACTCATCGGAGGCTGCAGGAGCCGCTGCAGGAGCCCCAGCTCATCGTTCTATCGATGATCCCTTTGGACACAAGGGTCGGGGAGAACGGGCCCCTCCTAAGTATGTTGCTTTTAACCCCACTCAAGCTAGTGCATTAATGAAATCGCTCCCTGACCCAGAAAAACAGCCTATGCCTTTTTACCGAGGGATAGTTCAAATTCAAAAGACTTATTCCGCTGCATGGCGTGATCTACTGAGCATTTGTGCTATTAAAGCAGGGGATGCATATTGGCCAAGCATGGCCCGTCACCTCAGTACAGATCTGCTTTCCAGTGATGTTGATTACCCCTCCGGGGTAACCTTTTGCAACCAATTAAGAGAATGGGCTAAGGACAAACTTGCAGATCAGGCTGCTGGCCTTACTGATGTTATTCAAGATAAAGGAGAATCAGTGGAAAGGTTTCATGCAAGACTGTATCAAATGTTTACAGATTTGGGGTTTGATCTTACTGACAAGATTCATTCACAAATGCTGTCCGGTGCGTTTGTCCAAGGTGTTAAAGACTCTATACGCAAGGGAATTATTGCTGCCCGCCCTGAATATAAGGTTGTCCCCCTGGATACTTTACTCCTGGTTGCTAGGGGCCTAGAATCTGCCCAGACCCCCAGAAGGCCAAGCTCTGCTCCTCTTATGGTGTCACGCACTACCCCTGTTCCCAAGGGCACCAGACCAGAGGATGGTTTCTGCTTTAATTGCAAGGCTAAAGGGCATTTTAAAAGTGATTGCCCGGAACCCAGGAGAGAGCCAAGAAAGCCATCCAGGCCTGCCCCGGCCTCTAAGGCCGAGAAAGAGGTTCCAATAGTTGAGGAACCCGATGAATAGGAAATTGGCAAGCCTGTGTCTGTAACCCCTGTCATGGCAGTGTCTACAGGGGATAAGGGGGGGCCACTTGCCACAGTGACTTTGCCCATTGAAGGCCACCCTACCACATTTCTTGTTGACACAGGTGCAGCCCGTAGTGTTCTGCGAGAACAAGACCTGCCAGACCCATCTTTCCTGTCAAATATTGATGTCTCTTGTGTTGGAGTGGATGGCCAGCCAAGACATAGCCCTTTAACAACTCCACTACGAGTTGGTTCTAGCCTGCTTGCTCGCTTTGTGGTATCCTCCACATGCCCAATTAACCTGTTAGGTGCTGATGTTCTCTCACGCCTGCAAGCATCCATCACCTTCACCCCAGACGGGCAGGTAGAAATGTCTACACCTCTATCTGAATCAGACACCTCAGCCTTGTGCTCCTTGCCTCTGATGCTGCACCTAGAAAAGCCCTGTGAGGATGCAGCAGAATTAAGGTCCAATTTCCCAGAGATATTAAAAACACAGGTGCCCGCCAAATTATGGTCCTCAGGCCCAGAGGACATAGGTCACCTAAATGTTCCCCCTGTGGTGGTAAAGCTTATTCCAGGAGCTAAGTTACCAAGAAAGCCACAATATCCATTAAAACCAGCACAGGCTGCAGCCATTTCTACCCAAATCAAGGCACTCTTGGAGAAGGGTGCCCTGGTAAAATGTAAATCTGAGTGCAACACCCCATTATTTCCTGTGAAAAAGAAAACTCTAAAAGGTGAGCCAGAGAAGTACAGGATGGTTCAGGATCTCCGTGCTGTCAATGAAGCTACTGTCCTGGACACCCCTCTTGTACCAAATCCCCATACTCTGTCCCGCCATCTGCAAAATTTTTCACGGTCATTGACCTGGCCAATGCCTTTTTCAGTGTCCCACTGGACCCATCCTGTCAATACCTGTTTGCTTTCACCCATGAGATGCAACAGTATACCTGGACTGTCATGCCCCAAGGGGCACAAAATTCTCCGAGTCAATTTGCAAAGGCCATGGGTACCATCCTTGACCCATGGCAAGCTGAGCACCCAGAAGTTGTTTTGCTCCAGTATGTGGATGATTTACTGCTCTGTGGAGATGATATACCCACTACTGAAAAGTGTTCAATTAGTCTTCTCTCCTATTTGGCAGAACAAGGATGCAAAGCTTCACTCATCAAGCTGCAATTCTGCCAATCTTCAGTAATTTTCCTTGGACATTGCCTATCTCAAGGTACCAGACATCTTACTCGGGACCGGGTAAGAGCTGTGCTGGATATTCCACCTCCAAGGACTTCAAAATCTCTTCATGCCTTCCTAGGCCTCATTTCCTACTGCAGAGCATGGATCCCAGAAGCCTCTCTGCTTATGCAACCTCTCTATGATGCACTCAAGTCTGACCCATTCTGTCTGACCAATGAAGCTCTGGACAATTTCAATGCTCTCAAACGAGCCATTGCTTCTGCTCCTGCCTTGGGCCTACCTGACTACACCAAACCTTTCAAATTATTTGTCTCTGAAAGACAAGGCCATGCAACAGGAGTTCTCACCCAAACTAATGACTTAAGAGGCCGCCAGAGGCCTATTGGATATTTCTCATGTCAACTGGACATTGTGGCCAGAGGGACCCCTTCCTGTCTCAGGGCTGTTTTTGCTGCAAGAGAGCTCATAGAAAGAACTTCAGACCTGGTCCTTGGCCACCCCCTGGTTGTTTTGGCCCCTCATGACATTTCTGCCATTATCAACCAAGTCCAGCTCAAGCACGTGTCTCCAGCCAGACACCTGCGCCTACAATGTCACCTTCTTCTGCCTGACAACATTTCCATCCAGAGATGTCAAGTGCTTAACCCATCCACTCTTCTTCCACTCCCTGAGGGGGGTATCTACTATGGATTCATCACGGATGAGACCTACATTTACCTGCTCTGTGGATGTATCAAGAAGACCATGCATCCACAGTTGACATTTCAAGAAGATGAGAATCCTCTCTGTGAAGGCCCGGATTACGCCTTCTGTACCATGTGGTACAAACCAAACATTACTCCTGAACCTTGCTATGAAGATGAGCTTTACCACTGGACTGATGTGAAGCTCACTGCTCAAGATTTCTATTGTGACTCTGAAGGCAATAGCATGGTCTTGGTCCAACTACCTCAACAACTTAACTACCTCTACCGCCATTGGGATACCGCTATCCCACATATTCCTGTTACCAAGTTGAAGACAAGGTCATGGAATGATCTTGGGCCCATGGCAAAGCTATGGGCCACCATGGATGAAGAACAGCTACAGGAAAATGGTATTGCCAAATACCCAACAACTGACCTCCTGGAAGCATGGCCACGCCATTTCCTGGAAAAGGAATTTCAAGATCTGGTCATAAAGAATGATTATGACCCAGAAACACCTCATGACTGTTTCGAACAGATGAAAATGGAAACAGTGCACTTACCAACTGTACATGAGAATCCATTACCAGATCCAGATTTTACCCTGTTTGTGGACGGTTCAAGATATGCTGATGAAGAAGGAAGATACCATACAGGATATGCCGTAACCACAACAGATGAAGTTATCAAATCATCATCTTTACCACCAGCAATGTCTGCGCAAGAAGCTGAATTACAGGCTCTGACTTCAGCATGCAAAATTTCCGAAGGAAAACGTGCCAACATCTATACAGATTCAAGATATGCTCTGGGTGTGGCACATGACTTCGGCCTAATTTGGAAGACAAGAGGGTTTCTTACCACCGCCGGTACACCAGTCAAACACAGCACTGCAATCAAGGAGCTAATGGATGCCCTCCTACTCCCTAAAGAAGTGGCCGTTTTGAAAGTCAAGGCCCATGGGAAATTGGATACAGATGAAGCAAAGGGCAACCATTTAGCTGATCAGGCTGCTAAGCTAGCGGCCAGGGATCTGCAGGAAGTGGATGAAGAAGTGTCCGGACAAGAAGAAGAAGACGTTCCTATTTTTGCTCTGCAAACTCTTCCTACTGATTTGCGAATTTTGCGAGAACAGCAAGCTGCAGTCACTCCTGAAAAAATCCAGAAATGGAAAAGGAAAGGAGCTGTCCAAAAGGACGGAATATATTACAACAACTTCAAGTTTTGTCTTCCCAGAAATTTATATCCAGCAGTTGTCCAATGGGCACATGGGCCTGCACACCTGTCAAAAGAATTGATGGCCGCCCTCATACAGAAGTATTATGAAGCAACTGGAATTACAACCTTGATCAATAGTTTCTGCAAGGCCTGTGTCATTTGTGCAAAATGCAATCCAGGAAAACCAATCAAGGTGCCTGCAAAACACCTGGCAAAGCCCATGTACCCCTTCCAAAGAATTCAAATTGACCACATCCAAATGCCCAAGAGTGGGCCCCATGAATATGCACTAGTCATAGTGGACATGTTCTCAGGATGGCCAGAGGCCTACCCAGTGACCAATATCACTGCAAAAACAACCGCAAGACGCCTACTTACAGAGATAGTATGTAGGTTCGGACTCCCAGAAGTCATTGAAAGTGATCAAGGCCCAGCTTTTACAGCAACAGTGACTAAAGAAATTTGGACTGCTCTAGGGGTGACTCTAGCCTTCCACACCCCTTACCACCCACAAAGTAGTGGTAAAGTAGAGCGCATGAATGGCACTCTAAAAGCCAGAATGTTAAAAATGTCACAAGAAACAAAAATGCCCTGGCCAGAAAGCCTGTCAATAGCTTTATTTAGTGTTAGGCACACACCTAGAGGGAAGCATTCACTGTCCCCATATGAGATTCTATTTGGGACAGCACCCAGACTAGGCTGTTATTATCCGCAGCAGTTACAGCTCCAATCAGATGTTTTAGTAGACTATGTAACTGAACTTGCAAGTGCCTTAAACAAAATACATGCCCAAGTTTTCTCTTCAATTCCAGATCCCGATTTGGATACAGGTACCCATAACCTGCTTCCCGGAGATTGGGTTCTGGTCAAGAAGTTTGTGCGGAAAAATACCCTGGAACCAAGATTTGACGGTCCATTCCAAGTTCTCCTGATTACCGCAACCTCCGTCAAACTGGCCGGTCGGCCAAATTGGATCCACGCTTCCCACTGCAAGAAGTCCCCTGCCCCAGAGGAAGCAGATACCGCACAAGCATGTACCTCTGGTACACCTTCTCCTTAATTAGCCTCATAAAGGCCCAGCAAGTAGCCATCACCAAAGATGTTAGTGGGTACACCTTCTGGTACAATTCATCGTGCACCCATGTGGCTACTTATACCTTTGATTACTGTGATATTGTAGAATGCCCATTTCCCACATCACAAATCCAGAGTATCTATAGAGATATCCCTCACTCAAAAGACCCATATGTTTGTGTAGTTGACAAGCAATGGGGGCACAATTGTGACCATTGGGGGGCGGCGGGATGGAATGCCGGGCCTGCCTGGGGTTACAAACCAAAAAGTGCCTTATCTAAAGTAGATGATCATGGTAGATCCCTTCTCCAGAGAATGACTTTGAGAAAGCCTGGGGGGGGTACACCAATGAAATTAATCCTTAACATTGAGCATCCAAGCCCCACGGATGCAGACCAGTATGTGATGGGAATGTATTGGAAAAAGGGTTCCTACCGTAAATTAGGGCATTTCTACCTCAAAGATATGTGCAACTCTTCTGAGTGGCAAGGGGCCATCCATATGGTCCCTAACCCATTAAAACCTCATATCCAGACCTTTCAAGACATGATGGCCATTGCTAACCCCACCTTTAAAGATACCATGGCCGCTGAAACAGGTTTTAATGATGTTAACCTATGGTTAGAATGGATGAAATACAATGCTAATAAGCATAACAAGACCGCATGCTATGTGTGTGGCGGTGCCCGGCCTCACCTGGGTACTGTGCCTTTAATCCTGCCAGTAGATATAGAAGAATGTGTTTTAAGCCTATTTGCCTATCACTATGATTTGAACAGGTCCATATGTATAGCATGGACAAAGGAGTATCCTCTCCTAACCAAGGATGTCAAACCCCCAGATGGTATTACCGTGTATAAAGGTAATTACACTTGTTATGCTAATTATGATGGAATTGGTAGATTCTTGGGTAACTTCTCTAAGGGGTATTGTGCTACCTACAGAAATGTCTCTATGAACTTGTTGCAATTTCACACCAGGTCATTAGGGGATATTTACTGGTTGTGTGGGGATTTACAGCTAAGATCCAGAATGGACAAAGAGTGGTGGGGGGAGTGTACTCTGGCTAAAGCCATTATGCCTATACATATCATCTCTGACACACACCTCGTCACCCATGAGTCCAGGCACACTAAGGTTAAGCGTGACGCCCCAGTGAAAGGAAGTTTTGATCCTCATGTTTATATTGATGCCATTGGAGTGCCTAGGGGGGTGCCCAATGAGTTTAAAGCAAGAGATGAAGTTGCTGCAGGATTTGAATCACTTTTTGCCATAGTTACCACAAACAAGAATTTAAATTGGATAAATTACATTTATTATAATCAACAACGTTTTGTTAATTATACCAGAGACGCCCTCCAGGGGTTGGCCGAACAGTTGCAGGCCACATCCCAAATGGCTTTCCAGAATAGAATGGCCTTAGATATGATCTTAGCCGAAAAAGGAGGGGTTTGTAAAATTTTGCCCGACACCATGACATGTTGTACCTATATCCCAGAAAACACAGGCCCTAATGGTAAAGTTACATTATCCATAGAAAAATTAAATGACCTGTCTGAAGAGTTAAAAAGGAATTCTGGGATAAAAGATCCCTGGGAAAGATGGTTTGGTTGGATGACAGGATGGCAAAAGGCTTTAATGCATATTGGTATGGCAATACTAATTTTTCTTTTTCTCTTTGCTCTTCTCTTTTGTTGTATCCTCCCATGTCTGAGAAAATCCCTCATGAAGACTGTTGACCAAGCGGCACCCACTTTCACTCATCTCGAAGTTGATGACCAAGATTTACAAGACATCAACTCACCCTGTATACCGCTGCAAACAATCCCTTTTGTTGATAAAGTGCAGGAATTCTAGGAAGGGACCAGCTTAGGGACAGCATCTGTCAGTGAATGGTAAAGGCCCCGTGTGGAGAAGTGGTGGGTTAGCTGCCATGGGACACCCATGGGTGTGAAGTGTTCGAGAGCCATGCTGACGGATGAGTTAGCCTATCAGGGTCAGATCTAGGGACAGTCTTGCACTTTGCATTAACACCTAGCTAGCGGCCACGGGGTTTCTGTGCCTTTGGGTTAACACGTCTTCCTGGTACTAACTCAATAAAGTTTTATCTCTTAGAATCTAACATTTCATAGGGGGGACTGATGTGGGATTATTTAAAAATCCTTATTGTACTCGTATTGAATTATTGCACTAACCCCATTTTAACCTCATACTGTGAATCCTCCATTTTGTCCTCCTAACCTGACTTCTTCATTCCTCCATTTTGTCCTCATAACCTAACTTGTTCATTTTAAAAACTACATTACTTGACAGAATTTCCCAGCACATCTAATACAATAGACAAAGACTGTATTTTCTATAAAGACATGATTAACTCAGGAACTGCTGACTTTCCCTTAACTTGCAACATAGTATAATTTGAAGGCCATGAGAACACAGTAGTAATGAAATGTTCTATTCATAAGAGACCTTGCACCTGGCCACGAGGCCTGAGATCACCGACCGTGTAAAATGACGCTCAAGACCCCCTTGTCCCCACCCGTGTCCAGAACAATCCCACCTCTCGGTGGGTGGGCACGGGACTAACCACTTAGTTTTTGAGCCAATTAATAATATTGATAGGTGGACACTAATCCCGACACTTAACAATTAATCCAATTAATGATGTTTATTTGCTGATATTCTAATAATCAATGATGACGCAAAATGCCTCTTAAAAGGGCCTGCGCGCCCGCTTTTTAATCACTTGCCAATAAATTTTCGCGAAGTTATTTTAACCTGAACCTTGTGTGTCAGACTTAATTACTTCAGCGTATATACGCAATTCAATTTTATTAATTTGGACAGGAACAGATAGACATTTAAACATTTTGGTTTACTGCTCAAAAGTACCATAACATCACAAGGGCCCATACTTCTTCAATATATTGAATTATTTGTGACTTGTGATTTTGAAAGCCTTAATATTTCATAGTTATATTGAAAACTCTCTTCTTCAGGAAAGTATATCAATTAAACTGTTAATAGCATTTCCTCCTCACACCTCGTTCCTCTTCACCAACTTTCATCCCCCCAAAAAACTTTGAGGGATAGAATTAATTGCCATAGATCAGCTATCTCTATAGCAGGGGTCCTCAAACTCCGGCTACCCAGATGTTGCTGAACTACAACTCCCATGATTCTTTGAATTACATAGATAGCCAGAGAATCATGGGAGTTGTAGTTCAGCAACATCTGGGGGGGCGGAGTTTGAGGACCCCTGCTCTATGGCATTCCCAGATGGAAGAACAGAAAAACCAGTGACCAAGCATTTCCTAGCTTATCAAGACCACAGACTCCCTATGTTAAAGTTTATTTCAACTGATCATGTCCCCCCTTTGTGACTATCACAAAGAAAAACATTCTGGAATTAAACTTGGGAACAAAATGTCCCCGAAGAATTAAATGAATATGCTCAATTTACCCCATTTCTATATACATGTAAATTCAGTGGTTTCCATCATTATTATATGGTTACACTTTTTACTTTTCCATTTTACCTTATTTCCTTTCTTCTGTTTCTTCCTATATTTAACCCCTTAAGGACACATGATGGAAACTGAGAAATATTTTTATGCCTCATTTTACACTCACCGTACACACTCCACCTATTTTCTCATTCTTAACACACAGTGTCTCTAACATTCCCTTTTTATTCATACACCTGTTTAGTTTTTCTCTCTCCTTTGTGGGTCCGTAAGTTTAGTATTTATCAGGGAATAGGTTTAATGAATCTCTTTTGTTGCTCTCATATTACTAATTTGTATCTGGTTTTGCTTTATCTGCAGTAACATTTAATTTGATATATCTGAATCTCATTCTGTCACCATGGTAACAACACGCTAGGTCACACATACATGATCATACATGTGATTTCTGAGTTTTCTCACTTGCCACAACACACACAGGTGGTCACACTAATTTGTTTACCTATAAATATTTGTTTTGGAAGTGTTATATTTGATCTTCAGTTTAAATATAACACCATAACCCCGAGATAGAAGGTGGTGGTGTGTGGGGTGGTGGGATATTAGGGCTGTAGTGTACATGTATGTGTGTCGCACCACTTGTATTGCTCCTTCTAGTAAAGCATTGCCATGGTAAGCCATTGTAACACGAGAAAGCAATCCATGTAGACCTCAAGCTCCAAGATCCCCACACATCATAAGAATGGGCTGACCGTTGAGGGAGATCTTTGTGATTGGTGAAGGAGACCATATACTGTCTTCCTAACCGAGGCCTGAGTGGTACTGTGGGAAATCTTGCAATGTATGATAGTACTGCGCCATCAAATTCCGCAGCGCTTTACGATGGGTGGACGAACAAACATGTAGTTGTAACCAGACAAGTTGGACACACAGGAACAGAGGGGTTGAGGGCCCTGCTCACATGAGCTTACATGCTAGAGGGAGTGGGGTAAAGTGACACAAAAGGTAAGGATAGTATTAGACTAACGACAGTTGCAGAAGAGGAATCTATTAACAGTTTAATTGATTCGCTTTTATGAAGAAGTGGGTTTTTAATGATTTATTGAAGGAGTGGAGACTGGGTGAGCATCTAACGGAGGAGGGAAGTGAGTTCCACAGGAACGGTGAATGTTCCTGTGGAACATGAATGTGCAGTAGATGTAGAGGCTATTCTATGGCATATTATTCTAGAGACAACCTGATACTATACCATGGAGTTAATTCTGAAGCAGATTACATTTTTAAAGTTTGGAATAGATTAAGTATATGGGATTTTCAGCATTTCCAGATAAATGCTCTTTGTTTTTAGTGTTTTATAAACGGTTCACTCTAAATTATTTGGCAAGTTTGTCTTTAAATAATTTATTTGAGGGGGAAATGGACTTTATCAACTTGTGAAGAATTGTTTTATGTACTTTAATAGTGGTTATGGTGTGTTTCGATTTCCTTTTAGAATTTTTTTAATTTTGCCCTCCTTTAACACTAGGTGGCAGTTTATGCCAAATAATGTATTAATAAAGAGATTTGTATTAACATTACATTATTAAAGCAGTCACTCCATAATGGTGACAATTTGTTGTCTGTTGTGTTGGCACCTAGCTGATATTGTGCTAGCAAGCTGGTGAAATGTTGCTTAATTACACGTACATAATATTAATTCTGCTGTGCTTTATATTATGAAAGCTGGCAACCTTTTCAGACTATAAACCAGTGGTCCCCAACCCAGTCCTCATGGACCACCAAACAGTCCAGGATTTATGTATTTCCTTTTTTATTTAAATTAAGATACTGACAAAACCTTGGCTATTGGTGGCCCAAAAGGCTTCGGTTGTGGACCACTACTCTAAACTACTTAGGGAACCAGACTCAGAATATGTGACAGGAGTTCATCCTAACACCAAATGTCCCATTACCAAAAATATGTATAGCCATGGACTTCAAACCCTAAGAATAAAAGTGAAATTGTGTTTTGTAAAATCCTGATTGTGACGGACCCTCCATCAATCGATGCTCCTAGTGCTTTCCAAGGACCATCAGCACTGCAGACCCCACGAACCGCCGCAGCTTGGTTGAGGACTCGCCGTCTCCTACCCACCCTGGTCCTACGACAAGGCTCCAGGCTCCAGTGGGGGAACCTCTCTTCCTTCAGAGAGTGAAGCAGGAACAGCTCTTAGAAAAGCTAGTGATTATTCAAGGGAGTATGATGAGCATAGCAAACCCTTGTAGTAGTTTCCCCCAATAAGAGACAGAACTCAGTATTGAGGGTGAAGTAGAACAGAAGGTTTATTAAACACACTGGCCTTTTATACAGTTTTCACAGCAAAGGTGACGCCCAGGTGGACTTAGTTGGGCACCGAATAGAAAACATACAGAGCAAAAACAGAGGTTTACATTCAGACACTCCCCATACAGTGTACACAATCCCTCCCCTCTACCTGTGATACAATTAACGAAGACAATGGGCTAACTCAATTAACGCTGAGCAGAAAAAACATAAATTTTTAAAGTCTGGAAAACACCCCAAAACACCACATATCCCCTGTTAGCACTGATCTGGGTGAACAACATATCCAAAAATCACCCAGATCAGAGCAGGGGTTCAGAAATTTTATGGAAGTCTCTTTTTGACCCACCGTGCACATGGTCC
The DNA here is from genome assembly GCF_036172605.1 of Pelobates fuscus. NCBI lineage: Eukaryota > Metazoa > Chordata > Amphibia > Anura > Pelobatidae > Pelobates > Pelobates fuscus. The sequence goes on along the minus strand of NC_086320.1, from coordinate 327,789,615 downwards.
CATGCCCAAAACAGTTCCAGAGAATGAGGGCTAATGGTCGGTCTCTCTGTCTAGAGTACAAAGTACATACTTCACATGAGAACAGAGCCTTTTAAAGTGCATTGGGCAAAGTATATTGCAGGGCCCATAGTCCTGATTCAAGAGGCTGGCCAGCAGGCCCCTCCAAGAACCAGTGGCGAAGTTGCTTTCGTCACAATGATGTTTTCACATATAAATGTATAGTTGTCTACAATAGTTTGTGAACCCTGACCAGGTAACATATTTTGTTTATTTTCTAAGTGAAAAGAAATAAACAACCTCTGCAGTGAAGTAACCTAAATTCAACATACAGTACTTTGAGTGCCTGGTACAAGTATTCAGACCCTTTGAAAAACAATTTTAGGATTTCACATGAGACTCACAAATGCTCAAACTATATTTTATTGCAAACTCCTAAGCTCTAAGAACACATTTTATAGACACAATTAGTTATTGTGGAGTTTATATCAACTTTTACTGACACCTCATCATACAGATAAACAATATATTCAATGCAAAAGGTATTTAACTCTCTATTCAGCACTAGAAAATACAAACTAAAGTTTGTAATAGCTTAAAAAAAATATACACTGCTCAAAAAAATAAAAGGGAACACAAAAATAACACATCGTAGATCTAAATGAATTAAATATTCTTCAAGAAATACTTTGTTATTTACATAGTTGAATGTGCTGACAACAAAATCACACAACATTTTAAAAATGGAAATCAAATTTTTCAACCCATGGAGGTCAAGATTTGGAGTCACACTCAAAATTAAAGTGGAAAAACACACTACAGGCTGATCCAACTTTGATGTAATGTCCTTAGAACAAGTCAAAATGAGGCTCAGTAGTGTGTGTGTGTGGCCTCCACGTGCCTGTATGACCTCCCTGTGCATGCTCCTGATGAGGTGGCGGATGGTCTCCTGAGGGATCTCCTCCCAGACCTGGACTAAAGCATCTGCCAACTCCTGGACAGTCTGTGGTGCAACCTGATGTTGGTGGATGGAGCGAGACATGATGTCCCAGATGTGCTCAATTGGATTCAGGTCTAGGGAACGGGCGGGCCAGTCCATAGAATAAATGCCTTCGTCTTGCAGGAACTGCTGACACACTCAAGCCACATGAGGTCTAGCATTGTCTTGCATTAGGAGGAACCCAGGTCAAACTGCACCAGCATATGGACTCACAAGGGGTCTGAGGATCTCATCTCGGTACCTAATAGCAGTCAGGCTACCTCTGGCGAGCACATGGAGGGCTGTGCGGCCCCCAAAGAAATGCCACCCCACACCATTACTGACCCACTGCCAAACCGGTCATGCTGGAGGATGTTGAAGGCAGCAGTACGTTCTCCACGGCGTCTCCAGACTCGGTCACGTCTGTCACATGTGCTCAGTGTGAACCTGCTTTCATCTGTGAAGAGCACAGGGTGCCAGTGGCGAATTTTCCAATCTTGGTGTCCTCTGGCAAATGCCAAACGTCCTGCACGGTGTTGGGCTGTAAGCACAACCCCCACCTGTGGACATCGGGCCCTCATACCACCCTCATGGAGTCTGTTTCTGACCGTTTGAGCAGACACATGCACATTTGTGGCCTGCTGGAGGTCATTTTGCAGGACTCTGCCAGTGCTCCTCCTGTTCCTCCTTGCACAAAGGCGGAGGTAGTGATCCTGCTGCTGGGTTGTTGCCCTCCTACGGCCTCCTCCCCATCTCCTGATGTACTGGCCTGTCTCATGGTAGCGCCTCCATGCTCTGAACACTACGCTGACAGACACAGCAAAACCTTCTTGCCACAGCTCGCATTGATGTGCCATCCTGGATGAGCTGCACTACCTGAGCCACTTGTGTGGGTTGTAGACTCCGTCTCATGGTACCACTAGAGTGAAAGCACAGCCAGCATTCAAAAGTGACCAAAACATCAGCCAGGAAGTATAGGAACGGAGAAGTGGTCTGTGGTCACACCTGCAGAACCACTTCTTTATTGGAGGTGTCTATCCCATTTGCACAACAGCATGTGAAATTGATTGTCACTCAGTGTTGCTTCCTAAGTGGACAGTTTGATTTTACAGAAGTGTGATTGACTTGGAGTTACATTGTGTTGTTTAAGTGTTCCCTTTATTTTTTTGAGCAGTGTATATAAACGAATGTCATGGATTGTACGACTTGGATACGCTTTATCAAACAAATTTAGTTAATCTTAATAGTCAAAAATGTAGTAGTAACAACACTTCCTAGCACATTAAAATTGTGTCTGCATAGGCAAATGAAAACATCCTGCTGGAGCATTAATTGTGTGCATTCATCGGTTAGGTCATAGTACAAAGCATGAGAGACGTACAGCTCGGTAAAAGCTTCAAAGTATAAACAGAGTGTTAAGTGAAATTATTTAGCAGTGTGAGATACATACGTAAGATGTCATTAGCTCTCTATTCAACACTACAACATGCAAACTACAGCTTGGTAGTAATAGCTAAAAAAAAAAAAAAACCACATATAAACCGTCATGGATTGTATACATTGAATAAGGTTTATCACATAAATTTAGTGAACCTTAATAGTCAAAAATGTAAAGAAGAAAATAAATAAATGAATAAATAAAAAAACTACACCCTTATGGTGTCATAGAAAAACACCAAAAAAAACTGAAAAACCACACAGAAATTCTTAACGTAATTCCCCCTTTTTAACCCCCTAACCCCCTGGAGGCAGCACATCGCAATGGTGCAGGACATGTATGTAATTGCATTAGGGCTGTCCATACAAAATTATTTTAAAAAGCATAAAGCCCCCAGAGGGCGCTGAAACCCCCCGGGCAACCCCAAATCAGTCCCTGCTTTCCATCAGTGCAGTCCATGGCACATAGCACACTTGGAGCCTAACACATTCCACCGTACTCCTCCCAAGAATCCGCAGTTTAGTAAATTACCCTGTGGGACCTGTAGTGACCTGACCAGGGAGGTGGCCTTAATTTAATACACTTTCCAAATGATGCAATACTGTTAGAAACATTTTCCAAACGATTTATCTACAGAATTCTCCATTTAAGTCTATGAGATTTTTTTGTAGCTAAATTATTTTAAAAGTTTTTCTAACAGTTGAAATATTTGGAAAGCTCATTAAATCAAGGCCTTCATTGTGTCTCCCAACCATCCAGATTTTGACAGCACAGCCCCAATTTATTTATTTTTATGTGCTGCCCAACAATCCTGACTGTGTTCCCTGATGTTTTGCTTTTTGGGACACCAGGGAACTGCACCCAACAAACATGCGAGCACACCATGGTGCTATGCTTAGGAACCTACAGAGAGCACTAAAACGTGTTCCTTGCATGGTCTACCATTGGTGGGACGGCCTACTTAATTGCCATGCACACCAGGCTAACCTGTCAATTCTATGGGCAGACGCGTCCCCTTTTTGGATGAAGCCTCTTATAGCCCTCCCACTGGCGTCCTGCTTCAAATGTTGTCAAAGTTGGGAAGTATGCTATATTAGTGTCAGTATATGTTTAATTTACAAATTGTTATGGTATTATTGTGTTTTATTTGTGTTCGTCATGTTATTTTAAAAGTTTATAGAAGATCATAAAAGTTGGGGTGGCATGATAACTTGATTTGGTGTCAAAAAAAGGTAATTAATTTATACATGGCCTCTTAAGTCAAAAGTAATGAGCATAACAAGGAAATGTCAAGAACACCCTTTATAACCCAATGCATCATGCAGATTATTTGATAATTATTTGAATAGTTTGTGCCTCACGGTTCAACTTTATTTTTAATAATTTTAATGTATTATACATAACAACATCTATCTACGCCATAACAAAAGAACAGTAAATTATTCTTCATTGTTCTGCAGCGTGTTCAATGACCACATTAGCAGTGCAATATTTTATCGTAATTGATATTCTGCATCTAAAGAGAGAACTTTCATTTTCAGGGTCATTGATAAAATGATTATGATGTTATTATTGTAAGATGGTAAATTGTTTTAATAAATCAATTCATTAATAAATCAATTTATTAGCAAATGAATGCATAAAAAAAAAATCAAAATAACAAGTGCCTACCTATTTCATGCAGATTTGCAGGAATTCACAGTGAGTTCTGAAATTTAAAATTAGCTGAATTGAAGTTTTTTTTTTTAATTTGCTATTGTGGTTTAAAATTTAAAATTCGCTTAGAATTTACTGTCAATTTCTGACAATTCACACTTAAGTGAACACTACACACAAAACAAAGAATGAGGGCATCGCTGTCAAATGCAAAGTCCATAGTGTGGACTGTAAAAATTGTAAATGGAAGATAAAAACAAATTTCCCACTCACAATAATGAGAGCTAAACGAAAATAGCTAAATTCAAGCGCTTTGAGGGTCCGTGAAGGCGACCCTTTCCCTTCTTTTTTAAGCCTTCACGGACCCTCAAAGTGCTTGAATTGAGCTATTTTCATTTAGCCCTCATTATTGTGAGTGGGAAATTTGTTTTTATCTTTCCATTTACAATTTTTACAGTCCACACTATGTTTTGATCTCTGTCTCTTTTTTGTTTTTAAGGTGTCATACTGATCATAACGATTTTGATAAAAGAAAAATATATAATGTATTATTACCTATCTTCACGGCACTGTATATTTCTATTACTATCCATATTTAATATAGCGCTTCACCTCCACATATTTTCTATACTTTGGTTATAAGATAAGACTTTGGTGATACAACAGCTAATTATCAATTGGGCTAAATTTGCCACTATCCACACGTTTCTCATATTAGCGCTGGTACTTCCCCTTTTTTGTAAGAAGAAAACATTGGCCTACAAGAAGGGAATGCAAACATAACTTACCAGGAATAGAGTGTAGCTTCAATTCCCAACAGGAGTTAGCAAAGTGGTGGCTGGTGAGATTTAAAATAAATCTAATGGGACTCTAGACCATACTTCCCAACACTTCCTTGGGGCGAATCGGGATGGGTAGGTAGGGCCAAGAGGGGGCACCGCCAGCGTCATGACACAGCAAGTATTTCTGGCATGAGGAGTGTGGCTATGGAGTCAGGATTATGGGGTAGCATTCTGCAAAATATATTGCATCCAAAACTGGGACTGGAGTGGGACACCCCACTCTTGTCCCTTGGGGATCCTTTAAAAGAAATAGCAAAACATTGGAATAGAGACCCCAAAAATAAAGTCTACAAGATGACCAAAGGAGATAGGATACTTGCAGGGGTAGACAGAGTAATTGATACAGAGATTGGGACAGAGATGTTGGGGCAGGCTCTATCGATGTTTATGTAAGGGAGTCCACAATTTAGGATTGCTGTTTTCTACTTTTAACACTTAAATAAAAGGAAACTGGCACTTGATGATGTGTTGGATATTTTTTCCATTATTATAAGATTTCTGATGACATCTCTGACTGTTCATGCTACTGGGTTATTCTATGTTTTCCCCTCAATTAATTTGTTTAAGTTTTCTATATCATACTTTATACTTTTTTTCATTTTTTATTTTAATGAAAAGTAATTCATTTAATAAAAATAACTGATAAAAATAATGAAGCACTGGAAAATGATCTTATAACCTTTGTTTGTGCTACTAGGATTTGTTAATAAGTGTTAATTATTTTACTGAAAAAAAAAATGCAGGCACCTGTTGTAATTGTAGAGAATATTTAACTTTGGACTACATTGTACAGGGTTACATTACTGTGACATATAGTATACCGAAATGATTAACTGTACTATGTGAGATACCCCTTACACCATCAGATTAAAATGAAACCACAAGGATCTATTTTGACAGGTAGAGCACATTCCATATTTGTGAGAATTCTGAAATGTTCAGAGTTTCTTGAATTATATTTTTCCTGACAGAAGACTTTTCTGAGCCAACAGTAAAAGTAGTGTAAAAATAATTTAAAATACATATCTCTTTGTAATTACAAATGACATGTTTTGTGGGCCAGAGAAAGATTGCAAGTTTACTAGTACTGGATGGAACTCAGTACTAAAATTGTGCCACACTAATAGAAATGGTTGCAAACTGGAATGGATTGTGGTGTTAATATGGGTTAATGGCCCCAGACTGACAGATGATCTGTATGCAGCGCTCAAAGTGACCGCTGCACACAGTCCTTCAAATCCATTTAAAGTCCTGTGGCTTGAGCAATCACACTCTTCACTGTCCAAGGGAGATCCCCAGTTTTTGAAAATCCCCCCCCTGCCAATTGTGATCAGTGCTGGGCTTTTCCAGCTGCCCAGGACCGATCGCAGTGTGATCGCAGAGGCAGCATGCCAGAGCTTCAGCATTACATGGAGATCCACCTTTCGTGCTAATAAAAATAGCCAGTAGAATCTGGTTACAGACTGCTCTCCACTGTTTTAGCTTGGAATTTCTTCTGCTGATAGTACTGATATTCACAGAGGTAATTGACTAGGCTTAGGGATGGGTTTGGTAAAGTGTAGGATTAGTGTAGTGTTAGGTAAGGGGTACGATAAGGAAAGTATATGGTAAGAGTTAGTGTACGCATAGGGTAAGGCTAGAGTTAGCATACTGTTGGAGGTGAGGAGGTTGGTATTGGGTAAGCGTTAACAGCCAAAATTTAATTTACATCCTAGACATATGAAGTGTTTAACAGTCAGGACTGATATAGTTACATAGTAAACTTGTTTGAAAAAAAAAGACTTAAGTCCATCAATTTCAACCTTTAAAACCAATTCCTTTGTGCTGTTGATCCAAAAGAAAGGAAGTTCCCTTAATTGTAGTGTTTTCCAATTATGCCACAAAAAAAGAGAAACATTTCCTCTTGTCTAGATGACCTTGTCTGTTGTATATTTTCATAATGAACAGGTTAGTACATAGCAGTTTGTTCTAACTATATATATATATATATATATATATATATATATATATATATATATATATATATATATATATATATATATATATATATACACAGAGATAGATATAGATATACATATAGATATAGATATAGAGACAGAGACATGACTTTGCATTGATCTGTATTGAATCGCAATCTACAAACACTGACACATGACATCCAACGTGTACTTCAAGATCATTTATAAAATGATTACATTGGACACAGAACAGTGTTCAGGGGAAGTTAAGGGACACTCCAGACCCCTATAGCACTTTAGCTTGCTGAAAGGCTTTATGTGTAAAGAGTGTGTCCTCTTTTTTTCATTTGACAAAAAGTGCATATTTCAATAGAAATTTACACTTTTATGAATTCACCTGGTTTCACCCTCCTGCTTACACACAATATGTCCTGTTACTTCCTGCTCTGATTAGCTTAGTGGAGCTAGACTCTAGAGGTAGCAATTGCCCAGAGCACCTGCCATGCAAAGACTTCTCATTGAGTTGCATTGGAAAGTCTGTGATTGGACATCCACAGAAAGTCTGGACATGGTTAGAAGGGGATGACTTGCAAAGTCAGCAGACAAAAGATCTGCAGATTTTTGCAAGCTGTTTTTATATATACACCCAATGAAAAATGCATAATTAAATACATACAAGTTTTTAATTGATGTATATCAACCAACCAGTGATTTTTATTTATTTTGTATGTGGGCACTGGAGTGTCCCTTTAAGCTTACATGTCTGTAGGTTGAGCTTTTGAACCTTTTTAAATATAGGTACCACATCTGCTTTTCTCCAATCCTCTGGTACAATTCTTAAAAGAAAATAATCCTGAAAGTGTAAAAAGAGTGGTATGTATATTTCTAAACTAAACTACCTAAGCACTCATGGGTGAATATCATCTGGCCCTAGGGGCTTTGTTTATATTATCTTTATTTAATTGCTGTAGCAGTTTATCATGTGTTACCCAATCATTAGTTTGCTGTAAGACTTTTGTAACAGAGATTTGTACATCTACAGCCATAGATTATTCTTGTTATATTCTTGTTATATACTAAAGAAAGTTTTTTTTTTTCTGCCTTGTTCTTGATTAACACACACATCATAGATTCCAATTAACCAATACTTTCACTCTTAACTCTTTTTTGCATTGATTTAGTTAAAAAAAAATATCTTCCACCATGATTTACAATATATAATCAAGATACCGTATATACTCGAGTATAAGATGAGTTTTTCAGCACATTTATTGTGCTGAAAACCCCCCACTCGTCTTATACTCGAGTGAGTGTCTGTATTATGGCAATTTACATTGCCATAATACAGACCAGGGCCTTCGGGCTCATTACAAGCCCGGCGGTCCTGTTGGGGGCTGGCAGCTGTAACTTACCTTCACAGCAGCTCCTGTCAGCTCCCTTCTCCTCCGCGCCGGTCCGTGCAACTCCTCTGTCAGCTCCACTGTAAGTCTTGCGAGAGCCGCGAGAGACCGCGAGACTTACAGTGGGAGCTGACAGGGGAGCTGACCGGACCGGCGCGGAGGAGAAGAGAGCTGACAGGGGAGCTGCAGGAGAGGTAAGTAAGAGCTTCCTGCCAGCCCCCCTCCTACAGCCCATCCACTGGACCACCAGGGAATGAGAGCCCCCCTCCCTGGCCTAACAAGCAGGGAGGGGGGACGAAAAATACAAATCGAAAGAAAATTTAAATTAAATATTAATAATATAAAAAATAATAATATTAAACTAACAATGATATAAAAAAAAAATAATACAAATGATATAAAAAAAAAAAAAAAAATGCCCACCCCCCACCAAGGCTCTGCATCACACACACAAACACACACTGCATCACACACACAGACTGCATTCATACACACACACACTGCATTCATACACACACACTGCATTCATACACAAACACACTGCATTATATACACACACACACACACACTGCACTCTGTAGCGGAGAGCTGATTTCTCACAGCTTAACTCCACCCGTATATCCAGAGGATGCAGGAACAAGTAATAAATCCAACAAGGTAACCAGCACAATCAGCAATATATTCCAAGGATATTCCATCACCTTTCCCAATCACTGGACGACACACATTATCAGGAGTAGAACTGAGGTTTATTTACACCATGCCTGCTTTTATGAGATTCTCCCATGCAAGGGAGGGACTCACCATAATTAGTACAGTAGCCAATCCCATAGACGTAACCTCCCACACATCTCCTCCCCTTAGATTAACACTTAAGATAATTATACAGTGTACACTTTTCTCCAATTCCTGGATGTACCCCAAATATGTGAGGTACCCCTTTAAATAAAAATCACCCAGATCAGACCAGGGGTTCGGGAGTTATGGGGAGGTAAAGATTTGACCGACCGCATGGGCAAGGTATCCGAAAATAGTTCCATATATTCTGGCCCTGCGGTCGGTCACAGACAAGGGAACAAAACACACAAATTACCCGGGTTATGGAGCCTGGGGAGGATTCGAATGAATCCCCTTGTTCTTGGGGTTATTTCTACCTAACGGCGGGCCATTCGGTAGTTTATACACAAATTGCTGAAAGTCTGGAGGTCTCAGCGGTGTTTGCCTAGTCGAGTGTCCGATTTTAGTTCCAGACACTCGACGGCAAAACACCGCTGTTCAGGAGGTAAAGATGACCGCCGCCACGTGTTTGTTTCCCGAATGGCGGCCACCCAGAGGACAAAACCCACATTACATGAATTGCCAATTACCAGTTTGCAACATTGTTGCAAACGGTAATTGGAGGCACACTTATTCCTGGGTGGTCTGGTTGTTCGGTATTTTCATTCAATATAATGAATGGAGTGATTCTACCGAACAATCAGACGAATGCTGCATACACAGAAACATACATACTATAAAAGACATCCTTACTGTAATCTGCTGCAAAGTCTTAAAGGGGTATTGTTCCCAAAAAGTCACAGAAGGTCCCTGGCTGGTTCTTAAAGGGCCAGTAAGGTCATACACAATCCATTATGTCCAGTCACGGGGTTTAAAGGGTCCCATCTTCCCGGGACCATAATCACTGGGCAGGAGGCGAGTAAGCAGTCCCCTCCAGGAAACTGGGGCAGACTCTGGTACAGGGTCCAGTCCGCTACACACTCATACACACACACACACACAGACACAGACTGCATTCATACACACACACACTGCATTCATACACACACACTGCATTCATACACAAACACACTGCATTATATATACACACACACTGCACTCATACACACACACTCTACATTCATACACACACACAGCAATCATACACACACACACACACACACCGCATTCATACAAACACACTGCATTATACACACACACACACACACTGCATTCATTATATACACACACTGTAAATAAATATTCAATTAATATAATTTGGGGGGGATATAATTTTATTTAGAAATTTACCAGTAGCTGCTACATTTCCCACCCTAGTCCTATACTCGAGTCAATAAGTTTTCCCAGTTTTTTGGGGTAAAATTAGGGGTCTCGACTTATATTCGGGTCGACTTATACTCGAGTATATACGGTAATGGCACATATTTCCTCATACATTACGTTGAGCTAGAACAATATTCTGTTAGAACAAATAAGTATTCTACTAGACTTACATTTACCCAAATAATTGCTACAATATTTTCAAACCCTTTTTGACTATTTATTATGTTGGTCATCTTTTGCATGTTTTTGGGAACAGTTTCCAAATGTTTGCCCATGCCTAATGAAAATGTTCTCTGAGATATACACATTGGGGCATTTTTTCTTAAAAATTCAAATGCCGTTAGTGCCGTTAGAGTTTATTATAAGTGCTAAACTTAAAACATACATTAGATTTTTTTTAGTTGCCTTGGAGACAAAACAAATCTACACTTGCAAGCTTTTAGAATAATTGAGATTGATTGAATTTTTTTTAGTACAAATGCATTTTTACTAATAACAATCCAAGTATTACCGAAAATATGCTACATTCAACTAACATACATAAACAAAATCACTCAAACGTATTGTATTTAAGTCCAATTTTGAGATTGTACATATTTTTATGGACATTATTTTTCCATAATGATTAAACCTGTCTGGTGATTACAGAGATTACAACTTGATTCATGCATGGTCCCCCTCCCAAGGCAATTTTTACTAACCTGAGCTACAGAGCAGTTAGGTAATAGTAACAGTTGTATGTAATAGCATCCCCCACCATTTGGCAACATGTCAGTTTGAATGAAGTAACCCACTGAAGCTGTCATGTGCATTTAATCAAGCGAGGAACTCTCATTGGTTCAGTTTATAATAAATTCAGATGACAATCAGTTTCAGAAGGAAAGTTGGTGATTACCGCTAGATATTATCCACCAACTTGGACTATGAGGTGGAGTGCAATAATATATATGAGAGGCCAAGTGGCCTTTTGCCCCTATCTCACACTTATTTTATTAATTTCCTTATAGTTATGTTTTTTTGGTTTTTTTTGGTGGGCGGAGTAGGTTTTTCTATGAGTAGATGAGGATTCAAAGATTTCTTTTAAGGACAATATGTTACATGGTAAGTACTGGAGGCTTGGGGACTCATAGGTTCCATATTAATATATTTCCACTCCACCCAAAGCCTTGGGTTGGAATTTAAGACTTTACCTATTTTTTTGATTAATCTCCAATGCCTTACAAGGCCTTAGAAAAAAGGGACACAGCTATTTGTTAAGAACCCCTGGCTAATAGAACAAGGCAGTTACCTTTTATTGTGGAATAACCACTACGATAACAGGGCTGACCTGTTTCATTGGGCTGCATTTTCGCATAATAATGCTACTTATGAGTCTTTTGGACATAGTCTTTGTTACATAATATATGTTCGGCATCCTGTTGTTCTCCTGTCTACTTTCCCTTCACGGGGAGTGCCAATTCTGGATAAACACCTGGCTGGTAAACATAGGACTTGGGAGCAGGTTCAGCATCTCTTGGTGGCTTTGTCTTCTTGGCAGGCACTGTCGCACAGCTCCTTCTTATGTGGTGGAGAGCAGGTCTGGCTCTCCACTCATGAGATCCATCTCTGAGTACCCTCTATGAAACTGGCTGACCAACTTTCATTTCTGATACTGTGTAAGATAAATCCTGTAAAGTATGCCTTAGACTGACCTTGGAACATGCATATACCTAATGTTTTTCACACCTTCTAGTTGAAGCATCTTATGTGTAACAAATATACTAGACCTGGTATTCCTCCTTCTTCTATTTCTGTCAAAGGTCAGGAAGAGTATGAGATTGTTGCTATGCTTGATTCCCATCTTTTTTGAGGTCTCTCCAGTTTTTGGTCAATTGGAATAGGGTATGGGCTTGAGGAAGCCCATGGATGTTCATGCTCCTCGTCTTGTGTGTGCATTGTATTCCCAATTTCTTACCAAGCCTGGTCTGCCACAGAAGGCATATCCTCAGGGGGATACTGGGGTACTACTTACCCAGTGATCTGATATTCCCCAATTTAAATCTTACAAATAATGTTTAAAGGAGCAAAATGTTCACCGCGCCACTTCTGGTTTAATGTAGGCCATGTCGCTCCAGTGTCCCCATTCACACACATTTTGGGGTCGCAGGTGTGACATGGACCAATCAAATCAAACCTAACACTATTTATAATTATTTGGCCTATTTACTGTGCCCTATCGTGGTTTCTGGTCTTGGCACCCATTTAGTTTGTTCCTTGTTCCTGTCTGTTATTACTGATATTGACCTTGGCTAGTTCTTGAGAATTCAATAATCTTACCTGGTTAGTTCATATATCTTCCTGTTATTCAGTTTTCCTGACCCCGGCTAGTTTTCAATTATTCTGTCTCTCTGTTATCCTGATCTTGACTTGTATTTGATTACGAATACTCTTTTGTACATTAAGCCCAGCCACTCTAAGAACATGTAATATGCCTGTTCTATTTAGTCAGTGGTTGTTATCCTAAACTCTGCGTGTTAGGGTATAGAATGTGACAGTAAGTAGTTAAACTGTTTTGGAATGGTTTAACTTCACACCTGGGGTCAGCCAGGTGTTGTTCCTAGCCTTTATTATTAAGGCCAAGAGCCAGAAGTTCCTAAACAGGAACTTTAGATAGCTCTGACGAGTTAAGCCTGACAGTGCAGTGCCTAGCTCATTAGCTGACAGTGGTCAGCTGACAAACTATTTATATAGGTTGTTTTTGGTAATCTAAGGTTTGAGAAATGTATTGTAAAGATTGAAATAGCTGTGGTGATGTAATGATCTATTTCGGGATATATATATATATATATATATATATATTGCAAACAAAAAAACAAAGGTGTTTCTATATGGGCACGCTAATTAGACAACCCCACACTCAGAGACAAAATTGACTTAAAACGTAACTTTCATTATATACATATAAAATAGAACAAAGAACAAAACTAAACACAAATACTGTAAAGAAAAGTAAAATGAGGCATTGCCTAAAGTCGTATACATTCTAATCAAATTATGCCTGTTAATCCATGATATAAAGGGAGGGACAATACCAATCAAATCAAGGATTCACACTCAAAGGACCACTATAGTGCCAGGAAAACAAACTTGTTTTCCTGGCACTATAGTGTTAATAGGTGCCCCCCTCCCGCCGGGCTGAAGTGGGAGGAAGGGGTTAATCCTCCTCCTCCTTCTGACGTCATCGGCTGAATGCGCATGCACGGCAAGAGCATTCAGTCAGTCCATAGGAAAGCATTTCTCACTGAAAATCACAGTGAGAAGCGCGAAAGCGCCTCTAGCGGCTGTCAATGAGACAGCCACTAGAGGCTGGATTAACCCATATGTAAACATAACTAAATGTGTATTCTAGCCACTACAGAGGTAAAATGAGGACAAAGGCCACAATCCTTTCAACTAGAATTGGAATAGGAAAAGAGCATATGAAGAAAGTGACTTCCAACAATTAGTTAAAAAGTTGGAGAAAATATACTGTTTTTAAAAACAAGTTAAAAAGTTAATAGGTTGTCTTAAAAAACGTAGAAAAAAATTATATACGTGACAAAATACCATCTTTGTGTAGATACTAGGTGCAGTACACTATCATTTCCAGCAGGTGTCTCCAGATAGAAGAGATAAAACAGTCATTACACATTTTGGGAAAACAAATCTACTTCAGATATTTATACATACCCTTAACTTTACTTACCTGCACCCTTTGCCCTTACTAGACAACTTTAAGTTCTGTAATGAAAAAAGATATCCCAAATTAACATGTGACCATATTTTTGTTATACACTATTAATTTAATGGTTTTGCAATTAGGTTTTCCAATAAACCATTGGAACCATATAGAGATGTCGCGAACATACAATTTTCCGTTCGCGAACGGCGAACGCGAATTTCCATTAATGTTCGCGAACGGGCGAACCGGGCGAACCGCCATAGACTTCAATAGGCAGGCGAAATTTAAAACCCACATGGACTCTTTCGGCCACAATAGTGATGGAAAAGTTGTTTCAAGGGGACTCCCATGGAAAATTACATAGTTGATGCAGACTCTGGTTTTAATCCACAAAGGGCATAAATCACCTAACATTCCTAAATTGTTTGGAATAACGTGCTTTAAAACATCAGGTATGATGTTGTATCGATCAGGTAGTGTAAGGGTTACGCCCGCTTCAGTGACAGACCAAACTCCCCGTTTAACGCACCGCAAACAACCGCAAACAGTCCATTTGCACAACCGCAAACTCCCCATTTGCACAAGGTTGGATACCAAGCTAGCCATGTCCCGTTCCTTGTCCTTACTGATGTCATTGAAGGTCTCTTCCTCCACCCAGCCACGTACAACACCAAGGGTCCCCGAAAGGTGACAACAAGCCCCCTGTATTTTTTTTTTTAAATGTACACTACTGTTACACCAGATATGAGTTGCACTGGTGTGACACTGTGCCCTGGCAGGCCCTGAAACGCACACGTGTGAAGGAAACTGACTGCTATTATATTACAGTCAAAAAAAGTTTTGTTTTTTTTAAATGCAAGTTATTGTGACACCAGATATGAGTGGTGGCACTGGGCAAGTGGGCACAGTATACGTTGTGAGCCTGATACACACGCTGGCAGGCAGGCAACTGCAATTAGATTGCACAGAAAAAAGCAGACTGATGTTCTAGCCCTAAAAAGGGCTTTTTGGGGTGCTGTCCTTACAGCAGAGATCAGATGAGTCCTTCAGGACTGTAGTGGACAATGAATACACTAGCCTAGCTATCGATTTCCCTATTAAAACAGCAGTGGCATCTCCAGCATTCATATTGGGGGGCACATGGGGGGCCAGTGACAAAAGTAGGGGGGCCGTTATAAAATGTGTGTGTGTATATGTATATATATATATATATATATATATATATATATATATATATATATATATATATACATATACATTGACACTTAAATGAACCTTTACCACATGGAATAAAAAATGTATTGGAAAAAATGTATTTCTTGTTTTCATTCTCTTCTTCAGCACCCACATTATTGCATAAATTGGACTTGCTCTTGCACCCACACTGCTCAGACAGGACTTGCACCTGCACACTGCACCATTATTATTTCTGAATAGGAACATTGTATTTTAAACAGAATTGAGAAATACACTGTTCATATCCTGGAAACACATACAAAAAAAAAGACATAGGGCTTGACAGGTGTATAGTCGCCATATGGGCAGTCGTAACCTAGGACAAAAAAACCCACATCCCTAACCCAATAATACGCTGACACTAGGGTATATGGGTAAAATTGTCCACAGCTTTTATTAACCATTATAACCATTTATTTAATAAGTTATCATCAATAATAACACTCATAAATATAATAATAATTTAACATATAAATATGGGTCATTGCCCCCATACTCCGCCCTCGCAACCGCATCCTTCTTTTAATATAACGGGCAATGACCCCCAACATTAAAAAGGTACCAAAAGACAAGTAAAAATGGCGCTAAAATTAATGTGTACAGTACAATATAAAAATAAAGCAGCACTATATATCGTGAAAAAGCTCCTCTCACATAAAATGCAAAAAAACAAAAATAAAGTGCGCTGTGCCTTTAAGACCAATATTAGTGAATAATTCACACAAATATTAAATAACAATAATGACTTTTCAAAGGTTATTTAACGTGCACTGTGCTTAAACACTATAAATCAAATTAAGTGATATGAATATCACATACATATGTGATATCTTAAAAGTGCATTAGTGTCAAAACACATAAGTGCTAATTGAAAAATAAACTCACTTTTAAAAGTTTTGTAGTTGCTTCTGTTGACAATTCAGTGATATACTCAAAGAAAACAGAAAAAAAACAGAAAAAAAAAGAAAAAAAAAAAAAGAAAAAAACTCATAGGGCAATATGCATATTGCCCTATGAGTTTTTTTCTGTTTTCTTTGAGTATATCACTGAATTGTCAACAGAAGCAACTACAAAACTTTTAAAAGTGAGTTTATTTTTCAATTAGCACTCATGTGTTTTGACACTAATGCACTTTTAAGATATCACATATGTATGTGATATTCATATCACTTAATTTGATTTATAGTGTTTAAGCACAGTGCACGTTAAATAACCTTTGAAAAGTCATTATTGTTATTTAATATTTGTGTGAATTATTCACTAATATTGGTCTTAAAGGCACAGCGCACTTTATTTTTTTTTTATTTTTTTTTTTTTAATGACCCCCAACATACCAACACATAAATATATCTTTAACAATTTTCAACCTTATTCCAACATAACCATTTAAGTGCCAACCATAAATAACCACGGTAGGGGTATACCCGGATACCCCTACCCCACCAGGTTCTGAGCCACCTCCAGGACTCGAAACCTACCAACCACCAGTGACCACAATTTCCATGTCCGTGACGTTCCTCATGGGAGCCTATTTCCTCCTCCTCGGCTCCCTAACCCGCCGCTGTGACAAAACGGGAAACCATTAGTGATCTTAAAAACCCAAGGGAGGGTGGGCGGGACAAACTCGGCTAGGTAAGAAATTAAATGTGCTCTGACTAAAATGGCTGCCTATTTAAGTAGACCAGCCCTATTACCCACAACCACCCAGTCCTGGCCGGCTCCTCCTAAGCCCGCCTCCTAACCCCTGTCAAGGCCCTCCTCCGCTAAGCTGCGCTTTGGCTCTTTGGGGCTACATGACAGGTGTATAGTCGCCATATGGGCAGTCGTAACCTAGGACAAAAAACCCCACATCCCTAACCCAATAATACGCTGACACTAGGGTATATGGGTAAAATTGTACACAGCTTTTATTAACCATTATAACCATTTATTTAATAAGTTATCATCAATAATAACACTCATAAATATAATAATAATTTAACATATAAATATGGGTCATTGCCCCCATACTCCGCCCTCGCAACCGCATCCTTCTTTTAATATAACGGGCAATGACCCCCAACATACCAACACATAAATATATCTTTAACAATTTTCAACCTTATTCCAACATAACCATTTAAGTGCCAACCATAAATAACCACGGTAGGGGTATACCCGGATACCCCTACCCCACCAGGTTCTGAGCCACCTCCAGGACTCGAAACCTACCAACCACCAGTGACCACAATTTCCATGTCCGTGATGTTCCTCATGGGAGCCTATTTCCTCCTCCTCGGCTCCCTAACCCGCCACGGGCTCAGACCTTGACCCCTTAAGCTGTCTGAGCTCCCCCACCCGGGAGAAAGAGTGCCCTTTGCATCCCCTCCTCCAGCCCCAGGTTCAGCAGGTCCCAGCCCACAGCTGACAGGTGAACGCCGTCCGGGCGATAGTACCCTGGCAAACCACCTTCCAGTTCCACGTGTCTCACCACTACTCCCCCCAACTTCCTCACGAAGCTAGCCATCAAATTATTAACCTTGCCCCTGCATCTATCCAAAGCCGCGTAGTCCCGGGCGTGCCTCCAGCGCAGCCGCGGGACCATTTCCGACCATACCAACATGACCCCGGGAAGCAGATCAACCAGCCTGTTAAGGTCCTGCTTCATCCACTTTACTAGCCTCCGTTGCGGAATGAGGCCCAAGTCGTCGCCCCCCCGCATGCAGTACCAACATGTCGGGCCTTACCCCGCTTGCCACCTTCCGCAACACCACCCCGCATATATCCCTCCAGCAATATCCCCTGTACCCAAGCCATTGTATTGCCAACTGGTCCTTTGGAAAGCCCAGCTGCTGGCCTTTCGCTCGAGCTGCAGCCCTCCTGGCGGCCCAGAAGACGAAGGAATGGCCCACGATCCATGCAACACGACCTGGGGAAGGAGGAAAAGAACAGAGTATAAATACCCCCCGGGCCCAACAGAGTGCCCCCTCCCCCCACTTGCGCCCTAGCTAGCACTCCAATAAACCCAAACGAATATAAGAGCGAAACCTGACAGACTCCCATCTCCCGATCCTCTTGACCAGTTCGTCCCCCAACCCCAGGCGCGCAGCCTCTGTGGCTGCTCCGATGCGAAATTAGTGGGTGCCGTAGGCGCTCGCACTCAACCCCAGCCGTACTAAGCCCTTCCGGAAAACTTTAGTGAATTGGAAGCGGAATAGCGACGAGCCGTCCACATGCACCAAGAACGACCCGTCCACTATCGACCTCCGCTCCAAGTAGTGCACCACCGCAGCCACTGGACACAAGGTCGAACCCGGCAGGGGGCCCAGGGTCACGTCCCTTCCTGCCCCTTTGACGTCAGCCTTAGACCTGGCCAGGTGCACCACCAACTTTCCTTCAAGTATGCGAACCCCCGATGCCTGTATGCCTCCTGAGGCCGACCGTGCGGCACTCACCAACTCACCAATCCTGAAGGCCCCGAAAAAGGCCAGGAGGAATGCCGCCTTAAACAGAGCCACTTCAAACCCATCGAAGCAGATGTCAGGCAAGGCCCGAATCAGACCCCCCAGCACCCGTACCGACACCGGGCGCCTAGCGTCCGGCACCCTAGTCCCCTCCGGTAGCCCTTAAGAGCCTGCCGTATAACAAAAGTTTTTGTAAGGTCCTCCCCCCGCGGAGCTTGAACCAAAAGGCCATTGCCGCCATGGTCCTGTCCACTACCGCCGGAGACGCACCGCTTGCCAACAAATGGAAGATGAACCACAGGAAGGCGTCCAGCGGTGGCTCCCCTGACGCTCGCCTCCCCAGCCCGTCCCAGGAATGCTCCCATGCACCCCAGACCTTACTGTTGGCGGCCCAGGTGGCCGGTGCGAGCGACGCTTTCACAAGTCCTCCAAGCATGACGCTCCTAACTGCCACATCTCGTCCGGGCACTCCAGGCCCACGTCCAGCGCCTCCGGGGCCACCGTCCGGAACCTGGACCACTGAAAACGAGACAGAGCATCAGCCACCTCGTTCAAGTACCCTGGTAAATGTCGCGCGCGAAAGACCACATTAAGGGACATGCACAGCAAGACAAATCGCCGCAACAACGCCACCACTGGCCGAGATGCTGCGGACAGGTTGTTAACTGCATGCACCACGGACATGTTGTCCGAGAAAAAGACCACTTTTTGGTCCCGCAAGCTATCCCCCCACAAGGCCAATGCCACCACCAACGGGAACAGTTCCAGAAAGGCCAAGTTACGCATGAGGGGGCTCTGCCCCCACGCCACCGGCCACTTTTCTGCGCACCATTGTCCACCGAAGTAGGCCCCAAACCCCACGCTGCCTGACGCGTCAGTGAACAGCTCTAGCTCGGCTGTCGACACGCCTTCCCGTCGGAAGAACACCGTCCCGTTGAAATCCCTCAAGAAGGTGTCCCACACGACCAAGTCAGCCCGCATAGACGAGGATAGTCGTATGAAATGGTGTGGAGACCGGGCCCCAGCCGTAGCCGCTGACAAGCTGCGGCTAAACACCCTACCCATCGGGATCACCCGGCAGGCGAAGTTGAGCATCCCTATGAACGACTGCAGTTGCCGGAGCGTCACCTTACGCGCCTGCCTCACCGCACCCACTTTGGACCGTAGCGCCTCCAATTTGGACAGCGGCAGATGGCATTCCCCAAGCTCAGAATCGATCTCCAAACCCAAGAAGCTAAGGCACCCGGTCGGGCCCTCCGTCTTCTCCGCCGCTAGCGGCACCCCAAATCGGCCTGCCACCCATTCAATGGTCCTCAGCAGGTGCAGGCAAGCCGGGGAGCCAGCTGGCCCCACACAGAAAAAATCATCCAAGTAATGTACCACTGCCCTGTCCCCCGCCTCAACCCGCACCACCCATTCAAGAAAAGAACTAAACTTTTCGAAATAGGAGCAAGAAATGGAGCATCCCATTGGGAGGCACAAATCCACATAGTAGCCCCCTTCGAAAAGACACCCCAGCAGGTGATGACACGCCGGGTGGACAGGGAGCAGCCGAAAAGCCGCTTCAATGTCAACCTTTGCCATAAGAGCCCCACGCCCAGCCTTCTTCACCAGCTCGACCGCCTGGTCGAATGATGCATAAGAGACCGAGCACAGCTCCTTATCAATGTCATCGTTAACCGACCCGCCCTTAGGGTACGACAGGTGGTGAATGAGCCAAAACTTCCCGGGCTCCTTCTTAGGGACCACTCCAAGAGGGGAAACCCGAAGGCCCTCTATCGGCGGTACCGGAAACGGCCCAGCCATCCTACCCAACATAACTTCCTTACCCAGCTTGTCCCGTACCACCCCTGGAATTCCGCCACTGATTTTAGATTACGCGGGTGCCCCATGCTCTCTCTAGCCTGGAACGGGATAAAGAAACCCTGCCCGAACCCGGCCCTGAGGAGCTCGTCGTCCGCCCTATTACCGTAGCGGCTTAGCCAGGGTTCCATCGCGTCTAGCCTCACCGGGGTGAGTCCCCTGGGCAGCGGAAGCCCCTCCACCGCCAACCGCGGACCCGGCTCCCGATCCCCCAGACTTACCTTTCTTGAAGCAGCGCTGTAGCCCATGTGCCCCCCCAGAAGCCGGAGCATTCATGCTTAAATCGGCAGGAAGCACCCCATTTGCATTGGCCTTCATTGAACAGCCAGCAGAGTCCCTTTTGCGAGGCGGCCGACGAGGCGGACTGTCCTTTTGCGCCAGCCGCATGCTGAAAGGGCTGCGCCTTCTGCGCCATCATCAGCTTCATCCAGAGAGGCAGGTCCATCTGGTCCCACCTCATACCGGCATTAGCCGCCAACCGCTGTCGGAACTGCTCGTCATACCGCCACCATGCCAGCCCGCCATAGGTGAGGTATGCCTCCCAAATCCCGTCCAAGTAGCAGAACAAGGAAGAGCAGACGCCCAGTGACTTTTCCCCTATCACGCTGGCCAAGACACAAAACGCCCTCAACCAGTTCCCAAAGGATTTCGGTATCTTGGGATACTTCTTCCGCTTCTCCTCCTCCTCCTTCTTCTCATCTTTTTTATCTTCCTCCTTGAGGTCAATAAATTCCTCCAAGGGAAGGAGGGAGAAGATCTCTAAGTACTCCCCCTTTCAGATCTTGTCTTTCACCTCCTGTTTAAGGTGGACCCCGAGCGGGCCAGCAAACGATACGTATGCGTGTTGCCTTGCCGCATCCGACTACCCCCCAGTCAGTTCCGCCCGCTCGTTCCCGGCATCTCCTGCGCTGGGTGCAGCCCCTGCCTCTACACTGCTTGCCGGCGCCGCCGGGGTCCCCACCCCGGGCCCACTAGCCGCTACCCCCTGCGCCCACACCTGCCCAACGCTCACCCCTGAACCACCCCCCGCCCCCAATGAGTGGATGTCAGGGTACCTGTTGTCTCTACCTCAGAGGAGGTGAGACACTTAGAATTCCGTCCTCTCAGAGGGACTGACTCACTCGTTCCTCGCGGTCCTCTCGGCCGTTTACACGCCGGACGCCTCTGATCCGCCTCCTTTTATGACGCGGCTCTAGTAGCCGACGTCATGACGACTACCCGTTCTGACCTGTCAATCAAGTCCTGAGCACGAATCAAGACTCGTCGGGGGCGTGATCATCTATTTAGAACCAGGGTATATAATAAGGTTTTGTGTATTGGTTCATTGCCCTGTCGTGGTTCTAGCTAGTCTAGTCACTCAGCGCTCTTATTTCTATTTGTCTCTTTGGTTCTGATCCGGCTTGTATTATTCTACTCTGCTTACCTCTATTACCCTTTTGACCCGGCTTGTCTCTCGTTTACCTGCTCTCTCGTTCCCTCGACCTCGGCTTGTCTCTAGACCATTCTTTGCTTACTCCTTACGTTAGTCCGGCCATTCTAAGGTCCGGTATACGTAACTTCTCCTGTTTGTACTCTGCGTGTTGGATCCCTGTCCCGATCCTGACATTACGACAGGGCCAATGGATCCTGCAGGTACAAACACTCAGGTCGGTTCTCCTGACTCTAGATTTGAGGCCATGGATCATAGAATGGACCAGATGGCTCTAGCGTTGCAAGCCTTACTATCTCGTTCTAGTAACCAACCAGAAGAGATGCGTACTGCTTCCATCTCTCCTGTAAGTTCAGGCCTAGAGGTAGCCACAGTAGGTGCTTCATCCCGTATAACTCCCCCTGTACGTTATGGTGGCTCTCCGGATACGTGTCGAGGTTTTTTAAACCAGATAGGTATTCATTTCGAATTACAACCCCGCTCCTATCCTACAGATAGGGCGAAGGTTGGATTCATAATCACACTACTCATTGATAAAGCTTTGAGATGGGCTAATCCTTTGTGGGAGAATGATAATCCGTTAGTCTATAACTATAATGCATTTGTCACTGCTTTCAGAAGGACTTTTGATCCTCCAGGTAGAAAGGTTAATGCTGCTAGACTACTGTTACGTCTTAGACAACATAACCGAACCCTTGTTGATTATGCCTTAGAGTTCAGATCCTTGGCAGCAGAAGTCAAGTGGAATGAACAGGCTTATATGGACGTATTTCTAAACGGACTATCAGACGAAATTCTAGATGAGGTTGCCACAAGAGAGCTTCCTGAAAATTTGGAGGATTTAATTTCTTTTATTTCTCGAATTGATGAACGTTTAAGACAGAGACAGAACACTCGAGATAGAACCCGTAGACCTTCCTTTAGACTAGCTCCCTCATTCCAAAGTCCTGAATCTACAACTTTAGCGCTTCCAGAACCTATGCAGATAGGCAATACTTGTCTCTCAGAAGAGGAGAGACAGTACAGGAGAAGGGAGGGGTTGTGCATGTATTGTGGAGCAAGAGGTCACCTACGCCTAAACTGTCCTAACCGCCCGGGAAACGCTCGCACCTAAGTTCCTCTAGAGGACAGGCCTTGGGTGTTTCTATCTTGTCCTCTATACATGACTATAAAGATCATAGGCTTCTACTACCTGTTTCTTTAGTTTGGGAGAAGGGAGTATTAAATACCATGGCGTTGATAGATTCCGGAGCTGCTGAAAGCTTTATTGACCGAGTCTTCGTCACTAAACACTCTATCCCATCCCAGCTAAGGGACACACCCTTGGCCGTTGAGGCCATAGATGGTAGACCATTATCTGAACCTGTTATTTTTCATGAGACCTTACCTGTTAACTTAACTGTTGGTATCTTCCACGAGGAAGGTATATCTTTTATGCTCATTTCATCTCCTTCTGTTCCAATAGTCTTGGGGTATCCTTGGCTTAAGAAACATAACCCCATTATCGATTGGGAATTGGGTGAAATAATCTCTTGGGGTCAGGGTTGCCAAAGCAGGTGCTTACAGAAGGTCTCACCGGTTTGCGGAGCTGACACACTGGTTAATTCTACCCAATCTACAGACTTACAAATACCACCCCTATACCTGGATTTAAAGGCAGTCTTTGACAAGAAGAATGCTGACACTCTACCTTCACACAGGTCCTTTGACTGCAAGATCAGACTCTTGCCCGGTACCATGCCTCCGAGGGGCACGGTATATCCTTTATCTACTAAGGAGAACCTAGTCTTAGAGGAGTATATTCGTGAGAACCTGGACAAGGGATTCATTAGGAGATCCTCCTCTCCTGCCGGGGCCGGGTTATTTTTTGTAAATAAGAAAGATGGTACTTTAAGGCCTTGTATTGATTATCGGGGATTAAATAAAATAACTATTAGAAATGCCTACCCGATTCCTTTGATTACTGAGCTCTTTGATCGTTTAAAAGGCTCCAAAATTTTCACCAAGTTAGATCTCAGAGGGGCGTATAACTTGGTGAGAATTCAACAGGGAGACGAATGGAAAACAGCTTTTAATACCCGTTACGGGCACTATGAGTACACGGTAATGCCTTTTGGTCTCTGTAATGCACCAGCAGTATTTCAGGACCTGATTAATGAAGTTCTTAGGGAATTTCAACATGATTGCGTTATTGTATATCTGGATGATATACTTATACACTCTAGTGAGATTGAGACTCATCACAGACAAGTCAGAAGGGTATTGCGCAAACTTCTACAACATGGATTGTACTGCAAATTGGAGAAATGTAGTTTTGACCAGTCTCAGATAAACTTCCTTGGGTACGTTATTTCTGGGGACGGGTTTAAGATGGATCCGGTTAAACTCCAGTCTATTTTAGATTGGCCATTGCCCAGGGGACTCAAGGCCATTCAGAGGTTTATTGGATTCTCCAATTATTATAGACGCTTCATTAAAGGATACACGTCTATTATTGCGCCTATTACCAATATGACTAGACAGGGGGCTGACACTAAGACTTGGTCTACTGAAGCTCTCGTTGCTTTCAAAACACTCAAGGATCTTTTTGCTTCAGCACCGATTTTAGTTCATCCTGATACGTCTTTGCCTTTTCTACTCGAGGTAGACGCCTCGGAGACAGGTATAGGTGCTATCTTGTCTCAAAGATTAGGTGTGGATAAACCGTTACATCCATGTGGGTTTTTTTCCAAGAAATTGTCTGGGCCTGAAAGCAGATATGACATTGGTGACAGGGAACTATTAGCGGTTATTATGGCTTTAAAGGAGTGGAGACATTTATTGGAAGGGACCTTGCACCCTGTTACTATTTTGACAGATCACAAGAACTTGTCCTATATTGGGGAAGCCAAGCGCTTGTCCGCCAGGCAAGCTCGTTGGTCCTTATTTCTCACTCATTTCAATTATGTGCTCACTTATAGACCTGGTTCTAAGAACTCTAAGGCCGATGCTTTGTCTCGCCAACATGAACCCTCTACTATATCTGATGCGGTTTTGTCATCTGTAGTTCCCAAGTGCAATATTATCGCCAACACGAATCTCAGGATACACTCTCCGTTGCTTGCCGAGATCATGAAGGTTCAGCATCTGGCTCCCAGACAGGCTCCCGGGGCACGGCACTTCGTTCCTCCTGAACTCCAACTGGAACTGTTGCAGTGCTTTCACAACAGCAAGGTGGCTGGGCATCCTGGCATACGCAAGACGTGTTCCTTGATTTCTAAAGATTTCTGGTGGCCTTCATTACGTAAGGATATTAAGGATTTCGTCGGGGCATGTGAGGTCTGTATGAAGACTAAGCAACCTCATACGCTTCCTTGTGGGCTCTTGCACCCCTTGGAAATTCCCGAGAGACCATGGTCCTGTTTGGCTATGGATTTCATTGTCGATTTACCTATTTCTAAAAAACAGACTGTTATTCTCACGGTGGTTGACAGGTTTACTAAGATGGCTCATTTCGTGCCCTTACCTAAACTTCCGTCTTCTCCCGAATTGGCTGAGATATTCGCGAGAGAAATTTTTCGTTTACATGGTATACCCTCCGAAATTGTCTCTGATAGAGGTTCCCAATTTGTTTCCCGTTTTTGGAAATCCTTTTGTTCTCAATTGGGTATCAAATTGAATTTCTCTACTGCATATCATCCCCAGTCTAACGGAGCTGCTGAACGCACCAACCAAAAGATTGAACAATATTTGCGTTGTTTTGTTTCCGAACACCAGGACGATTGGGTCGGTCTGATTCCTTGGGCGGAGTTTGCACACAACAATCTTGTTTGCGATTCGACTCGTTCTAGCCCCTTTTTCATGAATTATGGCTTTCATCCTCCTATTCTTCCCTCGGTTTCCCCTTCCCAAGGGGTACCGTCGGTTGATGTCCATGTTGCCAATTTGAGGAAGTTGTGGGATCAGACTCGACAAATTCTCCTTCATAATTCCACGTTGTTCAAACAACACGCAGACAAGCGTAGAAGGGCGGCTCCGTTTTTTGTTCCAGGGGATAGGGTATGGTTGAGTACCAGAAACATTCGCTTGAAGGTTCCCTCTATGAAATTTGCGCCTCGTTTCATTGGTCCTTACAAGGTTCTGACTCGAATTAATCCTGTTGCGTATCGCCTTGTCCTTCCACCTGGCTTGCGCATCCCTAACTCCTTTCATGGTTCCTTGTTGAAGCCTCTAGTTTGTAACAGGTTTTCCTCCGCTGCACCCTCCCCTCGCTCTGTTCAGGTTGAGGGTCAGGAGGAGTATGAGATCAACTCCATCCTCGATTCTCGAATTTCTCGGGGGAGGTTACAATATCTTGTGGACTGGAAAGGATATGGTCCTGAGGAGAGGTCTTGGGTGGTCCAGGAGGAGGTGCATGCTCCTCGCCTCCGCAGGGCTTTTCATTCCCGGTTTCCGTCTCGTCCCGGTTCCTTCCGCCCGGTGGGCGTTTCTGAGAGGGGGGGGTACTGTCAGGGTACCTGTTGTCTCTACCTCAGAAGAGGTAAGACACTTAGAATTCCGTCCTCTCAGAGGGACTGACTCACTCGTTCCTCGCGGTCCTCTCGGCCGTTTACACGCCGGACGCCTCTGATCCGCCTCCTTTTATGACGCGGCTCTAGTAGCCGACGTCATGACGACTACCCGTTCCGACCTGTCAATCAAGTCCTGAGCACGAATCAGGACTCGTCGGGGGCGTGATCATCTATTTAGAACCAGGGTATATAATAAGGTTTTGTGTATTGGTTCATTGCCCTGTCGTGGTTCTAGCTAGTCTAGTCACTCAGCGCTCTTATTTCTATTTGTCTCTTTGGTTCTGATCAGGCTTGTATTATTCTACTCTGCTTCCCTCTATTACCCTTTTGACCCGGCTTGTCTCTCGTTTACCTGCTCTCTCGTTCCCTCGACCTCGGCTTGTCTCTAGACCATTCTTTGCTTACTCCTTACGTTAGTCCGGCCATTCTAAGGTCCGGTATACGTAACTTCTCCTGTTTGTACTCTGCGTGTTGGATCCCTGTCCCGATCCTGACAGTGGAGCAGTGATTGTAGTGTTTGTATTAGCGTGTCTGAGTGCAATGATCCGTTGGACTCACCGGCCAAGCCCCCAGAACCGGAAGCGCCCGGGGCTGCGATGGGAACTGCTGTGCCTCCACGAAGGGCAACGTCCACTGAAGTCCCGCCAACCGGGGAGCTCACCCGGTGCCTCCCGAACACTGATGAGGAGCGGCTCCGCGACCTGAAACGAGGAGAAGAAGTCCTGGGCAGGGTGTACTGTTCCCCAGCAGCCCTCCCGTCCCGACCCAGGGAGCGCCTGCCGACCACCAAGGCCTCTCGGCACCCGCTGTCCTGTCGCTGCTTTCCAGGGGCCACACCCCGCGGGCTACGACTCCTACCGACACCACCTAAAACCTGCCCCCGTCGACCATGCCTGGGGGACCCCCCCCTACCTCCCGCGGACCCACTAGATGAAGATCGACGTCGCCGCCTCTCGAAATGCCTACCGGCCCTAGCGCACCTAACTGGGGAGGGACTCCCACTGCTAGACCTAGAACCCGACCTAACACCGGGCCGACCCCGCCTACGCCCCCCCCTCTCAGCCCCCGAACTACTAAGGGCCCCACCCTCCTCACCCCCACTGCGCCCTGAAAAACTGCCCCTACGCTTCCCCCCCCTAACCTCCGCTACCCCCTGCCCAGCCCTCCTCGCCAAACCCCCCTACCTCCCCTTCTCCGGCCTCCTTACCACTGGACCCCTGTGCCACTACAGCCCGACCACCTCCTGCCCCCTTCCGCCCTCGACTAACCGGCCCCCCCTCCCCCACTACCAGTCTCTAAGGGGAAGCCCGACCCCCCCTCCCCCCTACAGCCTGGGCCCTGTCCCTCAAACGAGCACCCTTAGCACTGGACACATCATGGGGGGCCCCTTGAGGATCCCCAGCACTTGCCTGCTGCTTCCGGCTCGCCAGGGGCCCTCTCCGGGCCGTCCTGCCCTGGGCCCGTCCTTCCCGGCCTCCAGTGGAGTGGGTTCCCTCCCGGGCTGCATCCCAGACGGGCCTGGCCCTGTAGAGGGCCGTTTATCAGCCGCACGCCTCCTCACGCCAGGTGCCACCCCACCTGGTCCGGGGTGCGCACCGCCAGCCTCTTCAGCCGCCACCCGCCGGGAAGCACCTCGCCTAGGCCCGGGCCGCGCCGCGGGAGGCGGGGCCTCAACCACGGGGTCCGCGGGCCTGCTAACGTGCCGCTTCCGCCCGCGGCCTCCATTCCGCCGTCACCTCCATCCTCCAGTCACGATCCAGGACTTAGACGCCGCGGAGGCCTCCTGGCCCGTTGTGGCCTCTCTCCGCCGCCATCCCTCTCCGCCGCCGCCGTTAGGATCTGGTCTAGTTGGGCCCGAACCCAGCCCGCGTCCTGTCGCCGCGCCGCCGTCCGGATTCCAGCAAGTAACCTCTCCACTTCGTCCATGGCCCTGCAGAGGAGACAAAAAGGAAAAAACCCTACCCAGCAAAGCAGTGAACACGAAGTGCACACAAACTCTGCTAGGTAAGAAATTAAATGTGCTCTGACTAAAATGGCTGCCTATTTAAGTAGACCAGCCCTATTACCCACAACCACCCAGTCCTGGCCGGCTCCTCCTAAGCCCGCCTCCTAACCCCTGTCAAGGCCCTCCTCCGCTAAGCTGCGCTTTGGCTCCTTGGGGCTACATTATATTTGCTCCTCATGCATAACCTGCCTGCTGTTTGGGGACAGAGAAGGCACCGCCACACCGGCAAGCTGTTTGGGGACATAGATAGCACCGGCAAACTGAGGACAGAGATGACACAGGACTAAAAGTCTCTCAGTTCCATTTGCATTCCCCACATCAATTAGGGTAGTGTGGTCTGCATGGGGGAACACAGTAATGTGAATAAATGACTTGAAGTGTTTAAAAATGGATGACGATGGGCATTTTCAAAACATAAATCTCATCTCCATGTTTTTTTTTTTTTTTAATAATGCTCATCATCCATTTTTTAACTCTCCAAGTCATTCAGTCATACTAGCATTATTCACCCCAACACTTTCAGCCCACACTCACTTCAACAATTGAATTGAGAAATTTTTCGTTTACATGGTATACCCTCCGAAATTGTCTCTGATAGAGGTTCCCAATTTGTTTCCCGTTTTTGGAAATCCTTTTGTTCTCAATTGGGTATCAAATTTAATTTCTCTACTGCATATCATCCCCAGTCTAACGGAGCTGCTGAACGCACCAACCAAAAGATTGAACAATATTTGCGTTGTTTTGTTTCCGAACACCAGGACGATTGGGTCGGTCTGATTCCTTGGGCGGAGTTTGCACACAACAATCTTGTTTGCGATTCGACTCGTTCTAGCCCCTTTTTCATGAATTATGGCTTTCATCCTCCTATTCTTCCCTCGGTTTCCCCTTCCCAAGGGGTACCGTCGGTTGATGTCCATGTTGCCAATTTGAGGAAGTTGTGGGATCAGACTTGACAAATTCTCCTTCATAATTCCACGTTGTTCAAACAACACGCAGACAAGCGTAGAAGGGCGGCTCCGGTTTTTGTTCCAGGGGATAGGGTATGGTTGAGTACCAGAAACATTCGCTTGAAGGTTCCCTCTATGAAATTTGCGCCTCGTTTCATTGGTCCTTACAAGGTTCTGACTCGAATTAATCCTGTTGCGTATCGCCTTGTCCTTCCACCTGGCTTGCGCATCCCTAACTCCTTTCATGTTTCCTTGTTGAAGCCTCTAGTTTGTAACAGGTTTTCCTCCGCTGCACCCTCCCCTCGCTCTGTTCAGGTTGAGGGTCAGGAGGAGTATGAGATCAACTCCATCCTCGATTCTCGAATTTCTCGGGGGAGGTTACAATATCTTGTGGACTGGAAAGGATATGGTCCTGAGGAGAGGTCTTGGGTGGTCCAGGAGGAGGTGCATGCTCCTCGCCTCCGCAGGGCTTTTCATTCCCGGTTTCCGTCTCGTCCCGGTTCCTTCCGCCCGGTGGGCGTTTCTGAGAGGGGGGGGTACTGTCAGGGTACCTGTTGTCTCTACCTCAGAAGAGGTAAGACACTTAGAATTCCGTCCTCTCAGAGGGACTGACTCACTCGTTCCTCGCGGTCCTCTCGGCCGTTTACACGCCGGACGCCTCTGATCCGCCTCCTTTTATGACGCGGCTCTAGTAGCCGACGTCATGACGACTACCCGTTCCGACCTGTCAATCAAGTCCTGAGCACGAATCAGGACTCGTCGGGGGCGTGATCATCTATTTAGAACCAGGGTATATAATAAGGTTTTGTGTATTGGTTCATTGCCCTGTCGTGGTTCTAGCTAGTCTAGTCACTCAGCGCTCTTATTTCTATTTGTCTCTTTGGTTCTGATCCGGCTTGTATTATTCTACTCTGCTTACCTCTATTACCCTTTTGACCCGGCTTGTCTCTCGTTTACCTGCTCTCTCGTTCCCTCGACCTCGGCTTGTCTCTAGACCATTCTTTGCTTACTCCTTACGTTAGTCCGGCCATTCTAAGGTCCGGTATACGTAACTTCTCCTGTTTGTACTCTGCGTGTTGGATCCCTGTCCCGATCCTGACAGTGGAGCAGTGATTGTAGTGTTTGTATTAGCGTGTCTGAGTGCAATGATCCGTTGGACTCACCGGCCAAGCCCCCAGAACCGGAAGCGCCCGGGGCTGCGATGGGAACTGCTGTGCCTCCACGAAGGGCAACGTCCACTGAAGTCCCGCCAACCGGGGAGCTCACCCGGTGCCTCCCGAACACTGATGAGGAGCGGCTCCGCGACCTGAAACGAGGAGAAGAAGTCCTGGGCAGGGTGTACTGTTCCCCAGCAGCCCTCCCGTCCCGACCCAGGGAGCGCCTGCCGACCACCAAGGCCTCTCGGCACCCGCTGTCCTGTCGCTGCTTTCCAGGGGCCACACCCCGCGGGCTACGACTCCTACCGACACCACCTAAAACCTGCCCCCGTCGACCATGCCTGGGGGACCCCCCCCTACCTCCCGCGGACCCACTAGATGAAGATCGACGTCGCCGCCTCTCGAAATGCCTACCGGCCCTAGCGCACCTAACTGGGGAGGGACTCCCACTGCTAGACCTAGAACCCGACCTAACACCGGGCCGACCCTGCCTACGCCCCCCCCTCTCAGCCCCCGAACTACTAAGGGCCCCACCCTCCTCACCCCCACTGCACTCTGAAAAACTGCCCCTATGCTTCCCCCCCCTAACCTCCGCTACCCCCTGCCCAGCCCTCCTCGCCAAACCCCCTGACCTACCAGAGGGAAGAGCCCGCTGCCTGCCCTCCCCCCCTACCTCCCCTTCTCCGGCCTCCTTACCACTGGACCCCTGTGCCACTACAGCCCGACCACCTCCTGCCCCCTTCCGCCCTCGACTAACCGGCCCCCCCTCCCCCACTACCAGTCTCTAAGGGGAAGCCCGACCCCCCCTCCCCCCTACAGCCTGGGCCCTGTCCCTCAAACGAGCACCCTTAGCACTGGACACATCATGGGGGGCCCCTTGAGGATCCCCAGCACTTGCCTGCTGCTTCCGGCTCGCCAGGGGCCCTCTCCGGGCCGTCCTGCCCTGGGCCCCGTCCTTCCCGGCCTCCAGTGGAGTGGGTTCCCTCCCGGGCTGCATCCCAGACGGGCTTGGCCCTGGAGAGGGCCGTTCATCAGCCGCACGCCTCCTCACGCCAGGTGCCACCCCCCTCGGTCCGGGGTGCGCACCGCCAGCCTCTTCAGCTGCCACCCGCCGGGAAGCACCTCGCCTAGGCCAGGGCCGCGCCGCGGGAGGCGGGGCCTCAACCACGGGGTCCGCGGGCCTGCTAACGTGCCGCTTCCGCCCGCGGCCTCCATTCCGCCGTCACCTCCATCCTCCAGTCCCGATCCAGGACTTAGACGCCGCGGAGGCCTCCTGGCCCGTTGTGGCCTCTCTCCGCCGCCATCCCTCTCCGCCGCCGCCGTTAGGATCTGGTCTAGTTGGGCCCGAACCCAGCCCGCGTCCTGTCGCCGCGCCGCCGTCCGGATTCCAGCAAGTAACCTCTCCACTTCGTCCATGGCCCTGCAGAGGAGACAAAAAGGAAAAATCCCTACCCAGCAAAGCAGTGAACACGAAGTGCACACAAACTCTGCTAGGTAAGAAATTAAATGTGCTCTGACTAAAATGGCTGCCTATTTAAGTAGACCAGCCCTATTACCCTCAACCACCCAGTCCTGGCCGGCTCCTCCTAAGCCCGCCTCCTAACCCCTGTCAAGGCCCTCCTCCGCTAAGCTGCGCTTTGGCTCCTTGGGCTACATTATATTTGCTCCTCATGCATAACCTGCCTGCTGTTTGGGGACAGAGAAGGCACCGCCACACCGGCAAGCTGTTTGGGGACATAGATAGCACCGGCAAACTGAGGACAGAGATGACACAGGACTAAAAGTCTCTCAGTTCCATTTGCATTCCCCACATCAATTAGGGTAGTGTGGTCTGCATGGGGGAACACAGTAATGTGAATAAATGACTTGAAGTGTTTAAAAATGGATGACGATGGGCGTTTTCAAAACATAAATCTCATCTCCATGTTTTTTTTTTTTTAATAATGCTCATCATCCATTTTTTAACTCTCCAAGTCATTCAGTCATACTAGCATTATTCACCCCAACACTTTCAGCCCACACTCACTTCAACAATTGAATTGAGAAATTTTTCGTTTACATGGTATACCCTCCGAAATTGTCTCTGATAGAGGTTCCCAATTTGTTTCCCGTTTTTGGAAATCCTTTTGTTCTCAATTGGGTATCAAATTAAATTTCTCTACTGCATATCATCCCCAGTCTAACGGAGCTGCTGAACGCACCAACCAAAAGATTGAACAATATTTGCGTTGTTTTGTTTCCGAACACCAGGACGATTGGGTCGGTCTGATTCCTTGGGCGGAGTTTGCACACAACAATCTTGTTTGCGATTCGACTCGTTCTAGCCCCTTTTTCATGAATTATGGCTTTCATCCTCCTATTCTTCCCTCGGTTTCCCCTTCCCAAGGGGTACCGTCGGTTGATGTCCATGTTGCCAATTTGAGGAAGTTGTGGGATCAGACTCGACAAATTCTCCTTCATAATTCCACGTTGTTCAAACAACACGCAGACAAGCGTAGAAGGGCGGCTCCGGTTTTTGTTCCAGGGGATAGGGTATGGTTGAGTACCAGAAACATTCGCTTGAAGGTTCCCTCTATGAAATTTGCGCCTCGTTTCATTGGTCCTTACAAGGTTCTGACTCGAATTAATCCTGTTGCGTATCGCCTTGTCCTTCCACCTGGCTTGCGCATCCCTAACTCCTTTCATGTTTCCTTGTTGAAGCCTCTAGTTTGTAACAGGTTTTCCTCCGCTGCACCCTCCCCTCGCTCTGTTCAGGTTGAGGGTCAGGAGGAGTATGAGATCAACTCCATCCTCGATTCTCGAATTTCTCGGGGGAGGTTACAATATCTTGTGGACTAGAAAGGATATGGTCCTGAGGAGAGGTCTTGGGTGGTCCAGGAGGAGGTGCATGCTCCTCGCCTCCGCAGGGCTTTTCATTCCCGGTTTCCGTCTCGTCCCGGTTCCTTCCGCCCGGTGGGATTTTCTGAGAGGGGGGGTACTGTCAGGGTACCTGTTGTCTCTACCTCAGAGGAGGTGAGACACTTAGAATTCCGTCCTCTCAGAGGGACTGACTCACTCGTTACTCGCGGTCCTCTCGGCCGTTTACACGCCGGACGCCTCTGATCCGCCTCCTTTTATGACGCGGCTCTAGTAGCCGACGTCATGACGACTACCCGTTCCGACCTGTCAATCAAGTCCTGAGCACGAATCAGGACTCGTCGGGGGCGTGATCATCTATTTAGAACCAGGGTATATAATAAGGTTTTGTGTATTGGTTCATTGCCCTGTCGTGGTTCTAGCTAGTCTAGTCACTCAGCGCTCTTATTTCTATTTGTCTCTTTGGTTCTGATCCGGCTTGTATTATTCTACTTTGCTTACCTCTATTACCCTTTTGACCCGGCTTGTCTCTCGTTTACCTGCTCTCTCGTTCCCTCGACCTCGGCTTGTCTCTAGACCATTCTTTGCTTACTCCTTACGTTAGTCCGGCCATTCTAAGGTCCGGTATACGTAACTTCTCCTGTTTGTACTCTGCGTGTTGGATCCCTGTCCCGATCCTGACAGTGGAGCAGTGATTGTAGTGTTTGTATTAGCGTGTCTGAGTGCAATGATCCGTTGGACTCACCGGCCAAGCCCCCAGAACCGGAAGCGCCCGAGGCTGCGATGGGAACTGCTGTGCCTCCACGAAGGGCAACGTCCACTGAAGTCCCGCCAACCGGGGAGCTCACCCGGTGCCTCCCGAACACTGATGAGGAGCGGCTCCGCGACCTGAAACGAGGAGAAGAAGTCCTGGGCAGGGTGTACTGTTCCCCAGCAGCCCTCCCGTCCCGACCCAGGGAGCGCCTGCCGACCACCAAGGCCTCTCGGCACCCGCTGTCCTGTCGCTGCTTTCCAGGGGCCACACCCCGCGGGCTACGACTCCTACCGACACCACCTAAAACCTGCCCCCGTCGACCATGCCTGGGGGACCCCCCCCTACCTCCCGCGGACCCACTAGATGAAGATCGACGTCGCCGCCTCTCGAAATGCCTACCGGCCCTAGCGCACCTAACTGGGGAGGGACTCCCACTGCTAGACCTAGAACCCGACCTAACACCGGGCCGACCCCGCCTACGCCCCCCCCTCTCAGCCCCCGAACTACTAAGGGCCCCACCCTCCTCACACCCACTGCGCCCTGAAAAACTGCCCCTACGCTTCCCCCCCCTAACCTCCGCTACCCCCTGCCCAGCCCTCCTCGCCAAACCCCCTGACCTACCAGAGGGAAGAGCCCGCTGCCTGCCCTCCCCCCCTACCTCCCCTTCTCCGGCCTCCTTACCACTGGACCCCTGTGCCACTACAGCCCGACCACCTCCTGCCCCCTTCCGCCCTCGACTAACCGGCCCCCCCTCTCCCACTACCAGTCTCTAAGGGGAAGCCCGACCCCCCCTCCCCCCTACAGCCTGGGCCCTGTCCCTCAAACAAGCACCCTTAGCACTGGACACATCATGGGGGCCCCTTGAGGATCCCCAGCACTTGCCTGCTGCTTCCGGCTCGCCAGGGGCCCTCTCCGGGCCGTCCTGCCCTGGGCCCCGTCCTTCCCGGCCTCCAGTGGAGTGGGTGCCCTCCCGGGCTGCATCCCAGACGGGCCTGGCCCTGGAGAGGGCCGTTCATCAGCCGCACGCCTCCTCACGCCAGGTGCCACCCCACCCGGTCCGGGGTGCGCACCGCCAGCCTCTTCAGCCGCCACCCGCCGGGAAGCACCTCGCCTAGGCCCGGGCCGCGCCGCGGGAGGCGGGGCCTCAACCACGGGGTCCGCGGGCCTGCTAACGTGCCGCTTCCGCCCGCGGCCTCCATTCCGCCGTCACCTCCATCCTCCAGTCCCGATCCAGGACTTAGACGCCGCGGAGGCCTCCTGGCCCGTTGTGGCCTCTCTCCGCCGCCATCCCTCTCCGCCGCCGCCGTTAGGATCTGGTCTAGTTGGGCCCGAACCCAGCCCGCGTCCTGTCGCCGCGCCGCCGTCCGGATTCCAGCAAGTAACCTCTCCACTTCGTCCATGGCCCTGCAGAGGAGACAAAAAGGAAAAAACCCTACCCAGCAAAGCAGTGAACACGAAGTGCACACAAACTCTGCTAGGTAAGAAATTAAATGTGCTCTGACTAAAATGGCTGCCTATTTAAGTAGACCAGCCCTATTACCCACAACCACCCAGTCCTGGCCGGCTCCTCCTAAGCCCGCCTCCTAACCCCTGTCAAGGCCCTCCTCCGCTAAGCTGCGCTTTGGCTCCTTGGGGCTACATTATATTTGCTCCTCATGCATAACCTGCCTGCTGTTTGGGGACAGAGAAGGCACCGCCACACCGGCAAGCTGTTTGGGGACATAGATAGCACCGGCAAACTGAGGACAGAGATGACACAGGACTAAAAGTCTCTCAGTCCCATTTGCATTCCCCACATCAATTAGGGTAGTGTGGTCTGCATGGGGGAACACAGTAATGTGAATAAATGACTTGAAGTGTTTAAAAATGGATGACGATGGGCATTTTCAAAACATAAATCTCATCTCCATGTTTTTTGTTTTTTTTTAATAATGCTCATCATCCATTTTTTAACTCTCCAAGTCATTCAGTCATACTAGCATTATTCACCCCAACCCTTTCAGCCCACACTCACTTCAACAATTGAATTGAGAAATTTTTCGTTTACATGGTATACCCTCCGAATTTGTCTCTGATAGAGGTTCCCAATTTGTTTCCCGTTTTTGGAAATCCTTTTGTTCTCAATTGGGTATCAAATTGAATTTCTCTACTGCATATCATCCCCAGTCTAACGGAGCTGCTGAACGCACCAACCAAAAGATTGAACAATATTTGCGTTGTTTTGTTTCCGAACACCAGGACGATTGGGTCGGTCTGATTCCTTGGTCGGAGTTTGCACACAACAATCTTGTTTGCGATTCGACTCGTTCTAGCCCCTTTTTCATGAATTATGGCTTTCATCCTCCTATTCTTCCCTCGGTTTCCCCTTCCCAAGGGGTACCGTCGGTTGATGTCCATGTTGCCAATTTGAGGAAGTTGTGGGATCAGACTCGACAAATTCTCCTTCATAATTCCACGTTGTTCAAACAACACGCAGACAAGCGTAGAAGGGCGGCTCCGGTTTTTGTTCCAGGGGATAGGGTATGGTTGAGTACCAGAAACATTCGCTTGAAGGTTCCCTCTATGAAATTTGCGCCTCGTTTCATTGGTCCTTACAAGGTTCTGACTCGAATTAATCCTGTTGCGTATCGCCTTGTCCTTCCACCTGGCTTGCGCATCCCTAACTCCTTTCATGTTTCCTTGTTGAAGCCTCTAGTTTGTAACAGGTTTTCCTCCGCTGCACCCTCCCCTCGCTCTGTTCAGGTTGAGGGTCAGGAGGAGTATGAGATCAACTCCATCCTCGATTCTCGAATTTCTCGGGGGAGGTTACAATATCTTGTGGACTGGAAAGGATATGGTCCTGAGGAGAGGTCTTGGGTGGTCCAGGAGGAGGTGCATGCTCCTCGCCTCCGCAGGGCTTTTCATTCCCGGTTTCCGTCTCGTCCCGGTTCCTTCCGCCCGGTGGGCGTTTCTGAGAGGGGGGGGGTACTGTCAGGGTACCTGTTGTCTCTACCTCAGAGGAGGTGAGACACTTAGAATTCCGTCCTCTCAGAGGGACTGACTCACTCGTTCCTCGCGGTCCTCTCGGCCGTTTACACGCCGGACGCCTCTGATCCGCCTCCTTTTATGACGCGGCTCTAGTAGCCGACGTCATGACGACTACCCGTTCCGACCTGTCAATCAAGTCCTGAGCACGAATCAGGACTCGTCGGGGGCGTGATCATCTATTTAGAACCAGGGTATATAATAAGGTTTTGTGTATTGGTTCATTGCCCTGTCGTGGTTCTAGCTAGTCTAGTCACTCAGCGCTCTTATTTCTATTTGTCTCTTTGGTTCTGATCCGGCTTGTATTATTCTACTCTGCTTCCGGCTCGCCAGGGGCCCTCTCCGGGCCGTCCTGCCCTGGGCCCCGTCCTTCCCGGCCTCCAGTGGAGTGCGTGCCCTCCCGGGCTGCATCCCAGACGGGCCTGGCCCTGGAGAGGGCCGTTCATCAGCCGCACGCCTCCTCACGCCAGGTGCCACCCCACCCGGTCCGGGGTGCGCACCGCCAGCCTCTTCAGCCGCCACCCGCCGGGAAGCACCTCGCCTAGGCCCGGGCCGCGCCGCGGGAGGCGGGGCCTCAACCACGGGGTCCGCGGGCCTGCTAACGTGCCGCTTCCGCCCGCGGCCTCCATTCCGCCGTCACCTCCATCCTCCAGTCCCGATCCAGGACTTAGACGCCGCGGAGGCCTCCTGGCCCGTTGTGGCCTCTCTCCGCCGCCATCCCTCTCCGCCGCCGCCGTTAGGATCTGGTCTAGTTGGGCCCAAACCCAGCCCGCGTCCTGTCGCCGCGCCGCCGTCCGGATTCCAGCAAGTAACCTCTCCACTTCGTCCATGGCCCTGCAGAGGAGACAAAAAGGAAAAAACCCTACCCAGCAAAGCAGTGAACACGAAGTGCACACAAACTCTGCTAGGTAAGAAATTAAATGTGCTCTGACTAAAATGGCTGCCTATTTAAGTAGACCAGCCCTATTACCCACAACCACCCAGTCCTGGCCGGCTCCTCCTAAGCCCGCCTCCTAACCCCTGTCAAGGCCCTCCTCCGCTAAGCTGCGCTTTGGCTCCTTGGGGCTACATTATATTTGCTCCTCATGCATAACCTGCCTGCTGTTTGGGGACAGAGAAGGCACCGCCACACCGGCAAGCTGTTTGGGGACATAGATAGCACCGGCAAACTGAGGACAGAGATGACACAGGACTAAAAGTCTCTCAGTCCCATTTGCATTCCCCACATCAATTAGGGTAGTGTGGTCTGCATGGGGGCAGAGGCGGCTCTAGACTTTATGAGGCCTTAGGCGAAACGCAAACATGAGGCCCCACTAACAAAAAAGTGTCACATATACACATTGACGCACTGTCTACCTGTGTATGTGCCTGAGAGTGTGTCTGACAGAGAGTATCCTTGTGTGTGCGAATGTATGTCTCTGTGAGCATGTTTGTGTTTTTGTCTGAGACCCTATGTGTATGGGGTAGCTGATGGTGAGAGGGAGCGGGGGGTGTGATGGTGAGAGGGAGTGGACGGTGATGGTGAAAGGGAGCGGGGGGTTGATGGTAATGTGAAAGGGAGCAGGGGGTGATAGTAATGTGAGAGTGAGAGGGGGTAATGTGAGAGTGAGGGGGTTAATGTGAGAGTGAGGGGGTTAATGTGAGAGTGAGAGGGGGTTATGTGAGAGTGAGGGGGGTTAATGTGAGAGTGAGAGGGGGTAATGTGAGAGTGAGAGGGGGTAATGTGAGAGTGAGAGGGGGGTAATGTGAGAGTGAGAGGGGGGTAATGTGAGAGTGAGGTAATGTGAGAGTGAGGTAATGTGAGAGTGAGAGGGGGGTAATGTGAGAGTGAGGTAATGTGAGAGTGAGAGGGGGGTAATGTGAGAGTGAGAGGGGGTAAAGTGAGAGTGAGAGGGGGTAATGTGAGAGTGAGAGGGGGGTAATGTGAGAGTGAGAGGGGGGTAATGTGAGAGTGAGAGGGGGGTAATGTGAGAGTGAGAGGGGGTAATGTGAGAGTGAGAGGGGGTAATGTGAGAGTGAGAGGGGGTAATGTGAGAGTGGGGCGGTAATGTGAGAGTGGGGGGGTAATGTGAGAGTGGGGGGGTAATGTGAGAGTGGGGGGGCTAATGTGAGAGTGAGAGGGGGTAATGTGAGAGTGAGAAGGGGGTGATGTGAGAAGGAGGGGGTGATGGTGAGTGGGGGGAAGCTGAGGGTGGTGACGGAGGGTTATGCTGAGGGTGGTGGGGGTGAGGCTGAGGGTGGTGGGGGTGAGGCTGAGGGTGGGCAGGGGTGAAGCTGAGGGTGGGCAGGGGTGAAGCTGAGGGTGGTGGGGGGTGAAGCTGAGGGTGGTGGGGGGTGATGGTGGTGGGGGGTGATGGTGATGGTGGTGGTGGGTGTAGCTGAGGGTGGTGGGGGTGAGGCTGAGGGTGGTGGGGGTGAGGCTGAGGGTGGTGGGGGTGATGGTGGGGAGGGGTGATGGTGGTGGGGGGTGATGGTGGTGGGGGTTAAGCTGAGGGTGGTGGGGGGTGAGGCTGAGGGTGGTGATGGTGGGTGATGGTGGTGGGGAATGAGGCTGAGGTTGGTGGGGGGTGATGGTGGTGGGGGGGTGAAGCTGATGGTGGTGGTGGGTGTAGCTGAGGGTGGTGGGGGTGAGGCTGAGGGTGGTGGGGGTGTTGGTGGGGAGGGGTGATGGTGAGGGTGGTGGGGGTGATGGAGGTGGGTGGTGAGGCTGAGGGTGGTGGGGGGTGAGGCTGAGGGTGGGGAGATGGTGGTGGGGTGAGGCTGAGGGTGGTGGGGGTGATGGTGGTGGGGGGTGATGGTGGTGGGGGTTAAGCTGAGGGTGGTGGGGGGTGAGGCTGAGGGTGGTGATGGTGGGTGATGGTGGTGGGGAATGAGGCTGAGGTTGGTGGGGGGTGATGGTGACGGTGGTGGGGGGGTGAAGCTGATGGTGGTGGTGGGTGTAGCTGAGGGTGGTGGGGTGATGGTGAGGGTGGTGGGGGTGATGGTGGTGAGGGTGGTGGGGGTGATGGTGGTGAGGGTGGTGGGGGTGATGGTGGTGGGTGGTGAGGCTGAGGGTGGTGGGGGGTGAGGCTGAGGGTGGGGAGATGGTGGTGGGGGTGAGGCTGAGGGTGGGGTGATGGTGGTGGGGTGAGGCTGAGGGTGGTGGGGGTGATGGTGGTGGGGGGTTAAGCTGAGGGTTAAGCTGAGGGTGGTGGGGGGTGAGGCTGAGGGTGGTGATGGTGGGTGATGGTGGTGGGGAATGAGGCTGAGGTTGGTGGGGGGTGATGGTGACGGTGGTGGGGGGGTGAAGCTGATGGTGGTGGTGGGTGTAGCTGAGGGTGGTGGGGGTGAGGCTGAGGGTGGTGGGGGGTGAGGCCGAGGGTGGGGAGATGGTGGTGGGGTGAGGCTGAGGGTGGGGTGATGGTGGTGGGGTGAGGCTGAGGGTGGTGGGGGTGATGGTGGTGGGGGGTGAAGCGGAGGGTGGTGCGGGGTGATGGTGGTGGTGGGGGGTGAGGCTGAGGGTGGTGGGGGTGAGGCTGAGGGTGGTGGGGGTGATGGTGGTGGGTGGTGAAACTGAGGGTGGTGGGGGGTGATGGTGGTGGGGGGTGAGGCTGAGGGTGGTGGGGGGTGATGGTGAGGGTGGGGGGTGAGGCTGAGGGTGGTGGGGGGTGATGGTGAGGGGTGAGGCTGAGGGTGGTGGGGGTGATGGTGAGGGTGGGGGTGAGGCTGAGGGTGGTGGGGTTGATGGTGGTGGGGGGTGTAGCTGAGGGTGGTGGGGGTGATGGTGGTGGGGGTGAGGCTGAGGGTGGTGGGGGTGATGGTGGTGGGGGGTGAAGCTGAGGGTGGTGGGGGGTGATGGTGGTGGGGGTGAGGCTGAGGGTGGTGGGGGGTGATGGTGGTGGGGGTGAGGCTGAGGGTGGTGGGGGTGATGGTGGTGGGGGTTGAAGCTGAGGGTGGTGGGGGTGATGGGGGGTGAAGCTGAGGGTGGTGGGGGGTGATGGTGAGGGTGGGGGGTGAGGCTGAGGGTGGTGGGGTTGATGGTGGTGGGGGGTGACGCTGAGGGTGGTGGGGGTGATGGTGGTGGGGGTGAGGCTGAGGGTGGTGGGGTTGATGGTGGTGGGGGGTGACGCTGAGGGTGGTGGGGGTGATGGTGGAGGGGGTGAGGCTGAGGGTGGTGGGGGGTGATGGTGGTGGGGGGTGAAGCTAAGGGTGGTGGGGGTGAGGCTAAGGGTGGTGGTGGGTGGTGATGGTGGTCGGGGGTGAGCCTGAGTTTGGTGGGGGGTGATGGGGAGGGAGAGCCTACCTTTCCCTGGTAGTCCAGTGGGCTCCCTGGTGGTCCGGTGGCCCCTGCTCCCGGTCAGCAGCTCCACAGAGCTGCAGGCCGTGTAATCTCGCGAGATTCAGAGCGTTGCCGTGGTAACCCGCGGCAACGCTCTGATTGGCCAATTCTCGCGAGTCACATGGTCTGCAGCTCTGCACACTGCGGAGCTGCAGACCAGTGTCTGCGGTGGCCGGCCTGGCAGCAAGGAGGGGCCTCGCACCCGGCGGCATACCGGGCAAGCCGCCGGGCCCCCTCCTGGTGTCAGGTCCCCGGTCACTGACCGAGGACCTGACACACTCTGCCAACAGGCGGTTTAGGCGGCCGCGAGGCCCCAGCCAGCGCGAGGCCTTAGGCGGCCGCCTAAACCGCCTAATTAGAGAGCCGCCTCTGCATGGGGGAACACAGTAATGTGAATAAATGACTTGAAGTGTTTAAAAATGGATGACGATGGGCATTTTCAAAACATAAATCTCATCTCCATGGTCTTTTTTTTAATAATGCTCATCATCCATTTTTTAACTCTCCAAGTCATTCAGTCATACTAGCATTATTCACCCCAACCCTTTCAGCCCACACTCACTTCAACAATTGATGTGGGTGGGGGACAATTTTAATGTGACTGAATGACTTGGAGAGTTAAAAATGGATGATGGTCATTATTATAAAAACCTGTCACTGAACCTGTCAGTTTAAACCTGTCATTATTCAATACCCCAGATATTTTTGGTTTGGAACTGTTCACACCAATAAAGAAAATGGCTACAATCCCATTATCCTAACAAAGTAAATGGCTGCTGGGCAAGCTGCACTAGACTGCCATGACAATGTAAAATACATTATATGCAGTCTACCATGACAATATAAAACTCACCTCTTCGTGGATGAATTAGTTACATTAATAATATGAAGAAATGCGTTTTATATTGTCATAGCAGACTGCATGTTATGAATTTTACATTGTCATGTCATGGATTTCTAATGCAACTTTGCAACATACATTGTGCACAGTAGCCATTTTCTTTATTGACGTGAACCAGGCCCGGACTGGCCATCGGGCACACCGGGCAAATGCCCGGTGGGC
This sequence comes from Pelobates fuscus, assembly GCF_036172605.1. NCBI lineage: Eukaryota > Metazoa > Chordata > Amphibia > Anura > Pelobatidae > Pelobates > Pelobates fuscus. The sequence continues at coordinate 327,746,900 of NC_086320.1, read as the reverse complement.
CGCGATGGCCGTGGGGCCGAGGCCGGCAGGGAGATCACAGGATCTCCCCTGCCGGTCTATGCAGGGCCGGCACTATCCGAGCGCCGGCCCCGCTGTTTTCAATGATGGGCCGGTGGGAAGATCAAAGATCTCCCTCACCGGCCCACATAGAGAATATTCCGGCCGCCAGCGGGGAGAGAGGGAGGGAGCCAGGAGAGGACCCGGCGGAGCTCTATCTTGCAGCTCCGCCGGGTTCCTCTCGCGAGATCCAGAGCGTTGCCATGGCAACGACCGGATCTCGCGAGAGTGAACTCTAGCCCGCAGGCTAGAGTTCACTCACCCACTGGACCACCAGGGATAGTGCCTGAACCCCCCTCCCAGATACCACCATGCCGGTCCCCCCCCTCCCTCCCAGGCTAAAGGTAAGAAGGGAGGGGGGGACATAATGCCTACTTTTTTTTGTTTTTATCTACCCCCCAAACACACACAATCCCTTCTAACAGGTATACACAGCACTCTCACACACAGCACTCTCACACACACATCACACACAGAACTCTCACACACAGCACTCTCATACACAGCACTCACACATAGGGCACTCTCACACACACATCACACTCACACACACATCACACACAGCACTCTCACACACACATCACACACAGCACTCTCACACAGGGCACTCTCACACACACATCACACTCACACACACATCACACTCACACAGCACTCTCACACACATCACACTCAGCACTCTCACACACACACATCACACACAGCACTCTCTCACACACAGCACTCTCACACAAACAGCACTCACACACATCATACACAGCACTCTAGCACACATCATACACAGCACCCACACACATCATACACAGCACCCACACACACATCACACAGCACCCTCACACAAATCAATCACACACAGCACCCACACACACAGCACCCACCGCACCCTCACACACATCACACCTCACACACACATACTGCACCCCTCACATACACACAGAACCCCCCGGACACACTGCACCACACACATACACAATACTTCCAAACATATTTGTATAATATATATATATATATATATATATATATATATAATATTCACACACACACACTATAGCCTGTATGCACACTTTTGCTACATCCCCTATACACACATTCTCTACAGCCCCTAGCCACATATGCATTACATTACACCACAAACAAAACACGACTAAAACCGACCTTATAACACAATACCCCACCACAATCAGCTCACTCTGCACACACACAATGGCAGGCTCCAAACACATGCACAATACTCTTTCCTGGCATTTTAGTCTCCTGGTATCCATTTATAGAGACACCAGAGACTAGTTGCAAGGAAACACAGTGCAAGCATGTTATTAAATTTGCTTGCGCTGTGCAGAACAAATACAGGGCTTTTTTCTCATGCTAGAGCTCTTCAGCAGAGCTCTGCGCATGGTCTGCCCTGGAAGAGCATTGAACCAACATGCTCACTTTGAGAGGGGGCATGTTTGTCATTAATGATGACAAAACACACTCTCTCTGCCCCGCCCCGCCCCCTTCTTAGTGGGCCGCTGTGATAAAAAAATGCCCGGCCCAAATTTTTTTCCCAGTCCGGCCCTGACGTGAACAGTTTCAAATCAGAAATACCTAGGTTATTAAATAATTAATAATAAAAGCCCCTGGACTTTTTGCCTCCAAGCAACGCCCCAGTAAGAGCTAAAAATCTTTAAAGTAAACAACTATACTATAAAAATGAAACCTCTTTTGAGGCTGTGTGTGTCACGGCAAGGGGTGATGTGGCAAGAGCTGCAAAAACAAAGTGTTTTAACTCCTAAACTGCAGGGGCATGATTTACACACCAGAACTTCTTCAGTAAACTTAAAGGACCACTATAGGCACCCAGACCACTTCAGCTCAATGAAGTGGTCTGAGTGCCAGGTCCCCCTAGTTTTAACCCTGCAGCTGAAAACGTAGCAGTTTCAGAGAATCTGCTATGTTTACACTGAGGGTTAATCCAGCCTTTAGTGGCTGTCTCACTGACAGCCACTAGAGGCCGCTTCTGTGATTTACACAAAGTAAATCATACTTATTTGATGCTGGACGACCTCACTCCAAGAGCCTATAGTGCCAGGGTTTGTTTTCTTGGCACTATAGGATCCCTTAAAATGTGTGCCCTGACCTGCCTATGACCTGTATAAAAGTTGGTGAATCCATTACCAACACAAACTAAAACGACTTGTTTCATTGTTATATGCACAATGAACCACAACGGTCTACAGTCTCCGGTAAGTAAGGCTCCTCTCTGCCTGCTTGCTCTGCTCCCCTCTACTTGCTCTGCTCCCCCTTAATTCAAGTTACTTGCTGTGCTCCCCTCTACTTGCTGTGCTCCCCCGTACTTGCACTGCTCTCCCGTACTTGCACTGCTCCCCCGTACTTGCACTGCTCTCTGCTCTGCCTTACTTGCTCAGCCCCCCCCTTACTTACTATGCTCCGCTTTACTTACTCAGCCCCCCGTTATTTGCTCACCCCCCTTATATACTCAGATGCCCACCCCCTTACTTGCTCACCCCACCCATATTTTCTCAGCCCCCCCATTAAATACTCAGTTGCCCACCCCCCTTATTTGCTTAGCCTCCCCCTTACTTGCTCCCCCCCCCTTATATGCTCAGCCTCAGGCCTCCCTTACTTGCTCAGCATCAGGCGCCACTTACTTGATCAGCCCCCCCCCTCCCTTATATGTTCAGCCTCCTCTACTCCTTAAATGCTTAGACTCCCCCCATCCTTATATGCTCAGCCTCCCCCTCCCTTATATGCTCAGCCTCTCCCCCCTTATATGCTCAGCCTCCCCTTTTATATGCTCAGCCTCCCCCCTTATATGCTCAGCCTCCCCCTCCCTTATATGCTCAGCCTCCCCCTCCCTTATATGTTCAGCCTCCCCCTCACCCTCCCTTATATGCTCAGCCTCCCCCCTCCCTTATATGCTCAGCCTCCCCCTCCCCCTCCCTTATATGCTCAGCCTCCCCCCTCCCTTATATGCTCAGCCTCCCCCTCCCTTATATGCTCAGCCTCTCCCTCCCTTATATGCTCACTCTCCCCCCTTCCTTTATATGCTCAGCCTCCCCCTTTATATGCTCAGCCTCCCCCGTATATGCTCAGCCTCCCCCTCCCTTTTATGCTCAGCCTCCCCCTCCCTTATATGCTCAGCCTCCTCCCCCCCCTTATATGCTCAGCCTCCCCCCTTATATGCTCATCCTCCACCCTCCCTTATATGCTCAGCCCCCCCCCTCCCTTATATGCTCAGCCTCCCCCTCATGCTCAGCCTCCCCCTCCCTTATATGCTCAGCCTCCCCCACCTCCCCCTCCCTTATTTGCTCAGCCCCCCCTTCCTTATATGCTCAGCCTCCCCCTCCCTTATATGCTCAGCCTCACCCCCCTCCCTTATATGCTCAGCCTCCCCCTCCCTTATATGCTCAGCCTCCCCCTCCCTTATATGCTCAACCTCCCCCTCCCTTATATGCTCAGCCTCCCCCCTTATATGCTCAGCCTCCCCCTTATATGCTCAGCCTCCCCTCCCTTATATGCTCAGCCTCCCTCCTTTATATGCTCAACCTCCCCCTCCCTTATATGCTCAGCCTCCCCCACCTCCCCCTCCCTTATTTGCTCAGCCCCCCCTTCCTTATATGCTCAGCCTCCCCCTCCCTTATATGCTCAGCCTCACCCCCTCCCTTATATGCTCAGCCTCCCCCTCCCTTATATGCTCAGCCTCCCCCTCCCTTATATGCTCAACCTCCCCCTCCCTTATATGCTCAGCCTCCCCCCTTATATGCTCAGCCTCCCCCTTATATGCTCAGCCTCCCCTCCCTTATATGCTCAGCCTCCCTCCTTTATATGCTCAACCTCCCCCCTCCCTTATATGCTCAGCCTCCCCCTCCCTTATATGCTCACTCTCCCCCTTCCTTTATATGCTCAGCCTCCCCCTTTATATGCTCAGCCTCCCCCGTATATGCTCAGCCTCCCCCTCCCTTTTATGCTCAGCCTCCCCCTCCCTTATATGCTCAGCCTCCTCCCCTCCCTTATATGATCAGCCTCCCCCCCTTATATGCTCAGCCTCCCCCTCCCTTATATGCTCAGCCCCCCCCTCCCTAATATGCTCAGCCTCCCCCTCATGCTCAACCTCCCCCTCCCTTATATGCTCAGCCTCACCCCCCCTCCCTTATATGCTCAGCCTCCCCCCTTATATGCTCAGCCTCCCCCTCCCTTATATGCTCAGCCTCCTCCCCTCATTTATATGCTCAGCCTCCCCCTTATATGCTCAGCCTCCCCCTTATATGCTCAGCCTCCCCTCCCTTATATGCTCAGCCTCCCCCCTTTATATGCTCAACCTCGCCCCTCCCTTATATGCTCAGCCTCCCCCTTATATGCTCAGCCTCCCCCTCCCTTATATGCTCAGCCTCCCCCTTCCTTATATGCTCAGCCTCCCCCTCCCCCTCCCTGATATGCTCAGCCTCCCCCTCCCCTTCCCTTATATGCTCAGCCTCCACCCTCCCTTATATGCTCAGCCTCCCCCTTCCTTATATGCTCAGCCTCCCCCTTCCTTATATGCTCAGCCTCCCCCTCCCCCTCCCTTATATGCTCAGCCTCCCCCTCCCCCTCCCTTATATGCTCAGCCTCCCCTCCCTTATATGATCAGCCTCCCCCTCCCTTATATGCTCACTCTCCCCCCTTCCTTTATATGCTCAGCCTCCCCCTTTATATGCTCAGCCTCCCCCGTATATGCTCAGCCTCCCCTCCCTTATATGCTCAGCCTCCCCCTCCCTTATATGCTCAGCCTCCTCCCCTCCCTTATATGATCAGCCTCCCCCTTATATGCTCAGCCTCCCCCTCCCTTATATGCTCAGCCCCCCTCCCTTATATGCTCAGCCTCCCCCACCCTTATATGCTCAGCCTCCCCCACCTCCCCCTCCCTTATATGCTCAGCCTCCTCCTTCCTTATATGCTCAGCCTCCCCCTCCCTTATATGCTCAGCCTCACCCCTTATATGCTCAGCCTCACCCCTTATATGCTCAGCCTCACCCCTTATATGCTCAGCCTCCCCCCTCCCTTATATGCTCAGCCTCCTCCCCTCCCTTATATGCTCAGCCTCCCCCCTTATATGCTCAGCCTCCCCCTTATATGCTCAGCCTCCCCTCCCTTATATGCTCAGCCTCCCCCTTTATATGCTCAACCGCCCCCTCCCTTATATGCTCATCCTCCCCCCTTTTATGCTCAGCCTCCCCCTCCCTTATATGCTCAGCCTCCCCCTTCCTTATATGCTCAGCCTCCCCCCTTCCTTATATGCTCAGCCTCCCCCTCCCCCTCCCTTATATGCTCAGCCTCCCCCTCCCCTTCCCTTATATGCTCAGCCTCCACCCTCCCTTATATGCTCAGCCTCCCCCTCCCTTATATGCTCAGCCTCCCCCTTCCTTATATGCTCAGCCTCCCCCATTCCTTATATGCTCAGCCTCCCCCTTCCTTATATGCTCAGCCTCCCCCTCCCCCTCCCTTATATGCTCAGCCTCCACCCTCCCTTATATGCTCAGCCTTCCCCCCTCCCTTATATGCTCAGCCTTCCCCCCTCCCCCTCCCTTACATGCTCAGCCTTCCCCTTCCTTATATGCTCAGCCTCCCCCCTCCCCCTCCCTTATATGCTCAGACTCCCCCCTCCCCTTATATGCTCAGCCTCCCCCCTCCCCCTCCCTTATATGCTCAGACTCCCCCTCCCCCTCCCTTATATGCTCAGCCTCCCCCTCCCCCTCCCTTATATGCTCAGACTCCCCCCTCCTTTATATGCTTAGCCTCCCCCCTTCCCTTATATGCTCAGACTCCCCCTCCCTCTCCCTTATATGCTCAGCCTCCCCCTCCCCCTCCCTCATATGCTCAGCCTCCCCCTCTCTTATATGCTCAGCCTCCCCCCTTCCTTATATGCTCAGCCTCCCCCTCCCTTATATGCTCAGCCTCCCCCCTTATATGCTCAACCTCCCCCTCCCTTATATGCTCAGCTTCCCCCTCCCTTATATGCTCAGCCTCCCCCTTCCTTATATGCTCAGCCTCCCCCCTTTCTTATATGCTCAGCCTCCCCCTCCACCTCCCTTATATGCTCAGCCTCCCCCTCCCCTTCCCTTATATGCTCAGCCTCCACCCTCCCTTATATGCTCAGCCTCCCCCCTCCCTTATATGCTCAGCCTCCCCTTCCTTATATGCTCAGCCTCCCCCATTCCTTATATGCTCAGCCTCCCCCCTTTCTTATATGCTCAGCCTCCCCTCCCCTCCCTTATATGCTCAGCCTCCCCCTCCCCCTCCCTTATATGCTCAGCCTCCACCCTCCCTTATATGCTCAGCCTTCCTCCTCCCCCTCCCTTACATGCTCAGCCTCCCCCTTCCTTATATGCTCAGCCTCCCCCTCCCCCTCCCTTATATGCTCAGACTCCCCCCTCCCCTTATATGCTCAGCCTCCCCCCTCCCCCTCCCTTATATGCTCAGACTCCCCCTCCCTTATATGCTCAGCCTCCCCCTTCCTTATATGCTCAGACTCCCCCCTCCCTTATATGCTTAGCCTCCCCTTCCCTTATATGCTCAGACTCCCCCTCCCTCTCCCTTATATGCTCAGCCTCCCCCTCCCCCTCCCTCATATGCTCAGCCTCCCCCTCTCTTATATGCTCAGCCTCCCCCCTTCCTTATATGCTCAGCCTCCCCCTCCCTTATATGCTCAGCCTCACCCCTCCCTTATATGCTCAGCCTCCCCCTCCCTTATATGCTCAGCCTCCCCCTTCCTTATATGCTCAGCCTCCCCCCCTCCCCCTCCCTTATATGCTCAGACTCCCCCCTCCCTTATATGCTCAGCCTCCCCCTCCCCCTCCCTTATATGCTCAGCCTCCCCCTGCCTCATATGCTCAGCCTCCCCCTCCCCTCCCTTCCTTATATGCTCAGCCTCCCCCTCCCCCTCCCTTATATGCTCAGACTCCCCCCCTCCCTTATATGCTCAGCCTCCCCCATCCCTTATATGCTCAGCCTCCCCCCTCCCTCTCCCTTATATGCTCAGCCTCCCCCTCCCTTATATGCTCAGCCTCCCCCTCCCCCTCTCTTATATGCTCAGCCTCCCCCCCCTTATATGCTCAGCCTCCCCCCTCCCTTACATGCTCAGCCTCCCCCCTCCCCTTCCTTATATGCTCAGCCTCCCCCCTTATATGCTCGGCCTCCCCCCTCCCCCTCCCTTATATGCTCAGCCTCCCCCCCTTATATGCTCAGCCTCCCCCTCTCCCCCTCCCTTATATGCTCAGCCTCCCCCCCCTCCCTCTCTCCCTTATATGCTCAGTCTCCCCCCTCTCCCCCTTCCTTATATGCTCAGCCTCCCTCCCCCTCCCTTATATGCTCAGCCTCAGGCCCTTTCTTACCTGCTGTGCTTTCCTCTCCTCTTCTGCTCTTCTCCTCAGTGCTCACTGCTTCCCTGCTTAGTTCTCTGCTGCTTGCTCTGACTTTCAGCCTTTCAGGGTCTTCTTTTTTCGTCCTTCTCAATCTTCTTGCTCTGCACAGTGCGGCTGCAATGTCTGCTCCTGCGCCGCTACCTCCCTCTCTATGGTTGTTCGCCTAAAGGTCACATGGTGGCGCCAGTCTGGCGGACAGCCGAGCCGCCGGAATTACAGAAACTACATCATCAGTGAAGTTCTGACAGAGAGGTGAGACTCTCCCTCGCGGCTGTCGCGGCCTGGCAATTATTTTATTTCCACTAACTCCACATGATACATAACTTTGATTTAAATTGGGGGGGTAAGAGGGGGGGGGGGGGCACAGCCTGACCTAGGGGGGGCCATGGCGCCCTCTGGCCCCCCCCCCTAGCGACGCCACTGTAAATCAGCAGCAGCTACACTGTCCCTCCTCTCACTAAGAATGCAGCTTCCGGGGGGCGGGGTCTAGCTGTCATGGAGGAAAGACGCACTTCGTGTGAGCTCCCTCAATATCTCACTTTAAGCAGCTATGAACAAGCGAATTTCACCCCAGAAGGGGATGACCCAGCAATGTTGCTCCTACCTGACCGACCCGACATGCTTAATGTAGTGTTTATGCAAACTGCAAACCATTAAATCCCTTGTCCTTACTTGATTTTTAGCTGCATGCAAGCTGATCTCTAATAGGGAAGCAGTGGCATGTATCAAAAAGAGAATTGTAAGTGAGCCTGCTACTTTTTGAATATGCAGCAAACAATGATTGTGGTTTTTATGTAATGCTACATCTGTCAGTGGCATCACTAGAGGTGGGCCAAAGGGGGCCATGTGTGGTTCAGTCACTGTGTGTGAGTCAGTGTGTGTGGGTCAGTCTCTGTGTGTGAGTCAGTGTGTATGGGTCAGTCTCTGTGTATGAGTCAGTGTGTATGGGTCAGTCTCTGTGTGTGTGGGGGAGGTGTCAGTCTGTGTGTGTATGTGTCAGTCTGTGTGTAGGGGTGGTCCATCTGTGTGTGTGTGTGTGTGTGTGTATGGGTCAGTCTGTGTGTGGGGTGGGGGTTCAGTCTGTTTGTGTGGGGGTCAGTCTGTGTATGTGTGGGGGGTCAGTCAATGTGTGTGTTTGTGTATTGGTCAGTCTGTGTGTGTGGGTGGGTCAGTTTGTGTGTGTGTATGGGTTAGTCTGTGTTTGGGGTGGGTCAGTCTGTGTGTTTGTGGGGCTGGTTAGTCTATGTGTGTGGGGGGAGTCAGTTTGTATGTGGGGGGGTCTCCATCTGTGTGTGTGTGTGGGGCTCGGTTGTAGGTGCGAACGTTCAGAATAATTGGTGTGAACATTCTAATGGGGTACCGGGGTGGCCCGTGTTCGGGAGGTGAAGGGCTCCGTTCCCACGAGTGCTCCTGAATGGTCAACAGGGAAAAATACACAACATTCATGCAAATACATGGGGAAACACAGAATGCAAAGGGGGAACCTGAAGAATAAACAGTGGGAACACAAAATACAAGGGGCAAAATATACGAATACTCAGTGGGCATGGTACTTAGTGGTCTAACGCAAATAATGCATTTCACCTGCCAGTGGGTTTCTTTACAGGACATCCAATTGTTTTTTAGGCTTTATATATTACATTTGCCATTTCTATGTGTATGAGTCAGTGTGTATGGGTCAGTCTTTGTGTGTGTGGGGGAGGTGTCAGTCTGTGTGTGTATGTGTCAGTCTGTGTGTAGGGGTGGTCCATCTGTGTGTGTGTGTGTGTGTGTGTATGGGTCAGTCTGTGTGTGGGGTGGGGGTTCAGTCTGTTTGTGTGGGGGTCAGTCTGTGTATGTGTGGGGGGTCAGTCAATGTGTGTGTTTGTGTATTGGTCAGTCTGTGTGTGTGGGTGGGTCAGTTTGTGTGTGTGTATGGGTTAGTCTGTGTTTGGGGTGGGTCAGTCTGTGTGTTTGTGGGGCTGGTTAGTCTATGTGTGTGGGGGGAGTCAGTTTGTATGTGGGGGGGTCTCCATCTGTGTGTGTGTGTGGGGCTCGGTTGTAGGTGCGAACGTTCAGAATAATTGGTGTGAACATTCTAATGGGGTACCGGGGTGGCCCGTGTTCGGGAGGTGAAGGGCTCCGTTCCCACGAGTGCTCCTGAATGGTCAACAGGGAAAAATACACAACATTCATGCAAATACATGGGGAAACACAGAATGCAAAGGGGGAACCTGAAGAATAAACAGTGGGAACACAAAATACAAGGGGCAAAATATACGAATACTCAGTGGGCATGGTACTTAGTGGTCTAACGCAAATAATGCATTTCACCTGCCAGTGGGTTTCTTTACAGGACATCCAATTGTTTTTTAGGCTTTATATATTACATTTGCCATTTCTATGTCTGCATCCTACAGTGAGTATATTAACTGCTTAACAGTTAAAAATAGATTTTCCTACTCAACTTCAAGCTTACACTGGCCATTAATTAGAGTGGTCTTTAGCTATTTACCATTGCTGAGCACATCAGTGCCTTTTAGCAGGAATGTACTTCGCAGGTTTTGCAATGCCTCCCATCATTTCATAAAACATTTCACTCTTACGTTGGCCTGGTGTTTACACATATCTTTCCTCCTAGAGTAGAGATCACCCACAACTTTTGTACTCCTTGTTAAAGTTCTTGTGCCTGAGCTGGTGATAGAATATGACTCATCAGACCAAGTAACACCTAAGCAAAATGATTATGATGCACCAGAAAGGGCATTTCAATCAGGTATTTAAAGTCAGTTGGAAAACGAGTTCTGTTTTAGACTCGGTAGTATCTGTTTTGGTTTGAGAGTTTGCTGTCTCTTTAAATAGACATTAACTGAAATGTTTCTACACATTCAGATGTATATATCACATAGCATAGTAAATTTTATTTACGGCTCCGTTGAACTATATGCAACTTACAAGCAAATTCCCTCTCCTGGCTCCAATTAGGGGAACATTGATTTTCACAAATGGTAAAAGTATTTGAATCACTTGTTATGATTTCTAATATATATAACAACCCCCGTAGCACTTACAAGCTGAGATAATTTGCTTAACACTATTACTCATAATCAGTTATAAATAAATTACACAAAGCAGTTTAAGATGGATTAAAAACAAGGTATTTCATAAATTGTGATTTCTATGACAAAAACAAAGACATTATTGTAAGTAACACACAAAAACCACTACAAATTGAAATTGAATTTCTAGTTTAATTACAGTGGTCACCCACTCATCCAAAATCAACGCTGGCTCTTATTATTGCAAATAAATGCCGTGATACCATGGTTGCAAGTCATTGTATTCCTCTAGAAAAAAACGTATTTAATTTCATTTTAGTTATTTTTTTATTTTTTTTAAACAAACATTTAAATAAAGCATACTTTCTTTAAAAATGCATAACATAAATTAAAAGTATTTTCACGGCAGGAATTGTGACATTCTTTTCCTGGCTAGGAAGGGCAGCATCGCTAAATGGTATAGTTCGCCCTGTGGTAACCAATGTTTGAAGTGGTGGTGGTGGTAGGAGTCTGTGTGTACAGAGTTTCTGCTTGAAATGCTGCACATCCGGAGACATTTGCACTTGTGTGTCGGAAACATAGCTACACCCTTGGCGCACGTGTCTTTGGCAGCCCAGAACTCAACAGATTGCTGGCAACAGACATAATTAGCTTACCCTTTGCAAGCTGATCTCTCCTTCCTCTCTCTCCACCTCTCTCTATAGCTTATATTTCTTACAAATTTTAATTTACATTTTTTTATTAAAAAAACAATAAAAAAATAATCCCGTCCCTCCCCTCACCAATCCTATGAGAAGCCTTTTATAGAACCACGCAAGGCCGTTGGTTAAGTCAGAGAGGAAGTAAAGATCAGCTCCAGGAGTTTTGCCCAGTGCTGGATTACTGGTAAATTTTTAAGTTTTTTTTTTCTTCCAATTATTAAAGGAGGGGGTGGGGGGATACATAGCTAGGATTATGCATTGTACAGGGAGTGCAGAATTATTAGGCAAATTAGTATTTTGACCACATTATCCTCTTTATGCATGTTGTCTTACTCCAAGCTGTATAGGCTCGAAAGCCTACTACCAATTAAGCATATTAGGTGATGTGCATCTCTGTAATGAGAAGGGGTGTGGTCTAATGACATCAACACCCTATATCAGGTGTGCATAATTATTAGGCAACTTCCTTTCCTTTGGCAAAATGGGTCAAAAGAAGGACTTGACAGGCTCAGAAAAGTCAAAAATAGTGAGATATCTTGCAGAGGGATGCAGCACTCTTAAAATTGCAAAGCTTCTGAAGCGTGATCATCGAACAATCAAGCATTTCATTCAAAATAGTCAACAGGGTCGCAAGAAGCGTGTGGAAACACCAAGGCGCAAAATAACTGCCCATGAACTGAGAAAAGTCAAGCGTGCAGCTGCCAAGATGCCACTTGCCACCAGTTTGGCCATATTTCAGAGCTGCAACATCACTGGAGTGCCCAAAAGCACAAGGTGTGCAATACTCAGAGACATGGCCAAGGTAAGAAAGGCTGAAAGACGACCACCACTGAACAAGACACACAAGCTGAAACGTCAAGACTGGGCCAAGAAATATCTCAAGACTGATTTTTCTAAGGTTTTATGGACTGATGAAATGAGAGTGAGTCTTGATGGGCCAGATGGATGGGCCCGTGGCTGGATTGGTAAAGGGCAGAGAGCTCCAGTCCGACTCAGACGCCAGCAAGGTGGAGGTGGAGTACTGGTTTGGGCTGGTATCATCAAAGATGAGCTTGTGGGGCCTTTTCGGGTTGAGGATGGAGTCAAGCTCAACTCCCAGTCCTACTGCCAGTTTCTGGAAGACACCTTCTTCAAGCAGTGGTACAGGAAGAAGTCTGCATCCTTCAAGAAAAACATGATTTTCATGCAGGACAATGCTCCATCACACACGTCCAAGTACTCCACAGCGTGGCTGGCAAGAAAGGGTATAAAAGAAGAAAATCTAATGACATGGCCTCCTTGTTCACCTGATCTGAACCCCTTTGAGAACCTGTGGTCCATCATCAAATGTGAGATTTACAAGGAGGGAAAACAGTACACCTCTCTGAACAGTGTCTGGGAGGCTGTGGTTGCTTCTGCACGCAATGTTGATGGTGAACAGATCAAAACACTGACAGAATCCATGGATGGCAGGCTTTTGAGTGTCCTTGCAAAGAAAGGTGGCTATATTGGTCACTGATTTGTTTTTGTTTTGTTTTTGAATGTCAGAAATGTATATTTGTGAATGTTGAGATGTTATATTGGTTTCACTGGTAAAAATAAATAATTGAAATGGGTATATATTTGTTTTTTGTTAAGTTGCCTAATAATTATGCACAGTAATAGTAACCTGCACACACAGATATCCCCCTAAAATAGCTAAAACTAAAAACAAACTAAAAACTACTTCCAAAAATATTCAGCTTTGATATTAATGAGTTTTTTGGGTTCATTGAGAACATGGTTGTTGTTCAATAATAAAATTAATCCTCAAAAATACAACTTGCCTAATAATTCTGCACTCCCTGTAGATTAAAGAGAGAGGATTTTAAAAGGGTTAAGGTAACCTTTTAAGCGTGATTAAAGCCAATAAAATGACCCGTCCCTGCCTGGTTCTGCAGTATTCTTTTTAGGCAAGGATTTTCTGTGTTTGTAAATTTGACCTTGTCAAATTATTTCTTTGTGCTGTACTGTGTTCCCAATGTGGCTGGTGGAGGATTGCTGTTTGGATAATAGGTCTTTTCTGTGTTAGCCTTCACTTTTGGAGATAGCAAAGACTAATGCATGTGCAGTAACATGCAATCATTTAAGAAGTCAGATTTGTTTAAAGGGACACTATTGTCACCAGAACAACTACAACTTAATGTAGTTGTTCTGGTCAGTAAAATCATTGTCTTTAGGCATTTTTATTTTTAACGTGCTAAGAAATTTCAGAACACTAATCTAATTTTTGTCTGACACAGATATAGATTTTATTGAAATCTTGTCAAAAAACATGACTGTTCCAATATCACCTTGAAGGTTCTTGGAGCTCCACTCTTGAGGTGCGGAAGAGTAATCAAAAGCTAACTTGTGCGGACTCTTGTTCCAAGGTGAACTTCTGTTTGGCAAGGTTCCTGATGAAGGAATACAGAGGACCATAAAGGCAAAAAATACCTTCCTACCACAAGAACAAAGGTGTCAATTTGTATCTTCATGGAAAGATAAGAGATAAAGGCTTGCACCTTTCAAGACCTCAGAATATACAGGATTGGCACATAATTCAAATTAAATAAACTACAGCATTGAGATCAGGGCTATCTTCCTCTAGATCTACCAGAGGTAGAGGATTTAGAAATACCAGCAAATCCTTCTGTATGTGTGCAGACTCCGATAGTAGCAAGTTATTGGATTCCTGGGTTCTGAAAATTCTGAGACATGGTTACAAAATAAAATTGAAAGTGCATTCAAACCTTACCAGATTCAGAAAATTACATGTAGCTATGGAAATAAATAAATGCTGCTCTTGTGTCTCAGCTTACTATTCAAACAAAAGTCATAGAAAATGTTGTATCATCAAACCTCTAAAGAGGATTCTATTTAATAACTTTTTACACTTCAAAACACTTATAGGAAGTGGAGAATCATATTGAATTCAAAGGACATAAACATATAACTCATTGAATTGTCTTCCAAAATGGAATTAGAATAGTATCATACCTTCATTAAGAAGGTGGATTGTCTCACCTCATTGGACCTCAAGGATGCATATTACCAAACCAAATTCCCATCAATCCAGAACATTGGAAACATCTGTAGTTCAGTATCTTGGAACACTTTTTCTAGTTTTGAGGTCTTCCTTTTGGACTGTGGTCCCATGAACATTTCTAAAGATTCTAATAATGCAAGTTTTGCTTTTGATACAGCAGAAACTGTACATCTTAATCTATCTGGACGACTTCTTTATTGTGGCTGTTTCAACCTAGATGGCAAAGTGACACACAAAATAGGTTACAGAGTGTCTCCAGAACCATGAGTGGATGCAAAATCAGAAAAATAGTGTTTTAGAACTGTTACACAAGGCACTTCTTCTCAATGTTCTTGGTACATTTTTAGCTATACTGAGGTGGTTTCTCCCCATAATTCTAACTGTTACTGTGAAATTCATGCATGTTCACACCCTAATGCCACAATCATGCTATTAATGATTTACATTGTATGTCAGACTGTATAACTCAAAGTGAATTCCAAATGAATTTCAAATTTCAGGTGAAGATAGCTGAACTGGAGATAATATCTATGTCAGCCATGCTTTAAGTTCATCTACTCTGGTATTAAATTTGAAATTTATTTTAAATTCTCACTTTTACCCTGCGTGCCTCATCAGTGTGGCGTGTAATTTAAATTAAAATCAAGAAACAACATTTAGCATTTAAAAAATAAATAAAAGCAGTAGTGTCGAACATGACTTACATTTAATTTGCTACTAAATCAAAAACCGTACAAGAGAGTGTGTTTCTAAGCAGTTCTCTTGCATCTCATTATAAAAAAAAAGAAAGAAAGATATTAATAATACTTGCAATGCTCAATCTTCTGAACTATCCCTGGTTGAACGTTATAAGAGGAAGTGAATATATATTTTATTCTTATGTTCTATGACTCACCTTGATTTATAAATAAATGCACCCAATGGTTTGAATATATTTGCATGGGAACCATTTGAAGCATTAGGAGCCGTGTAAAGAATGACTGATGGTGTCTGGATTTTATTATATAAAACTTTAGCTATAATTATACTTAATATTTTGCACTTAAATGCACTTTGTATTGGTTAAACTGATTCTTATATGGTCCTCAAATGAACATCTTAGAATGGTCTATTGTTTATTATTCAGGAAATTGCCATACTCATATTAAATCCCATGCAATATTAATTTGTTTATTGTAATCATGATATTACTGTGATCCTTCAGTTTTCCAGAACAAATGTGTTTGTAGCTAGAAGGTTTTCAGACGTTAAATGTTTTTTGCAAAGTGCTCTGAGTGTACAATTACATTTACTCTCAGAAGTTTAACCATTAAGTTAATTCTTGATCTTATAATCAAACCAAAACGAATGTTAGGTTGCTGTATTTTAAAAAATGTTTTATGCAAGAGTTTTACATGTAGATTCTTTGCTGCTATCTGGAGGAAAAAAAGTCAGCAAGATTTTTTTGTGGGGGTTTTGGTAGGAGTGGTGGGTGGGGGGAGTTGTAAGTCTGCACATTAGTCAGTAGTTTTCTGGCCTTATTAAAGAGTCACTCCAGACCTCTAAAGCATGAGGGTATGCCTAATAAAGAAGTTACCATGTTTTTAGAACATGTTAATGTTTCTTATCCCATTCATAATGTTAGAACATTCTATGCCGTCCTCCACAGAGTTGACTTTAACCCCTTAAGGACACATGACGTGTGACATGTCATGATTCCCTTTTATTCCAGAAGTTTGGTCCTTAAGGGGTTAAAGGACCACTAAAGTGCCAGGAAAACATACTCGTACATACACCCCCTCCCGCCGGGCTCTGGGGAGAGGAAAAGGGTTAAAACTTACCTTTCTCCAGCGCCGGGCGGGGAGCTCTTCTCCTCCTCTCCTCCTCCTCTCCTCCCATTCGGCTGAATGCGCATGCGCGGCAAGAGCTGCGCGCACATTCAGCCGGTCTCATAGGAAAGCATTAATGCTTTCCTATAGACGCTTGCGTGCTCTCACTGTGATTTTCACAGTGAGAATCACGCAAGCGCCTCTAGCGGCTGTCAATGAGACAGCCACTAGAGGATTTGGGGGAAGGCTTAACCCATTAATAAACATAGCAGTTTCTCTGAAACTGCTATGTTTATAAAAAAAATGGGTTAACCCTAGCTGGACTTGGCACCCAGACCACTTCATTAAGCTGAAGTGGTCTGGGTGCCTAGAGTGGTCCTTTAATGCAGTTAGGACAGCATGGAACTCTCCTAACATTTTTGTGTGAGGAGGGTTAAATAAATTTCTGCTCACAAAAGGGGTCACATGTATAAATCTAAAGGGAACTGGAGGCACTTCCAGCACATGAACTTCTCACCATTGCATGTTCTGGGTATGCCCCCTCCAATTCTCTTTTCTCTGTGTATATTTGGAATCCAAGACAGATTTATCTTGAGTTGAGCACACCGGGGGGCGGAGCCAAGCAGCCGAGCTGAACAGTCGCATGTCAAAAGAGCTCCCGCATCTTCGGGCCAAAAATCACCCTTTACATATGATTGCACCCGTTTTGGGCTCCTCTCGAGGTCCAGCGGCGACAACGTAACACGATGGGGCGCAAGAGCAAGAAAATAAAACCTGAAAAACCGAGGCAGGGACCTACGATTGCGGATCTCCTGCAACAGACACACGAGGCCCGTAGGCCCAAGATGGCCGCCTATCCGGAAAACTATTCCGACTTATCTGATGACTTCTCCTCAGGGGAAGATGCAGCAGACTTCACACCCTTGCAGAGACCTAACCCAACCGTCCAAAAGGCGGATACCTCACCGGTAACAACAGAGGTACTGAAGGCGCTTCTCGCAGACCTCCAAGGGAACATCCACGCGGATGTAGCCTCACTCCGCAACGACATACAGGGCCTGACAGGCCGCATGGGAGCATTAGAGACTGCCTCCACTCTCTGCTCGGACCAACTAACCTCTCTACAGCAGGAGGTTATAAGCTTACAGAAAAAGAATGCCGAACATGAACAACGTTTCTCGTCGTTAGAGGATATACGCCGAGCCAACAACATAAAAATACGGGGCATACCGGAGACTACCCCACAGGCCGAACTACCACACCTCCTCAGGCGTTTGCTGGTGGCCCTACTGTCACAACGTCAGGCAAAAGCACTTACCATAGACGGCTTCTTTCGAGCACCGACCTCGGCCCCAGCGGCAGCACCAAGGGACCTGATTGTCCGGTTCCAGCAAAGCTCAGCTAAAACTGCTGTCCTGGCGGCAGCTAGAAATCATTCCCCCTACAAATTTGAATCCATGGAACTATCTATGTACGCAGATCTCACTGGGGGCACCTTGGCCTGGAGAAGGCTGCTCAGACCACTCACGACACTCCTGCAGAACCGTGGATTAAAATATAAATGGCACCAGACCCGCAAATTGATGATACTGCATGGAGATTCCACATACGAAGTACGAGACCTCCAGGAAGCTGCAACGCTACTCCCCACACTGGGACTCCCCCAGGACGCTCTGACTAACACCCTGGCACAAGCCACATCCAAACAGGCACACAGGTGGAATCCTGACAGAGTGACACCCTTCATCCCCCGCGGTCCCACGAATGGCCAGATCGAGACAGTGACTACCTGAGCCGAGATATGCGGGACTTAATTGTTTTATAATTGTTTTATAATTGTTTTATATTTATATGTTTTACAGCCGCAGTTAAGCTAGTAGGCTGCTACAGATATTGGCATGTTAGCCACACTCCTTTTAATAAGAAGGTCTACCGACCACTTTGCCTCCCCCCCCCCACCCGTCTACAGCCCAGTACTCCCATAGATCACGAGTCTGTCATTAACGGGCGTAATTAACACAAGAGATAGACATGATAACCCATACAAGAAATCACTGGTAACATTTCAATGGCGAATAAAAGCCAGTAATACTCGTAGAGATACCCACACCATCCAGGTTGAGGAATCAGATTACCTGTCTATCCCCAGTAGTGCCTTGGAACCTCACCACTTTATTATACCTTGTTATTTTATTTTATGTATATCTTACTCCACCAGGGAAAAGTAAACGCATTTCTGTAATTTGCATACATAAACGTCTGTACCCTTGCGCAATATTGCACGGAATATAGCAGCAAACGTTCCCTATGAGCATGCTAGTGGGACATTTTTCTGACCAATGTATGAGACAAAGCTAGCCTAGACCAGAATAATGTTACTAACTTTCTTTAAAAAAAAAAAATGTGCCTAGCCTCTAATACCACATGTTTACAATCCTTTACTTTATGCTCTGTGTACGACAACCGTTGTGGTTACGCACACATGTTTGTTATACTCATGCACAACTTAAATAAAGAATAAAAAAAAAATAAAAAAAAAATAAAAGAGTTGAGCACACCGCTCCTCCACTACGGGTGCCCCTTTGGAGGTGACCTCAGGAAGCATACATTTGCGGACAGTCACTGGAAGCAAGAAATAGGGGGAAGGGCTGCGCCACAAAACGTCAGTGTATAAATAGTCCAAGTAAAAAAAGGAAAGAAAGTCTTATCTGGAACAGGTCCAATAGGGGACGTAGGGTCTATAGATGTTGGTCCGGAGCGGATATCCTCTTTCTCCTCCTTCTTAGGGATTCACTCAGATATAGGGAAAAATAGAGAAAAAAAAAAGTAGTGCAATACGTCTGATAAAGAGATACAACAGTCTAAAAGCTGGTATAGAACTCACATGTGGAGGAGCTGTAACTCGCTCTAGTATGAAAGGCGTGCAGCTGTACAATCCCCGCTTATGGGATATATGGGAGGTTCCTCCGTCAGTGGTCAAATATATAAAAAAAAGGAGACAACAAATAGTGCTCACTGGGTAAAATCCACGGATAAAAGAGAAATAAAAATAATACTCACAAGAATGGAGCAGACCAACTGCTCCTTGATGATAGCGTTGGTGGTATTATCCCCACCTAGGGATTGCTTGGGGTCCAAAATGATGCCAGGTAACAAACAGGTATAAAACAGTGCTCAGTGTATTAAAAAGATAGATGGTACCAGTAAAAAAAGTGACCAAATAATCTTTAATATAAATAAAATACACAGTAAAATTCCACATACGCGTTTCGCCAATACGGCTTTATCAATATGGAAAAAGAACCTGATACATGGCAAGGTAAAGTTTAAATAGCAATTCAGATAATTAAAATTGGCGCCAAAAATTAGGAATAGCCAATCAAAATTAAAATAATGTGCAGTAATAAAATAACATATTAAAATAAACTGATTGTATACAGCATACATTGCAATAGGCTCTATGAGCCTTATAAAATATCAATATTAGAAAAACGGAGGTTAAATAGAATAAAAGTACATTTTGTAATACGGTCATGTGACCGGCAAGCGGCCGCAAGGGATTCTGGGGCTTGGAGTTTATGGACGTCGGCAAGCACTGCGCAGCTGCCGGCGTCTGTGTAGGGAGGTTGGAATTAGACGTCGGCTCGCATGCAGTTGCGGCCGGCGTCTGACGAATCGAAACACACTATGGTGTGACGACAGCTCGCGTGTAGCTGCGGCCGTCGTCAAGGAGACCTGAATAAATAGTAAAACCGACGGCTGGCACAAAGCTGCAGCCGTCGTCTTGGAAACCAGTAAAACTTCACGATCACAGGGAAATGTGATCGGTAAAACGGGGAGAAGGCTATGTGTCTGATATACTGAAAAGTATCATCAGACATTAGCCCAATATAATTAAACAATAAAATGAATATATAAATAACCACATAACGAAATATAATGAATAAATGCACCACAGAAATGACCAGTTAAATAAACAGTATAAAATATTGGTACAATCATATTGGGAAAATATGGTAAAACCTGCAAAGCTTTATAAGCAGAAATAGTAAAAGGCAGAATAAAAGGCATAAGATTACAAGAAATTATATAAATCGAAATCAACATTTAAACCATGAGGTGTGAGAGTTTGGAGTGTGTACACCCACTCCATTTCGGTTTTTCCTAGGATGTTTTTAATATTCCCACCTCTCCATGGAATAGTAAATTTTTTTATTCCAATACACTTTAATAATCTAGGGTCTCTATTATGTTTAATGAAGTGTTTGGATACTGAATGATTTAATTATCCATTTTTAATGTTTCTGCAATGTTCGCTTAATCGCGTTTTCAGGCACCTTGTGGTCATTCCAACATATTGGAGGCCACAAGGGCACTCGAGCAGATAGATAACATTTTTAGTTGCACAATTAATAAAATCATTAATTTTGTAAACATGATTTGTCATTTTGGAAGTAAATTGGGTGACTTTATTGGGAACTGTGGGGTCCGTGCTTCTACACACTATACACATTTTGCATTTGCAAAAACCTTTGATCTGTGGAAAAAAAGAGGGTGCATGTGTTGCTTCTCTCGTAAAATTCTTAGTTAGTATTGATTTAAAGTTTGGAGCTCCCCTAAAAACTATATTCGGACGTTCTGGTAAAATCTTTTGAAGAGTTTCATCCTGTTTTAAAATATGCCAGTGTTTCTTAATGATTTTTTTTATATTATTACTTTTATTGTTATAATTAAAAATGATAGGCAGGGGCATAGGATTATCTGTATTTTTTAACTTATATTGTAAAAGTTCATTTCTATCTTTATTCTGGATATTTTCAATGGTATCCATAAGCTCTGTTTCAGAATAATTTTTCTCAATGAATTTGTCTTTTAGAAGATTTGCTTGCATATTAAAATCACTTATTTCAGAGCAGTTCCTTCGGAGTCTTAATATTTGGCTCTTGGGGGCACTATCGAGCCAGGGTTGGTAGTGCCAACTGGTTTTGTCTATGGCAGTGTTGACACAGACTTTTTTAAAAAATGTTTTCGTATGTATTTTACCATTTTTTATAAAAATATTCAGATCTAAAAAATTAATATGTTCCCTACTATACTCATAGGTTAAAATAATACCTCTGTTATTAATGTTAAGATTATCCATAAAAGAGTTAAGATCATCCTCAGAACCTTCCCAAATAAAAAAGAGGTCTTTGACAACACAAATACGAATACTGGCATTTTTAACCTCTCACAAAAAATTTTAACTAGTGCACAGATATCAGTTTTAACTAAAGGTTTTAAATTTGCCCCAACCAATTCTTTTAAACCTTTCGAAGCCTTTCTTGACGTTAATAAATTTGTCCGGAAAGCGACTCTTAAAAGATTTTTTATAGAAAAAAATGAAGAGAATTCTATTTTAAATACGACCCCATTCCCTTCCACATCACCACAGCCTAATTCAATAATCAACACACAACTTAGAGAAAAATCCACTTTTTATCCTGCCCATTTTAAATCTGCTCCCCTCACCATGTTTGAGAAATTAGTGGTAAAGGACTTAGAAAAAATTAAGAATAATAAATATGATCCCCAAAATCTCACTCATTCTGAAAAACTGGCAATAAGGGAACTTCAAGAAGATAAAGATATCGTGATCAAGCCAGCTGACAAAGGAGGTGGGATTGTCATATTATCCAGTCAAATGTATATTGAAGAGGCACACAGACAACTAAATGATACTAATGTGTACGAAAAACTTTTGTCAGACCCAACTGCTCAAACACAAATTATTTTAACTCAATTTTTAAACAAAGGCTTAAATTTAGGGATTTTAAATAAACACGAATTTAATTTTTTAAACAAAAAATTCCCGGTAATACCTGTTATATACTTTCTCCCTAAAATTCATAAAAACGAAACCTCCCCACCAGGGAGACCTATTGTGTCCGGCATAGGCTCCCTCCTATGAAATCTGTCACAATATATAGACACCCTTTTACAACCATCCGTTAAACTTATGAGATCGTATCTTCAAGACTCTATGGCTCTTTTAAAGTTCCTAAATAATTTTATATGGAAACCCAGTTTTATACTAGTTACATGTGATGTGCAGTCATTGTATACCATTATACCTCATGAGATAGGTTGTGAAGCCATCAAAGATATCTTAACAAAAGAAGGTAAAATTGCTGGTACACAAATTGATTTTATATTAGAAGGTATTAACATCATTTTAAAAAATAATAATTTCTGGTTTTTAAATTCCTTTTATTTACAAAAAAGAGGGACTACAATGGGTACTAGGTTCGCTCCCAGCTATGCTAACTTATTTATGGCCAACTGGGAGTCTGAAGCTATTTTTAGTGATCATGCCTGGAGAGCGAACCTGGTCTCATTTTTTAGATATATTGATGACCTCTTTTTTATTTGGGAAGGTTCTGAGGATGATCTTAACTCTTTTATGGATAATCTTAACATTAATAACAGAGGTATTATTTTAACCTATGAGTATAGTAGGGAACATATTAATTTTTTAGATCTGAATATTTTTATAAAAAATGGTAAAATACATACGAAAACATTTTTTAAAAAAGTCTGTGTCAACACTGCCATAGACAAAACCAGTTGCCACTACCAACCCTGGCTCGATAGTGCCCCCAAGAGCCAAATATTAAGACTCCGAAGGAACTGCTCTGAAATAAGTGATTTTAATATGCAAGCAAATCTTCTAAAAGACAAATTCATTGAGAAAAATTATTCTGAAACAGAGCTTATGGATACCATTGAAAATATCCAGAATAAAGATAGAAATGAACTTTTACAATATAAGTTAAAAAATACAGATAATCCTATGCCCATGCCTATCATTTTTAATTATAACAATAAAAGTAATAATATAAAAAAAATCATTAAGAAACACTGGCATATTTTAAAACAGGCTGAAACTCTTCAAAAGATTTTACCAGAACGTCCGAATATAGTTTTTAGGGGAGCTCCAAACTTTAAATCAATACTAACTAAGAATTTTACGAGAGAAGCAACACATGAACCCTCTTTTTTTCCACAGATCAAAGGTTTTTGCAAATGCAAAATGTGTATAGTGTGTAGAAGCACGGACCCCACAGTTCCCAATAAATCACCCAATTTACTTCCAAAATGACAAATCATGTTTACTAAATTAATGATTTTATTAATTGTGCAACTAAAAATGTTATCTATCTGCTCGAGTGCCCTTGTGGCCTCCAATATGTTGGAATGACCACAAGGTGCCTGAAAACGCGACTTAAGCGAACATTGCAGAAACATTAAAAATGGATACTTAAATCATTCAGTATCCAAACACTTCATTAAACATAATAGAGACCCTAGATTATTAAAGTGTATTGGAATAAAAAAATGTACTATTCCATGGAGAGGTGGGAATATTAAAAACATGCTAGGAAAAACCGAAATGGAGTGGGTGTACACACTCCAAACTCTCACACCTCATGGTTTAAATGTTGATTTCGATTTATATAATTTCTTGTAATCTTATGCCTTTTATTCTGCCTTTTACTATTTCTGCTTATATAGCTTTGCAGGTTTTACCATATTTTCCCAATATGATTGTACCAATATTTTATACTGTTTATTTAACTGGTCATTTCTGTGGTGCAATTATTCATTATATTTCGTTATGTGGTTATTTATATATTCATTTTATTGTTTAATTATATTGGGCTAATGTCTGATGATACTTTTCAGTATATCAGACACATAGCCTTCTCCCCGTTTTACCGATCACATTTCCCTGTGATCGTGAAGTTTTACTGGTTTCCTAGACGACGGCTGCAGCTTTGTGCCAGCCGTCGGTTTTACTATTTATTCAGGTCTCCTTGACGACGGCCGCAGCTACACGCGAGCCGTCGTCACACCATAGTGTGTTTCGATTCGTCAGACGCCGGCCGCAACTGCATGCGAGCCGACGTCTAATTCCAACCTCCCTACACAGACGCCGGCAGCTGCGCAGTGCTTGCCGACGTCCATAAACTCCAAGCCCCAGAATCACTTGCGGCCGCTTGCCGGTCACATGACCGTATTACAAAATGTACTTTTATTCTATTTAACCTCCGTTTTTCTAATATTGATATTTTATAAGGCTCATAGAGCCTATTGCAATGTATGCTGTATACAATCAGTTTATTTTAATATGTTATTTTATTACTGCACATTATTTTAATTTTGATTGGCTATTCCTAATTTTTGGCGCCAATTTTAATTATCTGAATTGCTATTTAAACTTTACCTTGCCAGGTATCAGGTTCTTTTTCCATATTGATAAAGCCGTATTGGCGAAACGCGTAAGTGGAATTTTACTGTGTATTTTATTATATTAAAGATTATTTGGTCACTTTTTTTACTGGTACCATCTATCTTTTTAATACACTGAGCACTGTTTTATACCTGTTTGTTACCTGGCATCATTTTGGACCCCAAGCAATCCCTAGGTGGGGATAATACCACCAACGCTATCATCAAGGAGCAGTTGGTCTGCTCCATTCTTGTGAGTATTATTTTTATTTCTCTTTTATCCGTGGATTTTACCCAGTGAGCACTATTTGTTGTCTCCTTTTTTTTATATATATTTGACCACTGACGGAGGAACCTCCCATATATCCCATAAGCGGGGATTGTACCGCTGCACGCCTTTCATACTAGAGCGAGTTACAGCTCCTCCACATGTGAGTTCTATACCAGCTTTTAGACTGTTGTATCTCTTTATCAGACGTATTGCACTACTTTTTTTTTTCTCTATTTTTCCCTATATCTGAGTGAATCCCTAAGAAGGAGGAGAAAGAGGATATCCGCTCCGGACCAACATCTATAGACCCTACGTCCCCTATTGGACCTGTTCCAGATAAGACTTTCTTTCCTTTTTTTACTTGGACTATTTATACACTGACGTTTTGTGGCGCAGCCCTTCCCCCTATTTCTTGTATCCGCCATCTGTTTAAGGTTTTTTTTGAGAGATCCCCTTATAGGGTTGCTGCCTTTTGGGTATTTAGCGCTTACTCTTATTTTCTGTAGTCACTGGAAGCAGTTTGAGCAGTAACTATTGCAGTTAGCAAGTTTATCTCTCAAGCTAAAATAAGTGTAGGACTCACCAATATTGGGGTACTGTGACATAGTAGTGGGCTTTAAATGATATGGCCCTATGGCGTAATGGAATCACCATATTTGTTTACAAGTAGTTTTGTAAAAGTAAAAACGGTATTTGTTTGTGTGCACACTGTTCCTTAATCTGTATTTAGGGTTACATGTTGGTTAATGCTGGTTAAGGGCTAATGTTTTAGGTGCAATGGATGTGTAAAAAAAATAATTATAAGCAAAAATGTGAAATTTATTTTTTACCTATTCTTAACATTGTTTTCACACTTATTGTTGTGTCTAGGTATACATATAGGATATCAAAAGAAAGGCATTTCTGTCCTTTAAAAACAATCTATAATGGGGCGGAACTAAACCACAGAGTCGAATGAACGTCATTCACCACGGCTCCCAAAACTTGATGGACGATCCGTAGAAAATCGGAGGTGCATCGACCTGTGAAATAGAGAGCCACGGCAACCGGGCACATAGGGCTACCCACCGATGCCCTTTCTGTACACACAAACAGGTAAAAAAGCATGCCACATATCCCAGGCCTACCTCGACCTCCCTCCCGTACCCCACTTACCAGTGGTGTTCTTTCTGGGTCTTGAAGACTGGTCCTGACAGCCGGCAGACCCACAGCAACCCCATGGCACCAACATGGAGAGACGCTCACAGAAGCCACAGGCTGGTACACCCAGGGATTCCCGAGATATAGGGGCCCTGCTGCACATGCTCGGACCAGCAGTCAGACGGACACAGGGCAGAGCGGAGATCCAAGTC
Organism: Pelobates fuscus; assembly: GCF_036172605.1. NCBI lineage: Eukaryota > Metazoa > Chordata > Amphibia > Anura > Pelobatidae > Pelobates > Pelobates fuscus. The sequence goes on along the minus strand of NC_086320.1, from coordinate 327,720,956 downwards.
ACCCAGCAACCAGCAAGCAGAAGGGGAAGACTCGGCTCCATCCCCAGCCACGAAAAAGGATATCAGGCAATTACTGCAGGAAATTAAGCAGTTGTTTGATGCTGTAATAAACCTGGCAAGAACAGAAACGCAAGCAGTGACAGCATGGGTGCAGGCCTCTGAAAAGGACATTTTAGACCTCATACAAGAAGTGAAAAGCATGGGGGAAACCCTGAGACACTTACAATCTGAAAACACAGTCTTTCAATAAACACTAGATGCCATGGAAGACAGCAGTAGGTGTACGAACATCAGAATTCGTGGAATCCCAGACATAATTGAGCCAACCAAATTGCCACAGTTCCTAAGACGGCTCACAGCCGTACTGCTGCCACACACGCAAGTCAAGAAGCTTGAGTTTGAAAGGCATTTTCGTATAAACTAGGTCAAACGGGCACCCACAACGGCACCAACAGACCTCATAGTCCGCTGACATTCCACGTCTGACAAACGCCGCATTTCAGGCAGCAGTAAGGGGCAAGAAACCATTAGACTTTGAATCATCACAACTCACCTTTTTCCAAGACATCACCCGGAACACTCTACTCTGGAGAAAGTCCTTGGGAGAAGTGACTGCACGACTGAGAGCGAATGTGGAGTACAAATGGCTACTACCAATACCCTTGGCAGTTATCCAAGGAGACAATGTCCTGAAACTCTCCACTGCGTCAGAGGCCTCGACCTTCCTCCAAAAACTTGGACTATCACTGAGCACCCCAACACCGGAGATACCATCAACCTCCCATGGATGGGATTCAGAAATAACTGTTCCATTCATCCCCAGGAGTAGTAGGAGACAGGAGGCAGTGACCTGAAAATGCCACATAATGCATACTATCTGTTTCCATGTTCTTATGTTCTCCTCTCTAAGCTAACCCTGCTGTTCTCTTTACTCCAAGTTTGGCTACTTTTTCCCCTTAACTTGCTGCTAAGTGCTAAGACCTCTTAAATGGGCCATGATGAACCCCCCATGACCACCTTAGGTTAGGGGTCGACAATACAACCTCTGCTAACGCTCTATCAAGGACTCTAGGCCTCAAAAGTGGCATGAAAGCCATCTTCTAACGGGACGACCTACAAAGCCTACCTACCACTCTAAGCCCTCCCCCCCCCCAATCATCAGAGGGGTGTGACACCCAACAACCCACAGGAACACAAAATCAAACACACACTTGCCTTACTCATTACAACCCTAATCCACCCATGGGCACCCATATCACGGGCAGACTCGCCTTGCTTGAAAAAGAAAAAAAGTGCACACACACTCCCCCTGTTTTATCCTCGACTGTAATATTACATGCGGTTTCTTTCTGACATAGAGCATTCATCCTAGCAGCTGGACAATAATACTATGCTTGTTACCGATTACTTATCTCTACGCTTTATTAACATGTACAATGTGTGAACAAGTCATGACATGTGCTACTGTAAATGCCTTTGATCATCCAGACTACTATGTTGTAGCATCCTAAGTTTGCATGTGCCAACCTAAATGTACTGAAAAATAAAGAATTTAATTTAAAAAAACAAAACAATCTATAATATATATGGGTGCACTTAAAGTGAAAAAAAACTAAATTACAGTGGAGCAAGCACAAATATTGTTTTTTTTTTTTTATTCAGAACTTGGATGGTTGATTCCAAACAGAATATTAACTTTTGATATTCATAAGCTTTGAGATGCCAAGTGATTATGAAACCCTTGGTGATATAAGGGGCGATGCTACACTGGAAATATGAAGCTCTGTTGGCAACTTACATACTTTGACTCTGCTTTAGTAATTCCAACTGTTACCAGTGCTTGGTGGCTGTGATAGGCTCAGAGAGTTGAGCTGATGAAGCATAAGACTGACTGGGCGGCAGAGAGGGTCTAGACATATGGATTCCTGTGGATCATTATTCAGTTTTAAAACATTTAATAATGGTTCATTCTGAAGAGCAGGATGGCATTAGTTGACCAGTTTTGTATCATATTGTGTATCAGGCTGAATCATGCATGGTCAGGGCTGGATTTTCCATTCGGCAGAGTAGACACTCTAGTAATGATGATAATTATATAAAGACTTTTTTATGCCTGAAATATGTTTAATATATTCATTAATGTCACTGTAACAGAGAAATAATAATTAGAGTTACATTTACAGTAAGGTTAGGAAATCCATAATTACAAAATGTAGGGTTAGTATTAGAGGTATTGATAAATAGAACTAATTCCATAGATAACTATTAATATAATAAAATAATTTGCATTGTAACTCTAACTCCTATATCTATGGTTGTTTTATGTCAGTCCCTAAGCCTAGTAAAATTAGTATTACTACAATAAATTAATACATATAACATTATTATATTATCTTAATTGTCCCAAGATTACTCTTCCTAAAGCAGCACCACTGTTCTTGGGTTATTGCATTTCACAATATGAGATAAATCATTTGCATCACTGTATGCAAAGCTTAGAATTGTGCTCAATTATGTCTAACTAAAAATATAGTCATCCTATTTTTTGCTGATCTCGGTAATACAAACTATAGTATGTTTGCAATGGAAAACTTGAATAACGTAACATTTTAATGTAAGTCTTTTGAATCTGCTATATGGTTTGTGTCACAGCAGGTGAGGACTGTGGTACGTAAAACTCAAACCCAGATAGGAACAGAAGACAAAACAAACCGTAGAGTGGTCAGGCTCAAGCGGAAGAATACTCAGAATACAAGCCAAAGGGCAGGAGAAGCCAAAATAAACAGAATAATCAACAGGTAACAAGGTTCAACACCCAAAGGTAATGGCAAAAGCGTAACTAGAAATCAATGGGCACCGGTGCGAAAATTGCCCCAGGCCCTCCCCCATGTGTCTCAATCCTTCCCACATGTATCTTTTCACCCCAGCCCTTCCACGTGTCTTATTCCTCCCCTAACCCTTCCATGTGTCTCATTCTCCCCCCCTCCAGCCCCTTAATGTGTCTCATTCTCACCCAAGTCTCAACAATAGTGACACAGCAAAGATCATGCAAACATCTTCAGATTTTAATAATGATGCAGATTAAGGCAACCCAAATTCGTGTTCATACGGGTATAGAGTTCTTCATCAAAATTGACACCGCTCAAAAGGGAGTGATCTGTCCACCTCTCATTATTTAATTATTTTAAAGTCCTTTATCTGATGCCCATGGGAGGGGAATGGGCGGAAGTTCCCCCAGTTTTTTAGCAGGCCCCATGGGATGGGGACTTTCTCGTGACTGCCCAGTCACTAGTTTTTACGCTTACTAGACGTGCCTCCACTTGTCGCATGGCAGGTGGGGGCATAAGGGAGGTCTTCAACCTCCATTATATTATTAATGGTTACAAGCGATGGGAAACTGCCACATGGTTAATGTTGTCAACTCTCTTAACACTAAGGGATATACAATTATTAGCCGCTGGCAGGCCTGGCACAGAGAATAACGGTCGTCTGAAATTCAATGATCTAGCCAAAACAAATAGTCATGTGTGTGAAAGTTGGTCAACATAAAATAAATTTTTTTGATTCGACCACATGACCAAAAACACTAATTTTAACTCTGCATATGTCTATTAATTTTCCTTGCATTGACTAGATAGTCGACATGATGTAGTTGTAGTTTTGTTTGTTTTTTAGTTGGATATTATCACATTTAGTGGACTTGTGGACAATAGGAATTGCTGCAAGGTAAACATCATTTTGTTTTGTTGCACTTTGGGCACTTCAATTACTGTGTAATTGAAACATAATATTGTAATTCTTAAATTAAGTTTCATGTTTGTTGTGGTTAGGATGAGGATATAACATTAACGCTATAACGTTAGCAACGTTTTTATAAAATGCATTTGTAAAAAGCAGCCAGAATCACGAATAAAAAAAAAATAGAGATCAGCGTAGTTCATTCATGAACGTCTAGACAAATATTTCACATCTGTGTAATGAAATATAATACACTTGTTTGTTATTCACTCAGTTTATAATTATTTGGAATTACATACCCATTCGGATTCCCACAGGATTTTACTTAACTTTCATGTATTCAAAAAATTTACAATATTTTTCATTTCATTGACTAACCAGTGAAATAGAAAATCAAAATTGAAAATGAATATCAAGTTATAAGGCTTAGTTCAAAATAACTATTAGAACCATTTATTTTGGCACATGTTCACAATTTGGCTTTGAGGTCACAATTATCACTGTTTAGTACATTTGTTTTGTTGACACATAAATATCCTGTTCAGATGAATATCATTTTTTTTTATGTATAACTAATAATCTTACATGTATAAAATATACTAAATAATGCATATCAAGTAAGAGGTTTCATCACAAAAATCACAATTTAAAAGTGAATAAAAAACTTCTATAAGTATAATGAAAGGTGAGTGTACTCAGTACCCACCGTAAAACCAATAAGATCTAGAAATAAAAGGTCTGTCTGGAAACATATAAAAGGTATCAAATACATAAAAACAAATTAAAAGTTTCAAAGATTTAATCGTTTGCCACTAAAAAAAAATAAGTATCAATCCAGCAGTCCAGTTGGGGCCACTACAGTATTACATAACATGAAGCAGCATATAGTAGCTTCAATCTGGCTGTAATCGGGAAAAAAACAAAGCTTAAATACTAAACATGAAGAACACTACATGCGTAGAATAGACACACATATAGAATTAAAAATGATAGTAAATTAAACAACAAAAGGAAACCAATATAAAAAATGAAAAGTAGCATAAAATAAAAAAAATAATCTTTTAGCAAAAATAAATACAGAGAATGCTGTCCCCAAAGTACCTGACCATGGGGGTGGGGGTGGGGTGGTGGGGCAATATATATATATATATAGGAATGTTATGTATTTATCTAGTCAAACACATGATTTGATGTCTTCCTTTTTGCTTCTGTGGGAATTATTTGGAATTACTGGAGATTTGTATGCCATTAATATGTCCTCTATTGTTCATTTGAGGGTTTTATGCGTAGCTTTCTGTTTTTGTGTTGGCTGTGTCGTTACGTTGGTTGATGTTTTTGTTACAATACTGCAATCTTTGAGGAATCCCCACTGTGTCACTGCACACAAAAGACCCAATAATAGCTTATGGATTCACAATGGATAAAAGGGGGAGGATAAAATATTCATTAAACAATACAAGGAAGCATCAAGTCCTGAAAAGCATCTAACTGGTAATGATTTTTCTAACAAATTTTTAATGACAAGCTGTAACGGACCGTTTCACTTACAAGAGGATAAAACCCAGTTTAGGCGATAATCCCCTTTCCAGATGCACAGGCAGCTACTGCAAACACCATTCTCCCGACTGGAGACACACGAACACTGAATGCGAGAAACCTTTTAAATTCTCCCAAGCATATGAATGCTGTAGACCATTGAATAGGAACCATACGAATAGGCTTGTACTCCTAGCAGTCAACTGGAACAGCATGCAATAAATCCTTCCCCCCAATAATGAGACGACACATCACTTTGAGGGTAAAACAGGAACTCTGGACTGGCTCATCCAGCCTGGCTTTTATTTCCATTTCACACATACAGGCCACACCCAGGGGGAGGCATAAAATAACCAATCCGAGATATGGTACAACCCACACATGCCCTCCCCTTAGCCTGAGAGATAATCCACTTATTATACAGTTTAAAACATAACTTTTACACAATATCTATAACTTCAAAACCATACATCACATTCACATACAAATCACATATTCAGACTCAGCATACTTTAAACATAAACACTTCCAAAATTCAGGCAAATCCCTCCAGTGGATCAAAAGTTACACGGAAGTCCTTTTATGACCGACCGCAAGCACATTTTCTTGCCCAAAACAGTTCCATAGATTTGGGCTGTGCGGTCGGTCAATTCCTGGCATAAAAAAGTCCCATTCGAAGTGTGCCTGTACTTCGACTTTAGTCGAAGTGTCGAAGTGGAGTTGATGTTAAGGGTCGGCAGTGTTCGAAGTTAAAATGGCCGCCACCACGTGGTCCTTTGTCCGATACCGGCCACTTCGACAACTTCGGTAACTTCGACCGCTTCGACAGCTTCGACCGCTTCGACCGCTTCGACAGCTTCGACAGCTTCGACAGCTTCGACAGCTTCGAATGTGTCCAAAGTGCCATATACAAAAGTACCAATCTGTCCCCAAAGTATTTAAAGAGCTAGGGACAGTATAATACAATCCACCTGCCCAAAAGTAGTTCTTAAAGGGTCAGTACATTATGGTAGCAGTCCATAAGCCCCAATTCAGTCCCTTAAAGGGCAATATCTCCCAGGGACCATAATCACTGGGCAGGAGGCTAGCAACCAGGCTTCTCCAGTTCTCAGTGGCGAGGTTGGTTCTGCCACACAAGCCAAAGTGTTTTAATCTATTCTCTCTCACAAGAAGACTTTGTTTAAAATTTATATATGTTCTATGTGTTCAGTGTGTCTAAAAATATATTAGTTATTCTATATGTTGTGTTAAATTGTATAAATTAACTCTAATTGCAGTAATAGACTCCCCGATTTCAGCCTATGTATAAATTCAAGAATTCCCTACAATTTCACAAGAATATGTGACATCTTACTCGTCTCTAGAATTCATGAAATGTGCTGTGAGACCTTGACTTCAGGGCTATAACAGGTTGAATGTAGACTTTAAAATGTGAGTTTTTTAAGATAAGGTTCAGCATTAAAATTTGGATTCCCATGTGACTGTTAATTTGACTAGAGGTCTGCATATTGCTCTAGATCTGATATTTCCAAGCTTCTGATAAAGGTAAAAAAGGAAAAACAAGGTATTCCTCTGATTTTTTTTCTCCCAAAATATCATGAGCAAAAATGTTTGGATCCACTGAGGTTGAGACATTTTAGCTCATAACCAGCGATTTAAATTTTTGATCAGCTTTCAAAAAGACAATCAGATACGCTGTGATTCAACGGAACGCCAACACAGTTTTTTGCAGCTTTTTGTTTTATTTTTCTTTCAGCTCCAGAGAAAACAGACAATTCCATCATGCTGATCTTTACTTTTGCCGTGGTACCAAACTAATAAAGGTGTGCAAGTTAGACTTGGATTTAGTTTTTTCACGATTTGGGTTTCGTCCATATGACATGTTAGTTCTGGAAGACAATCTGGTCCAAAAATGCTCCCATCAGTGTACTGCAAAATATATACATGATATAAATATTATTTTTTTTATTTTTTTTTGCACTACATTTTCACGCTATTTGGATCACAGCTCAAGTGAGAAGAAGTAATCAATAGATAGAAAAAAGTAAACGCAATACAATATATATATTTTCTTGTATTATATATTATATATTATTATTATTTTTAATTATTATTGGTCACTTCTTACTTCAACTATGAATACAATCAACAGCTGTTTGCTGTGCTCTAAGCAGGGATAGTGTAGGGTTAAGAATGATGTAAGTTTAGGTTTAGTGTTAGGGCTTGGGCTGTAGAGGTTATGGGGCTTTGATTATTCCTTTCCTATTTTTAATATTTTATTCAGATTTAATGGTTTGTTGTGCATGCATATAGTTCATCAGAAGAAAGCCCTGTCTATCCTTTGAAAAAAATATATGTAATATGTATTGATACACTTAAACTGAAAGCATTAAATTGTGGTGAAATTTACCAAAACGGCCATTGTCACTAATGCGCAAAACAGTCTTAGTTCTTAAAAGGTTATTATGAGCATAGTAAAATCAAGAAGAGAAAAAAAAAATATACACAAGAAATACAAATGCACCTAACCAACTCAATGGTCGGAATATGCAGAGGTACTTAACTGAGTGTAAGATGGATACAGCTTCCCAAGAGGTTTCCCCCAAACGAACCTCAAATACAGATATGTGAATGAACAAAAATGGGATACAGCTGAATAACTAAAAAACAAAAGAATACATAGCACATAGTGAAGTACAATAACAGTAATTGGATTTAACCCACAATGATTGCACTCACGAAATAGTGTAGAGTAATGCGCCTTTAAGCCCACAAGGGGCTGAAGTAGCGTTCGCCTTCCACGGATAGGTTACTCTGTCTTTCCAAGAAATGGGAGTATGCCAGTTGAAATGTAAAAAAAAAAAATTATTTAAAGGCAATAAAAAGCCTTAATCAAAAATCAATAGATAAAATTTAAAATTAACTGCAATCTAACTAATGTGCTCTATTCTAATGTGCTGAGACCGGACTACATGCCTGATTTAAACGTGTCTACCCTATACTAGTTCAGGATATTTACTAGTCTATTGCGAAATATTTTATTTCGCACCTATATATTTATTTGCAGGTGTCTGAAAACTTCTGAACAGGACCTGTGTATGCTTTAGACTCCGTGGATTGCTGCACTTAGTTTTAGCTAAGCATACCTAGTGAAGGGTTCTGCAAATGTTCCATTAGAAACCTTCCTTACATTATGTATATACCTTAGTTCTTCTTTATTTTTTTTATTTTTTTAGGTATCTGTAAATTTACAACAGAACCCAGTTATTCCTGTATCAATTATTTATTCTTCAATACAGGAAATTTTTCACATATTTTCCTATTTAGATGGACACTTATTAGAGTGTATGTAAAATTTCAATATATTTTTCTTGATTATGGATATTCATATTAGTTTTTATTAATACTATTAAAGGTTCCATTTTATATTCACTTAGGACACTCATCTCTCTTTTCTTTTTGTTAATAAACTGGTTCCAGTTTTAGCAAATATCTAAAAACAAGGTCATCGCTAGAGAGGGAAGGAGAGATTGCATTAAACAATAGAAAAAAGGTTCTTTACAGTAAAGGCAGTAAAAAAAAAAAAAAGATAGTAAAAACATGGAATTTACTGCCTACAGAGGTTGTGTTGGCAGGTTCAGTAAATCCTTTCAGGAAAGCAGGCTATCCAGTTATAACAATTAAAGGACACTCAAAGGTGGATTTGCCGTCCATTTGGAATACATTGTAAATAATTAGATAATGCATTAAAAAGCATAAAAAAAATACTCACCTCTGAATGTCACCTTTTTGCAGCTACTTTCCAACCTCTAATCAGTCTTCAGTTAAATCAACTTCAAAAAGAAAGTAGGTGAGACTTCTCAACTAATTCTGGCCGCGCACACCTATAACCTAAACATATCGCAAAAAAACTAAGATTGCACAAAAGGTGCACTTTTCTCAGAACCACAAATCTTGCAAAAGTAGTGCAAATCCCGCAGTCTCCTACAGGTTTGAATTATAGTGATATTGGAGGACTGTACAGTCTGTCATTGGTGGTCAGTGCCTTCAAAAGTCACACTATTCAGGTTTAATTTAAACTCTTAATTTGTAAGAGAATCCACTTCTCATACCATTCAGTTCAGGGTCACACCTGAGTGTGCCGTGTTTTACAAATGATAGCTAGACATGTTCATTTAACCCCTTAAGGACCAAACTTCTGGAATAAAAGGGAATCATGACATGTCACACATGCCATGTGTCCTTAAGGGGTTAACTGCCTTTAAAAGCTGTTTTATTAAATTTACTCTCCTCCATATTGCAGCTATTCTGAACGTGGATATGTATGCTTGATCTACAAGCTCACATTTTGAGCAAATCTCCCTTAACTTCTGATTCTAGACTGGCCAACGTTAGTAAGTAAAAAAAAAAAAAAATTAACACTGGGGAACCAAGGACTTTACTCTAACAATGACATAGACTGCTGTGAGCACTTACCATTTGATGACTAGTTTAAGGATATTGGTGAGTTAGAACGAGTTAAAATTCTCAACAACTTCATTAGCCCTACCCTCCAAAAAGTAATATTTTAATGAGTAGAAGGCTTGGAAGGGCTTCTTCTAGCCTTTCCTCCAACCACTCTGGGTATAAGAACAGGGACTGTCACTACCTGACTTTCATACCAAGATATTGTGACGTCACATGAACATGCACAGTGTTTATCTATGGCAGAATCATAGATGGATCACGGAGAGTGCCACACATTTGCCTACGGTCCCCAATGATCTTCTATGAGGAGCATTGAACTGTTCCATCATCCTGGAGACACTCCTCCAGGACTGGTGCAAGACTATTTTGCGCACTAGGCAAGGCCAGCTACTTGCACCCCTCTCCCCCCAAAAAACTCACAAAAATAAACAACTTTGTGTGTCTTTTTCTTCTTGCAGCCCCTTTGTGTATCTCTTTCTCTCCCAACCCCTTTTCTGTGTCTTTTTTCCCTTCCTCAGCCCCTCTTTGTGTCTTTATGCCATGCCCAGCTCCTCTGTGTGTCTCTTTGCCCACCATCAGCCTTCTGTGCGACTCTCCCCTCTCAGCCCTCTGTGTGCATCTCTTCCCCGGCCCTTCTGTGAACCTTTTTGCCTCCCCCCTGAGCCCTCTGTGCACCTCTTCCCCCCTCAATCTTCTGTGTCCCCCCCCTCAGCCCTATGTGTCCCTCTATCCTCCCCAGCTCTCTTTGTGCCTCTTCCACCACCTTAGCTCTGCGTGCCTCCCCCCCACTAATCCCTCTGTGTGCATCCCTCCCTTTCATCCCTCTGTATGAATCATCCCCCCTCCCCCACCCCAGGACTGACAGGAAGCAGTTCAGCATTCTCAGTGAGAACCTTCCTCTCAGACCGTGTAGAGGGAATCAAGCTCCTCTACTCTGGTCCAGGTGCAATGACCAACAGGAGTGGAGCGCAGTGGTGGGTGTTCCCCTAATGTCGGACACCTGGATCCTGCGCCCCCAGGCCAGTGTGCCCTAGCGGATGACATCATCCAAGGAGGAGGTCGCAAGAGAGAACCTGAATAATTTAATTTGATTTATTTCACTTTTGTTAACTTTGTAACAAACACAGTGGGAGAAATATGAAGGAGCTTCAAAATAGATATATATTCCTATTGCTACAGTGTTCCTTTAAAGGCTTTTTCGAAACAAAAACAATGTTTAAGTAAAACAATGGTTATGGTTATAACAATGGTTATGGTTGGTATTACCCTTGCTGGAATGGTCCCCCATTTAAAAAAATGGATGCATATGCATCCCTCACCAGGCATACACACAGACAGACACATACACATACAGACAGATACAGACAGACAGACAGACACACACACACACACACACACCCAACAGACACATACATTCATACAGACACACACATACATACACACAGACACACATACAGACAGACAGACACATATAGACAGACACATACACCCCCGACAGGCATACACAGACACACACATACATACACACACATACATACACACACATACAGAGACACAGACACACATACAGATACATACATACAGAGACACACATACATACAGACAGACACACATACACACACCCCCAACAGACATACACACAGACACATACATACAGAGACACAAACACACATACACACACACACACATACAGAGACACAAAACACACACATACAGACTCATATATACAGACACATACATACACACACACATACACACACACACATACACACAGACACATACATACAGAGACACATACACACACACATACATACAGACACATACATACAAATGTTTCCTGTTTCCTACCTTTTGCAGAAGGGTAACTTTCCCTGGGGTCCAGTGGGGGCTCAGCCTGATGGGAGTCAGAGTTTCCACTCTGACTCCCTCCTCCTTCCTCCCGCTGATAGCTAGGAGGAGTGACGGGCAGTCACTCCTCCCACCTCTGTCTGACATTATCACAGGGGGCCCTCTTGCGCTGTTAAAGCACCCAGTGCTGACCGCGCCCCCTGGAAACCCTTACAGCATGGGCCACCCGATGGACCCCTTGAACGGCGGCCCCGGCGGTTTGCCGCATGGGCCGGGCCCGCAAAAAATGGCTGCTGGTCCCCTGTCGCGCCCTGGAGTGATGGGCCCAGTCGCAGCTGCGACCCCTGCGACCGGGGTATGTATGCCAGTGCATGTACATCAGGTCCCTAATGCTTCTTTATGAAGAGCATTGGATTGGGCCACACCGGAGGATGCCATGCCTCCTGCATGACATTGTGGGAAGAGGAGAAATAAACAATGCTGAGGAAAGCCGAGGCACTGGAAAATGTAAGTAAATCTTTCATTTTCTGAAATTTTTACTGCACACGGAGGTGTTGGGGGAACCTGGATATACTTAGGGATATACAGGTGCACTAAAGCATAAGGAATTCAGGTTTGTATTGTTAATGCTTTAATGTACCTTTTACAGTTTTTTTAATATATAAAAATGTGACAAAACAAGGCTACAATTATGACCAAGAGCCAAATACTTTTTAAAGTTTTGTTTAGCAATGTGTTACAACATTTTAGCTATCCAGTTTCTAATGATGATGTTTTGGGTGAGCCAGCATGGTTTTCATATAGGAAAGCCTTGGTTACTTATTCAGAAATCCCTATTGAAATGCATTGAGTCGATGGTGCCACTTTGGTGGCAGTTTTTAATCAAAATTGTGGTTTGGTTCACGCTAAATATTATTGTATGACACAGAGGGGTCCCCAGTGTATGGAAATCAATGCCAACATGGCGAAGATGGATATAGTTTAGATGGCATTGATGTGAAGGTGGCATCTTGATGCCCCCTTTAAGTGACACATGTATTATTTATTTATTTTAGAGGCGGAGGATACTATGTACTACTTTACAGAAACAGGAGTCAATTTGAATGAGCCAATTTAATTTATGTAGCTAATAAGATTGATTATTCTTTTTATTGGTTTTTATTATTTATTATTTCAGAAATGTGTAGAAATATAGCTTGCATATGAATACTGTATTAATCAATTAATAATTATATTGCACAGTTCATAATATTTACATACATTTTGAATTAATAAAAAAGTTGGATGACTAAGAAGCTATCTTCTATCACTGAACAAGAAGCTCACTGAATAAGAAGCTATCTTCAGCCTGCGAATAAGAAGCTGGCCGAAAAAGAAGCTAACTTCAGCCTGCGAATAAGAAGCTGGCCGAATAAGAAGCTAACTTCAGCCTGCGAATAAGAAGCTGGCCGACTAAGAAGCTAACTTCAGCCTGCGAATAAGAAGCTGGCCGAATAAGAAGCTAACTTCAGCCTGCGAATAAGAAGCTCACCGAATAAGAAGCTAACTTCAGCCTGCGAATAAGAAGCTGGCCGAATAAGAAGCTAACTTCAGCCTGCGAATAAGAAGCTGGCCGAATAAGAAGCTAACTTCAGCCTGCGAATAAGAAGCTGGCCGAATAAGAAGCTAACTTCAGCCTGCGAATAAGAAGCTGGCCGAATAAGAAGCTAACTTCAGCCTGCGAATAAGAAGCTGGCCGAATAAGAAGCTAACTTCAGCCTGCGAATAAGAAGCTGGCCGAATAAGAAGCTAACTTCAGCCTGCGAATAAGAAGCTGGCCGAATAAGAAGCTAACTTCAGCCTGCGAATAAGAAGCTCACCGAATAAGAAGCTAACTTAAGCCTGCGAATAAAAAGCTGATTGAATAAGAAGCTAACTTCAACATTGTTTTCTAATGTTACACTAGAAATGAATGCTAACCATAGCATGTTCATATAATCATAAGACTATTTCCATTTAATAATGTAATTTAAAATTTTCTTATTAGAATGCAAATGGCACTGTACCACATGCTGTACTGATACAATAAGTAATAAATAAATAAGTATTTGATAAATGATCAGTTGAAACAGTGTGTGTGTATATGTGTGTATGTGTGTGTGTGTGTTTATGTTTGTGTGTCTGTTGTGCAGGTTTATATAGATATATATCATCTATGTCTTAGCGAACATGTGCCTAGGTAAATAAATACAAATATAACAGTTATATAGAAGAGAGAGAGGCTGAGGGAGAGGCTGAGAGAGAGAGTGAGATACAGCCAGAAAGAGAGATGGGAGAGGTAAGATTTATTCTATAACATTCTTACATGATATAAATAGACACAGAGTGCAATAGGCACACCTACACAGAGCTGGGGTCTATAAAATTATTTTTCTAAGTAAACGCATTAATGATTATTCTAAGCCCCTGTGTGGTGGAAAGCATCAGAGGTGTTGATTAATCTGTAGAGCTGCAGCAAAAAACAAAAACAAAAAAAAAATGAAATTAAAAAATACACGAGAAGAAAGCAATGGGTGCAGGCAGTAAGCCAGGTGCTATGCTGAGTCAAGGCTTCCCTTGGTGTGCCCTGTGCCCACTGTGAGATGCCCAAAGCCTTGACACTCTTGATACTGATAGTGAAAGGGATCCTGGGTTGTTGGCTCAGGCAGCCTCTCCCTCTCTATTGAGATGCTATTTTTAGCAAATCCTACTCGTGTCGCCACGGGCTCTGATCACATCTTTCTCATTGCCTCTCTCTCTCTCCCTCCCTCTCCTGTGCTTTGCCTCTACCTCTGTCTGCAGATTTCAAAACATCCCTGTGACTGCTCTCCATCCCTCCGCTCACTGCCCTGGAAATTGGATCAACAGCAGCAGCACTTATCTCAGGCAGAGCCAAGCAACTTTTTCTTATGCTCCCTTGCTGATCTTTTTCAAGCCCCCTTTTTTTTACCCTCTTTGACAATGGCACATACGGACTAGATTGGAACTTCACAGAACAGCTGGTAAATAATTGAGAGGTAAGTGGCAGTACCCACCAACCAGCTGATGATCCCTTTTGGGGGCAGATCTGTCAGTTTGGGGAAGGAATACCCTGTACAAGCCTTTTTATTACTGCATTGTGATTTATTGGCAGACAGCTAGCATTAGTGCTGCAATCCTGCAATTATTCTATATACGTACAAAAAAAGAAATAAAAAAATAACAATAAAATTAAAGAATGTCCATGGTAATTAAAATACAGCTGATATTGTTTTATCTATACACTCAGTAACGACCCTCATGTCTCATTGTGCTGGCAGTTTGTGTTAATTAAAGATTAATTAAACAGTATTTATTTAGTATTTTACAGATTTTTCTATGTTGTCTCAAAGTAGCATTCTAAGTTACATGGTTAACCCTGCTGTAGTGTTTAGAGGATGGATTGCTAGTTGCAAAGCCAGTGACATTTTTCTAATGCTCTATAGCTTATAGAAAAACAAGTCAATGTTCTGGGAAGGAAAGCAATAAGTGACAAGCTGGTATGTGTAATTAAAGCTTCAATGGGGTGTCACATTGGGACATGCAGGTAGGAAACAGGTGGTTCAGTTTTCCCATTCAAGAAACATTTCTGTTCTGCTCTGTTTTACATAAAGTAATCAGATTCTGGGGAGGTACTGTAGATAGACTTGTGGAATAATGCTAGCAGTTAAAAAAAAAAATTATAAACAATGTATGTTAGAAAATAAATTATTATTAATATGAGTTTCTTACACCTTTCTAATGTCAGAAAATTAAAAAAGATATGTATGTCTAACATAATTCACTATGCTTTTACATTAGGATCAATCAGGTGTAATGCCCATCAATCTCAGCCAGCTGAACTGTCTAAAACAGGCTTCCCCAAACTCTGGCCCTCCAGATGTTGCTGAACTACAACTCCCATGAATCTATGAATGAAATAGATAGGCTGAGAATCATGGGAGTTGTAGTTCGGCAACATCTGGAGGGCCGGAGTTTGGGGAAGCCTGGTCTAAAAGGTTCATGTCTGTGCTGTGTGTATGCTGTATGGGTGTGCAGGTAATGAGTCACACTGCTGGTAATTTTAGAGCTGATAATACAATGTATTAACTGGTAAAGAAAAGATTGTGTTTAGCATTGAGTGTTAAGGCAGAGGTTTTATCAAAGGTATTCTTCCTATTAAAGTAGAATTTGCTGAATATATGTCAGAATGAAGTGTTAGAGTGAGTTCCCTGATTATTGTTAAATATTATTGGGAACATAACTGATATTATTAAATGTATTATTGGTGATTGCGACATACAACTGTAAAAGTAAATTAACCCTTTGATTTATTAATACTATCCAGTGACGCACTTAACTGTGTTCACATAGAAAACATGGGGTTTATTCACTAACAAATTTATTTAGAAAATTTTTAATTGTTGGAAATTAAAAGTGAATTTTAAAATTTGAGGCCAAAATAGCTGGATTAGAAAATTCCCCCAAGTTAGGTAGGCTTTCAGTTTGGTTATTAAGACAGTAAATGTTAATTTGACTTTGAATTCACTTCTTAACAATTCTCACTTCTGTAAATAACCCTGTTAATTCAAATGGCATGATAATTATTCCGAATTAATAGTGAATATGCAAAATATTTTTCCGGTTTAGCTTTTTTTTAACCTAAAATTTTCAATTCTTGTGTTTGTTTACCATGATTCTTATTTTCATAGAAAAAAAAAACCAAAGTGTAGATAATTGCTAAACCAGAGTTGTGGTTTGCTTAACCTTGTCAAGTGTGAAAACATTAATAATGGAATTGCTTATTCATGTTTAATAAAGGTAATCTGTTCATTAAATAGTGAATTGTAACGATGAAAGCAAACTATTAACATTTGTGCTTAAATAGCAGTTGAAAGAAATTAATTTTAGATTTTTTTTTTTTAAACTCGTCTCATTGCTTTAAGAAAACGCAAGTTGATTTTGAAGGCGCTGTTTTATCACTGGACACCATAACAAAGTATAGCATTTGGGTTTGTAACACACCTTACAAAACTGCATATTCCTCTTTTGCTTGTTTTCAGAATATTTAGTGTAGAATTTGTTCACCTGGGGCCTAATAGTTGTTGTAGGAAAGCAATTCCTATTGTTCGCACTTATACAGAGACATTCAGCGCCTGATTGCTTCATACAGAGTGCTTATTACACCTGTTTACTGACTAGGATGTCTTTGAAGAACCTGAAAATCAGAACATTTTAGCTGCTGTTTTACTTTAACTCCCATCTCGGTAATTGGTTTCTGGTAGAGGTCTAACCGATATGCTGCAGCTTGTTATGTTTTACACCCAATTAAGCTAAAATTACATTTTATTTGTCAGAATTGAAACTTGTTTTCCTGTTTGAACTGATTTCATACCACTGCTGCTACAGAATCCAAATAGCAAAATTTAGATTGTTATAAATTGGTTGAGTTTTGTAGATACCAGTATTAAACCAACATTGATGATCAAATCTATTGAGGCAATTTTCAGACTTTTATTTGACATAGCTTCTCAGTTTGACATGCACTTGTTTTGGCATTAAAATAATCTCTACCTAAAAAGAGAGCAGCATCCATTAATCCAGGGGTCCTCAAACTCCGGCCCCCCAGATGTTGCTGAACTACAACTCCCATGATTCTCTGGCTATCTATTTAATTCAAATAATCTTGGGAGTTGTAGTTCAGCAACATCTGGGGGGCCGGAGTTTGAGGACCCCTGCATTAATCCACCCAACCAACAAGCCAACCATCCATCCATACATCAACACAGGAAAGGAGTCAATAAGTCTCCGTATAATGTGGAACCACCTTCCTAATTCAGTGTAGAACAGCAACAACAGTACAACACTGGTTACTTACAAAATTGCAGTTCTGCAACTACTGGTACATTTATTATAAAGTTATATAATAATGGCTGTTAATCGGGTGTGCCCATCTTTCTTTTGTTAATACGCATTATTATA
Source organism: Pelobates fuscus (assembly GCF_036172605.1). Taxonomy (NCBI): domain Eukaryota; kingdom Metazoa; phylum Chordata; class Amphibia; order Anura; family Pelobatidae; genus Pelobates; species Pelobates fuscus. The sequence continues at coordinate 327,703,370 of NC_086320.1, read as the reverse complement.
AAGATCGGCAAACAGTGCAAGAAACAAAATAGTTCCATAAAGAGAACAGTATCTGCAAGCAAAGACTGCGTAAAGTTTTTAATGCAACTATATCCCTTACTCATGAGCTTATGAATAAGGGCAATTTAATACAATGCATTAGGCAGTCTTTCCCTTTGATGCTTGCTGATTACTTCAAATAAAGGCGACAGTAGTGGCAATATTGGGTGTAGTCAGTGATCTTTTTGGATTGTTTGAGAATAGACTGTGATGCAGATGTAATATAATACTGTACTGCAGTATCTTGTAATATATATGTATAAATACTCACATATTGCATGAAATGCCATTTCTGGCAAACTAGTGTGTGATCTGCCCAGGCAGATTAAATATTCAGTGCACAGATTGACTGGCACTGTGGAGTCTTGCCTGAGCTTGGTAGCATACGCCGCCCTTAAGACCTCCCACAGTAATGATATTGTGGTAAAGGAGTGAAAGAGATAGAAACACAATGATTGTGGTTGTGTCTCTCCTCTCTTCATATATCATTATAAGGAGAGGGCTTAACTAATGGCAATAACTGTCAGACTACTACAACCACTAACTACAACCAACTTCAAGTATACTGGCTGCCATAAACCAAGATTTACAAAAAGTCATAATAATATAATACAAATTCATGACTTATAATTTCAAGTTCTATGCTACCAGATTGGCCTAAAATATATTCAACACTCAACAATTCTGAACAATTCCATGACACACTCACTAGTGGTAAATTTGTACTCGGCAAGGCTGAATTTTCACTAGTCAATGGCTAGTGGGCAAGTGGTTAGCTTGACCCCTTTAAATATAATATAATATAAAAAATATATAAATGCTGTAATAAAAAAAAATTATATCTTGGGGTTTTGAATGCATACGTAGTCATCTGCTTTAGTATTTAACTTTTTGGTGATATATTGGTTGAACTGTGCATTTATGCGCATTAAGATAATGAAATACATTTGAATTCTGTTCTAACGTGAGTAGACAAAAACTATTTTATTTTTTAGATCTAAACATCAATCTCTCTTTCAGATGTACAGAACACAAACTGTGTTTCTGCGGTAATGGTTTAATAATATAAGATAAGTTTGTATTTTCTAAGCGTGAATTTTTACAACAGTACAAGTTCCAACTTTGATGGTAATATAGAAAATAAGCAATCAGGACAAATGATTTATATTTAGACTATGAGGGTGAAATTAACCCTTTCAATGATGATGGGTGAGAAACATACGTTTCTATATCTACAACCTAATAATACAATGTTATTGGACTGAAGGATTATGGGAAAAATAAATGAAATGCTCAGATTGTACCTTTGCATTAATCAGTTATGATTCTGATGATCCATTGGATGCTGTTTTCTATTCACAAAGAGTCAGCAAAATTATGCACTTTATCACTCGGTGGGGTTTTTGAATACCAATCTCCAGGGCCGGACTGGGAACTAAAAGCAGCCCTGGAAAAAAAATTCTATACCAGCCCCATAATGCATCGCGCCAGCATAGTGTGCAGATAGGAAAGCCGGAGAAAAAAACCTTAAAACTGAAAACTATCACTCAAACGTGAAAGAAAGCAGTCATATGACTTCAAAATAAACATTGCATCAATGCATCTCTATGGGGAGCGTTCAGCGCCTCCATGCAGAGCATAGAGATGCTCAACATAGGTGCTGCATACTGTACAGCACTGGACTAGGAAGCAGCTCTAGTGGCCGTCTGAGTGACTGTCACTAGAGATGTTCCTAGGCAGCAATGTAAACACTGCCTTTTCTCTGAATATATTTCAGACTATAGACACCAGAACCACTACATTAAACTGTAGTAGTTCTAGTGACTATATTGTCTCTTTAATACAAAGTCTTTCTACATTAAACTGTAGTAGTTCTAGTGACTATATTGTCTCTTTAATACGAAGTCTTCCTGTGTGTGTCTCATTCTCCCCTTCCCCAGTCCCTCTGTGTTTCTTTTGTTCATCTTTCTCAGCCGCTCTGTCTCTTTCTTCCCAGGCCCCTCCTGCCGGTTACTGTGTAATTACACTGTGTGACCCACGTGCCGGTGCGCACTGGGTGGTCGCGCACCGGCCCAATAGTATGCCAGCCCACCGAGAAATTTCCCAGTATCCCGGTGGGCCAGTCCGGCCCTGCCCCTTTGTGTCTTTTTTCTCCACAGACTCTCCATGTGTCTTTTTACTCCCCTGCCCCGCAATGTGTCTCATTACCCCCAGCCCCTCCATGTGCCTTATTAGCCCCCCACATGTCTCATTAGCCCCCCAGCCCCTCCATGCATCTCATTAGCCCTCCATTTGTCCCATTAGCTCCCTCCCAGCCTTGTATGTGTCTCATTAGCCCTCCCACGTGTTTTAGTAGCCCCCATGTGTCCCATTAGCCCCCCAGCCCTCCATGTGTCCTATTAGCCCTCCCTCCCAGTCCTCCATGCATCCCATGAGCCCCCTCCCAGCCCTGTATGTCTTATTAGCAGGGCTCGAGTCCTGCAGGAACGCGTGGAAACGGCATTCCTGCACTTTTTTCACAGGAGGAACGCCGTTCCCCCTGCAGGCACTCAGGGGGCGGCAAAAAATGCCGCCCCCAAATGCCCTGTGTTCCCCCTGTCATGGGGGGGGGCACCTGATTGCCCCCCCCCGGCGAGCTGCTCTCTCCCTGTCATGCTCTCTCCCTGTCACACGCAGCGAGGGAGCTGTGTCCTCTCTGCTCCCTCTCGCCGCGCGCCGTTTTCTGATGCAGGGAGCCGGAATATGACGTCATATTCCGGCTCCCTGCATCAGAAGACAACCCACGCGGCGAGAGGGAGCAGAGAGGACACAGCTCCCTCGCCGCGTGTGACAGGGAGAGAGCAGCCCGCCGGGGGGGCAATCAGGTGCCCCCCCCCATGACAGGGAGAGAGCAGCCCGCCTCACTGCAGCCCCACTGGACCCCAGGGACCCATCCATGCCAGCTTTCCTAAAAGGTAGGGAGGCTGGGTGGGTGGGCAATGTTAATTTTAAGAATTTGTATATGTATGTCTGTTAGTGTATGTCTGTTAGTCTATGTATGTGTGTGTATGTCTGTTAGTGTGTGTGTATGTCTGCTAGTGTATGTGTGTGTGTATGTCTGTTAGTGTATGTGTGTATGTCTGTTAGTGTATGTGTGTATGTCTGTTAGTTTATGTCTGTTAGTTTATGTGTGTATGTCTGTTAGTCTATGTATGTGTGTGTATGTTAGTTTATGTCTGTTAGTGTATGTGTGTGTTTGTGTCAGAGTGTGTGTGTATGAGTGTATTTACGTGTTAGCATATGTACGTGTGTGTGTATGAGTGTATGTGCTTCTGGTACTGTATGCATGTTTGCGTGTATGTGCTTCTGTTAGTGTATGCACGTGTGTGTGCGTATGAGTGTATGTGCTTCTGTTAGTGTATGCACATGTTTGCGTGTATGTGCTTCTGTTAGTGTATGTTTGTAAGTGTCTGTCAAATCGGTGAGAGTCTGTTTGTCATTTAGTGTGTGTGTGACTATTAGTGTGTGTCTGTCAGTGTGTTTGTGTGTGTCAATGAATGAGTGTGTGTCAGTGAATGTGTGTGTGTGTCAAATCAGTGACGTCTGTGTGTTTGTCACTGAGTGTGTGTGTTACTGTCAGTGTGTATCTGCCAGTGTGGGTGTCTGTCAGAGAGTGTGCTTAGAGGGACACTATAGGCACCCAGGCAACTTCAGCTCATTGAAGTGGTCTGGGTGCAGTGTCCCAGTCCCCTTAAACCTGCAAGTGTAATTATTGCGGTTTCTCAGAAACTGCAATAATTACCTTGAGGGGTAACTCCACCTCTAGTGGCTGTCTACCAGACAGCCACTTGAGGGACTTTCGGGTGGTTAGGTGACCAAAAGTCGCCTAACTGATGCTGGACGTCCTCAACCTGTGCATGAGGACATCCAGCATCTGCTAAATACCCATAGTATTTTAACCCCATCAGTGTCGAGTGGGGTAGGGGAGGACATGAGGGAGGGGGGGCACTATAGGGAATTATAGTGCCAGGAAAACAGCTTTGTTTTCCTGGCACTATAGTATTTCTTTAAAAGGAGCAGGAAAAGGTGGAGTCTAAAGAGGATGGGGTGGGTTCTTAATCAGGAAGCGGTGTGCCCTTGACAGGAAGGGGTGGTAAATTTAGATTAGGGGGTGCTCAGGTATAGTCATGCTTAGGGCAGCACAAAATTAAAATACACCACTGTGTGAGTATCTGAGTATGTGTGTCTGTGAGTGTCTGAGTGCATGTGTGTGTCTGTGAGTGTATGTGTGTGCACGCGTTTATATATGCATACGAGTGGGGTTTTTTTTTGGCGGGGGGGGAGTTCCCACACTTTTTTCCCCAGGACTTGACCCCTGCTTATTAGCTCTCCAATGTGTCTCAGCAGCATCCCTACATGTGTCCTATGAGCCCTCCCAATGTGTCCCATTAGCACCCAGCCCTCCATGTGTCCTATTAGCCCTCTCTCCCAGCCCTCCACATGTCCCACTAGCCCTCCTCCCAGCCCTTCATGTGTCCCTATACCCCCCTCACAGCCCTTCATGTGTCCCTATACCCCCTCTAGCCCTTCATGTGTCCCTATTGCCCCCCCAGCCCTCCATGTGTCCCTATAACTCCTCCCAGCCCTTCACGTGTCCCTATAGCCTCCTCCCCAGCCCTCATGTGTCCCTATAGCCCCCCCCCAGCCCCATGTGTTCATATAGTACCCCCATGTGTTCCATTATAGCCTCCTCCCCACCCTCCATGTGTTCCTATAGCCCCCACCCCCCATGTGTCCAATTATAGCCCCCTCTCCAGCCCCTATGTGTCCCTATAGCCCCCCAGACTCCATGTGTCCCATTATATCCCCCTCCCCAACCCCCATGTGTCCCATTATAGGCCCCCCTCCCAGACAAAGATAGACAAAAAAGAGGGGTGCATAAAACAGACAATCACTCATACACAAGCTGTAAAATATACCTGTTCCAAGGCCCCCAGTCACCGCTCCAACAGGGAGATAGAGGCAACGGTTTGCTCGTGTACGCCTCTTTATGTTCTGTTACAACGACTTTTCAATGGCGCGACACCTAGCAACCATTCGGCAGTTCTCTCTTAAATTCTCTAAGATTACATCAAACAATTACAGCTAATCATGGACTACATATTTTCCAGTCTTTTTACTTCAAATCACCCTGTTGTGGTTCTTGTATAGCCCATCCTATTATGCGTTATCTTGTTGCTGACCATGGCTTGTTTATCATTTATTTTACTCTCCATGTTCCGGATTTTTAGCTTGTCTACTATTTTCCTGTTTTCTCCTTCCCTTGATTCTGCCATCACTTTTACTTTTCTGTACGTTAAGTTTGGCCACTCTAAGGCCCGGTAATATGGCCTCTATACCTATGTTGTATATTAGGCACTGTGTGCAGGTTCCCTTACACATATCGTGACACAACCTTAGAAACAGCTCCCTCACCCAGTAACACAGGCAGTCCACATCATACAGACAAGTACTACAAGCAACCCACATACCCAGACAAGTACTACAAGCAACCCACATACCCATATTTAACATATAATAGCCAACACATACACATAACACAACAGGCAGACCACATAAACACAAACACTACTACAAACATCTCAGATACACACAACACCAAAAACAGCCTCCACTACACACACAGATAGTAAAATCAACCCACATATACACATTTGACATCATAGACAGCCCACACACATTCATAGCATGAACAGTCCATATGCATACACATATCACCACATATAGCCCCACATACATAAATACCACAAACAATGCATACACATACATAGCACAACAGGCAGCTCATAAAGACACATACAGTACCACAAACGGCTCCCACACACAAACATCCCACACACATGCATGAAATGCTGCAATCCCCTCCATAGACACAACGTCACCATAAACACACATAACACCTGTCACGATTCTAGGAACCAAAACACGCTAACACACACACAGAACAGGTGCAGTACCGGACCTTAGAGTGGCCGGGCTAAGCACACAAAGAATAATCAGGAGACAAGCCGAGTAAGTGGAACCAGAAGACAGAATAACGAGAGACAAGCCGAGGTCAAAGGGTAGGAGAAAGTCACAAGGTCGGATAAACAAGCCAGAGAGTACGTAACCAGAGAGAAACACAAGCAGAACAGCAATACTAGAAAGCAAAGACCACAACAGGGCAGAGAGAGAGACAGGAAAGGTAAGTATTTAAACCCATTGCTTAACTCTGATTGGATAATTTCCAATCAGAGTTAACAATCACACGTGGGAGATATCTATACCTCCCACTGTGATTGAGGCACTGTGCCTTTAACGCCGGGTCAGGTGGCTGACCCCGGCGTTTACAAAACTGGGCGGTCTCCCAGCGTGCAGCGTCATGCATGCTGCCGCTGGGGGACGAAGAGAAAGACGCGAGCGGCATCCGAGGCTGGGAGGATGCCGCTCGCCGAGCGCACGAGGAGAAGGGGACCGCGGACAGCTGGAGGGTGAGTGCCGCGAGCGGACTGCAGCCTCCCCTCGCAGCCGCCCGCAGGGTTCCTGACAACAACACATACATTCCACACACATGCCTAATGCACAAAGACAATGGATACAACACCAGGCACAGCACGCGTATGCACACATAAAACTTTACAAAGCAGCTGCTGCACCCATATATAACACACGCAGAACAAGCATAAATGTTGCCTTTAAAAAATTGGTCTGAAACCTAAAGCTTTACATTGGCATAATGTTTCCTAATGGTTGCCAACCCCTGTAGTTGAGAATCATGGGAAGAATATATGTGTTTGCATGAAGATTTTCTTTATACTTTGTAAAGGCAGAATGTCGTTTTAGAATTGACCAAGAGAGCCATATGGCCATATGTATACAGTACATGTGAGCATTAGTCACTTCTAATGACTGAATTCATAAATAGTCTTATCTCATGCCTAAATGTTCCTCTCTAATTTGTGTTTTCTGTGATCAAAAATATTATTTTAGCTGTATGAGATGTTAGTATATGCGCATTCTAATTAAAGATGTTGATGTGGGAATACATGAAACGTTGGAAAATTAAAATGGGTAGATTTTCATAATATTCTCCATTGTAATCTAGTTAAAGCTATAACAGAAGGCCGTCTCATCATTTTTTACACTCCCTTTCTCTTGCTTTGGAGAGTTTTGTCTGCACAACAATTGTGATGTTGTTTTAGTTTTCCATCTATCAATGTATAATATTATAATATGTTGTAAAGATAATATATCCACAACCCTTTTTTGAATTCAGAGCACTAGACAATTTAAATCCATCTGACACTACATATTATGAAATCCACATTCTCCCCACACTGTTAGTAGGTTTAAATTCCCCTTAATTGATGTTTTTTTTTTTTTTTATAGATCCAATCCAAAGAAATCAACACATTTAAAAAAAAAAAAGAAAAAAACTAAATATTTAACTAGGATAACATTTTGTCAGTCAGCAGAAAATATTTATCAGAGTAAAGAAGAAATACCAATCTCACATACATATTCCAACTTTTTGTTTTTCATATCCTGAACGTTGGTTTCAACATTCGACCTATCTAACCCTTGTTTCCACCTTGCGCCCTTGACATCTGGTACATCTTGCTTTATCAGTATCACAGTCTGTTAGTGGGTATCAATATAAAAAAAAATGAGGGTAATTATTCATGAAGAATAAAACCTGTTTCACAAAGGCGGAAATAGGGGAGATTTTGCATGAAATATACTGTTACATATCCATAGGTACTTACTGGCAATGAAAGTGTTGATGTCCCCTGGACTTGTGAACTTTCTGTGTAATCGACAGTTTGGAAACTGAAGATGATAGAGTCAAAGGTTACAGGACAGCTTGGAAGAGGAATTTTAAATTTACATTTACGTACAATTTATGGAATAGGCTATTTGGATAAATTGAAGATTAACGTGTAGAAGTTGGTACTTTTCAGGGATGATTGAAGCATGTCAATAGTGAGTAGGAGATAAGTGCAAGTTTTTCTGAGCGGATGAGTTTCCAAAGAGTGGAAATTGGAAAACATCTGACAGTAAATTGTTCCAAAGTACAAGTGAAGCATAGGAGCAAATACTGGAGCCTCAAGCCAAAATTACAATAGAAGAGTTGTGTACATTATAGGTGGGATGATGAGTGTGTTTGGGAGGTTATTTGAAAAACAAGGAAGGAAGAGATTAAATATTTTTTTTTAGTTGACAATTTAGTTTTAATCCCTTTATTACTGGCTAACCAGAAAAAAAGATCATTTAGGTTTCATGGTGTAGCGGAAATAAACACTAATTAAATTGATTTAAAGAATTAATGTAATAAAAAAGAGAAAATAAAATCATCTTATATTTCTTGTTTCACATTATTTGTTAATCTCTTAAAAATAATCAAAGAGGTTTAAAAATAGCCCATGTCCACAAATCTTCCAACAAGCTCAGAATAATTAAGATCAAATATACAGTATTGAATATGTCACAATTGTGACTGTAAAAAAAACCAAAAAACAATAAAATGCAGAATTATCCTGCTCACTTGTGTGGAAGATTGAGATTCTAGCATGTGTTGGGCCTAACAAGAGTCATTTAATATAATTTTTTCTTTCCTCTGGTTTTCTCTGTGAATAAACCTTAGCTACAAGTCAATGTTTTGTATAGGTCATTGGGGCATTTTAACAGGTTTCACTTAACACTTAAACTGCCAGTAATTTCAATGACAGCTAAGCAATGGACTAATATAACCAGTTCTTCTCTTCGATGCAATGCATCCAAATCTTTCTTTTTGTAGGTATGTACTTTTCACAACTCATAGAGCCACACATTGCCAACATATGTTAGTTGATAATTAGTCCAATAAGTTTTTGAAGTGTGCTTTATAAACTGGAAAAGAAGACAAAGTAAGACTATGGGTGAAACGCGTCTGCACAACACTTTCCGAACAAGGAGCTAGACAGCACACAGACAGATCATGCAGGGACACATTCTTTTTCATTTGCTTTGAATTTTTTTTTTTTTTTTTTTAAAGATTTAATGCAGGCTATATTCCACCTGCAGTTTACATAGGACATTGTAATTTGTTCTTTGTATTTCAACATTCATTGTTAGTTGAGAAACCCATTTCCCCAACACTGCAGGACCACACGAATTCAATAATGCTAAACCTTATTGGCTCACCACACACATTTAAAACTATAAAATGCTCTTCTATAGTATATATTCCATTATGTGGTTTGAAAAATGATCTGCCATACTGGAATACATGTGGATCATTATTTTCACATTTTACTTGACATTATTTTACATTTTGAATGTTTTATTGCAATCTAAGTCATTGTTACATAGGCAAGATGTGTATCATGTTGCATATTACACAGTAGAAATTTTTGTTAATAGTCACATATCTAAAGCATGTAAAAAGAAAGCACTATGACAAAAACATGGAGAATTCTTAAAAAGCACAATTTGTAAAGGTAACTCAAGTAATCAGTCGAAATTATTAAAATGACCCGAGAATTATATGAAAAATGGCAGTGAAAAATAATAAATTTAAACCAAATAAAAGTGGATGTAAAAAAACTTGTTGAAACCTAAATATTGGAGGAGTGGATTTGCATGACAAGCAAAGCCTTTCTGTTATTATTATTTATAAAGCGCCAACAAATTCAGCAGCGCTGTACAATGTACTGTTAAGCCCAAGGTACTCTAAATAATGCAATTTTCGCCAAGTAGCCCAAGTATTAGAATCCATCCTGTACTTACACTTTCTTTAGGTTTTAAATGGTAGCTGTTTAATTGGTTGACAGTTTCTTTTTCAACATTTAAAATATATACATTTTTATTGTTGATAATTTATAAAAGTTATTATAATTTATAATAAATATATTAATTGAAATAGTGACAAAAGCGCATCACATTTTTAGTCTTATAAATTGAAGGCTAGTTTGGGCAGGTCCTTCTTTACTTCTTGTTTCTATAAATATTCTGTATGTCAATCACATGTCACATATCTCCATTCTATAATTGTAAAGTGCTGCGGTACATGCTGGCACTATAATAATAATAATAATAATAATAATAATAATAATAAATAGTCTCTGCAGCAATAACAGAAACATCTTCATTGGCCTTTCTATGTTACTGTGGCATTCTTTAAACTATTAATGCAATAAAAAACCATTACCGTTAATGTATGGTGATACAGTAACCTGTATAGGATTTGAGATGGCAAGAGGCCAGGACGTGGAGAGATATCCTCTTATCGTTTCCCCCCCCCCCTTTTTCTCCCACCCCCAAGTTGAGTTTTTGTTTTCTTCCCTTTTTTTTTTTTTATAAAACTGTTTTTTAGGCCTCAAACTCACTAGAGTTCAGGTGCATCACCTAATTGAATGCAAGTCTGTGCTTGATATTTAAACTATTTATTTAATCCATGTTTACCTACATGGATCTAGGGTCGGCATTTTCATTTACAATGTCTAGATGACTCTAACACTTTTTAGCTCCTTGAAGTGCTATGTTTAATCAACATGTGTCTCATGTTCCATTGTATGTCAATGCAATTTTATGGATCTTGGAGTTTTATGTAATTATTTATTTTCTGTTTCGTCGTGACCTTGTGTCCCTTACTGCTGTGAGTGTGACTTTGGTCTGCATATCTGGCCCTTTCTTGTAAGATTCAGACCTCTGATAAGTATTACATGCTATGAGTGCTCCCTGAACATCACACTTTGTGAGTTGGGCCTCTGATGGGTGCAAATCACTTTCAGTGCTCCTTCCCAGTTTGGCATTTCTTTTTAAGTCAGATCACTTATTTATACAAATTTTATGTATAAATCAGACAATTTAAAAAGTGCTATTGCAATATTAATCTCTCTGGATTGCTAATATGATGTTAACAGTGAAATGTTAGAACTCATTTACTCTTCCTTCCTTCCTAAATGTAGGAATGGTGTAACCCATTATAACTTACTTTACTGTCTGTAGATTGTCATTTTCAGCACACTTGCAGGTATTAAATGAGTAACTAGCGTTTTCGGGCACAGATATTCATTCCTCTAAAGACCGCTAACCATCCCTTTTGTATGAATGCGGGTGAGTGAAACTTTACAGACTAACCTTTGTTTCAAAAATAAAAAAATCATGAAAAGCAAAAAGGACTTATATGCCTTAAAATGCTCTTGAATAAATTTAGAGCAACATCCGAGGCTGCATTCCTGTAACTCCACTCCTATACGCACATCAACATAAAGAGGTATCAACAGGTAAGGAATAGGTGCTGATGGTGTATGAAATATATTGCCACTTTAGATTAAAATGGGAAGGCTCCGTACAATCTGCATATGAAAACCTTATATTGCTTGGTATCAATACATGCGAGACAAGCAGAATTTTTGTTTTTTTTTTATCTCGCTTAGAACACAGTATTTACTCATTTGATCCTTTTTGTGCTAGTTGTTCAGACTTGTACCTAGAACTGTGTACACTCTCAGTTTGTGGTTAATTGAGTTTAAAACGTGTGATAGCAGTATGGGATGAACTGGTACCCTGCTCGGGATTCTGAAAAGCTATCATCAGGCTCTTAGCTGGCTATTGGGAAAATCTAACAAGTTACAGAGGAAGATTTGATAGATTTTATTTTTTTATTTAGGCCACTGCTTGCCTCTTACTGTTGAACAAGTTTCTTCTTTCCAAAATAAATAGGAAGAGGGCGATGAAGCTTTAAAAGCAAGAAGGGCTTCCTCATGGCTCTCCCCTAACCTTCATCACACACAAAAAGCACCACCCACAGTCCGACAACTCCCATCATGCACATTCAGCTTCTTGGCATATGCACAAAGCTCCCATTACATAAATTTAGTCACACACAGATGTGGAATCTACATTCATTTCTTGCAAACACACACATGTAGTCACACACAAATATGAACACACATTTGCAGCCCTCCAAACATTATCATATAGTCAGCTTTACCAAGATGCAAGAAAAGGACTGAGAGGGAGAGAAATGGTAGGGAGAGAAAAGTCATCTCCAGAGAAGAAGGAGAGGGCCAGCTTCACCCAACACTCTCATCAGCCTCAGCCAGCAACTGGACCCCAAGGAAGCCACCCTCCTGCACACAATAGATATGTTAATAGAATGGTGGTTATAAATATAAGAATTCTGACAATTATATTTATTTATTTATTACTGGTATTTTTAAAGCGCCAACATATTCCGCAGCACTGTACAATTGGGGAAAATGCCAATGCAATAAGAACAGACCGTACAGAACAGACCAGCAGGTAGAGGGCCCTGCTCTTGAGCTTACAATCTAAGGGTGTGTATGCATGTGTTAGTGTATGTGTATCTGTGTGTCAAGATGTGTGAATGTGTTAGTGTGTATGTGTCAGCTTGTGTGTGTCATTGTCAGGGCCGGCGCTACCATAAGGCGGCCCAGGCGGCCGCCTTAGGGCGCACCAGCCCTGGGGGCGCAAAATCAGGCTGATCGGAAGGAGGGAAGCGCACTGCGCTCCCCTCCAACCGACGACCTAATGTAGCGTGGCCGAGCGCCCGGTTCTGCGGGCGCGCGAGGGAGCACTCTCCCATGTGTGCTTCCTCTTCAGCTCCCTCGCGCGCCGCATACTGATACCAGAGCCGGTAGATGACGTCATCTTCCGGCGCCGGCATCCCTACGCGGTGCGCGAGGGAGCTGAAGAGGAAGCACACATGGGAGAGTGCTCCCTCGCTCGCGCGTGCCCGCCAGCCAGCCTGCCTACCCGCCCGCCAGCCTGCCTACCCGCCCGCCTACCCGCCCGCCCAGGAGCCCAGCAGCACCACTGGACCCCAGGGAATCCCTTCAGCACTCCAAAAGGTAAGGAGCATGTGTTAGTGTGAGTGTTAGTGTGTGTGTGTGTCTGCTAGTGTCAGTGTGTGTGTCTGCTAGTGTCATTGTGTGTGTCTGCTAGTGTCAGTGTGTGTGTGTCTGCTAGTGAGTGTCAGTGTGTGTCTGCTAGTATCAGTGAGTGTGTCTGCTAGTGAGTGTCAGTGAGTGTGCCTGCTAGTGTCAGTGTGTGTGTGTCTGCTAGTGAGTGTCAGTGTGTGTCTGCTAGTGTGTCAGTGTGTGTGTCTGCTAGTGAGTGTCAGTGAGTGTGTCTGCTAGTATCAGTGAGTGTGTCTGCTAGTGTCAGTGAGTATGTCTGCTAGTGTCAGTGTGTGTGTGTCTGCTAGTGTGTCAGTGAGTGTGTCTGCTAGTGAGTGTCAGTGAGTGTGTTACTGTGTGTCTCTTACGGAGTGTGTTTGTGTGTGTATTAGTGAGTCTGTTTGATGTCTGTTAGTGAGTATGTGTTTGTCAGTGAGAGTGTATGTTTTGTAAGTGAGTGTGTATGTCTGTCTGTCGCTGAGTGTGTCTGTCAGTAAATGTGTGTGTCTGTTAGCTGGTGTGTATGCATCTGTTCGTGAGAGTGTGTGTGTGTCTTCAGCACTTACCTTTCTCTAGCGCCGGACTCCCTTGGCGCTGGGGATCCCTCCGCCTCTCAGCTCCGAATGCTCTTGCCGCGCACGCATTCAAACCGCCCATAGGAAAGCATTACTCAATGCTTTCCTATGGACGTTCAGTGTTTTAGAATAACAGAAGCTCCTCTAGCGGCTGTCAGTGAGACATCCACTAGAGGCTGGATTAACCCTCCGTGAAACATAGCAGTTTCTCTGAAACTGCTATGTTTTCAGCTGCAGGGTTAAAACTAGAGGGACCTGACACCCAGACCACTTCATTGAGCTGATGTGATCTGGGTGTCTGTAGTGGTCCTTTAAGTGTGTGTGCATCTGCATGCACTGGCGTACATACCGCGGTCGCAGGGATCACAGCCCTGCAACCCCTGTGACCAGGTGCCCGTAGCCATGTGTTGGAGGGGGCGAGGATATGAATGACATCATATCCCTGCTCCCTGTGTACCACACAGCGCAGCTGGCGCCCTGTGATGGGGCTGGGCTGCAGGACAGGACTCCAAGGAGCCAGACAGCATGCATCCAGGGGACAAGAATGAACTGATGTAAGTATGTAATTGTGTATGTCTCTGTATGTATGTATGTATGTCTCTGTATGTATGTATGTATGTATGTAGGTCTCTGTATGCCTGTATGTCTTTGTATGTATGTTTCTGTATGCCTGTATGTCTCTGTATGCCTGTATGTCTCTGTACAAAATGTATGTGTCTGTATGTTTCTGTATGCCTGTATGTCTCTGTATGTACAAATGTATGTGTCTGTATGCCTGTATGTCTCTGTATGTACAAATGTATGTGTCTGTATGCCTCTATATATGTATGTGTCTGTATGACGGTATGTCTCTGTATGAGTGTATGTCTTTGTATGCCTGTATGTATGTATGTGTCTGTATGCCTGGATGTCTCTGTATGTCTATGTATGTATGTATGTATGTGTCTGTATGACGGTATGCCTCTGTATGTATGTCTTTATATGCCTGCATGTCTCTGTATGCATGTATGTCTCTGTCTGTGTCTGTATGTCTCTGTATGATTATTTCTGTGTTTGTATGAACCTTATTTTAAACGAGGGTGGGGGGCACCAAAATGCATCTTCGCCTGTGTAACTAAAAATCCTAGCACCGGTCCTGGTCATGGTGTGCTTATGTGTCAAAGTGTGTGTGTCAGAATGATTGTTAGGGTGTGTGTATGTGTCAGTGTGTCGTGTGTGTGTCTGTCAGACGTTTCCATGTGTCAGAATGTGTGTCTGTGTTAGGGTCTGTATCTGTCTGTCAGTGTGTTTGTATGTGTCATTGTGTGTCATGGTGCATGTATGTGTGTGTGTATCTGAGTTTGTGTGTATGTTTTAGTGTGTGTGTGTATCTGAATGTATGTATGTGTCAGTGTGTTTATATGTGTGTATCTGTGTGTGTGCTAATGTGTATGTAAATCTGTGTAACTATGTATTTATGTATGTGGCAGTGTATGTGTGCATGTGCATAAATTCAAGCAACCAAACACCAACACTACATGTAAACACATCCCAGCAATTAAATGCAACCATTACATACAGACACACCCCTATATTAAAATGTCCAAATTATCTAGAAACACCAACACTACACACAAAAGCACACCTGCATTTAAAAGCCAACATTGCACACAAGAACACCCATGCATTCAAGCACAGACACCACACACATGAAAATCACTGTCAACCAATGGCAACAGCACATGTAAATATACCCTTTCATGCACACGCATACTCCATACAAAAACATACTTACATTCAAGCGCACAAACACTGCTACAAATACAGCCCAGCAAGAATGGGAACATTTTAGACCAAAACTGACATAGCATTGTGGGAGTTATTTGTGTGATTTGGATCTACGTTTTGGCCTTCCTTGTGCTATAAGGTGCCCCTCCTCCATTTTTATTTAACCAGTGCCCTCTCTACAATAGTTCCGCCATGTATCTACTTATTTGTGAGGTTTGACACATAAAATTAAATGTTGAAATCCACTATAAACCTCTATAAAGATCTGTTCTATATATCTGGCAGTCAGCACAGAGAATGCATAAAGGAGAAATTAAATAATATTTATATTTTACCTCATTTGCAATGCTTGTCCTGACTTTGCTTTGCCTGAACTGGTTTGTGATATAATTTTCTAAATATTTCATATAAACTTTAACCAAAAACCTACATCATGAGATAAAGGTGAATCAGGTTATAGGAACTTTTTAATATAAGTGACAGTTCCCCTTTAATATATGCAAACATAATGCAAGTTCACAAGAGTACAGAATAGACACTAGCAAAATAAAATAATGTAAAACTCTTAAAGGAAGTTCATCGATTCAAAGTACACATATACAATCAATAAAGTGTTGTTACTTCTTCTATAACCTTTGTCTCCACAGTGCATCGTTGTGCTGTTTATTTACCAGAAGCGTTTGTTGTATTCATTTGCTTGGAGGAGGGGGGATTATATCAATTATGCTGTTTTGCTTATTTTTTATTTTTTTATTTCTAGAGAGTAAAATCTGATGAATTTTCTCTGCTGATTCATTTTCTACAAAAAATCTCAACTGCATGTATAAGATGGTGATTAAGTTGTTATCGCTAATTATTATGTCACAAGAACTGCTTCAATGTAAAATTCCTTTTGATTCTACAATGTAGCCATATAATTACTCTGTCTAAAATTTGGATATGAATCAATGGGGAATGGTACAAGTAATGAGAACACCAGTTTTGCCTCCTGTGTTAGAGTTCTAACTACTTCGATGTCGATGAGAGGCATAATGTTCTTAAAAAAATATCTACATTTATTTCCTGTACGGGTGAGATGGTTTCTGGGAAAATGTTATAGTATAGGTTTTCAGAGAAGTAAATGCTCATTGACCATCTACATTTGATAATTGATATGTTTTTAAACAAGTAAGAATTTATTTATTAATTTATTTTTGTTATTAATTTATTTATTTCAGAATATGGTAGTTAGAACTCAGCAGAGATTTAAGGATCAACTATATCTATCCATCTTTATTTTGGTAAATTACAGTTTAAAAGAGATATCAAATTAAATTACGCCTTTCAGATATTTACAGTGTTCAATCTAAGCATTATTTTGTGAGCAGCTCAACACAAAACAGTTAAGAAACCAGTCTTTATCATACACCTCAATAACTTAATCAATGAATGTATATATGTTGCATGTTGTTTTAGTTTTGGAGACCCATCTAGTGACTGCTGAAACTCAACATTCCTAAAGGGAATAGTTGTTAGCTGCCTATATACTGAAACAGAATATAATAGATGTGTAGCCCCTTAAGGACGAAGGCAATTGTCCAAGTAATTTTAAGTAATTGTCCAAGTTCTGATCAAAACAAAATATTTATTATGTATCATTTTGTCCAGGAGAAACAGGGCTTTCACTACACATAACAAATTTGATATGAAAAATAATTTAATAGAAATATATTATAAAAAAGTGTGAGAAATAAAGCAATGTTATTTCCTTAGTTCTGCATGGCATTTTACCTGTGAATGTCATAATATTATTAGCTTTTACTTCAATAAAATACACATATTTGTGTTCAGCGATGTCTAACAAGTACAACAGTATCCCCCATGTAGAGGTTTTATGGAGTTTTGGAAAATTACAGATCACATTTTATGACCAATTTGTGCAGAAATCCATATCATTCCAAAGGGTTCACATACTTTTTCTTGCAACTGTATATATATATATATATATATATATATATATATATATATATATATATATATATATATATATATATATATATGGCTGATTCTATCATCCAGTTTAAGACTGCATGGCAACCATAGATTTCGTAGATTAACTCTATATTGAGAGACATCTCTACTGCATTATGGGGGAAGCAAAAAAATCATAGAAAGGTTTTGGACCTCAAGAAGTGGAAGAGAAGGCCCCTGGTGGAGTTGGCAAATTAACTTTAGTTCAGAGGTATTTCTAGAATCCTTGTATGTTTGTAATGGATGCTACTGGACAAGGACCGTAACTATTACCTAAGCAAAATACATACAAGGGCCTCATATAGACCGTAGTGCTACTTTGTGTCCATTTAAACACTTAAGGACCAAACTTCTGGAATAAAAGGGAATCATGACATGTCACACATGTCATGTGTCCTTAAGGGGTTAAGGGGTTAAACACTTCTATTATATGCCTAGGGTTCACTACATTATTTAATGGTTCTATTTATGTTTTTTTCTCAAGATTATACAGGTGATACCCGAAAAATTAGAATATCGTGCAAAAGTTCATTTATTTCAGTAATGCAACGTAAAAGGGGAAACTAATATATGAGATAGACGCATTACATGCAAAGCAAGATAGTTCAAGCCGTGATTTGTCATAAGTGCGATGATTATGGCTTACAGCTCATGAAAACCCCAAATCCACAATCTCAGTAAATTAGAATATTGTGAAATGGTGCAATATTCTAGGCTCACATTGTCCCACTCTAATCAGCTAAGTAAGCCATAACACCTGCAAAGGGTTTAAGATCCTTTAAATGGTCTCTCAGTCTGGTTCAGTAGGGACCACAATCATGGGGAAGACTGCTGACCTGACAGTTGTGCAGAAAACCATCATTGACACCCTCCATAGGGAGGGAAAGCCTCAAAAGGTAATTGTGAAGGAAGTTGGATGCTGTATCAAAGCACATTAATAGAAAGTTATGTGGAAGGGAAAAGTGTGGAAGAAAATGGTGCACAAGCAGCAGGGATGACCACAGCCTGGAGAGGATTGTCAAGAAAAGGCCATTCAAATGTGTTGAGGACCTTCACAAGGAGTGAACTGAGGCTGAAGTCAGTGCATCAAGAGCCACCACACACAGACGGATCCTGGACATGGGCTTCAGATGTCGTATTCCTCTTGTCAAGCCGCTCCTGAACAACAAACAACGTCAGAAGCGTCTTACCTGGGCTAAAGAAAAACAGACCTGGTCTGTTGCTCAGTGGTCCAGAGTCCTCTTTTCTGATGAGAGCAACTTTTGCATCTCATTTGGAAACCAAAGACCCAGAGTCTGTAGGAAGAGTGGAGAGGCACACACTGCAAGATGCTTGAAGTCCAGTGTGAAGTTTCCACAGTCTGTGTTGATTTGGGGAGCCATGTCATCTGCTGGTGTTGGTCCACTGTGCTTCATTAAGTCCAGGGTCAACGCAGCAGTCTACCCGGAGGTTTTGGAGCACTTCATGCTTCCTTCCACAAACGAGCTTTATGGGGATGCTCACTTCATTTTCCAGCAGGACTTGACTCCTGCCAACACTGCCAAAGGCACCGAAGCCTGGTTCAATGACCGTGGGATTACTGTGCTTGATTGGCCAGCAAACCTGCCTGACCTGAAACCCATAGAGAATATATGGGGCATTGCCAAGAGAAAGATTAGAGACATGAAACCGAACAATGCAAAAGAGCTAAAGGCCACTATTGAAGCATGCTGGTCTTCCATAACACCTCAGTAGTGCCACAGGCTGATAGTTTCCATGCCACGCCACATTGAGGCAGTAATTGCTGCAAAAGGGGCCCAAACCAAGTACTGAGTCCATATGCATGCTTATACTTTTCAGAGGTCCGATATTGTTCTATGTACACTCCTTGTTTTATTGATTGCATGTAATATATTATATATAGTATATATTCTAATTTTCCGAGTATCACCTGTATATCGAACAAAAACACTGTAACTTTCGTACTTCACAAAAGTGCTATGTTTATTGGTACATACATGAGGTAAAGTAACAAACATTTTACCAGTGTGCAAAAGAAACATATTTACAGATCAAAACATTAGAAAACAGATTGATTCAAAAGAGATTTAAAGTTATTAAAAAGTCAGAAATATTAAGAAAAAATTGCTTGAACAGAGACCTGAAGACTTTGCGTAAAATATCTCTGTGAAGGACAGTAAGTAAGAAAAGTGATAGTAGTTTAAATCTGGAAAGAACAGCTGTCAAATATCATAGTTTTACATTATCTAATGCAGTCTAACAGATATTACGTGCATTCACAATCTCTGGTTATAAGCAACATCTTCAAATGGTTGGGTCTCAACATATGGTCAACATACATTTCACATTCTGCTGGGTTCCTGTATGCTTTGGCAGTAATGGTGCCCAGATGGGTTTTGCTGAGTTGGAGTAGTGATTATTTTCTCCACTTTATTGGATATCAATCATCTCCTCATTGTCCTGTTTCTGGAACTTGGGTTCTGTACTTAAAACTACTGTTAACAAAAGAAGGTATGTTAATGGCCTTTGAGAAATAGATTTGAAAAATGACAACATAGTACGTCGTGTATAGATAAGAATTTCCTAATATATAACTTTACATTTCCTTTACACCTGATAATTGAAAGCTCTTTTCTATATTATTGTTTACAAAAATAAATACATATTTTTTCTATCCGTGCATTATTTTGTTGCTGTATCGTATACTACCTGCTTGGCATTCTTCTTATATTGGCAAAGACACTGCAAATACCTGTAACCGAGGCTGAGATGCAAAAATATCCAAAACTCTACTAACCTCGTGTAAAAGTCAGTGCTTGGGGGGCAATTAAGCAAAGTCCATCAGCTAACTCATTGTTCACAGAGTTGCTGCAGGATCTGTCAGATAATTCTCATTTGAGTTCCCACCAAAATTAAATGAAGGATTGATTGTCTAGTTGAAAGGAAAGACAATCTGCTCACATGGCTGTCAAACTCTGTGCAGCTGAACCTGGCAGGGTTGTTGGTGTCAAGGGATCTCATTGAATTCAGCTGGCAAGTTGGTGCAAGCTTCAACAGAGTTAAATTTAGTAAACACCTAAGGTAATAATTCTGAGTCAAGTACCTGAGAATTCTCATCTCAGTAGTGCAGCTGAAACAACTTGAGACTAAGTGCATAGAGACCTAGATACAAACTTGGTATCAATGGAGAGGAGTTGGTTTTATTCTGTCATTTATGGTGATTTAATGTAACCATGTTGTAACTGCTAGGCTACAATAGCAGAAATTGAGTTTGCAATTATGGTTCAAAATCTGAAACCAGGTCAGCTTTTCACAAGTCAGTGTTTAGTGCATAAACCAATGCGCTCATACTTAAAGGGACAGTTTAGCACCACAAGGCACCGTAACAACTTAATATAAATGAAGGAGGTCCACAGGTGCACTCTTACTTTTATGGGTTCAACTGTTTTTGAACGGTTTAACCCCAAAGTTGTCTCCAGAGCCGCTTTCAGCTCCCCCAAACTGCATCGTTTTTTTCATGGAGGCTGTGTGAGACACAGCCAGTGGAGGTGTGGCTACCACTGCATGAACAATATGACTTAACTCATAAATTGCAGAGAATTGAGCAGTGAAACTGCAGGGACATGATCTATACACCCAAATTACTAATTTCTGTTGTTGGGGGGTGCTATGCTGTGCGCAAGAGAAGGGCTTTAAAGACATTAGAGCGGCATAGCAAGGGTGACCACATTTCCTAACTGCCATTCAGGGACACTTACTTTCACGAGTGCATTTCATCAAATGTATACTTGTCACGTCACGTGACCCCAGCCGTGAGACGTCTAGTGTTTACGCGGTCACGCTACTCAATGCATCAGGGCAGGGGAGGAGCTACACACAGTGCCATCTTGACAGAAAATGGGCCCCGTGCAAAGCAGTGCACTGGGGCCCTGCCTACACAACAGCTCAGAGGAATAAAATCGTAAATTATCTATAAAATTAAGCTTATATTTATTGGTACCTTCAGCAAATGCAATTCATACATACACACACACACAGACTGTTGAATACATACAGACTGCTGAATACACACACATATACTGCTAAATACACACAGGCTACTGAATAAATTCACACACTGCTGAATACACACACAGACAGACTGCTGAGTAAACACATACAGACTGCTGAATTCAGACACATACACACACACTGCTGAATACACACATACACACACACACACACAGACCACTGAATACACACACAGAGACTGCTAAATAGACACATACTGCTGAATATACCCAGACTGCAGTGAGGGTGCTGTGTATGTGTGTAGGGGTGCTGTGTGTTTGAGGGGTGCTGTGTGTTTGTGAGGGGTGCTGTGTATGTGTGTGAGAGAGGGGTGCTTCTTCTTACCTTTGGGGAAGGTGGGGGGGGACCTGCCAGCCCTGGTGGGCCGGTGGTGAGTAGTAATCTATAGCATGCAGCACCTCTGGCTGCAGGCTGTCTTCACTCTCGTGAGCAGAATGCTGTGTGGAGCGTTGCCGTAGCAACATGCGGCAACGTTACATACAGCATGCTCGCAGGAGGAGCAATCTTCCTCCCAGATCGCTCCCCCTGCCCTCTCTCTCCCACTAACGAAGGACCATTAGGCCGGTGAGAGAGATCTTTGATCTCTCCACCGGCTCGAGAGGGCAAATGGAAAGAAAACGAGGCTGCAGGGGAGATCAAAAGATCTCCCCTGTCGGCGGCGGTGCAGCTCAGCTCATTCCGGGTCACTACATTGGGCGATCAGGGACACGTGGGCACCCTAGGCATAGCATATCCTAAGAATCTGTCCACCTTCTCATCCAGTATGCCAATCGTGGTCTGGGGGTCTGACCGTCCCCCTGCAGCCAATGCCAGCAATTCATGTCATGTGACGTAGTGACAGCCTGTACATTGTACACTATTCTCTGGCTCTCTGTTTCCTCACTTTCTTCTTAAGTGAGAGAGCACTGATCACTGTTACAATGTCCCAAAACTGTTAAAAACAAGTGTTTAAAGAAAAAAATAATACTTTTTTAAGCATTTCAGTGCTGATAACTTAATATCTCACACTTTTTTTGTAATTTTTTTTTTACACATAGTTATTTTAGATTTAGCATGTACAATTATGTATATTGTGATTTGAAGGAATACTCTAAGCACCAAAACAGTTTTAGTTTAACCATGTAAAGACATATGGAAATGTCTAGGTTCTGAACCAAAGCAAAACCTAGATTTTGAGCTATATGTTTGTGCATCTTTTATAATATGCGCACCCACAATTATATCTGAAGCTGAACATAAGCCCCAGAAAATTGTAAGTGAAATATTTCTTATTTTACCTCACCACCTATAGAATATGCTACACTGTATTCTGTTTTCTGTCTTCATATTTTCCATACTGACTCACCACCATAGAAGGTGATGCTTCCCTGTACCCTTTCCCGACCTATACCTAGTTACTGTAAGATAGAAAGGACTGGGGACTTGGGAAGTACCAGCTGCCATACCCGGGTCTAACAAGCGCTAGGAACCTCGCCATCGCACGTATTTGTATGTCATTGTTTGTTTCTGGGCATCAGTGTGTTCTTGTGTACCATGTTGTTAAAATGGCACCTGCCAAGAGGTGGGATATATAAGGAAGCAAGTGAAATTTTTAAATAAAAAACAATTCTCGGTATGTAACACTGAATAAATGAGAATTCGCTGTGAATTCAAAGTGAATTTAGAATGTAGCCGAACTTAAAAGATTATCCAAGTCAGTTATGCTTCCAGTTTGACTATTTTGGTGTAAAATGTCAAATTCACTTTGATTTCACTTTGACTTCCCCACAATTCTCACTTTACTAAATAACCCTGTAAGTCTTAAACGTACATGTGTGCATAACATCACACATGCATAATTACAAGGCTGTAAAGCATTCAGGCATACTCATTCCAGAAAATTTAAATACAAATAGTTTAGAATTTATCTTGCTTTCAGCAGTCAATTTCCTGCTGGGAACTGAGGATGCAGGATGAGCAAATTGCTGTTTTGCCTGTAAATGTATTTTTATTCTGTAAAACCTGGCAATGCAGATAGAGTAGGGTAAGTGGCGTTAACTTGAGATAGTACAAACATACCCAGGGCATGAAGTATCCCTTTAATCTTCCTTTTTTATTTAAAGAAGTATATTTTAAACCGTATCTTTGCTAAACTAAAAGAGAATTTGGATCCAGGTCAAAAACAGCTGTATCTTCCTATCTGACTCATCATATAGGAAGTAGGATGCTGGGACTGCATTACTGTCATTCGAGCAGCTGGTGAATATAATGATAAAATAAACCCTTCCGTGTATCGTCAACAGTGGCATAAAAATTATTATTTTCTATATATTTTGTTTGTGGAAACCCTGGAATATTGAGTAAACTAAACCCAGTTCTATACGTAGCATTTTAAAAGTAGCAGAATTATCTACTGAAGGTCGTTGAAAGCACAATCACAACTTAATTGCAAGGCTACTCTTACATAGAGTCTACTCTCCGCTCTGAAGAATGAGAACTGTCAATCAAGCAGCAAGAAAGCTGGCCTTTTTAGGACTCCACATTCCACCAGGCATCTTCCAAATACCGCTAAGAAGAACACTTGACGTAGCATTTCTACCTAAAGATCCTATAGTGCCAGGAAAACTAGTTTGTTTTCCTGGCTCTATAGTGGTTCTTTAAGGTACAGCGCACACATAAAAATACAATTTTACAATAAGCCCTCCATTGCATCACAATACCCCAAATGTTGGTGGGTTGTACACTAATTTTAGCATGGGAGATAAACATGCTACCTGCAATACTAACTGCTTAGACTGCTTCCAGAGACTGTCCTCACATTTATACTTTCCTATGGTCACCTCCAAAGGGGAACCTATAGTGGAAGGGCAGTTAAACCAAAAAGGAATCTGGTCAGGATTACAAATATATGCCACAGCAGACAGCTATATACCACAGCTTGACAAAGACCTCATAGTGAGGTCAAAATGTTGTGTTCTCACTATGATCCAATAAATACTGATATGTTTGGAACTACTGTGTGCCTGGACATATAGAGCTATCTACTGAAAACAAAAACAGTCAAACTGTCAGTGAAATCATTTGTCTCATGAAAAAGAAGGAAAATAACGAGAAAGCACTATTTTAATCACAGTTCTTTGCCTTCTCGCATTAAACATCATTTGCCAAAATAACACAGATGATATATTTTTATGTTGTTCTATTTCTTATACATTTGTGCCAAACAAAGAAACATAGAAACATAGAATGTGACGGCAGATAAGAACCATTCGGCCCATCTAGTCTGCCCAATTTTCTAAATACTTTCATTAGTCCCGGGCCTTATCTTATAGTTAGGATAGCCTTATGCCTATCCCATGCATGCTTAAAGTCCTTTACTGTATTAACCTCTACCACTTCAGCTGGAAGGCTATTCCATGCATCCACTACCCTCTCAGTAAAGTAGTACTTCCTGGTATTATTTTTAAACCTTTGTCCCTCTAATTTAAGACTATGTCCTCTTGTTGTGGTAGTTTTTCTTCTTTTAAATATAGTCTCCTCCTTTACTGTGTTTATTCCCTTTATGAATTTAAATGTTTCTATCATATCCCCCCTGTCTCGTCTTTCCTCCAAGTTATACATGTTAAGATCCTTTAACCTTTCCTGGTAAGTTTTATCCTGCAATCCATGAACTAGTTTAGTAGCCCTTCTCTGAACTCTCTCTAAGGTATCAATATCCTTCTGAAGATACGGTCTCCAGTACTGCGTACAATACTCCAAGTGAGGTCTCACCAGTGTTCTGTACAATGGCATGAGCACTTCCCTCTTTCTACTGCTAATACCTCTCCCTATACAACCAAGCATTCTGCTAGCATTTCCTGCTGCTCTGTTACATTGTCTGCCTACCTTTAAGTCATCAGAAATAATCACCCCTAAATCCCTTTCCTCAGATGTTGAGGTTAGGACTCTATCAAATATTCTGTACTCTGCCCTTGGGTTTTTACGTCCAAGATGCATTATCTTGCACTTATCCACATTAAATGTCAGTTGCCACAACTCTGACCATTTTTCTAGTTTACCTAAATCATTAGCCATTTGCTTATTCCTCCTGGAACATCAACCCTGTTACATATCTTAGTATCATCAGCAAAAAGACATACCTTACCATCGAGACCTTCTGCAATGTCACTAATAAAAATAATAAAGAGAATGGGTCCAAGTACAGATCCCTGAGGTACCCCACTGGTGACAAGCCCAAGCTTTGAATATACTCCATTGACTACAACCCTCTGTTGCCTGTCACTCAGCCACTGCCTCACCCATTCAACAGTATTGGAATCCAAACTTAAAGATTGCAGTTTATTGATAAGCCTTCTATGTGCAACAGTGTCAAAAGCCTTACTGAAATCTAGGTAAGCAATGTCTACTGCACCACCCTGATCTATAATTTTAGTTACCCAATCAAAAAAATCAATACAATTAGTTTGGCATGATCTCCCTGAAGTAAACCCATGTTGTCTCTGATCTTGAAATCCATGTGTTTTTAGTTGTTCAACAATCCTATCCTTTAACATGGTTTCCATCACTTTCCCCACTACTGAAGTAAGGCTTACTGGCCTATAGTTGCCCGACTCCTCCCTATTACCTTTCTT
The DNA here is from genome assembly GCF_036172605.1 of Pelobates fuscus. Lineage (NCBI taxonomy): Eukaryota > Metazoa > Chordata > Amphibia > Anura > Pelobatidae > Pelobates > Pelobates fuscus. Next base: position 327,677,375 of record NC_086320.1, on the reverse strand, counting down.
GTGAATGGGCAAAACATTCGCCAACTTCCAATCTTCTGGGACTACTCCTGTTATCACTGATTGGTTAAATAAATCTGTTAATGGTTTTGCTAGTACACCACTAGGCTCTTTTAATAGCTTTGGGTGTATTCCATCAGGTCCCATTGACTTGTTTGTCTTTACTTTTGACACTTGAAATAGAACCTCTTCCTCTGTAAACTCACGTGTAATAAATAACTCATTTATCCTTTTTCTTAACTGAGGTCCCTCTCCTTCATTTTCATCTGTAAATACCGAACAAAAATATTAATTGAGGCAGTCAGCTAGACCTTTATCCTCTTCTACATACCTTCCTTCTTTTGTTTTTAATCTAACTAATCCTTGTTTTACTTTTCTTTTCTCATTTATGTATCTAAAAAAAGTGTTGTCCCCCTTTTTTACTGACTGTGCTATTTTCTCTTCTGTGTGTGATTTGGAAGCTCTTATAACTTGCTTAGCCTCTTTCTGCCTAATCTTATAGATCATTCTGTCTTCCTCACTCTGTTTTTTTTATAATTGATAAATGCTAACTTTTTGTTTTTTTACTATTTTGGCCACATCTGCGGAGTACCACAGTGGTTTCTTGAATTTTTTGCTTTTACTGACAAGCCTAATGCAATTTTCTGTTGCCTTCAGTAGTGCAACTTTTAAATAATCCCATTTCTCTTGGACGCCATTTAAATTGCTCCAGTCAGTTAATGACTCCTTTACACATATTCTAATTTTAGAAAAGTCTGTTTTTCTAAAGTCTAAAACTTTTGTTTGTGTGTGGTGTGACTCAAGCACTGTTCTTATATTAAACCACACTGACTGATGATCAATGGATCCTAAACTTTCACCTACAGTAATATCGGATACCACATCTCCATTTGTTAACACTAAATCTAGTATGGCCTCTTTACGAGTTGGCTCCTCAACGACTTGTTTTAGAGACAATCCCAGTAGGGAGTTTAGAATATGTGTGCTCCTGGCACAAGCAGCTATTTTTTGTTTTCCAATTAACATCAGGAAGATTAAAGTCACCCATGATGATAACTTCCCCCTTCATTGTCATTTTAGCTATTTCCTCAACTAGTAGATTATCTAACTCTTCAATTTGTCCTGGGGGCCTATAAATCACACCTACACGAATTACAAACTTCCTCATTAAGAACATGTGGTTTCTAACGCTTTCAACCCAGACAGCCATATATTTGCAAGCTACTTTAGTAGGAACTAGAAACTGAATTACTATAGTTTTGTAAGTAATGGAATATAATTGCTGTCTACAAGTCAAATAGAGAGAAGCAGTGATGTGAGCACAAGGGTTTTTGGAACATGAAAAAGTAATGAACCATTGAGAGAGTACAGAAACGTACTCTCTGCAGACTTACAAAAGTATATTACATTATAGCACCAACCATCTGTGCTAAAGTCTTTTGTTTAAAAAAGAACGTCAATAATGGCTTTCCGCAACTAAGAACATTATGATTTATACATTTTTTTTGGAAAGTGACATTATTAGATTCGTAATGAATATTTCATATTCAGAAAGCAAGCAAGACTTCGGAGGAAGTGTTTATTATATGTTTGTAGTAAATAATCTGGAAGTATATAAACGGCTGCATGAAAAAGCTAATGGAACTTATTTACTTTAATGTTACTGAAATAGCTTCGAAGTGTTTTTAGTCAATAGATTTAAGAACTGAAACCCCGAAGGAGGCAAAGAACACCTTTATGCCTCTCGTGTTTTTCGTGTATGTTGTCTTAATTCTACTTCATAATAATTCGCTATTATTATGCATAATTTTTTTTATTCCATTCCGTAAAAAGTGGAAGTTAATGTGTCATGCTGTGCTAAAAGAATGTTTAAGGATCGTTCAGAAATATCTGTATTTTTTCATTATACCGATCTAAAATGTTTCATCTGATCTTTTTTATTAATCTTAAAAATAGATCAAGGGAATCCAATTAAAAAAAAGTCTTCTTTGAAATCAGTGATATTGTATTATATATGTCTCTGTCACAAAAATACGGAGAAAAATGGCTTCAAGCTATTGTTTCTTAAACGTGAACAGTTGTACAGTTTGGTTTGCTTTTGCTTTTGTCCTTTCTTCTTTTGTAATAAGTAGTTTTATTGATATATTTTCCATGTTAACCAGAAAATGGGTTATAATAGGCATATTCTTTACAAACACAAGATTATGCATTTCTACTTAACGTGCTTCAAGACAGGGATATTTTTGGAATCTGATAGAACACAAGATAGCTCAACAAGTGCACTTGAAAAAAGACAGTAAATAAAAACTAATTACAGATATTCTTGCTGAGGGTCCCTCTGTTGCTAAATAACCAGCAGCCATTTATTTGCTACATGTTATAATGCTGTGAACAATTCCAGAATGAGCAGATCCATTTTATCATGTTGATCTAACCCCCACCCCAAAAAGAAATTAAACCCAGCAACATGAATGACTAAGATCCAAAACATTTTGCAAAAGCTGCAGAGCTTCTTGTCTGAATCCTCTTCCTGCCCTCTCCTTCCAACCTCGGACAGACTTTCTGTGGCTGTCCAATCATAGACTTCCCAATGCAGCTCAATGAGAAGTCTTTGCAAGGCAGGTGCGCTGGGCAATTGCTACCTCTTGAGTTTAGCTCCATTGAGCTAACCAAACCAGGATGTAACAGGACCAGTTGTCTGATTGACAATCAGGGGTGTAACAAGCAGTCTTTATAAAAAATATTTTTTAGAGAGCTAAAGTGCTTTAGGGAACTGGAATATCACTACAAATCTTTGTGGAGGATCACCCACTGAAGTAAATAGAACACACTGTTACTTTGTACACTGTATCACTTCTGGTTTCAAATATCCACCTACACTTCAATTTCTTATGATGACAGACACCCAGCACGGTTCACTCAGAAAACATTTGTATTTGTACACAGATGGACCCTCTATAAACCCAATGAATACTTTCTTACCTCTTAATACGAACTGTCTATACAATGGATTATTGGTTCCACATTATTTTATTCAGTGCAAAAACAGAGGTGATATTGCAGTGAGTGTTTTGGGGAATGTTACATGTTTTATTTAGTTTTTGTTTTGCTGTTATTATTTATGCCACTTATAGGGCTTCTTTGGAATCAGTCAGCATGGATACAGCTCCTACTTAATGCTAACACTTCATCCACTTCACACTGATAGAGACAGAAGGTAGAGCTCCCTCCTATATATTAGGAGATACAGAGTGTTCCTCCAGTGTACTATTATCCTTTATTTCACTGCACATAGAGTGTTGGAGAATGGGGAGATTATGTGTAATGACTCCCCACTATTATCTAACACCAATACTAACACCTATTATAAATAATAACATAATAACACCTCATTTGGTGTTTGATAAATCAGTGAGTATTAATGAGTGGACCAGTGATAAGGTTGGACCATACCACTAGCCTCTCCAATTTGAAGGATGCCAGGTGGTAACCCACTGAAATAACTAACATACAATAACAAATAGTATGATCATCATAACACAAATATATTTGCTGTTCACTACAATATTCAGCCGATCTATGTATTTGTCTGACCTCACTAAAGATAGATATGTGTGTAGAACATTGTGAATTGTAGAAATTTCACTATAAAGGATTTTTTTTTAATGTTAAATGACTCCCAGGGGCAAGCTGCAACTTGCAAAACACATATAATGAATTTAGTGCATTGGTATTGATGATAAGTTGCATTTCCTACTGCTGGAAATGAGGGCACATTAGCATAAAAGCTTCCTACTTCATCAAGAATCTTACCCTCCCTACTTCTCAACCATGTCTATAATATCATTCTGTAGATAAAACATTCTATCTGTCTGTCTGTCTATATATCTATCTCTCTTTATCTATCTCTGTCTGTCAAATTTTCTTCCTTGCGATGAGCAATTTTCTCCCTTGCATTGGAAAGGCAAAAGCCAGAAAGAAGCATCCTTTTCAAGCTCAGTCCAATGTTTTTATAGCTGGCCATCTGAATTCCAGGAGTCCAGGAAGACATCCAACATAATCTACCAAAACGGCGATGGCTTTATCGATAAAGAAGATCTACATAACATGGGTGCTTCTCTTGATGCCGAATTAAAGGATCACTATAGGATCAGGAAAACAAACATGTATTGATGACCCTATAGTGCTAAACCCACCATATAGGTGGCTTGCCCCTTCTTATCCCCCCTATAAAAGTTTAAAACTCACCTTATTTCCAGCGCCGCGCAGGTCCGCCCCCTTTGTGAAATCATCAAAATGGCTGCTTTTTAGCCAATCCAATGCTTCACAAAGGGAAAGCATTGGATAAGGAAAGCATTGGATTGGCTAAAATCGGCACAGGGGCGGGGCCAAATGCCATTTTACCCAATCAGGACCTTCTCATAGAGATGCATTGAATCAATGCATCTCTATGAGAAAAATTTGGCGTCTCCATGCAGAGCGTGGGGACGCTGAATGGCATGGCTGCTTACTGTGCAGCCCTGAGCCAGGAAGCACCACCAGTGGCCATCTAAGGAGTGGCCACTTGGAGGTGTCCCTAGGGGCAATGTAAACACTGCCTTTTCTCTGAAATGGCAGTGTTTACATGAAAATGCCTGAAGGGAGCTATTATACTCACCATTAAGCTGTAGTTGTTCTGGTGACTATAGTGTCCCTTTAACTTTACCATGTTCCTTCTCATGACTCATTAGAAACTAAACTGCAGAAATGCAAATTATGTAATCAGTAATGCACTAACATGTTTTGATGAAGAAACAACAAGCTGCATCCAAGAGGAAAAACTGCAAGAACAGCTGACCACTTGGGTAATCAACTCACAGAGGAGGATGCGGACGAGCCATTCATCGAGTTTGCCGCTATCTTGATATGCAGAGCTAAAGACACGGATGAACAGCAGATCTTTCAAGACCCACAAATACATTATCATGCTTTGCTCCATCAATGGATGTCTTCTCCTTGCATGTGTCTCGACATCTTTCTTTTTATTAATAGAATTGTTCCAGGCTATTATGATAAATACCTCTGTAACCAAACTTGAAACAAAAGATGTAACCGTATCATTTTGTGTCATGTTAGATCAACATATTTTGTTTTTGGACCTCCGGGATCGACCGAGACATCGAGACAGGACCTCACATAGAGATCAATAGAGAGAGGCCGCATACAATTCCACAGCTTGAGCGCACTCGGCTCTGACGGCATCTCGCAAAGGAAGACCCCCGACATACTACAGGTAGCCAGAGAGGGGAGCATATCACTCCAGCGCTGCACCAGACTACTCAGAGTTATCCCTGGTACAAGGCAAAAGGATCTATACCCATACCGTTAAAGCGAAAACGGCTGGTGTCTGCATACTTAAACACCAGAAGGTTTTTTCCAAGTAATCCATTGGGCTTTCCACTTACATACCTACAGGAAGACCTAGGATTAATAAGAACAGAGAACAGAGCTCTCCCCTTCATTATCAGGTTGGACTTAAAACTTCATTCTTGGTTTTTATATTTTTCTATATTTTTATTGTCAGTTTTTATTCTACCTTTTTTATACTTGTATTTTTATATTTACATTTTTTCTATATACAATCTCTTTTTTGGTTTTTATTGCTGTACCTGCAATAAGTGTGCACACTAAATCTAGTACTACTAGGTACCATTTCAACACAATTGTATCGCAGCATAGAAATCAGTACATGCAGATTTATTAATATTTTATGTTTAAATAAGACAAATACAATGTTTTATTTTATATGTGAAAAGTTTGTAAGATGTTTGCGCTTCTTTAGACACTTCTACTGGTTTATATTGTATAGAGAAAGCGTAGGGAAACTTTCTATAAAAAGAAGCTGCATCTCTAACATAACCCTTACATATTTTAACAGACATACCCTGGATTAAGTGGATCTTTCCTTCTATCATCAAAATAAACACCTTATACTAAATATTATATCCCATCATTGGGAGTATATTTGTTTGCGCAGTTTATATTATTACTTGAGAAGGTACTCTTCTCTAGTTATTTACTGTATCTTAACTGGATTTTTGTAATGGAGTGATACAGTATGAATAAAGAAAGGTCACTTAAAATATAATAATATAATGTGACAGTGAAGGTGTATTGTGTGTCACCTTAATGGCATTGTAATTGGTCAAAAGTGTCAGCTGAAATAAAACTACTCTAGCCGTTACTGTGAATGTAAAGTTAAAGTATACCAGAGTTCCTGTCAAATGAGTGCACCTGCTAACGGTTAAACTCATGTGGCTGCATGCTGTCTATAAAGTAATTGGTTTCATCTCCTTGAAGTATTTCGTAAGAACGTTACAATCTTATAAAAATGCCTCCTAGCCTGAAGAGACCTAATCATTTCATATCATAATCATATTTTCATATCTAATAGTCTACAATATTTTATAAAATTATCAAAATTATTGTTAATTGTTTTTGTCCTAAAAAATATTTTTGTCATATATTTTTTTTTTTCTACTATATTGTTTCTTAAATGTAGTAAACATTTCTGGAGTTTATTAGGTCCACACTGGGTATATAATGAGTTGAAAGGAAAGTAGCTATTATGGAAGTAGCAACTATATAGAGCAGGCTTCCCCAAACGCTAGCCCTCCAGATGTTGCTGAACTACAACTCCCATGAGTCTCTGCCTATCTGTTTCATTCATAGAATCATGGGAGTTGTAGTTCAGCAACATCTGGAGGGCTGGATTTTGGAGAAGCCTGACATAGTGTGCTTGTAAACTGCACCATCATTGATGGTCATACCAAAACTCCCAGTACCTCCACAATCAGCCACAGTAAGGATATGGTCACTCTTATGTGACTAGCTTTGTTAAGATCCATTTGGCACAAGTTTATAAATGAGTTGTAAGTGCTCCTTTCAGTCCTGTAACTAGCCTTAACTTTAGCTTGCAAGCTATTATCCTCGATTGATAAGTGCAGTGATTGCTGAAAATGCCAGAACATTCAGGCGTTCTTTGTCCTTGCTAGTGGCTTTCTATTTTTACTTTTTGCTTCTGATTTTACTGGATTTGTGTTTCATAAGAAGAGAATATTGAATCTTCGCCTGTATAACATATGAAAGCAATTAATGCAATACGAGTTCTTGAAAGAAATTAAGTTATTTCGGGCAGTATTGAGGCAATAAACTCTGACATCTGCTATGACAATTGTCTGAGGTCACAATATCCTTACTTTCAATAGTAGCAGACAATTAAGATGGTCTTAGGCATGCATAGTTATTGAGATATTGAGACACTGAAATAAAGTGCATGATGTGCATTAATGACAGAAGGTCAAATGGTAAGATAGGAACACTTAGTAACAAACAGATTTTTTTTTACAAACAAAGACAAGACATACAATGGAAACCGGTTATACCCTTAACCTTTAATTGCAGTCTCTATTACTACAGTAATGTGGATGAGCCTATCTTTCCTGGATAGTCAAACACTAATATGTCACAAATAGCAAAAAAGAATCAATTATAGATCTTATGTATTGAATGCAACAGACTAAATAATAAAGTCCAATTTTGGTCTGTGCAAATTTCTTTATCCCAGGTATTCTCTTCGGTAGTAACACTCCACAGTAGAGTTGAATATATGAAAAAAGTATGTAGAGAAAAAAATATAATTAGTAAAACTCTGTATTATTGTAATGCTTAAGAAGTAGTCAGAATTAATTTAAAAATAAAACTTGCTTTATTTAGCTCTTTGCTGAAATCGATATATAAAAGCTCAAGTAAAATAATGACAGAAAAAAACTTCATTGGCATATGTCTATCGGCTGATTTGCAAAGTGCATGTTAGGTGCAGACCTTGTATTGCTCACGGCGTCCCGGATCAGCAGCTTGATGTTACCTTGCTGGATACAATAGGTAAGTGTGCCCTAGATGCTGGCTTGCAGTGATCAGCCCTCAGTCCTTCCAGACGTGTTTCTCCGGCACAGCGGCTTTTTCAATGGATCCATTTTGCATTCAATACATAAGATCTATAATTGATTCTTTTTTGGTATTTGTGACATATGTTTGACTATCCAGGAAAGATAGGCTCATCCACATTACTGTAGTAATAGAGACTGCAGTTAAAGGTTAAGGGTATAACCTGTTTCCATTGTATGTTATATATTTTTCTAATAGGTTGTTAGGTTCCCTATTTGTATACCCTTTCTTTCCAATCAATAATTCAGCGCTCCACTTCAACATTTTGAAAGACAACACATATTTGAGCAAACCCAGATTTATAGACATGACATTGATTATATTTGTACTATATCTTTAGGTCATTGTGGAGATTAATGATTTTTTTTTTACGCCTGTTAAAAAATTGGTTTCATATGGAAGAGAAAAGGGGTCTGCATAATTCATAAACATCTGATAAATTCAGATTTTATCTTTGTGGATGTTGCTAAAAATAACAAAAAAGAACCCAGTGATACTCCCTGAGAGATAAATTACGCATGCTATCCAGAATGCAGGAAAGTATGCTGACCTTGATGATGGGATCAGAAAGAAAATATGGCAATAATATTCATAGACTTCACAGCCTAGAATTATTCAAACAGTGACACTGCCCAGTGAGAATACGGCTATTTATAAGAACACATTTTGAATTCTGACAGCAACTTCTTTAGCAAGAGTAAGTTACTTTATCTTGATATATTTTTAGCTTGCCGTCATAAACCATAAACCTTATTACAGTAAGCGTGAGCTTAGTCCTTTTTACAGATAACCTATAATTCAAAATAACTTTGTAAATTATCTGCTTTTTTTTGTTTTTTTACTTATTTGGAGATATCATTTCCACTGACAAGTGTTTTTCAGAGACAAAAAAACAATATAAACCGCATTTTTTTGGGGGGTACCTAGTGAGCAATGGTAAAGTCCCACCTTATTTTATGCACATAACATAACAGATTTCCAATTTAAAAAGACTCCTGAATGCTTTACTTTGGATAAGAAGCAATATTTAAGTATATAATTGTTATTATGGGGATAGTAGCTTGCTGATACAATGAGAAATTGGATAGCTATTCTGCTATTAAGGTTGTTTTTGTTCAAATTTAGTCCTTCAAATTGGATTTTGTGCCCTCTTTGGATCAATAGCAGAAACAGAAATGTGTGAAAACATGAATCTTTTATCAGTCTTTATTTGTACCTAACTATGTGAAGATCATCAACCATCTCACCTCCGCGCTTGTAGAAATCTGTACAATGTGGATCCTCTCCAGCTCCTCCCACATAATTCTGACATAACCTTCCCTGATTTCGCAACAGCCCATTACAACAAAACTATTTCCTCTGTACTAGACATGATTGCTCATCCACGATTGCGCAAAATCCTACGCCGTCAGTTACAGCCCTGGCACTTCCAACAAACTTGCAAAAATGGACATGAGAAAATCCTGCTCTGATGCTGATTTCATCCACCACATATTGATTTTCCATTCATATTATTCTATCCTCCAAGCCAGACAAAAATACTTCTCTACTCTTTCCTCCAACCCTAAACAGCATTTTACCTACCTACCTTCAGCTCTATCCTCTACTCACCTGCAGCACCTTGATAGTCTGACTTCAGTGCTAAAAACCTTGCAGACTACTTGTAAAAAAGTATGTATATAGGTTTCAGCGCTAAGTAGATAATCCCCTTAGAATTAAAAAAGGTGCATTTGTATGCCAAAATAGGAAAGTCATATAACAAAGTGTCCAAATATATAAAAAATATATGTACAGTTCTGTAACAAAGTCCTGAAAAAAAGGAAGTCCAGATAACATAGTAATATGTAGGAGCTCAGAGAAATGTAGAAATACCATTGAAGAAAAGAAACAGAGAAAGATACATAGCGTAATTCTGTATCGACATTTATTATCCAAGAGACAGGAACAAATAAGGTCCCCCCCCCCAACTTAAAACTCTTACACTAAAAAAATCTTGAACTCATCGTAATAGATGATGCAAGAAAAAATAGCACCCTATCAACGCGTTTCGCCCTTCTGCCGAGGGCTTTTTCCTGATCTTGAAAAAGCCCGCGGCAGAAGGGCGAAACGCGTTGATAGGGTGCTATTTTTTCTTTTACAACATCTATCTGCAGCAGAAGTGCTTAGCAGAAGTCGGACTTACAGCCAGCGTTTTGCCACTAAGATCATCTATTACGATGAGTACAAGATTTTTTTAGTGTAAGAGTTTTAAGTTGGGGGGGACCTTATTTGTTCCTGTCTCTTGGATAATAAATTTTGATACAGAATTACGCTATGTATCTTTCTCAGTTTCTTTTCTTCAAAAGTATTTCTACATTTCTCTGAGCTCCTACATATTACTACGTTATCTGGACTTCCTTTTTTACAGAACTGTACATATATTTTTTATATATTTGGACAATTTGTTATATGACTTTCCTATTTTGGCATACAAATGCACCTTTTTTAATTCTAAGGGGATTATCCACTTAGCGCTGAAACCTATATACATACTTGTTTTTTAGAATTGGGAAAATTCTTTTTCTGTTTTAGCAGCTATTATTGTGTGAGTACCTGCGGACTGCGGTACTACATTTACTGTATTATCTTGATTGTTTATCGACTTTTTACGTCGGTCTTTTATTTTCAACTTGCGCTCTCTTTTCAACTATTTTTTACTTGTAAAAAAAACTATTACTATATGAAGCAACATCTCAACATAAACGTACAATGTTCAGCCTCCTCCCCCACCCACCATCACTGAGACTCAACCAATATGCAGAATATAGCATTGTAAATAAAGTACAGACCAGGGCAATCCAGAAGGTGATGCAGGTCAGGAACAAGGTTAATCCCAGCAGCAAATGTTCAGAGGTGAGTAAACTTAGACAAGGATCAATAATTGGGAAGCACATCTTACACGTAAAACAATCCTCATATGTACCAGCTCAACGGTCTTAGAACAATTGATCTGACAAAAACAGGTATCAGGTAGAAACAATAATTTATTCCAGTATAAAACTACTTTATTGTAAAGGAAGGACCTTATACATGTGTCTGGACCACCACCAACTCTAACGTTTTGAACGCAAGCCCGTACTTAAGTTAGAGTCCTTTAATATTGTGACAAAAGGGAATCTGATATATCACACGGCACAAGAGGCAGAGCCTCTTCCCTCCAGTTGGGACCAAACAGAGTTTGTGATACAGACTGTCATGCTGATATATCTGCTAGGCCGATCTAAATACTTGTTTGTTGTCAGGGTGGATGTGCACAAAGTGGGAACTGTAACAAATAATACAGTTGTATATTGTGTGCTGATTTTTTAAAAACCCTGGTTCCTGTAAAAGAAAGTCAGTTGCTGTTTGCACCAAGAAGAAGCGTGTTTTGTCTCTTTCTTGAGGTGTCACAGGTATATTGCTTTGCATTGTCCTCTATAGAGTAGTTTTTCATAGAGCATTGCCAGAGGACTAGATAGATAGAATATCCTGTAGTAACTGGAGATATCAGGGCAGTGTACCCTGCATTGCCAGTGGATAAAGTGGATAAAGCTCGAGTCATAGCACTTAGTATAGCAATCAGCTGTGCAAGTTAACGCAAGTACCAACAGATGAAATGAACTGTTGCACCTTCGGTAACAGGAACACCAGGGCTTTATTGTCACAAATGTCTCTTACTCATGACTGCCATAGCATGTTAGCACCAGTAGACCTTGTCTTCTATAGCACAAGCCTGCTGCCAGTGCTTTTTCTCAGTGCTGACTATTAGTGGAGCCAATTGATTGAGAGAGAGGATGTAATGTTGCATCTCCTTCTCACTTATGACCAGGCTCTTCATACAAACAGATATGCAAGGAAAGTATAGACTCCAACCAAGTTCCAAGGAAAGAAGGGACTGCTGTTGGCACCATGTTATCATGGATAAAAAAATATCTACTAGGGGAAGAGGGAGACCTAGAAAAATTTAAGCAAGGTTAGATAAAATTGACATAGGTAAAGTGGAAGTGTTAATTTGCATTATCAATGTGGTTGAGATGTTTTTATTTTCTCTATCGTCCAGGAACAACCCCAGTTTAGATCACATTGTTCATAAACACTTGGTGAGCAGAAGGAAAGACTCATCAAATCAGGCAAAGACTGATGACTTCATGGCAGTGTCCACAGGATGATTAGTGTGGACTCCATCACCACCAGTCTATTTAGCAGCCTTTTTATGTTCGCTTAGATTAAACTTCTGCTTAGTGATACCATCAATAGAGGTAGTGAGTCAAAGTACGTTGCCCTACATTGGGCGTTTGAGGGTGATGTCTCAGTACCCTGGCAGTGTTTACATGGACAAAAGTGGTGATGGAATAGGCCAACTGATATGCAAGATTGCCAGACTTTGTTGGCCTACAGTATTTTTTTCTCTCGACGAGTGATATAAGATAATTTTCGGGCCCAGAAAGCTGTCGATTGAGGAGAATTTTTATGGTGGATCATTTAATGTTTGTAGCTGGGTTGCTGATAATTAACATACTTGGAGCTTGATGAACACCCATTTCCAGGTGACATCGTTTGCACAAGCAGACTATGACCCATCATAGCCCTCATTTTATGTTGTCTATGGTGTACCTTCCATAATTGTTTCTCCTAAAGAAATATATTTTAACTAGATCAATCTAGCAGAGTGAAACTATAATCATCCGATCTTCATCTTCTGCATATTATAATAGGAGTCCCATAAAATAAAATTCCCTTGTGATACACATAAAACAGAACTTAAGAAAACTAAAGAAGGAATTCATTTTCTTAGCACAAAGGCTGTATCAGTAATAATATTACCACTTAAATTCCGGAGACATCCCTGCTGCATAGCTGCAAAGCCAATTAGAAAGATTTGCAATATAACAGAACATACGCAAAGGATTTTATGATTGAAGAGCAGCAAGGAATATATAAAAGACAGAGGTTACTATGTAGCACTGTCAATCGGTTCGAGTGTGTAAAGGGGCTCGTCTTTAAATTAAAAGTCAAAATGATTAAATTGTGTTACTTCAATATAGCGTGTGTGCGCAAGCTAAACTTGCTCTGCTGTGAACAGAAATGACGTGCTTTGAATATTGTGTTTCTGTTATTTATAGTAGTCCCAAGAGAACGTAAAGGAAAATGCAGGGATTTTTCTGTTTCACGACTGTCCAGGAAACATATTGAAGAGGGTCTGAGTGATCCAGTCTATGAGTGGGACTCGTGGGAATCAATTTCACCTCAAATGATTCCTCCATTAGAGGCCCCAGCAAATTAAAAATTAAGTTTAAAAGGATATTATTTTCCATATACCATTGCTAAGATGGTTTGCCGGGGATGGAAAAATCCATTGATATTGCTCAAGTTGTAAAGGAAATGTGGCTTGCTTGGAAAATGTCCTAAGTAAAAGAAACATAAATCATATCATTTTAATTCTTTTTTTAAAATAAGGGTTATTCGCTAAATTTGGAATTCTGGAGAATTGCACATTTTAAGCCAAAATAGTAATACTGAAAATGTCTTCAGCAATTTTCTTTTTTTTAACATGGTTAGTTAGCTTGACCTAAAATTGCAATTTACAGCCATTCTTTTTTTTTATTATTTAGCTAAATCAATAATAATAACTTGATATGAAAACATAGATTTAAACATAATGTAATTTTAGTGCACGAATAAAAGATTTGCAAGATTCGTGGGACAATTCTCAAATGTGCTATAGTCTGGCTATTTTAGTCTATTTTTTTCTCCCATTCAGTATAATTTATTGTTAAGTTACCAAACCTTACCAGTGCTCAAAGTATACCGGCTTCAGAATGTGTGATAATTAGGTCAAGCATAGATTTTTTTTTTTTATTACTTCAATATTATTTATAATGTAAATTGAAAAAGAAATGACAAAATATTGTTTGCAAGATATAATGGGCAGTAGAATTAATAAAAGCACGTTTCTGGCAACCACTGGCATGCAGACAGGTATTAGTTCTTCTCATTCATGACCTAATGCAGTCATGGAAGGGAGACAAATCAAAGGGAGGAAAGTGACAGCAGTACTGCCACAATCAATGCAGCTTCCAGCTTCCATTCTGCCCGGGACATATAGGGTGAACTCCTGCAGTTTGTCCTGATACTCACATAGAAGCATTCACCTGGCGCAGAGACTATTATTAGCATTTGTATAGGGACAAAATGTTCTGCAGTGCTTTACAATGATAGGAAACTGATATGAAGGAGAACTTGCTCAAATGAGCTTGCAGTCTCGGAGGAATCGATGTAGGTGTCTTGCCCATGGACACTTACTGGAATTCAAACCTGGGTTTTCCAGTTATAAGACAATACTGTTACCACCAGCATGATACAAACTTTCTACAGTCGACATAGTATGCTACTGCTAAACCCAAGGGAAGTGTGCTCTGAAAATGAGTTTGTATAATTGTGAAATATTGAGATTGAATGTCAGTGTGTCTGCGTGTGTCCTTGTGTTATTGAAAGTGTTAGTGTGCGTTTTATGCAGAGCTCAAAATTTTAACTCGCCCATTAGCTGTTGGCAAGTGAAATATTCACAACTAGAGATAGGTACAGACTTTTTTTGTTGGGAACTATTGCGCATACAGACCTACCAGTTATGGACACATTGCAACTTTGTATTTTTTTGGCTTTAGTCATACAAAGGGAAGTTCTATTTCCTGAATATAGTTGGCAGCATCTGATATTTGGATTTCAATTCAAGGAATTGTTTGTTCCTATCTATACACGCGAAAATATGGTTTTGTAACCATATAACAAAGTCTGGTTGAGGAAGCAACTCGAATTATAAATAAAAAGTAGTGGTAAGGTGAGGGATGAAAGGTCTGAAGAACAGTTATAGAATATGGAACACAGTAAAATTTAAATTCAGAAGTAGTTATTAAAAAATAAACAAACTGGTGGTCTCTCGACACTCTTACTTTTTGGAAAATAAATTTGTAGCATCAGTATGACTTATAAACAAACCGGTGGTCTCTCGACACTCTTACTTTTTGGAAAATAAATTTGTAGCATCAGTATGACTTAACTTTTTTTTTAAATGAAAAATAAGTTGCAAAAATCTTTAGTTAATAATAAAGCCCACTAGCATGGACACACATTGCTGTAACCCAACCTAATGTATCACATGTATAATGACATGTTTTCAGAACTTCAGAAATATGATGTCAATTAAAGGGACATACAGTTCACCTATTATCTCCTAATGGATAGAACAAAAGATGCATTTAAGAATATATACAAAACCCATAAAATATAAAAGTAATAAATATTAAAAAATATACTAACATTTTAAGTGCCTGTCTATTACACTTATAATTAGGGCCTCTGCAAGGAAATATTCCCAGACAAGGAAGTGACTCAGCCAATCATGAGGCTTGCTTAACTCTGTAAACAGTGCTGAGTTTATACCATAAGTCTCAGGACATCAAATATTTTGGAAGTTCAATTGTCACCTTTCTACCATAGAAATTAATTGCTGCAATTAGGGAGTGAAAGACAGAAACACTGTGTTTGTGGAATAAAACTGTATTCAAATGATTATGAAAATGAAACATAGCATAACTAAACCTAATACTTAGTACCTAACATGTAGGTTGCCTGTAGGGTCTCCTTAATTCATATTTAAGGAATTTATCTATTGACTGTTAATGGTACACTGCTTGTATTGTACATGCTTCTCAACGGGAACCAAAACCATTCTCATGCCTGGTGTAACTGAAACAGGAACAGATAAAAAATGTCATAATGTAAAACTGTTTCTGAAAATACATTTCTATGGAAATACAGAATTTCAGTTTAGCTTGTAAAGTGTTTTAAAGATCAGATTTTGAATGACAAGTACATGAAAATTGTTAATATCTCCCAAGTTTATTTGTTTTGTTTGTGCGCAGAGAGTGTATAGCTTTTAATTTCTGTATATGTATCATTATGTGATAAATACAGTCAGTAGTGGACAAAATTGTTTAAATAGCACATACAGGTTATGTAGTGGTTTTCAGAGTACTTCAGCCAATGGAGATACAAAGTACTAGATGGTACTACACTGTGAAGATAGAATTTTTATCATGATGTTTGAAGTGGACAGAAATGTTTTAACTAGGTAGATATGTTTGAATTGGGAAGAGGGTGCTGATATATCCTGTAACATTTTATCTGAATTTGATATATAGAGATCTGTTGGTTTCGGAAACACCGCCACTTCCTAAGCCCCCCCCCCCCCCCCATGTTCTCCCTCACTCTATGGGGTTCAATATGACCCACATATTAGCATAATGGAGATTAAAATCTCCCGAATGCCCTTACTCGCTATACCGCGAGTAGGAGGATGTCTACTAAACAGTGAGCAGCTTGTGGCTGTTCACTTTTCTAAAAAAACAAGCTCCCCACATCCAGAATCAATTAATGTGGGACCTAGTACAGGGGAGAACCTGTACTGGGGGCTAAACAAAGGAAAGGGCCCCCTCCGGGGCCCCCACCCATGAGTGGGGAAGTGAGGGCCGCAATAACAAAAGGGGAGGGGCATACTGCCTCCCCTCAGTCCCCACCTATGAGCGGCGGGTGGGAGCCCTAAGTAACAAAAGGGGGGGGTGAGGGCGTATTATCAAATGTATTCTGCCCTGGGACACCCATTTACCCATCTCTACCATTGCATGTTGATGTATTGGAGTCATATATGGCTCCTTTTATGGGAAAGCTGTGTAGTTGATCTTTCTTTGTCCCTGCCTTGATAGATCTATGTGTCCTCAAGTACAACTTTCACCGTGCTCCTTTCTAAACCTTGCTTTGTTTTTGGTCCTTCTAAACTGCATTCCAACTGGTAAAGTGTTTCTCTTGACCTTTGGCAAGGAGTGTTAGTAGTCTTAGTCTTATACTGTATCTGTGTCAAAAGTGTAGAACTTTTGTTCTACACTTTTGACATGTTTTGATCTTGTTTCCCTGTTTGTCATCAGTATAGTATTATTATACACACTGGACGTTAGCAAATTGATGAGTCACTCAAACTCTGAAGCCAAATTTAAACCACAGGGTTGGCTGATGTTCCATTCAGACACCATGGCTTGACCTTTGGTAGCAGGTACCTCTGCTGCCATTCCACACAATAATTTGTGGTATCTTATTGGATTAAAATACACAGATGTGACACGGTGCAGAATACCAGAGATGCAGCTCTTCGTTAAGGTACCATTTACATTTCCTGGGAATATTTCTCTTTGCATTCCATGACAATCTGTCAGAACTTTTCCAGATTCAAGTTAAGCATTAGCTCTGTCAACAAGATCAGCAGCTGATGAGAGCCATAAATAATGTACATTTTGAATCCAAAATAATGAAGAAAGAGAACATATATACACAAGTAACATTTGATAAGTGACATCTGCATGTGTTAAAAACATAGCTTAAACGTTTCTTCCTCATTTTTAGGTTTGCTCTTGAAACTGATCATTTAAAGATCTCCATACTACAGCAAACTCTGTCATTTGATGTCCATCAAAGGTGAGTAACATGTCTTCTCCAACAATGAGCTCCACTGCACAGCCAGGTTAGCCAATCTTTAATGATTTTTTAGTGTCATAACAGACTTTATCAAGTAGCCTATCTGTCTGTTGATTATTATTATTATTGGTATTTATATAGCGCCAACTGATTTCACAGTGCTTTACAATATTATGAAAGGGGGGGAAATTTACAATAAATGAGACATTTACACATTGACATAGAAATAGGTAAATGAGGACCATGCTCAAATGAGCTTACAGTCTGGAGGAGGTGGGATACAAATACACAACAGGGCAGCAAGGGTGACAGCCACCAAACAAGGTGGAAAAGTATCAGAGCTGGAGGTAAGAGTGGAGTATGGCTCTTTAGGAGGGCAAGAGACAGATTTGGATAAGTATAGATTGTGACAAACTTCCCTTCCCACGTGAGTTTGCCACAAGCTCCTGGAGGAGCCTGCTTGCTAGCTTCCTGCCCACAGACTATGGGCTCTGCAGGGAAACCTGTAAAATACTGTTTAACTGGCTCCACTGACACCCTCCCAGCAGAAGAGCTGGCATCAGGTCAGAGCGCAGCTGGCCTCTGCCCTACCTGTCCATTGGTTCCGGGGCTTGATGAAAAACAGGCCAACCCAGCTGAAACGCTGGCTATGAGCACCACTGGCCTCTGCCCACCAAGCAGGATGGCTCCATAAATGAGGTCCAGGGAGAGGAGATTGTCAGTCCCACTCCCCAGCGGCAGTATAGTTTAAAGGGAGAAAGGACAACAGGTCCCTCTCCCCAGCTGCTGGAGTTACCCCCTAGAGCGGGAATTGCCTACGTCCCCAGCAACAACTTGGTCCACAGGGAGGAAGTGCAGCCGGGTTATTTCCCAGCAGGACCCTGGATTTTCAAATGAGAGCTTGTGGCCGGAGTGTAGCGGTACTTACCTTATCCGGGGGCCGGCCGAGGTCCTCAGTTCCCACCGCCTGCGGGATGCGGTCATGTGTCCCGTCTAGCTCCAAGAGCACGTCTCGGGCACTCTCTTAAAGGGGAAGTGGGAGCCGTAAATTAAAACGGTCTCCCATTGGCCCCTGTCATCCCACATTCCCCATACACTCACATTTTGGGGACGTGGATATGACAGGGGCCAATCAAATTAAATGTTAGGGTATTTATACTTACCTCTCCCTTAACTCCCTGCCCTATCGTGGTTTCTGTTTCAGTTCCCTTTAGCGCTTGTTGTGTTTAGTTGTGATTTTTCGTACTTGACCTTGGCTTTGTATTTGACTCCGTCTATCTCTTTATCCCTGTTTTGTACTGTTTGCCGGCTTGCTGATTACTGTGTACCAGACCTTGGCTAGTTCTTGTTTTTCACTGTCTCTTTGTACCCTTGACCTCAGATCGTTCCTGACTCTGTATTTCTCTCCTCTACGTCTAGTCCGGCCATTCTAAGGTCCGGTAAGACGTATCTCTGCTTTATATTGTCAATTGTTGGACTAAATCTTCCGAGTTGGGGTAAACTACCGTGACATTACGATAGGGCCTTGGAACCCGCAGATTTAGCTCAGCAAATGGCTTCTCATTAGGCTAGATTTGTAGAGCAGGATCACCGTATGGATAGATATCTAGAACTACTCCGGTAACCGTACCAGATCCTTATGCACCAACTTACTGATAAAGCACTTGAGTGGGCAAATCCTATTTGGGAGGCTAATGGACCTATGGTGCATGATTTCAATAGCTTCCTTACGGCTTTTCGTAGAACCTTTGACACAACTAAAAGGTTGAAGAATGCCGCCAGAGCATTAATGAGAATCAAACAGGGATCTAGGTCTGTTGCTGACTATGCTATTCAGTTTCGTACCCTTGCTTCACAGGTAGATTGGACCAACAATGGGCTAACTACTGCATTTACGGAAGGTTTATCTGACACTATATTGGATGAGGTAGCGGCTAGGGATCTTCCTATCCCATTAGAGGACATTATCGACTATCTCATTGATATAGACAATAGGATTCGCGACAGACTCTATACTAAGAATAGGAATAAACGTTTTGTTACTTTAAATACTCCTAGAGTTACTAATCCTGAGAGTTTCAAGGTATCAGAGGAGGAACCCATGCAATTAGGGGTTGCCAAAATCTCTGATGCTGAAATATTTTATAGGAGAAAGGAGGGACTTTGCCTGTATTGTGGTAGGAAGGGCCATATGCTAAAAGAATGTCCTGTGCTTCCGGAAAACTATAGCACCTAAGACCATATAGGGGACTGGCCTTGGGTGTGATATCTAAGTCCCCAAAATTGCCTCTTAACCGATTACTTCTCCCTGTTTCTCTACATATGGAAAATAATTGCATAGCTGGGAACATACTAGCCCTGGTCGATTCAGGGGCAGCTGAGAATTTCATAGATTCTGGTTTTGTTAGGGAGAACAATATACCCATTAGAGAGATGAAGACACCCTTGGCCCTTGAGGCCATAGATGGTAGACCATTATGCTCCCCAATTATTACTCATGAAACTGAACCGTTGCATATGTATACAGGGATTTTACACTTGGAAACCATTCGGTTTCAGGTCATTACCTCTCCTTCCTCTCACATCGTGTTAGGGTATCCATGGTTACGTTCTGACAATCTCATTTTTGACTGGGAGTCAGGACAAATAGTATCTTGGAATGATGCATGCCAAGAGTCTTGTATCGTTAAAATCACCCCTTTAAATTCTATTAATGTTCCTACTACTCCTCCTTTGTCTACTGCTATACCTCCTCAGTACTTATCTCTCAAGACTGTCTTCGATAAAAGGGAGGCTGACAAATTACCGCCTCATAGACCCTACGATTGCGCTATCGATTTATTGCCTGGCACTATACCTCCTAAAGGTAGGGTGTATCCTTTATCTCCTCAAGAAAACCGTTTCATGGAGGAATATATTAAAGAATCTCTACAAAAGGAGTTTATAAGGAGATCCTCTTCTTCGGCTGGGGCTGGGTTCTTCTTTGTGTCGAAAAAGGAGGGCGATTTGAGACCTTGTATCGATTATAGGGGTCTAAATAAAATCACCATAAAAAATGCTTACCCTATACCTTTAATCACAGAATTATTTGACAGGCTCAAACACGCAACTGTGTTTACTAAACTGGACCTTAGAGGTGCATACAATCTAATACGTATAAAGAAGGACCATGAATGGAAAACTGCATTCAATACTAACACTGGTCATTACGAATACACTGTGATGCCATTTGGTCTTTGTAATGCCCCAGCAGTGTTTCAAGAATTTATTAATGACGTCTTAGGGGAGTTTATTCACACATTTGTAATAGTGTAGTTGGACGACATATTAATATATTCAACGGATTTGCATACTCATCATATGCATGTTTAAACAGTTTTGAAATGTATATAGGATATAGAATGCACACCATAACAATCTCAAAAAAATATTTAAATTTTATTATGTACAAAAAAGTACCAGAATGTAAACATATAAGAAAAAATAAATATAAACAAAGTAACAGAAGTAAAGGCAGATACAATAAAATAATAGTAATAAATTACCACAAAAATCCTTACAAGCCTCAGACAGAAACACGAGTCACCAAACCCCCCCAACGTTTCGGCACCAACTGGCTGCCTTTATCAAGGGTACCTGTGATAATCCCAGGTACCCTTGATAAAGGCAGCCAGTTGGTGCCGAAACGTTGGGGGGGTTTGGTGACTCGTGTTTCTGTCTGAGGCTTGTAAGGATTTTTGTGGTAATTTATTACTATTATTTTATTGTATCTGCCTTTACTTCTGTTACTTTGTTTATATTTATTTTTTCTTATATGTTTACATTCTGGTACTTTTTTGTACATAATAAAATTTAAATATTTTTTTGAGATTGTTATGGTGTGCATTCTATATCCTATATACATTTGAATATTTAAAGCACTTGAGGGAGTGCTTATATGGTTTGCACCTGGCTGTTTTTATATTGTTTTGTCTCTCCATGTGCTGTTGATTTGTAAACAGTTTTGAAAACCCTTCTTGTAAACTAGAAAAACCCTTTATTGTAAACTAGAAAAATGCTTATTTGATCAATCCGAAATCCAGTTTTTGGGGTATTTAATTTCTGCTAAGGGTTTTCTTGTGGATCCCCAGAAGCTTTCTGCTGTCATAGAATGGCCTCTACCTCAAGGTTTGAGAGCCATTCAGCGTTTTCTTGGGTCTTCTAACTATTATAGACGCTTTATTAAAGGTTTTTCTTCTTTTGTAGCGCCCATAACCCGTATGACTAAAAAGGATGGTAATACTCGTGTCTGGTCCCCAGAGGCACTTGAGGCTTTTGAATTTCTTAAGACTATGTTCGCCTCTGCTCCTATTTTACAGCATCCTGTCCCTTCTTTGCCTTATATTCTTGAAGTTGATGCTTCTGATATTGAGGTAGGTGCTGTCTTATCTCAAAGAGAATCACCTGAAAAGCCATTACATCCTGGTGGCTTCTTTTCCAAACAGATGTCCAAAGCCGAAAGGAATTATGACATAGGCAATCGAGAACTCCTTGCTATTATTTTAGCACTTAAGGAGTGGAGACATCTATTAGAGGGTACTAAGGATCCCATCCTAATTTTTACGGATCACAAAAACCTTTCCTACCTTAGTGAAGCCAAAACATTGTCTTCTAGGCAGGCCAGGTGGTCACTGTTTTTATCTCATTTCAATTATATCATCACCTACAGACCAGGTGATCATAACACTAAAGCCGACGCTCTGTCCAGGCAATTCGAAACTACCGACAAACAAGAGTTTGATGATACCCCTGTCATTCCCCCGGACAGAATAATAGCTACTACGGTTCTGTCTATTTCTTCTTCACTATTGCAAGTTATACAGGCTAAACAAAACTTGGCACCTAGAGAGAGAACTGCTGATAAACTGTTCGTTGATGTCCCCGAAAGACAGGACAATATGTCATTATATCATGACACCAAAACTGCTGGACAGCCTGGTATTTCTAAAACCTTATCAGCAGTTTCTAGATACTTTTGGTGGGCTTCCTTACGCAAGGACGTCACCAATTACGTACAGGCATGTACTACTTGTGCCAGTATGAAGTCTTCTCATAGAGTTCATTGAGGGCTGTTGCACCCGTTGCCCATACCCGAGAGGCCTTGGTCCAATCTATCCATGGATTTTATTGTTGAATTGCCTCCTTTGAATGGTAAAATAGTCATCCTGATGATAGTGGATCAGTTTTCTAAGATGGCTCATTTTGTGTCTCTTGTCAAATTGCCCTCTTCCGAGGAACTTGCTTCTATCTTCGCCAGGGAGGTGTTTCGGTTGCATGGTATTCCTAAATCGATTGTATCCGATAGGGGTAGCCAATTTATTTCCAGGTTCTGGAAAGCCTTTTGTTCAGAGATTGGTACTTCTCTCTCATTTTCCTCTGCTTAAAACCCCCAGTCTAATGGAGCTGCTGAACGTGCCAACCAATCCCTAGAGCAGTATCTTCATTGTTTCGTATCCCACCATCAGAACAATTGGGCTGACCTTCTTCCTTGGGCTGAGTTTGCTCGTAATGACGCGGCTCATGAATCTTCCAGTAAAAGCCCTTTTTATGTTGTTTATGACCGGCATCCTGATGTTCTTCCGGCTGCATTCTCCTTACAGGGCATGCCAGTTCTATATGAGCATTTGGCTGGTTTACGTACTACTTGGGAGCAGGTTGAGCGTTCTTTGGTGGACTCTGCTGCTCGCCAAAAGGTTCAAGCTGACAAGCATCGCAGGGCGGCTCCATCCTATGTCGTGGGGGAGAGGGTTTGGCTTTCCACTCGCAATATTCGCCTTCGTGTGCCTTCTATGAAGTTGGCTCCTCGTTTTATCGGTCCTTTTCGAATCTTACATAGTTAATCCTGTTTCGTATGCCTTGGATCTTTCTAGGAACCTACGTATTCCGAACGTCTTTCACACCTCCTTGTTGAAACCCCTCCTGTGTAACCGTTATATCCGGCATGTTCCCCCTCCCCCTCCTGTTTCTGTGGAGGATCATGAGGAGTTCAAAGTAGCTGCTGTGCTTGACTCTAGTTTTCTCAGGGGTCGCCTCCAGTACCTGGTGCATTGGAGGGGCTATGGGCCTGAGGAACGCAGTTGGATTTCCGCTGACACTGTTCATGCTCCTCGCCTTGTGTGTTCCTTCCATTCTCATTTTCCTGCCACCGAAGTTGACTGACCGCTAGTCCTGATTTCATGAAACTGTTTTGGGCATAGGACCATGTGTGTGGTCTGTCAAATAATTGACTTTCATGGAAAAGTCGAACCCCTGAACCTATCTGGGTGACTTTTGGACATGTTGGTCACCCAGATAGGGGCTATCAGGGGATGTAACTTTTGTGGGGTTTTCATTTGCTTTGAAGGTACTTTTGGGGTGTTTGTAAATTGTATGTTTTTCTGTGCCTGGAGATAATTGTGTTTGTACAGTTCCTGACTCAATTATCTCCCAGGCACAGGGAAGGGATTACCCTGTTTTGTGTGGGAGATTCATGGACGTATTTTCTGTATCCTTGTACTGCATAAAAGCAGGTCATTGGGCCTGGATTAAACAGATCATTTTACCCCTTTATGCAGTCTAGGCTCGAGTTTGGGGGATTGGGAGCTATTTTCACACTCATAATCACTGTTTCACTTGGGATCTGGGAGAACGACAGCGGATATACTCAGTCGGAGTATAGGGGATCCGGCAGAAGTCCTTTCAGCGCAAGTTAGCAGTAAGGGTGCGAGCAGCGGACAGGAAAAGGTCATGGACAGAGCCAAGAGCCAGAGAAAGGGCATATCTATGAATCAGGGAAGAAAAGTAAGAATGGCTAGAGTTGGTTAGAGGTTTTTAGGTAAGGGTTAGTATTTTGAATTGACACCTATAGGATACAGGAAGCCAGTGTAAGGATTGACAGAGTGGCGAGGTATGGGAGGAGCGACGGGTGAGAAAGATCAGCCTGCCGGCAGCATTCATTACTGATTGTAGCGGGGCAGTTGGCTTTTGGTGAGACCAACTAGGAGAGAATAACATTAATCCATGCGAGAGATTACTAGAGCATGAACAAGCTCTTTGGCAGCATCTTGCGTGAGAAAGGGGCGGATGCGGGCAATGTTTTTAAGGTGGAAACGACAGGTTTTAGCAACATACTGGATATGTGGGGCATACACAGGAAACGTTTGGCTGAAGTTATTGCTGCCAAAGGAGATTCAACCAGTTATTAAATCCAAGGGTTCACATACTTTTTCCACCTGCACTGTGAATGTTTACATGGTGTGTTCAATACAAATATGGCAACATTTCATTTTTTGTGTGTTATTAATTTAAGCAGACTGTGATTGTCTATTGTTGTGACTTAGATGATGATCAGATCACATTTTAAGACCAATTTGTGCAAAAATCCATATCATGCCAAAGGGTTCACATACTTTTTCTTGCAACTGTATGTATAAAACCATAAGTTATAGCCTTCTAAGTTATTATATCAAACAGGACCATTTCTTCTCAACCAAGTAACTGTGTCTAAAACAGAAATCATGTTGCCTTCACCTGTCTCCCAGATGCATGGTCAATCTGTTCTTTCACACTATCAGAATAACACTAGTGGATCCCCTTCCATCTAGTCTTGGAATGCTCATATCACATAGAGGCAATCTAACATACACCTGAATATTATGTCACAAATGTATCCTCTACTAGTCCATGAATTCCTCATTACGCATTCCTACTAGTCCATAAATTCCTCATCTTATAAGGATCTTATATTTTAACAGCCACAGTGTAGCCAGTCCCAATGTATCATTATGAGGTGTTCAGTCCTTTAAATATGCTTGGATTTTTGAATTGCAGCATCACTTTAACTACTAACTACTATTAGATCGAGCCACTTTATTGTTGTATGGGTCTTGACTAGTCTATGCTCTTTAGACCTTAGTCCATGTATACACATGCCAACTTCAGATCCCGATCCTGTATGTACCAATCATGACCATCTTGCATTGTCCTCACTTTGTACTATCAAAGTTTCAGCATTCACAAGAATCTCAAGTCAGAAAACTTCAGTTGACACCAACTTTTAAGGTGAAGACACCATTTACACATCTACGCAGACAGATTTCAGTTCTTTATTACATAATAAATTATTTTCTAGAAGATGACTATATCGGCTCCAATCAAACTAACAGAAAGAGACAATAGCCTTGCTTTCATCCCATCTGTTCTCAATGGATCATAAATTAGACTTACTGACTACTCTGGTCAATAATCTCTTTGCCATTCAGTATTTGACCATGCCTCCTCACTACAGACAAGACCTTGATTAATTGGACTATATGAAAGCCACAATTGATTTAAAAAACATAATCCCTAACCCTTTCCATTTATTCTTACTGAAGTTAGTGTTAGTAATATATCATATTTCCATTAAATTAAAGGCATGTTTTATTCTTTACTTTAGTTAAATAATCAAACTTTTTTTTTTAGCATTCATTTTAGAAATAGCTCACTTTTTTTTACAGGTTCAAGACTTTATTTTTAGAGGAAATGGTCCGTATAACTGTAAATGAAGATATATGTAAACAGAATTATATTATCATATGATTCTCTACATAGAATATCCTTTATTTTCATAGATTTTGCATGTCTTTAGAATGATAAATATATGTTTGTTTCTTTTCGTTGGAGGCATGCAAAACATTTAACTGAAGTATTAAAACAGCAATTTTGCTTTACACAGAAAATAAAACAAGCCTTTAATTAGAGTTTTTTTAGTTGGGTTCCAGCTAATACAGATTTGAATTACCATTCAGCTGGGATTCCTGACTATAATTTGGAATTCAGATCCCCTGCTAAATAAAAAGTGGCATTAACTGTTTTTGTGAATTGATGTAATTAGTCTTGGTTAACAATTTACAAATCAACTATATAGATTTCGGCATTATTTTATAAATGGATATAACTTTACATCATAATATTCTATGTGCATGTATGTTTATATAGCTCCAAACGATTACTGCCGCTCTTTCAGAAGTATAAAATAAAATGTAGGTACAATTTAATCCAGTTATAATAAATTTGACGAGAGGAAATATGTTAACACCAAGCTGATGTTACCATTTTAATGTTTTATTTAATAGGTATTAACTATATCATAAAAAGGATGATGTATCTTCAGAAATGTACTTCATTGTTCCACATCATTAATGCAGTGATGTCATCCCTGTGAATTACAGGGTTTATAAACTTAATTCTGTCAATAACAATGTATACGTTACCAAAGAGCGATGGGACACTACCATTTAACAAACATACTCCTGATACCACTGGTCCAAACACCATGTCCAAATTCCAACAAGAGCGGCCATGAGAGACCAATAGAAGGAGCAGCTCTGTAACTACTGTAAAGTCCTTTTCAATCCTCTTCCACCCGGTCTTTTATCACATGCAAGAAAATAAAGATCCTTAGTGTTGACTGAGCTAGATTCTCCTTTTTATGGAGATGTTGACTTTGGGATGGTTTTGGTGTGCGTATGAGTCTCAATAAGGCAACCAGAAGCAAGAGCCAGCCCCCTCACCCCCCCATCAGAATGCAATGTGAGCCTTTTTGTTTGTTAACATTGTCCATGAATGTCTGTGTTTAATACAACTAAAGGCTGCATGATTGTATAGGAATTGTTGGAATCCTATTGGCATTCTTGCAATTTTAAGGTTTCTAAAATATAGTAGGTTAGAGGTTACTATTGTATGGATGGACGTAAAGCCCAGATTTGATTAGATTTATTTTGGGGCACTGTATGGGCATTGACATTTTCCAATAACAAAATGTTTATTTTTTAGGCAACTTTTCATATGTATGATTGTTTTCCAGAATCCTTTCAATATGATGCCAAATAACGACACTTGCATTATAGGACATCTACCAAACACTTAAGGGATCCTTTCTGTGTTTCTTGTTTTAGTTATAATTTTGTGTTCATTATAGTAATATTACTACTAATAATTGCTATCATTGTAAAGACCAGCAGCTCAACCTGCACAACACATTTGTTTGTAATGATATATTTAGATAAACAGAACCAAAAGGAATTAAGGGTCCTGTTCAAATAAACATGCAGAGAACTGATGGCTAAGCTTTGGACCCCAGATATTTGCTATATACATTTCCCATGATGCCAAGATGTACGTTCAGGAAGAAGATTGATAATATTACTTCTTAAGATACTTTTCCTTTGAAAAGCCAATATTTTTGGATATCCAATTTCAGAAATATTTTTGTTGTCTCCAGCCTCCCATTTTCTGGTCAATAGCCTTCGTACTCCCCCATGTCCATCCCCCACCTACTTTCTATTCTTCCAGAGTTGCTCTCTCTTTTTTCCCAGACCAATACGAGTATTCTTTACAGACCCATTTCCCTTGCTATTGCGTTGGTGGTCTACTTGTTCACTTTCTTCTTTGACCCTTTTATAGCTATTAGAATCAGTTTCTTCGGCCTTTTAATTATGAGTTGTAGAGCTCACCCTAATACACCTATTAAATGACAATAATTTAAGCTAAAGAGTGAATACCATTAATTAACTAGAACAGTTGATCTAATGCCTTATTTTTCAATGCATAATGCTTTTGGGCATTTAATACCAATAGTACTTTCCTTTTTTATATAAGGAGTTTAACATATTGTGACAAGTTAAAATGACACAATGGTTAATTGTCAAGTAAAAATTTAGAAAAAAAAGGATTAAATTGCTAAAATAATAGATGCCGTCTGCCACTGTATTGTTCTTTTAGGTATTATATTAGTATCATAATTATGCTGTTCTGATTGCTGCAAATGTATCATCCTCCATAATATAATGACCTTATAAAAATTAACCTCGATCAGCAGCATAATGCATGTACATTGTCTGCAAGTTAAAACAGCACATGTTGCAGAAGAGAAATGACTGCTATATTTTATAAAAAGCCTTTCAGTTTAAATATTTCTCTACTTTTACTATAGTTGCTGTACTGTGAATTTAGACTATAAAACACATCTTCGACAAGGATGTCTCCCCGCCGTACGTCAACTGCAGAGAGATTGATAGAAGATTTACAGTGATGCATCTATTGCTTTGGGGGAAAAAACTTATCCAAAGGGCATATTTCTTTTTTAGTGCATTTGTGGGTATGAAGTGTAAGAGATGGGGCTCTATATCCAAATTATTCATATAGGTTCTCTAATATTTTATATTCTAAAATAGCTGTACCTGTTTAATCACTGCTGGGCTCTGTGGACCTGTTAACAGAGACTGCAATTTTAGGCTTATAATCCCCTGATGATCATGCCCTAGAGTTTAATGTATTATCAGACCCATACTTTACTGCTTTGCAGGAAATAATGCTTCTGGGTGTCTCAGTTGTTTTTGCATTTTTTTTTCCGGCATATTTTAATTAATTTTATTTTTATTGTGCCACATATACAATGGAATGGCAAGTCAACAAGTCAGCGAAAAGAGAAACAACAATGCGTTTCTGATCATCAGACTACTAATCACATATAGGAAGAGCAGTCAACATAGCATTTTGCTGAGGAAACAAAGCAAGAAATGCAAAATGATTAACAAAGATGGCCAAAAGAGTTCAGAGAGAACGCCAGTTAAATGTTATCAGCAGTGGTGGTTAGACATGGACACTCAAGGCTATCAGGTTTAGAAAACTGATAGGTCAGTCCAGGAAGACAGGCATTGTGCAAAAACAGTTCTTGGAACCATCTCTCTACCACCAAAGCTTAGATTCAGTCAGATCTAGACAAACTAATAATTTAATAGGTCGGCTAAGAATCTCGGTAGAGAGAACCTCAAGAAGGAGTAATGTCCAAGAGAGGAACCTACTGCTCCTTGGTGAAGTGCAGCAGATAGTGTTGTATATGGTCCCATGTGAAACAAGTCATACAGTCTTTATATATAATAGTACTACTGTTGCTGTAGTTAATATGTATAGCTGCCTAACAACCTTGAAAGATTATTTAACACATTGTGTTGCAATTAGTAATGACCCGAACGGTTCGCTGGCGAATAGTTCCTGGCGAACATAGCTTGTTCGCGTTCGCCACAGCGGGCGAACATATGCGATGTTCGGTCCGCCCCCTATTCATCATCATTGAGTAAACTTTGACCCTTTACCTCACAGTCAGCAGACACATTCCAGCAAATCAGCAGCAGATCCTCCCTCCCAGACCCTCCCACCTCCTGGACAGCATCCATTTTAGATTCATTCTGAAGCTTCATTCTTAGTGAGAGGAGGGACAGTGTGCTGCTGCTGATTTAATAGGGAAATTGATAGCTAGGCTAGTGTATTCAGTGTCCACTACAGTCCTGAAGGACTCATCTGATCTCTGCTGTAATAACAGCACCCCAAAAAGCCCTTTTTAGGGCTAGAACATCAGTCTGCTTTTTTTTTTTCCTGTGTAATCTAATTAGTTAGTTGTCTGCAAGCGTGTGTGTCAGGCTCACATATCTGGTGTCACAATAGCTTGCATTTAAAAAACAACACAAAACTTTTTTGACTGTAATATAATAGCAGTCAGTTTCCTTCATACGTGTGCGTTTCAGGGCCTGCCAGGGCACAGTGTCACACCAGTTCAACTCATATCTGGTGTAACAGTAGTGTACAATTAAAAAAAAAAAAAAAGAATAAAATTTTGACTGTAATAGATTGAATAGCAGTTAGTTGTCTGCAAGCATGTGTGTCAGGCTCACAGCGTATACTGTGCCCACTTGCCCAGTGCCACCACTCATATCTAGTGTCACAATAGCTTGCATTTAACAAAAAAAAATTTTTTTGACTGTAATATAATAGCAGTCAGTTTCCTTCACACGTGTGCATTTCAGGGCCTGCCAGGGCACAGTGTCACACCAGTGCAACTCATATCTGGTGTAAAAGTAGTGTACATTTAAAAAAAAAAATACAATTTTGACTGTAATAGATTGAATAGCAGTTAGTTGTCTGCCAGCGTGTGTGTCAGGCTCACAGCGTATACTGTGCCCACTTGCCCAGTGCCACCATTCATATCTGGTGTCACAATAGCTTGCATTTAACAAAAAAAAACTTTTTTGACTGTACTTTAATAGCAGTCAGTTTCCTTCACACGTGTGCGTTTCAGGGCCTGCCAGGGCACAGTGTCACACCAGTGCAACTCATATCTGGTGTAACAGTAGTGTACATTTAAAAAAAGAATACAATTTTACTGTAATAGATTGAATAGCAGTTAGTTGTCTGCAAGCATGTGTGTCAGGCCTACAGCGTCTACTCTGCCAACTTCTGCCAGTGCACAGTGCCACTCATATCTGCTGTCACAGTAGCTTGCACGCATAGTACCACTAATCAAAAAAAAAGGACAGGCAGAGGCAGGCCACCCCACAGGGGCCTTCGTGGTTGTGGTGCTGTGATTCCCTTTGGCCCTAGAATAATGCCCAGTGTTCAGAGGCCATGACCCTGAACTCGAAAAGTTCTGAGGACATAGTTGACTGGCTAACACATGACACCCAATCTTCTACAGCTTCCGCTCGGAACCTTGACGCACCATCCTACTCCAGCTTAGCATCGGGCACCTCTCAAGTTACCACTCGCCCGCCTGCCGCCACCACCAACACTAGCACCACAGCCGCTTAACTTGATATGTCAGAGGAATTATTTACACATTAGTTGGTAGAAATGAGTGATGCGCAAGCATTATTGCCAGAGGATGTAGGTAACAGGGATATGTCTCAGTCAGGCAGCATTACACACATGGACGTACGGTGTGATGATGATGATGTTGTACCCGCTGCTGCTTCCTTTGCTGAGTTGTCAGATACAAGTGAAGCGGTTGATGATGACGATGCGTCCGTGGATGTCACGTGGGTGCCCGCTAGAAGAGAAGAAGAACAGGGGGAAAGTTCAGATTGGGAGACAGAGAGGAGGAGGAGACAAGTTGGAAGCAGGGGAGGTCGTCGCAAGGAGCTAGTGGCACAGTCAGACAGCATGCATCGGCACCCGGGGTCAGCCAGACAGCACGCCAATCAACGCATGCTGTTGCCACCACCAGAATGCCGTTATTGCAGAGCTCAGCAGTGTGGCATTTTTTGTGTGTGTCTGCCTCTGACAACAGCGATGCCATTTGCAACCTGTGCCAAAAGAAACTGACTCGTGGGAAGTCCAACACCCACCTAGGTACAACTGTTTTGCGAAGGCACACGATCGCACATCACAAACGCCTATGGGATCAACACATGAGTACAAGCAGCACACAAACTCAAAGCCGCCATCCTCCTCCTGGTCCAGCATCTTCAGCCACGTCAACCACTGCTGTCCGCCTTGCCCCCTCTCAACCATCCGCCACTCCGTCTCTCGCCTTGAGCAGTTCCTGCTCATCTGCAGAGCTCAGCAGTGTGGCATTTTTTGTGTGTGTCTGCCTCTGACAACAGCGATGCCATTTGCAACCTGTGCCAAAAGAAACTGACTCGTGGGAAGTCCAACACCCACCTAGGTACAACTGTTTTGCGAAGGCACACGATCGCACATCACAAACGCCTATGGGATCAACACATGAGTACAAGCAGCACACAAACTCAAAGCCGCCATCCTCCTCCTGGTCCAGCATCTTCAGCCACGTCAACCACTGCTGTCCGCCTTGCCCCCTCTCAACCATCCGCCACTCCGTCTCTCGCCTTGAGCAGTTCCTGCTCATCTGCCCACAGTCTGGTGTCTGTCAAGGACATGTTTGAGCGTAAGAAGCCAATGTCACCAAGTCACCCCCTTGCCCAGCGTCTGACAGCTGGCTTGTCTGAACTCTTAGCCTGCCAGCTTTTACCATACAAGCTGGTGGAGTCTGAGGCGTTCAAAAAATTCGTAGCTATTGGGACACCGCAGTGGAAGATACGCGGCCAAAATTTCTTTGCACAAAAGGCAATCCCCAACCTGTACTCGATTGTGCAAAAGGAAGTAATGGCATGTCTGGCACACAGTGTTGGGGCAAGGGTCCATCTGACCACTGATACCTGGTCTGCAAAGCATGGTCAGGGCAGGTATATCACCTACACTGCACATTGGGTAAACCTGCTGACGGCTGCCAAGCATGGAATGCGTGGCTCTGCAGAGGAGTTGGTGACACCGCCACGACTTGCAGGCAGGCCTGCTGCCACCTCCTTTACTCTTCCTACTCCATCCTCTTCCATAACCTCCTCGGCTGAGTCCTCTTCTGCTGCTGCGTCTTGCTCCACATCAACGGCATCCCCCCAGCTCCCCAGGTACTATTCCACATCCCGGATACGGCAGTGTCACGCCGTCTTGGGGTTGACTTGCCTGAAAGCAGAGAGTCACACCGGATCAGCACTCATGTCCGCCTTGAACGCACAGGTGGATCAGTGGCTGACTCCGCACCAACTGGAGATCGGCAAAGTGGTTTGTGACAACAGAAGAAATTTGTTGGCGGCATTGAATTTGGGCAAGTTGACACATGTGCCGTGCATGGCACATGTGTGTAATCTGATTGTACAATGCTTTGTGCTTAAGTACCCAGGCTTACAGGACGTCCTGAAGCAGGCCAGGAAGGTGTGTGGCCATTTCAGGCATTCCTACATGGCCATGGTGCACTTTTCAGATATCCAGCGGCGAAACAACATGCAAGTGAGGCGCTTGATTTGCGACAGTCCGACACGTTGGAATTCAACACTCCTAATGTTCGACCGCCTGCTCCAACAAGAAAAAGCCGTTAACGAGTATTTGTATGACCGGGGTGCTAGGGCAGCCTCTGCGGAGCTGGGAATGTTTTTGCCACGTTACTGGACGCTCATGCGCAATGCCTGTAGGCTCATGCGTCCTTTTGAGGAGGTGACAAACCTAGTCAGTCGCACCGAAGGCACCATCAGCGACATCATACCATTTGTTTTCTTCCTGGAGCGTGCCCTGCGAAGAGTGCTGGATAGAATATTTAAACAAGCACACAGTTAAGAAGACTAATTATGTTTATTATGTTTATTACCTGCTGACTGTCTGCTATATTCTGGCACTGAGACCATTCTAATTTGAGGAAGTTCTTGTTTTGTCTTTTGGCCTTTCCCTTAATGCTCTGTATCACAAACACCCAGTTAACTTATAACATAATGGGAGATCTTTGCATGAAGCTAGTGATGATCGTGTTCCCTGATGTTGGGACAGTTTAAGAAGTGTCATACTTGAATGGTATGACGGGGTAAGGGTAAATTAGGTAAGGGTAAAACAAAAATATAACTAAAATTTTCAAAAGCTTGTTCCATGTTGGGTCGACCTTGAGTGTAAACAAGTAAAATATCTAAATCTCCACCACCTAAATGTCCACCAAGACAACCTAAGACTTTACTTATACTGTGCTAATACATTCTGGAACACCTGTACAAGTTCACTCCTGGAATGCAGTCTACTGGGGAATACTCCAGAACAGCTTTCTGGGGAGAATGGAAGTATGTGGAGTGAGTAGAAAGCATATCAATTAAACTGATAGCAGGTTTTTATCCCCCACCCTCCATGACTCCTCTCCTGCTACTGTCAAAAACGATCTACTCACAACCTACTTCGTACCACTACTTTTACCATTCGTGTCACCATACCCCACTCCCTCTAGAATGTAAGTTCATTGAGCAGTGCCCTCCACCCTCTCTGTTCCTGTACGTCCAGTTGTCTGGCTACAATTACATGTCTGTTAGTCCACCCATTGTACAGCGCTATGGAATCTGATGGCGCTATATAAATATTAATATAATAATAATAATAGAACAGAACAAAAAAATTAAATGAAAAAAGGTGTGAACTATAACTGCTTCAGTGCATAGTTGTAGATTTTTTTTGTCATAGGGTATGTGGGAATCTGAAAAGACTGTTTTGTGGTTATGCTTGTTTTGAAGTTCAAGGCAGGTAGCAAAACTGCAACAAATCAAGAGAGAAACAGTCAATAGCAGGGTAAGTAGATAAGAGTAACCAGGTTGTAGGAAGGGTCAAACAAGATATCTTCTTGGATGCTGGTCTTCAGACACTTGGGCTCCAGGTTTCCTATTTTCTGTAGTTTCCCTTTGAAATGTATAAGGTTGATCTTGGATATAATTTAAGCTCCACATTTTAAACAATATTGGGCAATATTACTCTGTTATTAATTTCTACAGGTTACTTGGTGAGCTTGTAGCACTTTGTACATGTGCATTACATTGGTACGGTATTTAAATTCAGGATTGCCCTCATAAATCTGCAAGCAAAATCTCAGCAGCTGAATGAGCCAGTACTGTATAGGTATGTTTCGTCTTTCAGCATTCTATAAATGTATGTTAAATGTTTCCTTAGAATAAATGATGCAAAATGTGGCCCTCCTGTGTAGTTACTTTGTTGTACTTCCAGCAAAACATATTCATTTAAAAACAACGCGTTTCTCCACTGAGAATTGGGTTTGCTAAACGAGTTGGTAATTCCCACAGCAAAATCGTTAATGCAAGTATCACCTAGGGAAAAATGGTAAGGGGCTTTGTTTGGCTCATTATGTCTGTGAGATCATTAAGGAAATGTTTACATCCTGTTAATGTCACATGTTTTGGTATGCAGGGCAAGTGAATATTAGTCATGTTTCAATATTCGTACGATCTTTTTACTTCCAAAGGGAAACCCAATATCATAGCAGCCAAAGAGTTAGCTAAAGAGGAAACGTTACATCAGTGGGAAAGTTGCAATCTAAGAGCTAACTACAAATTCCTAACTTTTGTGTTCGTGTAACACTTTTGTATTGTGCACAATACAAACCTAAAATATCCTGTGATATCATGCATGTAAAGGCACCTGTGGTGTAAGGTAATTATGGAAAAATTACATCTGGCACCGAAACATGCACTGAGCATTCTGGGAACGTACAGCTGCAGAAAGCCCGGAACCTCCACCAGAGATAATTTTTTTTGGCTTGCTTCTGCCGCATGCCTCACTCCAATAAATGGCTTCAAAAGCAATTAGTGAAGAGAGGAAAAAGGGACAGTGAAAGGCAAGTGGTAGGCCCTCTTTATGTGCAAATTTCATAATTTTTTGGTAAATTCTGCTAAATAAACTTGGAAGTTGTGCAAGAAAATTGTCAAAGAAAGTTGAGGCTCAGTTAATATGCAAATGAAAAATGAAATGCAATAGCCGTGCTTGGAAAACTCATATAAGGACTACATAAGATTACAGCTAGTCGATAGCTGTTGCCTTGAAGCAGGGGTTCCCAATAAGTAGATCCCCAGATATTGTAGAACTACATCTCCAACAATGCCTTGAATGCCTCTAGAATTTATTTAGAATGACAAAGCATCATGTAGGTTTAAAACATCTGGCGATCTACTTTTTGGGCACCCCTGCCTTAAAGTATGTCTAAAAGAAGTAGGTTATAATGTGCCATTTGATGACAGAAACCCTTACTTGTATTTACCTATTGTGTGTTATAATATCTGCACAGGAAGTGACTGTAATAGGTCACATAATCGTTTGGAAATACATTATCTCATTTTACTATTTCTGTGTGGTGTCTGGTATACAGTTTTTCTTCTTAAAGTCTGTTTGTATTTGAACGTCTTCCTGCTGAATAATAGATTCAATATTATTTATGATTCTACACGGCAAGTCATTTAGACAGCTGGGTTTGGGCCTTTGATGATATTTGAGATAGACGTGCAATAGTGAGACAGCCTTGTCAAATTTTACATAACTTTAACTTTTTAAATAGATAAAGAAATTGCAATGCCATAACACGCATCAAACCCCAGTTTCCCTTTGTATGTTGGCTTCTAAAATTTGAGGTTACTAGTCCTATTAATTTGCCAAGTACCCATAAATCTCCAGATGGCTTTACTGATATAATTTTTTTTGCTAATAACATAGTTTCCCATATTATTAAATTATTAAACTTTTGCATGTTTAATTAGATTGTTCTAAGGGTAATTTCTATCGGATTTGTTCCATGTCTACATTATTACTATCACTAAGTCAGATAAGGACAATGTAGCATGCTTGGATTGCTATCAAAATCCATAAAACCAGTTTAAAACTGATATTTGGTTACAAGCAGATGTATCTGCTGCAAAACGTAATAACATTTTTATAATTTTGATATTTAATGACTTGGTGGATTTAGGATTGCCACCTTTGTTGGAAAAAAATACCAGATATGTTAGTTTGCATAATGAGTTTATATGTATGACATCACAGGACGCGATGTCACCTGATGCTTTGTAAAATCTCAGGGAGTAACATAAAAGAAAAAAAAAACACTTGGAAAGGGGAAAATTTCCTAAATCACTCATAAACCAATTACAATGTGTGTACTTTGTCTAATTGTGTGTGTAGCGTTGTGCATGTGTAGCAGTGTGTGTAGCAGTGTGTGTATGCTGTCTGAATGAGTGTGTATAGTAGTGTGTAATTTGTGTATAACAGTGTGTGCATACTGCTGTCTGAAATTGTTGCCTGTGTGTGTCATTGTCTGTATACTTTGTCTAAGTGTATGTATAACAGTGCATGCACACTGTGTATGTGTGTCTGTCTCAATGTCTTTGTAAAGTGAGTGTGTGTGGAAGTGTGTGTTTGCTGTGTCTTTGTGTGTTAGTCTGTGTTTATAGCAATGTTTGGACATGACATGTATAACAGAGACAGTTAGTCTGGCTATACTTTAACCACTCTCCCAGAGTCCCTTCAAAGTAAAACACCGGCCTTGGCATTGCTGGTATTTTTGCAATACCGGCATTGGCCATACAGCCTCAAATACCAGCTGTGTGAAAGCTGTGGCTACACTACACTGCTATTACTTTCCCATAATGGATTGGCCCAAGTTAAGGCTTTACCTTTAAGTTGGTTCATCAAGTAACCAATCTTAGCTCTATCCGCCTCAAAGTGGTATTCAGTCTGATTGAGAAATCCCCGGCATTCTTGGATATACCCATCAAAATGTGGGGGAGGAGATAGGGAGATAGTAGGTGCCCTATATACTATAGGTGGAGGTCCAGTAGGCAGAGGTGACATCAGGGTGGAAATGAGCCGTCCGAGTAAAAAGCGTACTGAAGGCCTGAGCAAATTGATCCATATGGTGATCATTCTCCTCTAGCTTTCTCTCGCAAGCTGCTATGTGCTGACACAATTCTGCAGGTTCTAGGGCCCTGTTGTAATGTCAGGATTACTGTTGATCCAGCACCCAGACATAGTATCACACCTAGGACTAAGGATAACGTATAACCAGACCTTAGAATGGCCGGACTTAACGTAACCAAGAATAGTCAAAATACTTGCCGAGGTCAGGGATACAGAGTGAGACACAACGATGAGGGAAAGCCAAAAGTCAAGGATACCAGAAATCAGGGAAGTCAAATGAAGCCAAAGTCATATACCAGAAATACAAAGATCAGGAACACTCTCTCGGATAACCAGCTAAGGAAAACCATGACAGGGCACTGATCAAAAGGTAATTTGGGTTTAAATAACCCTCCTTAAGCTGTAATTGGCTATATGTGACCTACGTGCCTGCATGTCTAGGACGTGATGTCGCACTCATGTAAGCACCATTTTTTATATGGGCAAAGGCTATTTCTTTATTTAAAACGGAATCGCAGTGGCTGGCATCTCTGTTAACGGCGCACATGGAAGGGGAACGGGATGGAAAGAGGTCGGGTTTTGATCTGCCGTGGGTAAGATGAGTATTTGTTATTTCTGTCAGCCGTGACAAAGGTCCCCCGGGTTCCGACAGTAAGGGAGGGGATTGGTGGTGGCGTTGAAGCTACTGGGTTAGGTCTCTATGGTAAGCAAGTCTATTTTACAGGTCCTTATCGGCCCTTGGGCCGTGTTACAGGTTCAGAAGTCTTCCAGTACATGGTGGGGGGGGGGGGGGGGGGGAGAGAATTGCATAGTTCATGCAGTGATCAGCTGCTCTCCAGGAAAGGCGTCCTGTCAGGCAATGTGAGTATTTGCTGCTGCTCCGTCAGACCTCTGGGGCAAATTTTTCTTCTTGGGAGGGCGAGGAGAAAATGGTCTTTATTGAGCTTCTTCTCTGTTTCTCAGGATGGTTGGTATATCTAGTAGTTGTATTCCCACGGAGTCCACGTCACATCTCTAAAGCGCTGGAGAGGATGTGAGTTTGTCAGTTTTTCTTCACGATGAGTTTGAAGGGGAATCCCCACATGTATTTCAGCCCATGTTGGTGAAGGGCTAGCATAAGAGGTTTGAGGTCCCTTCTTTTCTTGAGCGTGGTTGGGGCTAAGTCCTGAAAGAAGGTCAGCGGGAGTCCTGGTAACGCGGTAGGTGATCTCTAGCGAGTGATAGTAGCTTTTCTTTCACATGAAAATAGTGGATGCATATGATCGCGTCTCTTGGGCTCGTGGTGTTGATAGCCGGAGGACGTAGTGCCCTTTGAGCTCTATCCATTTCCATGTCTCTGGTGGAGAGCTCAGGGGCCATAGATTTGAAGATGTCCCTGAGCGTGGGGTTAAGTAACTCAGGAGTAACAGTCTCTGGGAGGCCTCTGATGTGGATATGATTGCGTCTAGATCTGTTATTGAGGTCCTCCAGTTCATCTTCAATCGTGGATAGTCGTCCGTGGAAGTAGGTGATGTCTTGACTCTGGGCAGAGGTGGTATTGGAGAGTTTTCAGATCCGGGCCTCTATTTGGTTTGTGCACAAGGCCAAGGCCTCCAAGTCTTCCTTAAGGCCTGCAATCTGTTTACCCAACTCCGTGGCCACGTGGGCCTTGATATTCGTTGTGGCATCCCGTAACATGCTTCGGAGGACTCCTATGGTGAGGGGAGCCGCTGGGTCAGGCTCAGGGTCGTTCCCTTTTTACTCTGATCCCAAGTCTTCTATGCGTTGAGAGTTGGTAGGCTTCCGCGTGTCTCCCGGAATAGTGAGGCGACTGATGGTGTGTGGTCTTTCCTCTTTTTTCCGCCGCCCATCATTGTGGGGTTTGCAGTGGGCTCTGGGAGGTACGTGGGGTTCGGAATTTGTAGTTAGTAGTCGTAGGTATCGCTGATGGTAGCGGAGTGCGTTAGGGAGATGGAGCCCTGGATTCAAGCGTCCATCTTTCTCGAAGGCTAGGCTCCCCAATTGTACCTCTCTTAACATGTCTCTTGCTAATGTATCCCTGAGCCGGGTGAAATACTTGAAAACATTTCCAAAAGGGGCAGTATTGCTAGCAATACTCAGTGGTAGGGTATAGTAATAATAATGATGATATGCAAAGGGGAAACAAATGATGGTGGCACAAAACTATTATTGACAGTAGTAATAAAAATAGATATTTCTTATAATAAACAAGAGGTCAAAAATTCACCATTACACTGTGTAGCCTGTCCATATGCACTATCTACTCATCACACATACATCTTCTAATACAAAAAAACAAATTGTAGTGAGTGCATTATGGGAATTTACAAATAAAACAAAGTAAAGGACAAAAATCCATGAAGATGGAAAAAGTGAGGAGACCTCAGCTGGCAGTGTAAGCACACTCTCAGCCCACATAGCAGCACTCTTTGTTTTACCATAATACAAAGTGAATTAAACGAAAAGGTTTATCCATTACACTCTAAATCATATCACTGTTTAGTACATTTGTTTGATGAAAGAATAAATATTGAGTTCAGATTGTATTTATTTATTAAACTTATTAATAGTCTTATGTACATAACATTCCCTAAATGCATTAATTCGCAGAACAAAGAATTGTAGTAAAATAAAAACTGTAAAAGCAAATTTAGTTTAGTTATGGTGCTTGAGTGTTCTTTTAACTGTCTTTTATTTTGTTCGTTTCTGGTACGGATTAGGATCAAGGAGAACTTGGGTGAGGCGTTTTGGCTGTTTTATGCTTTTATTTTGGGATTTAAAAAGCAAATTTAGCAATTTTAAATCAGTGAGCAAACTTCCCTAATTATTTTTATTTTGTGATAAATGTTCAAAAATATTATACTTACAGGGCTCTTCACTAAAGTGAGAATTCACAGTGAATTTCATATTAAAAGCCAAGGAGGCCAAACTGAAAGCAGTTCAGCAACTTTGACCTTAAATCTGAAATTCACTTTGAATTCAATTTGAATTCCCTGTAATTCTCACTTTAGTGTATACCCCTGCATACTGTTTGTGTGTATATAAGTAAACTACATTGATAGTTTACATTAAGGCACCAACACACCTAAACTGAGAGGCTACGCAATCATGGCTCCAAGAATGGATGGCTCCAAGAATTTTATTATGAAGATGAGTCTGTCTTCCCTTTACCTGTATTCTTCAAGTGGTTTATACAGCAGTAATTCTGACTGTACCCCGGGAGTTTGTAATTGTAGAGTAGATGGTGTCACAAACTATGCTATATATACAATTACACAAAGCACATCTTATTAGTAACTTATTAAAATTAAGAGACACACACAAAGCACATTACACACACATGGTACACACTATAAATACAAATACATACACAAAGTGAACATAAATTACACTTACATAGTGCGTAATACAAAATACACATGTAACATCCTGTCACATTCTACACATACATAATATTGATACATACATGCATGCAGATACTTACATGTTCAGCAGCATTCATTCCACGTACATGGGCATTCAGATACATTCCACAGGTACATGCTGACAGATGGAAGTTTAGATGAAGGGGGAGCTTTGAATGTAAAATCTGTACAGTAATACACAAATACATTATTGTACATGCAGACTCTGCGTGCTTGTATTCCTTTGTTGCATGCGTGATTTTCTATGCAGACGGAATTAAAAAAACTAACAAATACTTTGAAGCTTTATATTTGGACTTATTATTACTAATTATATTTATAGATGTTTTATAAATAATACATGGAAACAGTCTGATAAATGCAAATAGATTATCCCCCCAAAAATGTTTTTTTTTCATAGTCATACAGGAAACATAATGTAGTTCATTAGTCCAATAACGGCATGTGTTATTGTTACCTGAACTGACTTTGTTCTAGTACTGACTGTTCAATCAAACTGATGTTTTGTGTTTGGCATTTGGATACAGACGTAATAGTCATTTCCTCTAAAATGGATTTACTGAATACATTTATACATAAAGTACTCTTGCCACATGTTCTCTCCAGCCCTGCACAAGAAGGAAATTAAAGTTAAAACAAAAATATATTAATATCATGTGTATGCATGCTGACTTTAACGTTGGAGTAAATTACAATCCAGCATCGGCATTTGATAGATTTTTTTTTTTTTTTTTTATTTGACTGGCATTGCATCAGTGTATTCAAGGTGCTAACAACCCAAACATTTTACAAACTGTTTTTGAAGTTAAAGGGTAGTTAAGTTAAATCTTGACAGTGCCACTCTGAAATTGAGTGGCTCCTGACAAACTACATGGATCCAGAATTGATCTGGCCTGCTTATTTTACCTTCTTCATAGTACATTACTGATGATGATCGTAGGTGAGATATATTGTCATTATACTGTTGTGTTCTAAATCAATAGTGATATGCATGCATCCTTAACCCCTTAAGGACACAACTTCTGGAATAAAAGGGAATCATGATGGAATATTTCCGTCATGTGTCCTTAAGGGGTAAAAGGAACACTACAGCATCAGGAATACAAACATGTATTCCTAACGCTATAGCATTCTACCACGGCTTAGATTTATGGCTCCACTAATCAAATTAAAAACATATTTGGGGGAAAAAAAGGCTTTTATTTGCCCTTTTCTTAGCTGCTACTCATTCTGAACAGCCTGCTCTACTTCCAGTGATGTATTCCTTCAGGCTGTCTCCTGTTTGTCTTCTCGTACAATCCAATGCGTCATATAGAGAAGCTTTGGGGACGAGAAGTACATGCGTGCTGAGTGCCGCATTAGTCCAATCAAATGCTTCTCATAGGGAAGCATTGAATCCAATGCTTTCCTATGATTACCATTTGATGAGGTTTGACATTGAATGTCACATAACCGGGTCACGGTCGGTTATTGCAGAATAAACACACTCTAGTAGCTCTCAGGAAGACAGCCACTAGATATTTGTTCAGCCTTGCAATGTAAACATTGATGTATCTTCAAAACAGCATTGTTTTATATTGTAGGACAACAATTATGGGACTTCTGCACTCAGACCACTTCATTGAAATAAAGTATTCTGAGTACGTTTAGTGGTCCTTCAAGCATATACAAACTGGGCATTTTTCTTATAGAGTACATTTTTATTTGTTGTATTTTCATTCTTACAATGTTTTTTTGCTGTTATGATGCATATTTGTCCTTTGTTTTGTTTGAATAACAAGAAATAGAATTTTCGTGACTTACCTTGCAAATGTCATTAACTCAGGGTAAATGTTTGTAGTTAAATTGTTAGTTGTTAGAAAAGTGTTTTCTCAGGTTTAACAAATCCTATTGGTATTAAATTTGCTAAATGTCTTATGGCTCAATTAATGTGCCAATAACTCTTCTTCAGAAGAAATGTGATCACTAACTGTTTATGCTTACTTATCAACCAATAAAGGTAAACATGTTGTCAAAACGTAACAGAATGGTGTGATTGTGTTCTCTTTAACACAGTTTATGGCTCATCATGATAATTATCAAAAAATAGCTTGCAATGTAGTCCTTAGTGTCTGATGATTAAAGGTCAAAATACAAAGGGTTTTTAACCCACTTTCACAAATCAAGTAAAGCAGCTGCCTTGAGGAAAATTATCCAATATTCTGTATATTCAGTGTTTGTTGCAAATTCACTCAATAAAATTGACTCACAGGTTATCTTAGCCATAGTCATCTTTGCTTAAAAACTATGCCAGCATGGAACTTATAGCAATATAGGTAGTCGTTTACATTGAAGTTGCTGTTGACTTCACCGTTAGGAATAGACATTAAGATTAAATGTGAGTTACTCAAAAATGTCTTACCCATGGCAGTATAGTTGTCAGAGTTAAAAAATATAAATTAAAATATATCATATATTGACAGTCATGATTGTAGATCTTAATTCCTCCCCTACACGTCACATGATGGGTGAATTGAGTTGCAAGTAAAATTCAAAAGGGTCCCCTGAACCCATTATTAATCAGGGGTAACATATCAAATGGCCTCTGATATACAACTGAGAAGGGCCATCTGC
This sequence comes from Pelobates fuscus, assembly GCF_036172605.1. Taxonomy (NCBI): domain Eukaryota; kingdom Metazoa; phylum Chordata; class Amphibia; order Anura; family Pelobatidae; genus Pelobates; species Pelobates fuscus. The sequence goes on along the minus strand of NC_086320.1, from coordinate 327,633,738 downwards.
TCTTTACCCACCACTTGAGCTTTGGGTGGCTTATTACAATAAAAATCAAAGCTCACCAGACCCATTTTTTATCCAAAGGGGAACTGTGCTCCCTCTTTTTTCCTCATAAGGAGTAGTAAAGTATTAATTTGAGTCCAAAATTGGATGTAGAAGTATACGTTTCACCTGAACTGTGAGAAGATACACTCAGATACTCAGAATTGATCAGTGTGGGTGCTCAATACCCTCACACTGGCCCATATTGTACCCCTCCAATCCCGTAGTAGGATTCACCTTTCTGACCCTGGCACATAATATAAAAATCTACCAAGGTACTTTTAGTCCACTAGTCCGCATTATATTCATATAGCAGGTGGATGTACATTCCCCTAGTTTTCCTCAACAAGCTTTTCTAAATAATAGTGTCAAATCTTCTTTCATCCCTAAATTGTTTAGATGCAAATAAGCACCCTTTGTAGCTTTTACCTATTTAAACAACTCTGTGTAAAATAAAATGTTATGTTTAATTAATCAAGCTTTTTTAACTAATGCCAGGAGTATTTATATTATGTGCATGGTAAGAGTTTCTTGCATTTTAAAATAAACAAACAATTAATGTATAGGTGCAATTTGAAATCCATCAGAAAAACACAGAAAAAAAAAATAACAATCATTTTCAGCATCATTCTTATTGAAGCCAATGTGATTTTGAATGAAGTAGAACAAGGATAGACAAACTTCCGCACTCCAGGTGTTGTGGACTACAACACCCATCATGCTCTTACAGCCATAATGCTGCTAGAGCATCATGGGAGACATAGTCCACAACATCTGCAGTGCCGAAGGTTGCCTGCTTCTGATGTAGTACAATCAACTTAAAGGGTCAGTTAAATCTTTTAGTTAATTAAACATGTTTAAACAATTTATAAAATGCACACTGTGTAATCTAAGCACCAGAACCACTACAGCTATATGTAGTGGTTGTGGTGCAAACATCCTGTCCAATCACTCTCTGTAAAAAGGCAGTGTTCACAATTTGTCCCTATGAGCACCATTAGTGGCTCTCACTTTCATGCTGATTAGTGATTATTGTGCCAGGAGTGGCCTGGTGCGGCACATGTACGTTATTGAAAGATTTTAGAGGTTAAACTGTTTTAGAGTGGGTTGACCACTTCTGACTAGTAAGGGCCAAGGCACTTCTGGCACCATAACTACTATAGCACACTGTTATGGTTATGGTGTTCGGAGTGTTCCTGAAATTTTGTCCACGGTACTATACAGCATATATCCCTTTCAATCACTTATTTCTAAATATCATCAGGTTGACAATCTATGTTCCTTTCTCTTTAATGGTTCTTTACTTAAAGGATACAGTAAGGATATCAAGCTTGTCCATATTCTTATTTATGTGTCATTATTGCCTTATCTCTATACACTTTGCCTCTACTTAGGCTGATTGAACTGACTTTAAATGTCTGCTGATAATATATTTTAAAGATGTCAAATTGAAAATTAAAAATGTTTGTCCATAAATATTCTAATTATTTGCAACTATACTATAATGGCCTCATTTATTGTTCAATTTCCCTCTTGTATAATATTGCAAAGCGCTGTGGAATATGATGGCACAATATATATAACAATAATAATAATAGGGCAAATTAAAAAAATGTTTTTACATAGACAACCCAGATTTGTATGCCTTAAAATGTATTTTATATTGGTTTTATGCTTTTTATAAAAAAATGTAAATAACGTATTTTCAAAGTTATTTGCCATGCAATGACAAAAGAGAGATTCTCGCAAACATTTAGAGCAATGAATGAGAGCTCAGTGGGGACATCAGGGATACAATTTAATAATTTGACATTTATATTACTGTTTAAACAAATTCCAGCACTATCTGCACTTACTATAAAATTGCTAATTTTTGAGACATGTAAAGTTGGAATAGAGAATCTTTTTTACTATTCACAAATAAAATGTTAAAAGGACAGTAAGGGGGCGTGGTCTGCAGCCGAGCGAGCTGGACGTGTCTGGCTAGAGCTCTGCTGTAACCACAGTGCCAACGGCAAACAAAAGCTGAAATTCGATACTACTCGATACTATTTTGACTTACCAGCACGGGGGACCGGGATGGATAAACGGACCCAAAGAAAACAGGTGAAAAAACCCTCAGAATCGGTGACATCGGTCCCCGATATGTTTGCGGCCACACGCGCCGCGAGGCTGTCCACCCAAGATGGCGGTCGGGACGGCATGGGAACGCCTCGCTCTCCTGCGAGCCCTGGAAGTGGTGTCGCTGCAGGGACGTTGGACACGGATGCCAGCCAAATATTGGCCAAGCTGTCAGAGGTACGCACTTACCTGGCCACAGAAATCGTCCGTACTACAACGGAAGTGAAGGCCGAGATCCAGGCCCTGGGTACGAGGACGGCGGCACTCGAACAAAGGATGGAGTCTACGGTGCAGGCCCATAATGAGTCGGCTGCTCAAATAAACACCCTGACATCCCAACTACAGATGGCTGCGGCGGCGATCGATGACCTGGGTAACAGGTCGCGACGGAACAATATCCGTCTCCGTGGCCTTCCGGAGCAGGAGGGGGAAGGGTCCCTGGTGGAGGTGGTCTCGAGGATCTTTAAACCGCTTCTCCCCGACGTGCCGGAACATCTATGGCACATCGAGCGGGCTCACTGTGCGCTTCGAGCCAGGAGGGCGGACGATAAGAGACCGAGAGACGTCATTATTAAGTTCCTGTCCTTCCAGACAAAGGAGGCCTTAATGAAGCGAGGCAGAGAAGGCCCAATTACTTATAAAGGGACTGACCTCGCCTTATATCAGGACTTAACCCCTGCTACCCTACGGAAAAGACGAGAATGGCGTCCTGTAACAGAAATATTACAACAGGAATCCATTAAGTATGCATGGGGTCACCCTTTTCGACTACTGGCCTTCAAAGATGGCCGCACGAAAGTTCTGCATGCTGATGGCGATCCGGCGATTTTCCTGTCGGAGCTCGGGATTCGTATACCGGAGGGCTTCGCAGTCCTGAGGTCGTCGGCGGAGGTCCTTCCTGCCCTGCCTTGTGAGTGGTACGCGGCGGGCGAATGATATCGGACCCTCTAACGCGGCACTGGGTGAGCGGTCGGCAGCCCAGAGCGGTGAGCTTTTCCGGGTGGGCCCTTGTTGATTGGGAGTAGGGATCGCGGGGATTCCTTATCCTCCCCATTTTTGTTTTCACCCGGGTTCCAGGGGTCCCTTTTGGGGTCGCCCCGAAGCGGGTTTTTTCTTTTTCTTCTTTTTGTCGGGGGGGGGCTACTATGTTTGGGGTGGGCTAGGGATTTCCCCCACTCCTATATGTACATTGTCACACCCCCATACCGTTCCTTCTACTTTGGCCCTTAACCTATTTGCGCCTTTGTGACCCCGGGAAGGGGGGTGATCAAAGGTATGGCGGCGGACGGCTCTCCCTGATTAACCCTTGCAAACTTATGGCGGCAATGGGCGTACTCGTTACTTTTGATGGTTAATATTTGTTATGTAATGAACTGTTGTTTTGTACGCGGGGTACCTTGACTCTTGTTCAAGGGGTGGGGGGGGGTCGACTGTTTTAGATTTTGCACTTAAATTTTGCACCGAGTGATAATTATACCGGGACTTCCCTATCGTATGTACCATGTTTATGGCGCTCTGGGGGGTTGGAACCGGGACGCGAAGGGGTATCACGGCCTATCTCTCGGCCTCTTGTTGGCCGACCAATGCAGTAATACAGTCCCTATGGCCGGCACTTCCCTCCCCCCTCCCCCCGTTGTATGTATTGCACCCCGTCCTCCATTTTGGGTTCTCGGCTCTGTGCCCACTTGAATCTGTTCCCACCTGGATATGTACGCGGGGGGCGGTACTCCCTCGGGGTGGCGGGAGGGCTTGAATTTTTTTTTTCTTCTCCTTGGGCTGGTAGACGCCCCAGGCCTACTACCTCATATCATTTTTCATTATAGTATGCTACGTGTTATGCCCTGATTCTGATCCACTAGCAGTTTCGGGACCGGCTCCCCCCCCCTCACCATGCACCCCTCATCCTCGAGATCATCCATCCCGCACCGAGATGCATTTTCTTAACTGTTCCTCCCCCCCCCCAACCCACTGATTAATTTCGGTGGGGGTAATCCCTTCTGGGAACGGGGGAGGGGGGGAACACAGGGTCTTTCACGGAGGTGGGCTGGCGGAACGGGGTTGGGGGCTTCTCTGCCGGACCGGGCTAGTCTTGGCGTGATCGTGATACATTTCGTTTATTGTTGTATCGTTTTTCCTACATAAGTTAATCGTATAGGCACCTTATGGGTGCCCGTTCTTTGTTGGTCTATGTCTTGGCGACTCTGGAGCCTCTTATGGACTTCGGAGGAGCTTCTACATATTCCCCTTTTGACCCTGGCTACGAATAAGACCAGGATTTTGTTATATATGTTGTTCTTTATCTCTGTTTCTGCTTTTCTCTTTCCCTTTCCCTCTCACCCTTTCTACCCTCCCCCCCTTTCCCCACCTTCTTTTCTGGTATTCCCACTGGGAGGGGATGTTGGTACAGTTTGCGGTGGCTCGATGCTTGGCCATGGCACAGGTGGCATGGACAGAGGCTCTAAGGCAATACTCTGTCTATCACCCGTCTATCACCGGTATTTGGTGCAAATGGCTAGTAGGATAAGCCTTTCCCTTGATCACTATCAATGCCCTTGAAACTATTATCCCTGAACGTTAAGGGCCTAAACGCGATCGATGACCTGGGTAACAGGTCGCGACGGAACAATATCCGTCTCCGTGGCCTTCCGGAGCAGGAGGGGGAAGGGTCCCTGGTGGAGGTGGTCTCGAGGATCTTTAAACCGCTTCTCCCCGACGTGCCGGAACATCTATGGCACATCGAGCGGGCTCACCGTGCGCTTCGAGCCAGGAGGGCGGACGATAAGAGACCGAGAGACGTCATTATTAAGTTCCTGTCCTTCCAGACAAAGGAGGCCTTAATGAAGCGAGGCAGAGAAGGCCCAATTACTTATAAAGGGACTGACCTCGCCTTATATCAGGACTTAACCCCTGCTACCCTACGGAAAAGACGAGAATGGCGTCCTGTAACAGAAATATTACAACAGGAATCCATTAAGTATGCATGGGGTCACCCTTTTCGACTACTGGCCTTCAAAGATGGCCGCACGAAAGTTCTGCATGCTGATGGCGATCCGGCGATTTTCCTGTCGGAGCTCGGGATTCGTATACCGGAGGGCTTCGCAGTCCTGAGGTCGTCGGCGGAGGTCCTTCCTGCCCTGCCTTGTGAGTGGTACGCGGCGGGCGAATGATATCGGACCCTCTAACGCGGCACTGGGTGAGCGGTCGGCAGCCCAGAGCGGTGAGCTTTTCCGGGTGGGCCCTTGTTGATTGGGAGTAGGGATCGCGGGGATTCCTTATCCTCCCCATTTTTGTTTTCACCCGGGTTCCAGGGGTCCCTTTTGGGGTCGCCCCGAAGCGGGTTTTTTCTTTTTCTTCTTTTTGTCGGGGGGGGGGCTACTATGTTTGGGGTGGGCTAGGGATTTCCCCCACTCCTATATGTACATTGTCACACCCCCATACCGTTCCTTCTACTTTGGCCCTTAACCTATTTGCGCCTTTGTGACCCCGGGAAGGGGGGTGATCAAAGGTATGGCGGCGGACGGCTCTCCCTGATTAACCCTTGCAAACTTATGGCGGCAATGGGCGTACTCGTTACTTTTGATGGTTAATATTTGTTATGTAATGAACTGTTGTTTTGTACGCGGGGTACCTTGACTCTTGTTCAAGGGGTGGGGGGGGGGTCGACTGTTTTAGATTTTGCACTTAAATTTTGCACCGAGTGATAATTATACCGGGACTTCCCTATCGTATGTACCATGTTTATGGCGCTCTGGGGGGTTGGAACCGGGACGCGAAGGGGTATCACGGCCTATCTCTCGGCCTCTTGTTGGCCGACCAATGCAGTAATACAGTCCCTATGGCCGGCACTTCCCTCCCCCCTCCCCCCGTTGTATGTATTGCACCCCGTCCTCCATTTTGGGTTCTCGGCTCTGTGCCCACTTGAATCTGTTCCCACCTGGATATGTACGCGGGGGGCGGTACTCCCTCGGGGTGGCGGGAGGGCTTGAATTTTTTTTTTCTTCTCCTTGGGCTGGTAGACGCCCCAGGCCTACTACCTCATATCATTTTTCATTATAGTATGCTACGTGTTATGCCCTGATTCTGATCCACTAGCAGTTTCGGGACCGGCTCCCCCCCCCTCACCATGCACCCCTCATCCTCGAGATCATCCATCCCGCACCGAGATGCATTTTCTTAACTGTTCCTCCCCCCCCCCAACCCACTGATTAATTTCGGTGGGGGTAATCCCTTCTGGGAACGGGGGAGGGGGGGAACACAGGGTCTTTCACGGAGGTGGGCTGGCGGAACGGGGTTGGGGGCTTCTCTGCCGGACCGGGCTAGTCTTGGCGTGATCGTGATACATTTCGTTTATTGTTGTATCGTTTTTCCTACATAAGTTAATCGTATAGGCACCTTATGGGTGCCCGTTCTTTGTTGGTCTATGTCTTGGCGACTCTGGAGCCTCTTATGGACTTCGGAGGAGCTTCTACATATTCCCCTTTTGACCTTGGCTACGAATAAGACCAGGATTTTGTTATATATGTTGTTCTTTATCTCTGTTTCTGCTTTTCTCTTTCCCTTTCCCTCTCACCCTTTCTACCCTCCCCCCCTTTCCCCACCTTCTTTTCTGGTATTCCCACTGGGAGGGGATGTTGGTACAGTTTGCGGTGGCTCGATGCTTGGCCATGGCACAGGTGGCATGGACAGAGGCTCTAAGGCAATACTCTGTCTATCACCCGTCTATCACCGGTATTTGGTGCAAATGGCTAGTAGGATAAGCCTTTCCCTTGATCACTATCAATGCCCTTGAAACTATTATCCCTGAACGTTAAGGGCCTAAACGCACCAAATAAACGTCGCCTTATGTTTAGGGAACTTAAACGCTTAAATCCGGACATAGCACTCCTGCAGGAGACACATATACCGAATTCAGCGAAGTTCACTCTCAGGGACCATACTTTTCGGACTACCCACGAAGCAAGGGCATTAAACAAGAGGAATGGGGTGGCGGTGCTTATACCCCATAGATGCCCGCTTCGGGTGGGGACTGTCACAGCGGACCCGAGTGGGCGTTTTATATTAATATCTGGAACTCTGTACTCTCACACCATCCATATTTTGAATATTTACGCCCCTAACGATCCCTCTGTGGACTTCTGGGACAACATGACCCAGGTGGTGAACGGTTTGCCTCACGGCATGGTAATCGTGGGGGGCGACCTTAACGCTACCCCGTGCCCTGCGGCAGACAGGAGCCTACGAGACGGAATCCCGAGGTCACACGGGAGTGGTCGCCAGGACAAATTGCTTCGCACCTTTCTACACCGCACAGGCCTCATAGACATCTGGAGAGCACATCACCCTGACGGTTGAGATTATACCTTTTACTCAACACCTCACAAAACTTACTCTAGGATAGACTCATTCCTGGTTAACTCCTGTTCCGCGTCCAGGGTTTCAGGCACTACGATCGGCTCTATCACATGGTCAGACCACGGGGAGGTCACGCTGACTTTGGATAGGTTGTGTGCGGCCTCCCCGTGGTCTTGGAAATTAAACACTTCTTTACTACAGGACCCGATCGTAGTGGAGACTGTTCGCAAGGAATTGCTCGAATATTTCGCAAGAAACGCGTGTGTTGGCGTTCGACCGGCTACGGTGTGGGCCGCACACAAAGCGGTCATTAGGGGTATATTGATTCGCGAGGCCACTATGAAGAAAAAACGTAAAACACAATTGCTCTCTTCGCAATTGGAGGCATTGGGGAAAGCTGAAGAAAAACATAAGGCTCTCCCGTCACACTGGCGGACGTTCGGAACTTAAGATCCTCGGTCCGCGACACACTCATAGATGATACCGCCAGGGCCGTAACATGGTCCAGAAGGACCTTTTACGAGAAATCCAACAAAATGGATACTCTGTTGGCCAGGTCTCTCCGCCCGAGACAGGGACACTCGCATATCACGAGAATTAAAGACGCCTCGGGTAAATTCTGTACGGACCCCACTGAGATTGCCAGGGTCTTCACGGAGTATTATACCAACTTATACAACCATTCCAACGGAACTGCTTCGGACCCTCGACGAGAAGCGGACGATACCCATACCTTTCTGTCCCGCCTCGCTCTGCCAAAATTGCAGGCCGGCGAATCAGCGGCTCTCGGAGCGTGCATAACCGCTGAAGAGATAGACGTTGCAATTTCAATGCTGAAGGGCAACAAAGCTCCGGGTCCGGACGGTTTCGAGGGCAGTTATTACAAGGCTTTCCGTGAGGAGCTGGTACCTTACTTGGAGTCGTGGTTTAACGACCTCATGAGGGGTGGCGTCCCGGACCGGGACATGTCGTTGGCGGATGTGGTATTACTACCTAAACCGGGCAAGGATGATCTCGTCCCGGGCAATTTTCGCCCGATCTCGCTGATCAACCACGACTCCAAGATCCTGGCGAAGGTCTTGGCTAACCGACTAAACCCCTGATTGACAAAGTTGATACACCCTGATCAGGTGGGTTTTGTACCTGGCCGGCAACTTTTTGAAAATACCCGGCGGAATATTGACCTCGTTTGGAGACAAACGAATAGGAAAATCCCGACATTGTTATTGTCCCTTGACGCTGAGAAGGCCTTTGATAGGGTTAAATGGCCCTATCTTTTCGAAGTCCTTCGACACTTTGGCCTGCCGGACACATTTATAACTGCGGTGCAGGCAATGTATACGGATGTTAAGGCACGGGTTCGTATATCGGGGGCGAAGGTGACACCCTTTGGCCTGGGGAACGGTACCAGACAGGGGTGCCCTTTGTCTCCTTTGCTGTTCATCCTCTCCTTAGAACCTCTTCTGCAGGAGATACGAAACAGCCCGGACATCCATGGGATCTCGGTGGGGGGCCATCGGTACGTTGTGTCGGGTTTCGCCGACGACATATTACTGACCCTGACTGACCCGCTTCCGTCAATGAAGGCGCTAGCGGGTGTCCTAGCTGATTACGGTAGACTGGCGGGATACAAGGTAAACATGCCTAAATCTAGCGCAATGCCTATCTGCATGACTGAACCTGACATAGCCTCCATAGACACCACATATCAGATTCGCATAGCGAGGGATCATGTCAAATACTTAGGGGTGTGGTTAACAGCGGATCCTGCTTGAACATACACACAAAATTATACGCCTCTGATCCGCACCCTAATGACGGATATGGAGAAATGGCTAGATAAACCGATCGCTTGGATCGGCAGAATCCACTCGGTGAAGATGAACATTCTCCCCAGGATTTTGTTCTTGTTCCAGGCCCTCCCAGTTAAAGTGACCAACTGTGATCTAGGCGCACTCCAACAGGCGATAGGGAAATTCATCTGGCAAAACAGAAGACACAGGATCTCTCGAAACGTTCTCTATAGGGCTAAGACGAGAGGAGGCCTGGGCCTCCCTAATCTGTACTTTTACCACCAAGCAGCGCAACTATCACAAATAGCTTTATGGCATTCCCCTCCAGAGGAGAGGCGGTGGGTAGACTTGGAATCGTCCCTCACAGGGCCAGACTTGCCCCAATTTCTGATGTGGGTCCCTAGGGACCATAGACCATCGACACACATCGAATGCCCGGCCATTGCGAACTCTTTGAGAATTTGGGACGCCACCTCAACCAAATATGGTTTGTCACCCCCCCCCTAGCTCCCTTTTTGAGAAACACAGCATTTCCACCGGGACTAAACGCTAGGGATTTTAGGGGTATTGAAGGCACAGGGGTACAACGTCTCTGTCACCTATATGAAGGCAGCTCTGTTATTTCATTCGAAGAACTTAAATCCAGGGCTACCTTGCGCCCCGCTGACTTTTTTCGCTACCTCCAGGTGAGGGACTTCGCTCAGGCCCCTCTGATTAAAACCAGTGCACTGAGGCAGCCAACCTTCTTTGAATCTATGTGCCTCAAAGAACGGTTCCCTAGGAGCCTCATTTCCATCCTGTATACTCACTTGAGTACCCATACGACGGAATGGGGGGACCTCACCTACATATATCAGTGGGAACCTGACCTGGGCGAGGAACTGGAGGGTGTCGACTGGCAGGAAATCTGGGAGGCAGCAGCCACTTCGTCTATATGTGTCTCCATGCAGGAACAAGCATATAAAACCATCTTTCGGTGGTATACCACCCCGGTGAAGTTATATAAAATGCATAAAATGCCCACGGATCTATGCTGGAGAGGCTGTGGTCAGAAGGGGTCTTACATACACATGTGGTGGGAATGTCCTGAAGCACAGAAATTTTGGAAACGGGTGGTGGGACTTTTGAAGGATATCTTCGATAGAGAGCTTAATTTAGACCCCTGGGTGTTCCTCCTGGCCAGACCTCATGATGACTGGCCCAGAGGGGAACAAAACCTACTACACAAAGTGAACTTAGCAGCCAGAAGAGCCCTGGCCCAGGTGTGGCTCCAGAGCGAGACCCCCCAATCGATGTAGTCGTACAAAAGATCAAAGATGCTTTCCTTATGGATAAGCTGACGGCGCGAGTCAGGGGCACCATTAAAAAGTTTGACAGGGTTTGGGCCCCGTGGATAAATAGCGGATTGGGGGACTAGGGGAGGAGAGGAGGGGATCTATCCCGGAGCCCCCACCTGTGATATCATATCATCTCCTTTGCTACACACCACCCTCTCGTTTGGGCCTCCTGCTGGAGCCTCGCAGAGCCCCACTAGGTGGGTTTTGGCTTGAGGCTTGCGCCTGAGGCACCCTGATCTCCACCATGGCCCACTACCTTACTTTATCGAGTTTAGTTCGTGGAACTTACTCATAGTGATCGCGTGTTGCTACAGATTGTACCTACCCCTCCCATCTTTCCCCCCTTTTCCTTCCCCACAGTCTCCCCCTCTTCTCTCTAAGTTCCTTCATCCTATTTTTTCTAACCTCTTTACGTTCATCTCCATGTGCACCAAGATAAGTCATCACTACTTTCCCTACTTGGAAGACGCTGCCCAATGAATGCTCTGGACGGTATACCACATATGTATCGATCCATTGACTTGGGCGGCGCCCACAAATGATACGAAGTCAAAGGTATCACATAAGCTAAATGGTCTTATATACAGAACTGGGGTTAATAGGCTTTTTGGGCGAGAGCCTAAGCCCGATACTCTAATAAGCAAGGGATGTATATAGGCCTAAGAGGTGTGCAGGGGATGTCCGATATTTTCTTTTATTACTAAAATAAAATCCAACAAGGTGTAACTCCATACATTTTCACGCATTTATAGCAACGAAACACTTACGAGTTATGAAATCCATGGACTGATTATTGTTTCCACTCTCCTTAACATAAATGTTTTCAATGCTATTATGTGTTAATGTTTCAAGTGTTCATATATATGATACTGTATTACCGCACTTTGTATTACCTTTTATTATTTTCACATGCTTGTGGTTACACACCTTGTAATAAATAAAGAATTTAAAAAAAAAAAAAAAAAAAAAGGACAGTAAAACATTTTCTAATGTAACTTTATATAACAAAACTAATTAAGAGTGATAGTCTACTTTTCAATTTCTACTTAATATTTTTACACCATTTGTTTCATAGATCAAGTGAAGAAGTGGCCAATTGGGGGGAAAGGAGGCATAGTAAAAAAAAAAAACAATATTTTTATTCATTTGATATATGTTATATTGAATATTTATATTGAATATATAAATATATATATTTTTTCCTCTCTATTGTTCACTTTCCCCTCTATTGGTTACACTTAATCTGTAAATAAAATCAACATTTGGTGGCTGTCCCCAAACCATCAATCCTCTTTTTTTTGGTGAGGGGGGAGGTGGGAGACAGGGAGGGGGAGATCACAGGCAGAGATTCAGAGTCATGAAATTTGGCTGAATCTCCAACTGCCCAAAATTCCGACGAATTGTTATTCATTTGAAAATCAAATACTGAAGTCTAATGATTATGGACTATTGATTTTTTTCTCTCTTTTCTTATGTGTTTTGGTTCAGCCATCCTTTAAACCACATACAACAAGATAGTGGTGATCTTTCAAACCAGTTATGACACACCAGTAATCCACTCCACAATTTATTTCACATTGCAAGTTTAGTAATTGTCATTTGTTTTTGTATATGCTCAATTCACCTTGACAACTAGTCTATGTTTATGCAAGATATAGAATACACAAGGGGTTACCTGTACACATTCACACTGTACAAGCTATAAATCTTTTAAACCTACGTAAAAATACCTTTCTACATTTTGTGGTCACACCTTATGACCATGTCATGTTTAGCCAACTATTTATATTTTAAATATAAGCTCTTTTTGACTGTGTTGGAATTTATTTCAAATTCTAACGTAATCCAAGTATGTACGCAAGACAAAACAAAGACTATTTTGTCAATCTTTTCACAATTTTCTTAATTCTCATTTGAATAGATATAATCGTACACAATGAGTAATCGATGGCTATGGTAACTCATTGAGCATGTGCAAGAATAGCAATGGAAGATCTTGAGAGATCCTTCATACAACCCATTTTGTACTCCCAGGATTACATGTCCAAGAAATGTAATTTCAAGAAGATGGAGGCAACGTTGTTGCTTTATGTCTGTATTTCCTTCTTTCCGTTTGCCTTTTAAAGCTGTATGTTATGTAAGCTTGTAAGGATATACAATTACGTAATTCACAGCACTCACACTTCTAATTAAAGCTTCTCCCTAACACATTAGTATTCATCTGATACCAGGTGCTTTTCCCACATGTTACAAAATGTTCTGCTGCCCTTACAGGTAGGAATCAACTGTGAGACTACCCTGGTATGTAAAGTATACTTATTAACCTAGAACACATTTTTATGCCATTACATTCACATGCTATGAAACAGGAGTAGGCAACCTCCGGCACTCCTGGCTTTGCCAGCATCATGGCAGGAGATGTAGTCCACAATATCCAGAGTGTTGAAGGTTGCCAACTGATGTAATATGGTATACCTGGTAACTTTGTAGGTATTCTTGTACTCGCCCCTCCCATTCTATGGACAAAGGGAAATGGAGGTTGTGGGTGACAATGGATAGAAAATCATAGCACTGCCCAGGGCCGGACTGGGAAGAAAATTCGGCCCGGGCATTTTTTAATTACAGCGGCCCACTAAAAAGGGGGCGGGGCCAGATAGGGTGTGTTTTGTCATCACCAATGACAAGCACGCCCCATCACAAAGTGAGCATGTTGGTTCAATGCTCTTCCAGGGTAGATCATGCGCAGAGCTCTGCTGAAGAGCTCTGGCATGAGAAAAAGACCCTGTATTTGTTCTGCACAGCGCAAGCAAATTTAATAACATGCTTGCACTGTGTTTGTTTGAAATTTGTCTCTGGTGTCTCCATAGTTGGGATACCAGGAGACAAAAATGCTAGGAAAGCATATTGTGCAGTGTGTGTGAGGGTGTGTGTAATGGGTGCAGTGTGTGTGTGAGGGGTGTAGTGTGTGAGTGATGGGTGCTGTGTTTACGTGAGGGTGCTATGTGGGTAAGGGTGCTGTGTGTGTGATGGGTGCAGTGTGTGTGTGCTGTGTGTGAGCAGGTGCTGTGTTTGCATCAGGGTGCTATGTGTGTGTGTGCTGTGTGTGAGCGGGTGCTGTGTTTTCATCAGGGTGCTATGTGTGTGTGTGCTGTGTGTGAGCGGGTGCTGTGTTTTCATCAGGGTGCTGTGTGTGAGGGTGCAGTGTGAGCATGTGAGGGTGCTGTGAGTTTCAGGGGTGCAGTGCGTGTCAGGGGTGCAGTGTGTGTGTGTGCTGTGAGTGTTAGGGGTGCAGTGTGTGTGTGCTGTGAGTGTTAGGGGTGCAGTGTGTGTGTGCTGTGAGTGTGCTGTGAGTGTTAGGGGTGCAGTGTGAGTGTCAGGGATGCTGTGAGTGTGAGGGGTGCAGTGTGAGTGTCAGGGATGCTGTGAGTGTGCTGTGAGTGTTAGGGGTGCTGTGAGGCTGCTGTGATCTGTATGATTATTTCCCCCCTCCCTGCTTACCTTATGCCTGGGAGGGGGGATCCTGCTGCCGCCATCCATCCCTGGTGGTCCAGTGGTGAGTGAACTCTAGCCTGTGGGGCTAGAGTTCACTCTCGCGAGACCCGGAGCATTGCCATGGCAATGCTCCGAATCTCGCGAGAGGAACCGGGCGGAGCTGCAAGTTAGAGCTCCGCCGGGTTCCTCTCCTGGCAAGCTGGCTCCCTCACTCCCCGCCGGCGGACGCAATATCCTGCATGTGGGCCGGTGGGGAGATCTCTGATCTCCCCACCGGCCCGCCATGGACTACTGCAGGGCCGGCGCTCGGATAGTGCCGGCCCTGCATAGACCGGCAGGGGAGATCCTGTGATCTCCCTGCCGGCCTCGACCCATGGCCGCCGCGGCCCACCGGGCATTTGCCCGGTGTGCCCGATGGCCAGTCCGGGCCTGGCACTGCCTACGCAGATCATAGTTAGTGTGGAGTGCTAAAAGAAGTAGAGTTCCACAGGCATCACAATGTAGGGTGAAGGCAATTTTTTTTTTTTTGGAGGTCAAAAAGGACAAAAAAAGATACAATGTTTGGGCCTAGAGGCCTTAGTCATGTAGGCCTCTAGGCCAAAACATTGTATATTTTTGTGTCCTTTTTGATCTCCAATAAATATTTTTTTTGCCTTCACCCTACATTGGGACGCCTGTGAAACTTGTTGTTCCTGGTGGGCTGCGGAACCCCCTCCACAGAGCTCCTACATAAACTTACTTTGACTTTATAGTGTGGCGTGCTGCTATTGACGCTGTTTGGCAGGGAGCAGTTTAATCGAATAGCCATTCTCCATTTACAGTTGGTGTTTCCTGGTCTGCTCTGGAGGCCCAGTAATCAATTGGTCAGATGTCATACCTGACGGCCCTGCGCTAGATCTGGCAAGCTACCAGAAATTACAGTTACCAGCCCAACATGTTTTCCTGTACACATTTCTGTTGGAGAGCATATAAAAGCACTGTCTTGAAGTGTGTCGCTTTTTTTAGCCCAAGGGAATTACAATGATTAATTAAATTGAATTCTCTCAGCAGCATATGAATGCTCCATACCATAGGGCTGCGTACCTGTTGTGCCATCTATTAATATAAAAAAGCAATATGTGTGCAGGAACAGATCATGGGTCCAATAAACCTACCAGGTATGCTCGATTGTTTGATAAACGTATTTGATAAATTCCAGCATGACATTTTTATTAATGTGTTAAACAATTTAGACACAATAAAGATTACATTAACTTTCAAATATATATTTTTAGATGATATCGGGATCTTCCTATCATTTAAGCCGTAATGCAAATAAATTCTACTTACAGAACTGTGCTTTTTCTTTGTTTGTGTTCTTTTGAAATGGTAATACACCATACCATAATTTTTTGCTAATTGGGAATATCTGCTCTCGTCAAAAATGTTTAGCAAACAGTATGACTTGTTAAATACATTTCTGCAGCTGTAGCTTTTATCTAATTTATTTGCCGTTTCAAGAAGGGCAAAAGCCATCTGGATTATATAATTTACAGTTTTCAAGACCGCTACAGCTGGTTCAGATTAAACACAGTCTTAAAACTATCAAAGATCTATTTTATTTTTACTTCTGTGCGTTTATTTTTCAGAAATCACACATTTCAAGCATATTGTATTTACATGAACAAATAAAATATGGTTTACAGCTCAGAGAAGCTTGTGTGATATTAAATGTGTTCTATAATTAAACCTATTTACATTTAAGCACAGTGTAAAAATGGGAGGAAAGATTATACAATCCCATACCTTAACAGTCATCTAGAAATAGATTTTTTCATGTTGGAGAATATAGAATTCTTCATTTTCTTTGACTCTTACATTTCAGTTAAAGGGACACGACAGGCGCCCAGACCTCTTCATCTTTGAAGTAGTCTGGGTGCAATTTCCCTGTCACCCTTAGCACTGCAGTGTAAAACATTACCAGTCTAGAAAACTGGTTTAAAATATAAGAATAAAAAGGTATAAACAATATACCAGCAAGTGGAGCGCTATAATGAATATTAATATAAATAATGAGGGGGTATACTCACCCCTCCAACATAGTGATACAATGTGTCCAAATGTACATACAAAGTAAAACAACAAAAAGAGAGAATATAGTGCAGATGGTTTACAAAAATAAAAAATGAATAATAGTAGCAATTGGTTGAAACCACTCACGTGGGTTGGAGCCTATAAGCTATTGGCTCCGTAAGTGACTCCTTTTTGCTCTTGAGGCAGCAACACACCCCTTTATCCCAAACGATGTTCTCCCGAAGATATGGAACACGCAGAGAGAGAGAACCTCATAGGTGGTATTGTACAGATAGTGTATACAAAATAGTGAGATAGTAATTGTTATGCTCACCTTAGACAGAGCCTTGAATTCCTGGCTCTGAGGTTTGTTGGCAATATGCTAATTTATTGGGATAGCATTCCCCACATAGTGTTCCTGGAGGCTAGAAAGGACTATATGGACTGATATAAAAAAATAACGATTTATTGTAGAGATAAAAAATAATAAAAACAATATTAAGACTTCTCAAAAGCATATAAGCTAAAAGGTAGAAAGTCCAAGTATAAAAGTCCAAAACTCCAGCTAGCTAGCTGGAGTTTTGGACTTTTATACTTGGACTTTCTACCTTTTAGCTTATATGCTTTTGAGAAGTCTTAATATTGTTTTTATTATTTTTTATCTCTACAATAAATCGTTATTTTTTTATATCAGTCCATATAGTCCTTTCTAGCCTCCAGGAACACTATGTGGGGAATGCTATCCCAATAAATTAGCATATTGCCAACAAACCTCAGAGCCAGGAATTCAAGGCTCTGTCTAAGGTGAGCATAACAATTACTATCTCACTATTTTGTATACACTATCTGTACAATACCACCTATGAGGTTCTCTCTCTCTGCGTGTTCCATATCTTCGGGAGAACATCGTTTGGGATAAAGGGGTGTGTTGCTGCCTCAAGAGCAAAAAGGAGTCACTTACGGAGCCAATAGCTTATAGGCTCCAACCCACGTGAGTGGTTTCAACCAATTGCTACTATTATTCATTTTTTATTTTTGTAAACCATCTGCACTATATTCTCTCTTTTTGTTGTTTTACTTTGTATGTACATTTGGACACATTGTATCACTATGTTGGAGGGGTGAGTATACCCCCTCATTATTTATATTAATATTCATTATAGCGCTCCACTTGCTGGTATATTGTTTATACCTTTTTATTCTTATATTTTGCACTTTATTGTGGATTAAGGTATTCCACTTTTTGTGTTGAGCTGCTTTTATTCAGGCACTTTAGTATATCACTCACTATCTCAGTAAGGGATAGTTATTGTTTTCTCTGTAGAAAACTGGTTTACCTTGCCTTTTGTTTCAGAAAATGTGATTAACAATAAGTGTTGAAAACATTGCACTCTAGTAGTTACAAACGTACCAAATGTTAAAATGACAAAAAAAGGGATGTTTTGGTTAAAGGTTTGTGCAATCTGAGAGCAGGTCTGTGTAGACATGTTTTTTTTGTTATATTAAAAAAGGATTGACGGGGCAGAGTCTAGTAACCAAGCGGAGCTGACGCCATTAAGCTCTTGCTCCCGCTCACATTCGACTATTTGTCTGGTTATATGGCTTTTCGGAGGGGCAAACTGTTAACACCATACACAGCACAGCTCCGGAATACTCGGAGCACTTACCCGATGCTGTTACTCTTTCCCTCGATGGGCAAAAGGGTAAAAAGCAAATCCGGGGCTCACTCAGGTCTCAGCTGACCGGTGTGGTACTCTTAGCCACTCATGCCTCTCTGGAAGCATTGAACACAGGTGTGTGGTGACAGCTGGGCAACTGAATGGCACACCATGGGGAGAAGATCCCTGAAACAGCAAGCTGGCACATCTAGAGATAGAGGGACTCTGCTGCAGCACCCTGTGGCCCGCAAGCTGGTTACCCAAACAGAACAAGAGGCCTACTCCTCAGGCTCTGAATTTATTTACTGCTGATGATCAAACCATGGATACACAGATCCAAGTATCCCCTGCAGTTGCACTGGAAAAAGGGGTTGACCTCCCTCTGGACGTGGACGTGCAACAAGAGGTGAAAGGCCTTCGAGGAACCCTGAGCCATATGCAGTCTACTCAATCTGCGTTACAAATGAAACTGGACATCATGGAAGACCATGGCCGTGTAACGATATCAAAATTTGGGGGATCCCAGAAATAATTGACTTGACCAAACTGCCACATTACCTCCATCAACTCCTCACTAAGCTATTGCCACATGCCCAGGCAAAAAATATGTAATTTGACTGCCACTTCTGAATCAATACATTCAAAAAGGCACCCTCCACAGCCCCATGGGACGTGACCGTCTGATGCCATTCTATGCTAAAAAATAAAACAATTTATGGCAGCAGTGAGGGGCAAAGCCCCTTTCTACTTTGAGTCCTCCCAGCATACCATTTTCAAGGACTTGACAAGGAGCACACTGCAATGGAAGAAGTGTCTGGGTTCGGTAACTGACCAGCTGCAAGAAGCTAAAGTGGAGTACAGATTGGTACTGCCACAAGCCTTGGTGGTTCTCCTAGATGGCCCTGTAAGGAAACTTACCTTCTTTGGCTGAGGCACTAATGCACCCTCGAATTCCCACACATGAGACCCAGAAAGATCTGTCATGTTCGTCTTCGAGGTGGAGTGAGAGGGGAAACATTGACCTGAACCACCTCTGAATTCTAGTCATCATCTAATGTTATTTTCTTTTCAAGTTTATTCCTTGTTTTACTCACCTGTCTCACCTGTGTTTATATAGACTAGGCTCCATTTTTCTTGCAACTTGCTTTAGGGCACCCTATCCGGTCCCAAGGGGGCTACGTGCTCTCATTTTCTAATATACACCTCCCCAACCCCACAATCTCATTGGTTAGGGGTTGTAACTCAACTACTATTTTACAAATAAGTTCTTTCATATAAAGTCTCGATCAGGGCCGGCCTTAGGCATTTAGACGCCCTGTGCGAAAAATCTTCACAGCGCCCCCCCCCCCGTCATCCATGTATGCTGTTATGTTTGTGTTGTCTGTGTATGTAATAGTACGTGTGATGACTGTGTGTGATATGTATGCTATGTGTGATATTTGTAATGGGTATATTAACAGTGTGTGATATGCGTGTATTGGTTGTATGTGACACACACACACACAGAGTCAGACGGCCATACACACACAGGAAGACATCCACACACACACAAGCAGACAGTCATACACACACACACAGGCAGACAGTCTCACACACACACACACACACAGACACACACAGGCAGACAGTCACACACACACACAGGCAGACAGTCACACACACACACACAGGCAGACAGTCAGTCATACACACAGACACACACAGACAGTAATACACACAGACACACACAGAGGCAGACAGTTATACACACAGACACACACACAGAGGCAGACAGTCATATACACACAGACACACACACACGCAGACAGTCATACACACACACACACAGACACACACAGGCAGATAGTCATACACACAGAGGCAGACAGTCATACACACAGACACACACACAGAGGCAGACAGTAATACACACAGACACAGTGGCAGACAGTCATATACACACACACACACAGTCACACACACACACACACACACACAGGCAGACAGTCATACATACACACACACACACAGAGACACACACAGGCAGACAGTCATACACAGGCAGACAGTCATACACACAGACACACAGAGGCAGACAGTCATACACACAGACACAAAGAGGCAGACAGTCATACACACAGGCAGAGAGTCACACTCACCTGACAATCACACAGTTACCTGTGGAGTTCATTGTTGAGGCAGTGCAGCTCCTGGTGACTGTTTGGTGGGGAAGCAGGGACTCCTTCCTGCTTCCCCTGCAGCCGTTTTCCGGCGCTTTTAGCTCCGCCCCGCCACACGGTAAGCTCCGCCCCCGCTGCAAATTTAAAAAAAAAAAAAAATTTTTTTTTTTTTTGTTAAATCAGCTGTGCGGCCGCACGGCGCCCCCTGCTCCATGGCGCCCTGTGCGGCCGCACAGCTCGCACACCCCTAAGGCCGGCCCTGGTCTCGATTCATACTTTAGTTGAAGAATGGGATGGGGAACCACCTCTGAATTCTAGTCATCATCTAATGTTATTTTCTTTTCAAGTTTATTCCTTGTTTTACTCACCTGTCTCACCTGTGTTTATATAGACTAGGCTCCATTTTTCTTGCAACTTGCTTTAGGGCACCCTATCCGGTCCCAAGGGGGCTACGTGCTCTCATTTTCTAATATACACCTCCCCAACCCCACAATCTCATTGGTTAGGGGTTGTAACTCAACTACTATTTTACAAATAAGTTCTTTCATATAAAGTCTCGATCAGGGCCGGCCTTAGGCATTTAGACGCCCTGTGCGAAAAATCTTCACAGCGCCCCCCCCCCCCGTCATCCATGTATGCTGTTATGTTTGTGTTGTCTGTGTATGTAATAGTACGTGTGATGACTGTGTGTGATATGTATGCTATGTGTGATATTTGTAATGGGTATATTAACAGTGTGTGATATGCGTGTATTGGTTGTATGTGACACACACACACACAGAGTCAGACGGCCATACACACACAGGAAGACATCCACACACACACAAGCAGACAGTCATACACACACACACAGGCAGACAGTCTCACACACACACACACACACAGACACACACAGGCAGACAGTCACACACACACACACAGGCAGACAGTCCCACACACACACACAGGCAGACAGTCAGTCATACACACAGACACACACAGACAGTAATACACACAGACACACACAGAGGCAGACAGTTATACACACAGACACACACACAGAGGCAGACAGTCATATACACACAGACACACACACACGCAGACAGTCATACACACACACACACAGACACACACAGGCAGATAGTCATACACACAGAGGCAGACAGTCATACACACAGACACACACACAGAGGCAGACAGTAATACACACAGACACAGTGGCAGACAGTCATATACACACACACACACAGTCACACACACACACACACACACACACACAGGCAGACAGTCATACATACACACACACACACACACAGAGACACACACAGGCAGACAGTCATACACAGGCAGACAGTCATACACACAGACACACAGAGGCAGACAGTCATACACACAGACACAAAGAGGCAGACAGTCATACACACAGGCAGAGAGTCACACTCACCTGACAATCACACAGTTACCTGTGGAGTTCATTGTTGAGGCAGTGCAGCTCCTGGTGACTGTTTGGTGGGGAAGCAGGGACTCCTTCCTGCTTCCCCTGCAGCCGTTTTCCGGCGCTTTTAGCTCCGCCCCGCCACACGGTAAGCTCCGCCCCCGCTGCAAATTTAAAAAAAAAAAAAATTTTTTTTTTTTTTGTTAAATCAGCTGTGCGGCCGCACGGCGCCCCCTGCTCCATGGCGCCCTGTGCGGCCGCACAGCTCGCACACCCCTAAGGCCGGCCCTGGTCTCGATTCATACTTTAGTTGAAGAATGGGATGGGGAACCACCTCTGAATTCTAGTCATCATCTAATGTTATTTTCTTTTCAAGTTTATTCCTTGTTTTACTCACCTGTCTCACCTGTGTTTATATAGACTAGGCTCCATTTTTCTTGCAACTTGCTTTAGGGCACCCTATCCGGTCCCAAGGGGGCTACGTGCTCTCATTTTCTAATATACACCTCCCCAACCCCACAATCTCATTGGTTAGGGGTTGTAACTCAACTACTATTTTACAAATAAGTTCTTTCATATAAAGTCTCGATCAGGGCCGGCCTTAGGCATTTAGACGCCCTGTGCGAAAAATCTTCACAGCGCCCCCCCCCCCCGTCATCCATGTATGCTGTTATGTTTGTGTTGTCTGTGTATGTAATAGTACGTGTGATGACTGTGTGTGATATGTATGCTATGTGTGATATTTGTAATGGGTATATTAACAGTGTGTGATATGCGTGTATTGGTTGTATGTGACACACACACACACACACAGAGTCAGACGGCCATACACACACAGGAAGACATCCACACACACACAAGCAGACAGTCATACACACACACACAGGCAGACAGTCTCACACACACACACACACACAGACACACACAGGCAGACAGTCACACACACACACAGGCAGACAGTCACACACACACACAGGCAGACAGTCAGTCATACACACAGACACACACAGACAGTAATACACACAGACACACACAGAGGCAGACAGTAATACACACAGACACACACACAGAGGCAGACAGTCATATACACACAGACACACACACACGCAGACAGTCATACACACACACACACAGACACACACAGGCAGATAGTCATACACACGGAGGCAGACAGTCATACACACAGACACACACACAGAGGCAGACAGTAATACACACAGACACAGTGGCAGACAGTCATATACACACACACACACACACAGTCACACACACACACACACACACACACACACACACACACACACACAGGCAGACAGTCATACATACACACACACACACAGAGACACACACAGGCAGACAGTCATACACAGGCAGACAGTCATACACACACACACACACACACACACACAGAGGCAGACAGTCATACACACAGACACACAGAGGCAGACAGTCATACACACAGACACAAAGAGGCAGACAGTCATACACACAGGCAGAGAGTCACACTCACCTGACAATCACACAGTTACCTGTGGAGTTCATTGTTGAGGCAGTGCAGCTCCTGGTGACTGTTTGGTGGGGAAGCAGGGACTCCTTCCTGCTTCCCCTGCAGCCGTTTTCTGGCGCTTTTAGCTCCGCCCCGCCACACGGTAAGCTCCGCCCCCGCTGCAAATTTAAAAAAAAAAAAAAAATTTTTTTTTTTTTTGTTAAATCGGCTGTGCGGCCGCACGGCGCCCCCTGCTCCATGGCGCCCTGTGCGGCCGCACAGCTCGCACACCCCTAAGGCCGGCCCTGGTCTCGATTCATACTTTAGTTGAAGAATGGGATGTATATATACCGGGCATGTTGCCTTTATTTACAACTGTTTTGGCACAATTAGTCTAACCATCATAAGGCATTCCTGGCTCCTCCTAAGCTTCTCAAGTCTATCTCTCCCTAACCCCCATCATCCCCCCACTTTTTCTATAAGACTTTGTTAAATAAAAATGAGGTATGGAATTATGATCTCTTTTAACATAATCACTCATCCACTTGTTGTGTTTTGTTCTGCCATATACTATGTGTCTTGATATTCAACCTCATTAAAAAAAAAAAAAGAGCAGAAAAAAAAAAGGAAACCCAATGCAGAAACCCGATTGAGATATCTAAAATGAATGGATGACATTTCTTGAAAGTTTGAACACTCCACCCACCTAAATCACTTTAACTTGCTGAGATGATTTGTGTGTGAAGAGTGTGTCCTGTTTTTTCATTTTACAAACCGTGCAAATTTTTATAGAAATTGTCTGTGACGGAGCCCAGTCTGAATACCTCCATCTGTAGTCTCTTTAAGCTGGAGAAAGTTGCTTTTCAGTGATTATAACCCTTCCCAAATACTAGATGACTCATAGTGTAGGGTACAACAACAACAACAGTGTATTGTCACCAGGCAGCCATATTTTATAGGCACAGTAACAACAGGTGGTCTTCAACTGGGACAATAGGTTACACACTGGTGCCTCAGGGGACTAGTTCAATTAAATATTGCTGACTTTATTCGATCCCCAGACTTCAGGGCACTGAAATAATAAAACATACAATATCAAAAGTTAAATATAATGTCTACACACATATTACACCTCCTTGGACATGTCTCTTTCACACAAACAAAGTGTCCAAAAAGCACCCAGATTGGATGTGCCTAGCCCAAGAAATTGTTGAGTGAAGTTTGATTGGGCTGAGGCTACAACAAATCCGGCACAGAGCTCCAGGCTGCCATGGCTAAGTGCCAGTCAGTGAAATTGTCTGCTTTCTGTTTGGAAAAGGGGGTTTCCCCCTGTTTTTGTGAGCAATTCCTGGCAGCCATATTCCCTATCTCCCCTCCAAAATGTTGAATTGTGGGAACAAGAGTGACCGTTAGTTGCACCGGGCAGTCACACTAGACCAAGCTGACTTAGAGCTCCATGAAGTTAGCACCTGGTCCCGCTGGAATGGTTGCGGCTGTCCAGATATCCTAGCACAGTTTTCCAGCCTGGGAATGGGGCACTGAGCACTGCAAGGGTTTGGAGATAATAGGGGAAAGCCAGGGAATGATCTCTTGTAGCTGTTGTAGTTTAGAAGTCCTGCACCAGTTAATTCACAAGCATGGTGCTGGATCCACCACATTGGCACCTTTATAAATTATCCTTTTTACACCCCCTGACTGTCAATCAGACAACTGGCCATGTTACTTCCTGGTTTGAGTAGCTCAGTGGAACTAAACTCAAGAGGCAGCGATTGCCACGAACACCTGACTCGCAAAGACTTCTGAAAGTGGGGAAATTACAACAGAAACCTACGGAACCAGTAGGAATATTTAATCAATGACTAGTTTAAATTTTGAACCACCTTTCAGAATATTTTGATAAATCTTATGCAGCATTTCGGTTTCTTCACCTCCAGTATAAAGCATGCCATGGCTATGCCAGGAATAAACTGGATTGTGATGTCAGATGATAAATAGTTTAAATGATATGAATTTAAAAGAAAACAGAGCATTACGTAAAGGTTAACACATGGTGTTTTTAAATATTTTTTTAGAATGGAGTTTTTCTAGATAAGGGAACATTTCAATTTAATTCAGACAAACATAGATGATGCAAAACAATTGAGGATTATGCTAGCTTTAGTGTACTAATAATCTTAACTTTAATAAGGACAGGAGGCGAGTATTTTGCATTAACTCTCTTTACTAAACTCCATAGCAGTAAAGAAAAACGTAAAGAGTAACAATAAATCAATGGGCAGCATAGTGTATATAAGGGTCATGCTGCCTGTACACTTACTCTTTCTTTAAGCGACATCCAAGTCCTGACTGAACTCGAAAATAACCAGAAACCCAAACGAAACCAATGGAAGCATCCTCCGTGGAGCGCTGAACTTGAGGAGACTCCTGACAGTGAAACCAGGACCAAGAAGCAAACAAAGTCCTCAGCCAATTAAGCGGAGTCGTGAGGGATCCCGAAACGGTATCCAGTGGAGGTCCTGAAGAGGATTACACTGAAAGGAGAGTATAAAATAGGTTAGGTACTGAGCCATAACTGGTCAAGCAGATGAGCCTTTATCAGTATGCTTTCAAGAAGAAATTAATACAGAGTAGATGACAAATATTAGTATACAATAAAACATGCTCCTGAAACTTATAATGTCAGGTCCCTAAGATGAGAGTCAAGTGTTGACCAGAATAGACCACTACATGATAGGTCGGAAACACAGCAACTTTAAACCAGAAATTAATATCCGTCACCTCGAGATCCACAGGGGAGGGAACAAAAGGGAGGGAAAATACTCGCCTCCTGTCCTTATTAAAATTAAGATTATTAGTACACTAAAGCTAGCATAATCTTCAATTTTATTACATGACAGAAGGCTTCCTATTTTGCACTTTTAACGCTGAAGTAGAGATATCCCAGCAGAAGGAGGAGAGCGGAAGTAGAACGTGCGAAAGGTAGATTCCCTAGACCAATCTGCCGCCCGAAGGATATCCGACAAGGACACCCCTGCTAGGAAGGCTGAGGAGGCAGCCGCCCCGCGTACGGAATGAGAACCGAAAGAGGGGTCTATACCGGTGAGAGAGAGGATCCAGCGAATCCATCGAGCTAGCATGGTGGTAGAGACCGGAGCGTGGGGGCCAACGTAGGACACCAAAAGTTGACCCGATGCTGAGTTACAAAGCGGAGAGGTAACCGTGACGTATCTGTGAAGGGTAGATACCACACAAAGCTGCGGGTCGTCTGGAAAAAAAGGGTAAAAAAACGAGGTCGAATCAGACTTGGTACGACGTGAAATACGGAATGTAACCCCATCGGGGGCAACATTGAAAGCATCGACATTGAAGGCTCGTACGTCCGACACTCGACAGAAAGACACCAGGCAAAGCAGGAAGGCGAATTTAGCTGACAATTGTCGGAGGGACAATTGTTCGTTAGGGTGCCAATCCCGGAAAAAACGGCGAACCAGCCCGACGTCCCAGAGGTGAGTGTACTTGGGGGCCACAGGGCGGCGCAGCTGCATACCGCGGAGAAGGGGACAGACCAGAGGGTCTTTGCCAACCGGGAGGTCCCCGATGGGGGTGTGGGCCGCTGAAATCGCCAAATGAACGAGGTTAACGGAGCGGTAAGAGCGACCCATCGAAAACAAAGACGAAAGAAAGTTGAGAATCATGGGAATAGGTGCTGTAAATGGATCGGAGTCCTGTTCCACGCACCAAGTAGACCATGAGGCCCAAGCTGAAAGGTAGCAGCGTCTAGTTCCGGGGGCCCAGGAGTCCCATAAAAGGTCCCTAGTAGCCTGCGATAGTCCGCTGACTTGCCAGGAACCCCTGAAAGAGTCCAAGCCACAAGGGGCAGACGGTCTTCCAAGAGGAGTGGGTGAAGATTCCCTTTGGGATCCGTAAGCAGGTCCGGGAAGGACAGTAGGAGCAGAGGGTCCTTGCATGAGGAGGCCAGGAGATCCGGGAACCAAGGTTGGCTCTGCCACAAGGGCGTTATGAGGGTCAGTGTCACTTGTTGCATCTGGATTTGGTGCAGTGTTCTCGCAATCATGGAGAATGGGGGAAAAGCGTAGGCCCTGGTGGTCAGCCAACGTTGGAGAAATGCGTCCATCGCCTTGCTCTCCGGGTCCGGGAGCCAGCTGAAGAACTCCGGGGTTTGGTGGTTGTTGCGGGAGGCAAACAGGTCCAGGTGAAAAGGACCTCTCCGGGCTGCGATGGCCCGGAATACTCTCGTGCCCAGGTTTCAGTCGCTGAAGTCCCTCCAATGACGGGAGAACCAGTCCGCCGTGAGATTGATCTCTCTGGGGAGGTATTCGGCCTGGAGTGCGATGTTGCGGGGGAGACAAAAGTCGAAGATGTCTTTCGTGATGTCCAACAGAAGGCGGGAGCGTGCACCCCCCAGGCGATTGATATATCGGACTGCGGAGATATTGTCCATGTGAAGGAGGATGCAGCAGTTGGACTTCTCCCGAGCCAGGCTGCGGATCGCGATGGACCCCGCCAGGAGTTCTAGGCAATTTATGTGCATGGAGAGCACCTGTGACGTCCATGTTCCCCCGTGGAAGTGGTCCCACTGGTAGCGCCCCAACCCCACAAGCTGGCGTTGGACTCCAGTAAAAAATCCGGGGAATCTCCGAATATGGCCCTGCCGTTCCAGGCCTGCATGCTGTCCAGCCACCATGATAGTTCTTCGCGAACCTCCGCCGTCACTGGGACGGGTTGATCGTATGTGGGCCTGCGGCGCAGGAATCTTGCTTTGAGGCGTTGCATGGCCCTGTAATGGAGGGGGCCCAGGAATATGGCCTGAATGGAGGCGAAGAGGAGTCCCACGATCCTGGCTAAGTTGCGTAACGGGATGGAGTCGCAACAAAGTACTCTGCGGATTTTCTTGCGAATTGACGAGATCTTTGAGGATGGCAGTCTCAGAGTGCATGATGTGGAGCCGATCTCGAAGCCCAGGAATTGTATCGTCTCAGAGGGAGTCAATTCCGACTTCTGGCGGTTCACCACGAAACCCAGGGAATCCAGCAGTGTCACCGCGAGACGAGTGTGTTGACGTAGCCTGAACTTCTCGGAGCAGAAGAGTAGGATGTCGTCCAAGTAAATGATGCACCGGATGCCCCTGGACCGCAGATGGGCTACCACTGGTTTCAGGAGTTTGGTGAAACACCATGGGGCCGAGCTGAGCCCGAAAGGGAGGCAGGTGAATTGCCAAGGACGGTTGTGCCAAAGGAATCGGATAAGGGGTCGGCAGTCCGGATGTACTGGGACAGACAGGTATGCGTCCTTTAGGTCAAGCCTGGTAAACCAATCGTTGTTCCGCAGGAGATCTCGTAGAAGATGGATGCCCTCCATCTTGAAGTGGCGGTACACCACGTATGCGTTGAGGTCGCGCAGGTTGATGACAGGGCGGAATTCTCCTGTCTTTTTGCGGACCAGAAAGATATTGCTGAAAAAGCCTCCAAAGCCGTGGGCCGGTTGCATGGCTCCCTTGTCCCGCAGTTAGCGCAGTTCCGTATTGACGAGATCGTGGTCGTGAGATGACAGATAGATGGGGTGCGGGGGGCACGCCTGAACGGGAGTTCCTACCAGGTCTATGATGTAGCCCTGTACTGTTTGTAGAATCCACATGTCTGACGACAGGGCGGCCCAGTTCTGGAAAGAAAGGGAAATACGGCCCGCAGTGCGGGTGCATGGTAAGAGAGGAGGAATAAGATTGCCTACCTGTAGCAAATGGAGAACGTCTGCGACCACGTGGTCCACGGCCTCTGTCCGAGCCTCTGGAGTAGGCGGGTGGTTGCCTGTAATCCCTGGTAGGGTAGAACGGTGTCGGCTGGGTGCGGGGGCCTGAAGGCCAGAACCGGCTGGCGGCACGGCCCCGTTGCCGACCAGCCCTTCCAAGAAACCCTCTCATGGGGTTGCCTCTGAAAACTCGGCGCATAGAGGACTGCGCTTTATTAAGTGAAGTAAACACGTTTACGTGTTTGTTGAGTTCTTTGACGAACGGATCGCCAAACAGTTTCCCTTGTGCCTGGGGCCCAATCTCCTTTGTGCCAAGCTCTGCCAATTTACCGTTAATACGGTATAGCGCTGCTTTTCATCTCTTAGAAGAGAGCGTAACATTTGTGTTTCCAATGAAAAAAAAGCATCGTTGTGCCCACTCAAGAATGTCATGTGCCCATTCCCTGACATTGTCGGCAGAAAAGGAATCGGCCTTGGCATAGGCGTCGTCCGCCAAGTACATGATGCAGGAAAGGGGGCCAATGGAATCCAGCAGGTTGTCTTGAGCTCCCCACAGTCCTTTTTCTTGAATAGCTCAAGAAACCCCCAGGGACGCTATATGTAGGCTTCACTATTATGCAGAATTAATGCCCCTTTTTGTACATCACAAAACCTTATTAGAAAGGTATGTGCCATTGGGTAATAAATACAAAAGAAACAAATAAAAAAATGTGGCTTAGTAGAGAAGTAAAACAAGAGATTAAAAATAAGAAAAGGGCATTTAAAGCATTTAAATCAGACAAATCAGATGCATCTTATAAAAGATATAAGGAAGCCAATAATGCATGCAAAAAGGTGATTAGATTTGCTAAACTTCAAAATGAAAAAATGATAGCTAAAGAGCGCAAAATCAACCCCAAAGCATTTTTTAAGTACAAAAAAAATGAAAGTGTAAGTACACTAAAAACTGAAATGGGGATGTTAGTTAATGAAGACTAGGAAAAGGCAGGAATTTTAAATAACTATTTCTCCTCCGTATATATTAAGGAAGAACCCTTGGCAATAGATGTGCAAATGATTGCTACTAAAAACTTGCAGAATAATTGTAATTGGTTAACTCAAGACAAGGTGCTGCAGCAACTAAAGAAAGGGAAAGTTAATATAAACAAAGCTCCAGGGCCTGACGCTATCCATCCACGAGTGCTTAAGGAACTAAGTGTAGAAATAAGTGAACCTCTGTTTGTATTCTTTCAAGATTCTTTTCTTTCAGGAAGTGTTCCGGAGGATTGACGAAGGCATATATGGTTCCTATATTCAAAAAGGATTCAAAATCCTTGCCTGAAAACTATAGACCTGTGAGCTTAACTTCTATGGCTGGGAAAATATTTAAAAAGGTTATTAAGGGATAATATTCAAGAATTCCTTGAGAAGAACATGGTTATCAGCAAAAATCAGCACGGTTTTATGAACACAGGTCATGTCAAACTAACTTGATTGCGTTCTACGAAGAAGTGAGTAGAAGTATAGATCAGAGTGTTGCAGTGGATGTGATCTATTTGGATTTTGTCAAGGCATTTGATACAGTTCCACACAATAGATTAGTGTTCAAACTCAAGGAAATTGGTCTAGATGAAAATGCTTGTTCTTGGGTAGAACATTGGCTTAAAAATAGAGTAGAAAGAGTTGTCATTAATGGTAAATTTTCAAGTTGGACAGAGGTGGCAAGAGGTGTCCCTCAGGGGTCTGTTCTGGTACCCCTTCTATTTAACATGTTTATAAATGATCTTGAAGAAAGCATTGAAAGTCATGTTTCAGTCTTAATACTGTACAAATAATACAAATAATACAATGTGAGCAAGATATTACTTTGCTGCCGAGGGATTTAGATAGACTGGGGGACTGGGCACTCAAATGGCAGATGAAATGTAATGTTGAAAAATGCAAAGTTATGCACTTCAGCGTAAAGAATACACAAGCAACGTATACCCTTAATGGAAGCGAACTAGGGATAACAACACACGCAAAGGACTTGGGAATTGTTATAGACAACAAACTATGCAACAATGTGCAATCAATCAGCAGTGGCCAAGGCCAGTAAGGTATTGTCATGCATGAAAAAGGCCATTCATTTTCGGGACGAGAATATAATTTTGCCTCTTTATAAATCACTGGTAACACCACATATTGAATATGCTGTGAAATGTTGGGCACCTGTTCTAAAGAAGGATATTATGGCACTAGAAAAAGTGCAGAGGCGGGCTACAAAATTAATAAAAGGAATGGAACATATCAGCTATGAAGAAAGATTAACAAATTTAAATTTATTTAGTTTAGAAAAACGTTGCCTGAGAGGCGATATGATAACATTATACAAATATATTCGGGGCCAATACAAACCATTGTGTGGAACAAACCGGACTTTACCAAACCGGACTTTACATAGGACACAAGGTCATGCGTTTAGACTGGAAGAAAGAAGATTTTGTCTAAGGCAAAGGAAAGGTTTTTTTTACTGTAAGAACAATAAGGATGTGGAATTCTCTGCCAGAAGAAGTGGTTTTATCAGACTCCATACAGATGTTCAAACAGCTACTAGATGCATACTTGCAAAAACAGAGTATTCAAGGATATAATCTTTCAATGTCGGGTGATAGCTGCTTGATCCAAGGATAAATCTGACTGCCATTCTGGGGTCAAGAAGGATTTTTTTTCCTAGCTTGTTGCAAAATTGGAAGTGCTTCGGACTGTTTTTTTTCCTTCTTTTGGATCAACGGCAAAAAACGGATGTGGGAAAGGCTGAACTTTATGGACGCAAGTCTCTTTTCATCTATGTAACTATGTAACTGCTGATTGACATTGCACATTGTTGCTTAGTTTGTAGTCTATAACAATTCCCAGGTTGTTTTCATATGTTGTTATCCTTAAATCACTACAGTTTAGAATGATAGTTTTTTGCTTGTGCATTCCTTACCCCGAAGGGCATATCTTTGCATTAAATTTAATCTGACATTTGAGTGCCCAGCCCCCAATCTATCTAAATCCATCTGCACCAAAGTAATATCCTGTTCATGTTGTATTACTTTACATAGTTTTGTGTCATCAAGATAATTTATAAATATGTTAAATAAAATCGGTCCCAGAAAAGAACCCTGAGGAAAACCATTTTTGTTCAGCTTGAATATTTACCATTGGTGACAATTCACTGTACTGTATCTTTAAGCAAATGTTCTACCCAAGAACAAGATTTTTTTCTAAACTAATGTCTTGTAGC
The DNA here is from genome assembly GCF_036172605.1 of Pelobates fuscus. Taxonomy (NCBI): domain Eukaryota; kingdom Metazoa; phylum Chordata; class Amphibia; order Anura; family Pelobatidae; genus Pelobates; species Pelobates fuscus. Next base: position 327,601,822 of record NC_086320.1, on the reverse strand, counting down.
TTGAACACTAACCTATTGTTTGGAACCGTATCGAAAGCCTTGGCAAAAAACAAGCAGATCACATCCACTGCAACACCCTGATCTATACTTCTACTTACCTCTTCGTGTGAATGCAATTAAGTTAGTTTGATGTGACCTATGTTTCATAAAACCATGCTGATTTTTGCTAACAATATTCTTCCAATTAATTCTTGAATATTATCCTTTAATAATCCACAAATACTTTCCCAGTCACAGAAGTTAAGCTTACAGGTTTACAGTTCCAAGGCAAATATGTTGTGCCCTTTTTATCTGCCTTCCTCTAATTCTCTAGTACAATTCCTGAAAGAAAAGAATCCTGAAAAATTAAAAACAGAGGTTTACTTATGTAAACACTTAGCTCCTTAAGTACTCATTGGTGAATAACGTAAGGCCCCGGAGCTTTGTTTACATTCACTTTCTTTAGTTCCTGCAGCCTATTGTCTTGAGTAAGACACACTAATATTCATATTTTCTGCCACATAATGTCTGACATAACCCCTTCTGCATACACCTATTCTGTGGGAAGCACAAATTTTATTCGTTCTTGGGTAATTGTCTCCTTTATTGTAACTTATTTATAAATTTATTGTAACTTTCCCCCATCTTTTATAATATTGTCAAGCGCTGTGGAATTAGTTGGCACTAAATAAATATCAATAATAATAATAATAATTCCCAAAACAGGTTAAAAGTCCCATACATTTATGTTGGCTTTATGGGATTTAAATAAAATAAAAATAAAACATGTGTGTGCTTTTTCTTTCCATTCCCAGGTTTCCTGTCCAAAGTTCCTGCAATAAATTATTTTGACTCTTTCTCCGGTTTTGCTTTCCCATTGGCTGAAGGCATGCGGCAGGGACAACTAGAGGAGGGTTTTCCTGATAACATACATGCAAAGCACATCACTCTTTTCTCTGTGCCAGTCGAACACGACTAAATTGACTGACAGGAGAGGCAAAAGGCTGTGTTTTAATATCTGATTTTAAAAATATCAAGACATTCGCTAACAATTCTACTAGCACAATTTACAGTTGAAAAGTGATTATCGATAATTTAAAATCAAACTTTATTTGTTGTGGCAGGTACCATTTCAACATTAAACTATGTCTGTTTTATGAGAGAACAAAAATAAAACTATGAATTTATGATATTTTAAGCCACTTACATTGCTGTTAGATCATTGTTGATGTTACAATTTATGCATGGAATTTATGAAAAGAGTGTAGTTTATTGGTAAATTATAACTGGAAAAGGAACAATTACTTAGCAGTTGTGGTTGAGCACTATGGCAAGATGATAGAAATACCAATACATTGGGTATGTGGAAAGGGACATATAGGGAAGCAGAACCTTCAATAATGTCCTCAAATCCAAAAAAAGTATAGGATGATATGAAATGATAAGAAGACAATAAAATGGAATCTAGTGCAGTATTTTCGTTGCCATTGATATTGAATAAAAAATAAAGACGTACACTTACAATTTTCTGGAGCTCAAAATCAGCTCCAGATATATTCACATGGACGGTACGATCCCCATCTATGGACATGCTAATATAGGTCCTGGTTCTCTGTTGGGAGATATCCTCAGGCTTGTCAGCGGTGGGCAGCAATTACCAGTTGCTGGAGATGTTTTCTTTCAGTGCGTTGTATTTCAGCAGTACGAGTACACCAGCAGAGAAATATAAAAACAGAAAATAGTGTTCTCTATATACATAAATAGGAAATAAAAAGGATAAAAAGGAGATATACTCACAAGTTTTGCTCAATCCTATAAAGCTTAGGTGGTATTTTTCCCACCCAGGAAATTGAAGTATTGTGAAATTGAAGTATTGTATTAAATCGTGTACAAATTGGATTGTCCTGGCTTACATCCACTGACTTTATAGCTGTTATGTTACCTTATGCCAGGGGTAGGAAACCTTCGGCACTTCAGTGGACTACAACTCTCCTAACACTCTTGCAGCCTTCATGCTGGCAAAGCATCAGGGTAATGTAGTTCACAACACCCTGAGTGCCAAAGGTTGCCAATTCCTTCCTTAAGCACAATAATTGTTCAGTTTATATCACATTATCTGTTTCATAATATTCACTATGTTGTACTGCAAATGCTATATTTTATAAATAAAAAATGTTAAAAAAAATTAGATAGACAGACAGACAAATTATACCTTGCATAGAAAAAAAAATACTTTGCAGAGTTATTAAGAAAATGATATATGAAATAAATGCCCGTAACTCACACTTTTATGAATGACAAGATCCCTTTAAATAAAATGATCAACTGTGAACAAACAAGAAAAGTAGAATTTAGCTAATGTTACTTTTTTCATACCCAGATTCTTCAAAGTTTCTGGTAAGATGTGTTGAACGAAGGGAAGGTGTTTGTTGAACAGAGACTGCTTGAGATACACAAGAATAGAAATAGCGTGATATTTGTAAATGAGGTGTGAGAAAGCATTATTTTCACATTTATTAAACATAAAATGAAACTGTTTTTTTTTTTTAACACTTTCATGCATAAGAAACCTATGGTACACTGACAGTAAATTTAAATATTTTCCAAATATTTTTTTAAATTTCCATTTCGTTTTTAAGTCAAAAAAGGGGGGGTTCCAACCACTAAAAGACAGCCAACGGCAAACCTACTAAACAGTGCGCCCTCTATAGACACCAAACCAATAACATAAATACAAATAAGAAGTAGGGATGCACAATAAGAGAAAAGCACTTCTAAGGTGTAAATATAAAAATATATGCATACAACCTTGTTATAACGAAGTGGGCGATATCTATGAGAGAATATATAAATCGCACATAGTGTATTACATAACAATAATATGAGACACGCAGGATGATTATATAGAACTCACAGGATAACAGTGAAAAACAGGCCCATCATCCTCAGCCAGAGGGAGAGAATCTTCAGGATATATGGAACAGGGACTCTTCTTATGAACTTGCGGCGGTCCTCCAGCCGGTGCCCTGCTCGGACAGACAGAGACCCTCTGTGCGGTGCAGACAGGAAGCCCTCCCTGTGCCCAGGCGATTTATATATTCTCTCATAGATATCGCCCACTTCGTTATAACAAGGTTGTATACATATATTTTTATATTTACACCTTAGAAGTGCTTTTCTCTTATTGTGCATCCCTACTTCTTATTTGTATTTATGTCATTTTTAAGTCATACAGCTAAAAAGCAGTAGCTAAAAAGCAGTCTTCAAACAAATTTACATTTTAAAAACCCACTAATTTCTTTATTATTTTAGATTAATCTGTGGCAAAGGGTCTCTTGGTCTTTCCACTGACTATACATACTTATAGCCTTACTGACAGAACAGGTCCTGTAAATAAAGTAGGCAGACTTGCACCGTGTGAACAGTGTGTTACCGTTGTACATGTATTTGAACCACTGAACAGGAAAGTAGCACTTCCTCATATATCATCATTGGATAAAAGGGTAGAGTTTTGGCAGCACAGATTAAAATGAAAATAAAGAACATGACAATATTTTGAAAGGTAAATTTGCTAAATTGTTCAACAATTTTATGGAAATTTGTTTAAATCTTCATATATTGAGTGCGAATGTCTTCTAACTCCTACAGTTTTTATTATTTTTAAAATAGGAAATATTTTTCATTTTCCAATCATGCTTTAGTATTTCTGGGTTTTTTCAACGTCTTGGCTGTAGGTGCTGGGACCACTGTGCTCTTCCCTCAGAGATTCCATGTACAACCACTACTGCTGCTCTGCCAGGATATGATGTCATATGCACACTTCTGGGAGCACAAGGGAGCTGTGCAGGGACACCGCAGTTAGAAAAGACGCCAACTGCGCATTTTAGTTAGTTGCTGCCGCACTGGAGCTCTAGGAGTGGGGGTTGGGGAGGGCATACAGGAGGGCAACGAACAATAGGCGAGTATTCAGCTGACGTTTTCAGTCAGTGACCACAGTCCGGCCAGGCCCTGCTTATCTCTACAGAGATAACCGGATTCTACTGCAGAAAACGAGATGCCACGGACATTAAGCATTGTGGCATCATATGAAGTAGTTATGGTTCATAGGTAATTTTAGGTTGAGGTCAGGTAGCTTGGCAGATTAGCCCTATCTCTAGGCAGTTCTGAGTAATCAAGTACAAGTGTGTGTCTGAGGTAATTAAGAAGTTGATTGGCTGTCACCTGGTTAAGGGTTGATAGTGTCAGGAAGTTGGTGATATAATATTAAATTTTAAACGATGATTGTAGAGAGACGGGAGCGAGCACCTGAATCTTTCCGTGATATGAAACAGTTGTTGTATCAGGTGGAGATACAAGGACGTGACGACTGGCGACCACTTGCAATTTGGTTATTAACGCAGCTTATTCTATGACTATTCCGACCTCTGGAATCCCTGACTATGGCCCAGTTTACGTGTTCTCCCAATTATCTGCACTCTTTGACTTTGGCCTGTCCCTGTTTACTCTTTTCTGCTTGCAGACAGTATTCTTTACTTTTATACGTTAATCCTTGCCACACAAAGGACTAGTATAGGTAGTCTAGAATAGTATAGTATAGACTAGTATAGGTAGTCTAGTATAGTATAGCATAGTCTAGACTAGTATAGACAGTATAGTATAGCATAGTATAGTCTAGACTAGTATAGTTAGTCTAGTATAGTATAGTATAGCATAGTATAGACTAGTATAGATAGTATAGTATAGACTAGTATAGGTAGTATAGTATAGTATAGTATAGACTAGTATAGGTAGTCTAGTATAGTATAGAGTAGAATAGGATAGTATAGTATAGATCATGGGAATTTAAATGCAGCACAGTATGAGGGGGTTAGCTAGTTGGGGGTTGTGTTGTGTCATCACCAATGGTAGGCCTGCCCCCCTCAAAGTGAGCATGACAGTTTGGTGCCTCTTCAGGACCACACGTGTGTAGAGCCCTGTTAAAGAGCTCTTGCAAAGGGATAATGCCCTATGGGAACATGATCACTTTTTGTCCCAATCTGGCCCTTTCTGCTTCCTTTAAACTATATGTTTGAGCAAGGCCTTTATACCTTCTTGTTTACATGTGATGAATGTCCTCTGCTACAGCTACTTTTACATTTAGTTTACCTATCATACAGCGCTGCAGAATATGGTACCACTTTTTAAATAAAAATGATAATAGCCTGTGTGATGCTATTATCTTCTATAAATAGAAGATTTTGTACCATCTGAATAGCTACAATAGTTAATAATAAGAGAAATATAAAGAACAAAGGAATTCTAAGTGACATATTGTGTCGCACAATATGGTGTCATGCCAATGTAATGTAGTAATGTACTATAATTATTATATTTATGTTTTGGTACAATTACCATAATAACTTATAGGTAAAGATTTTTTTGAATTGCGGTGTGTTTTTGCAATGTATTTATTTTGTATTTCATATGGTCTGAAAAGGTCTAGAATGGGGAAAACTTGCCCCGCTTGGTAATGTATTTAGTTTCGAGTTGTTTAGCAACAAATAAATTTACTTATAGTTTAATTGTACTTGATTTTGACTGTTTTAATAAAATAATTTACCAAGATCCGTAAACTGGCTTCCCTGTTGATTTGATTGATTCTATTGTGTATTAATATATTACTTTATTTCTCTTTTGTATCTCTGTAGGAAGCAGATTACGACACACTTCTCTTGACGAAGACCTGGGTAAGTTCCGAAATCCATTGATTCCTATAGCTTTTCTTGACGATATAAACCGTATTAAATCATTTCCATGCTGAGAAACTCATTATTATGTTATTCTGTGATTGGTAATCTCATAAGAAACATGGTGAGTACTCTTCCAGCAGGAATCGACTTCTGTGCGTTTTCATGAATATTGATACTGTGTGATTTCTTGAAATTGTTGCTCATTTCCTTTTTAATATCCAGTTTCCTCTTTAATTACAATAACACTGTGATATATGTACCTAATTAAGCATAGTTTAGCACTTGGCATGTGTAGTTAATACAACATGAACAAAGCATGGAATAAAAGAATTAGGAATTTCTGATGCTTAACTATTTCTTGATATTTTTGCCCAACAATATTGATGTCTATATCAAGATATTAAAAGTGTGCTGGTGTTTGTGTTTACAGGGCATATCCTCTGTGACAAACAGACAGATGTCAGCTATCTATACAGAACAGTGTTGACTTTCTCTGCAGGGGGTCCTCCATGCAAAACAATGCACAGTACAATTGTCCCTCCCCAGCGCCATTCTTTCTAGGGATTTAATTACATTATTTCCAGCTAACTCAATCGGGTTCCTGTATCCTGACAGTACTAGAGGCACAGCACACAAAATGGCTGCCAGAACTCACTTTTCCTGGACGCACCCCCACACAATAATTATTTCTGGAATGCTCGTCCTTTGGAGAGCCCTCGCTGTCCAAACCATGACAAGTTACTGATTGTTAAAAGTTTTATCAGGTCACGGCTATTCTCTGATCCGGTGAGGAGTTCCAGGTGTGTGGTGGCTTAGTCCTGGTTTCCTTTGAGGAGGGGGATCCTCTGTTGACTCCTGCCTCCCTGTACTCCCCTCCAAATAGTGCTCTGTCTGGAGGTTGGGAAACCGAGCGATACCTCTGAAAGATAGACCGGTCCTCGGCACAGTCCTAGTCCGAGGAACAGTTCCAGAGTGTTTCAGGGCATGTCACGATCAGATGCTCGATGTGTAGTAGATAGATAGCTAGATAGATAGATTCCTAACATGATGATTGCAAGTTATAACAAAGTAAAGCCAGTGACTTAACACTCAAAGCTCACACCCAAACAGCCTGATTTAGATATTGTTGTAAAAAGCAACACATTTGCATCTTGTTAATCTTGCATCTCTGTCTGTGTGCAATTTGTGGCCCTTACCTGTGATGTACACTTTGTTGTACTGCATTTATATGCAAAATTGGAATCATTGCAGTGGTACATTTAAGAACGGTGATGGTTTTTAACTTTTGTGACAAAATTGTCGTAATTTTACTCACCTTGGCAAAGTAGCATTGTTGCTATGCTTTGTGGGTTGTGGTTGCTATAGTACATTTGCTTAGCACATTGGGCTATGAGCACACTTGTTGGGCACAGTGGTTATTACGTTCCTGCTATGCCTTCCTGTGCACACTTTATAAGCACATTGGCTTCTTTGGCAAAATAAACAATAACATTATGTGCGCTATAGGATATTGCATCAAGCTTTGTTCTATGTTGTGTGTTTTTTTGCAACAGAAAGACATCTCAGAGGTCATCTATGATTTTCTGAGCAATCTGTATAATTTGTTTTGTAGAAAATCCTTACAAATGTGTTGAATAAATTGCAGTTGCACTTTTTTATCTTATTCTACATCGTAGACTCATAACCAACTGGCTCTGAGTCCCACATATCATGCAATATGTACACAGTCAACATTTGCACACTTTTTGTATACAGAGCTGGCCATGTGCTTTCAGTGATCTGTCCATCCCTCCATATCTGTTTCTTTACATGCCTTGTTTATGCTTTTCATGCCCCTATGTCTGACTTCTTCATGCCTCGGCATAAACTATTTGTGTTTTCTCCTCTCCATGCGATGCTGTAACATGGCCAAGCTGCATGCCGCCAGTCTCAATCTGTCCCATGTTTTACAACCTATAGACATTAAGAAGGATTTGAGACTCATACTAGAGAGGGGAGTGTCACCTGTCCATCAGTGACAGTAGTGCATCTCACTGCTGCACTACCTGTGATCTGGCAGGGCAGTGCTGTAGCTCCGCTCTCTCGATGTGCATCATGCAGTTGCACGTCTCACACTCCTAAGGCCAAGTCTGTTCACGCACTCAGTGATTTTTGAGACAGACTTTAAACTAGGCTGAATGTCATTTTATCTTGGGAGAGTTCTCTTCAGTAGAGCTACAAAAGTTAGTTTGTTATTGATCTACTAAAACCAATCTTAAATCCAATCATCATTATAATCACATGATATTAAGATTGATACTTGTGAGGTTAATGGCAAACAAAATGGAGGCACCTTGGAAAAATCTGACCTGCCTGTTTGACCCTTTTTATAGCACAGTGGTGATGATAATAGGGGACATGTCATTAACCTGTGGTCTAGATAAGGAGTAGGCTACCTTCGCAACTCCAAAGTTATGGACTACATCTCCCGTGTTGCTTTGCCAGCTTTATGGGAGATGTTGTCCATATCTGGAGTTCTAAAGGTTGCCTACCTCTGGTCTAGATCATCATTAAAAAGTGCGTATGCTTCTTTAAGCATGTTTAAATTGAAAGTTGTGAATATAGTGTATGTGTGTTTGTCGTGATATACATGTCGCTGTATTATTTTGCTGTTATGGTGCTTATTTGTCCTATTTGCTTTGACTGATTAAATTAGTTTGTTTGGTGACTTTGGTATCACCAACTCAAGGAAGGTGTATATGCTCTTAGTTCTGCTCATGTGCAAACAGTTTGACAATTTTCAGGGTATTTAATTAATTCTTAGAAACCTGCTGCCAGTGGTCTATTATGTTCCTTTATTTGTGTCTGAAGGGACCATTAATGTGTCAATAGCTCTTTATTGGGGAGATTGTGATCACATAAGCCCAGTTGTTTAAATGTAATATTGATGCTACGTTAACAAAACATTTGAATGAAAATTTATCTACAGGTGAGATCCTGATATATTCTGATGGCGGCAAGTTTCTCAGTGTCGCATTGGCAGCTGTTAACATGTGTAAAGTTTTAAATGATCCTAAATTTTATCCCATTTTAATTCACGGTTAAATAGTCAATTGATCATCAAGCATTTTCCTTTTCCAAAAAATGTCAAAAACAAAAGAAAAGTTAAGTAGAAAAAAAAAAACAATTTGAATTTCAAAAAGTGAGAACAAAACATATTGACTTTATCATTTACATAGCAATATAATCTGAAAAAAAGACTCAAGTCCATCAGCTTCATTTTTTTTCTCATATCTGTATTACTGCCGCTGGTCTGTAAGAAGGCAAATACAAAAACAAAACACACCATTTAAAGAATTTTCTAATCTTTCTTGACTTCTTGAAACTGGCAGTCAGACTTCTGTTTGTACTGGATCTATCTATATTTGTATAATTCTATAATCACTCTGAATTGACTTTTTCTAAAGAAAAAAGAAAACAAAACTTTTTTTATCTTATTTCACAACTATTTACAATTCCTCTAATTAATTGTGTAGCCACTCTTTCTAGTTGTAAAATACTTATTTAAAGCAGGTTCTGAAAAAATGCATATTCAAGGTAAGGGGTCTTACAATTGATTGTTAAAGAGGCAAGTTTATATTTATGTCCTGCCAATAATGCACATTTTTATGTATAACAATACTGGCCTGAGTTTGCACATGGTTGCTTGATGTGTTGTCTATAACTATTCCCTTCTTATTTATTTTTCCTAAGTAACTTTCATTTCATTCACGGTATAAGCTGCTCATGAATTCCTGACCCAAAATGCATAACTTTACATTTATCTTTACTGAATTTTATCTGGCATTTGACTGCCAGTTCTATAATGTGTCTAAAACCCTCAGCAGTGAACTTTGGAAATGAAAAACAATTATCAAAAAGTTACTATTATTTTTATAAATTGTATTTTTTTTTCTTAAAAATGCTCCCAAACTTGTTTCATATTTATCTCTTGAATGCTATGGTGACAGATTGAAATCTGAGTTAATTACTTAGAGTTTGTCACAAACATTTTGAAACATTGCTGTTGCTCAGTTTGAAGTCTTCTTCTGATAAAGTTGCGGGAGCTAATCTGTGTATTTTAAGCAGGCACTTAGACTAGCCCCACCTGAGAAAGGTTACTGGCTGGCGCGTATGTACCCCAGAGACGCAGAATACTGAAGACCCTAGGTTGTCCATTTTGAGACTTTAAGGCTTTCAGGGCATTATTTGTGCTTTGTCTGTGTTATTCTTAGCACTTTTCAAGTTGCTCTCCGACTTATTATTATCATTCTTAATTGAGCCATGAAGCTCTGTTTGTGATAAAAGCTTAATACAACTAAGGTTTAAAACATATATTCCTATGTACATTTACGTTTTCTGTCGTAAATCAGGTGATGATCAACATCTGTAAGGCACTGGTAAATATGCTATTAGTGTATTGTCTTTCCTTGTCTCAAGGGTTCTGAATATCAAGCACCATGCTGGATCAGCCAGTATGTTAGGGGAAAAAAGCAGATTGCTGCATTTTAGAGTACGACTTTAGCAAGAAAAACGTGTTAAAAGGTTGTCTTTTTTGGCATCTCCTTTAAAATAGCTCATTGCTAGTTTTTTTTTTTTTTTTTTTGTGACCTTGTACTCTCCTAAAATCTTCCCTGTATAAAATGTATTGCACAGCAACATTAAAACACAAAATGTGCTGTCTTGGTTTCCTGGAAACAGCATGAATACACCCTGTGAAAATAAATATCATATAAGCTTCTTGGTAGACTGAGAATAACCCAGATAAAAGTTCTGACTGACTTATTCTAACATTAGTCTGTGGCTTCAGTAATTGCTTAAGCTAAAGAGCAAATAGTATTCTTATCTCCTTTTCATGTTCATCTATTTAAAGGAAAACTCTAAGATCCATAACCACTGCAGCTGTAGTGGTTGTGATGCCAGGAGTTCCATGGCCCCTCTCCAGCGTAAGGAATAAGACCATTTAGTAACGGACTGACTTGTTAGCTGGGGTCCACAAATTACCACTTAGCAACTCCTCTCTGCTGGAAGGAGAGCCAGAAACACCTGCTTAGGAGCTTCCATTTGCTTTCCTGGGCTGAGCCCTGCAGTGCATTGGCTGAAATCACTAAGACCTAAGATCAGCACCGCAGAGAGGAGGTGTGGAGTAGCATTTCAGTGGACCACAGACAGGTCAGTCAGATTTTCTACAGTCGCATGTCCTCTAGGTCGGGTCTGTCCTCAGTGCTTATAATGAACCTTTTTGGATTCAAGTGAGCTGTTGGGCAGAGATAATACCATGAGCCTTGGCCAGTTTCTCCTGTGTCCAGTCCTACAGCCGCATGTCCCCTAGATCGGGTATGTTGTCTTTGCCTGTAATGGGTCTTTTTGGAGTTTAAGTGGGCAGAAATAGTACCACAAGCCTTGACCAGCTTTTCCTGTGCTTGATAGCAGTGTTACAGCTTAGAACCCAATTAGAACAATTCTGTTATTGGCAGCATGAGACATGAGATACACTTTGACTAAAGCAGAATATGGCAACTCTTACACAATCTGAGGACAATGCACCATGTCCTTATAATCTGTGCGGACCTTCAGCAAATTTCCCAATCAAGTACAAGATTTGCCAGAAGGCAAATACAGTGCTTCATGTCCTGGGATCTCATTATTTCCTCTCATCTGTCCAGTGTATTCAAGGTACTTTCTTTATTTCTGATTTATGATGATTTATTTTGAGGTTAATATTTAGAATTTTACTTGCCGAAGAAATATATACATTTGAAACTATCAAAAGAACAGTGCCGTGAAAAATGGCATTATCTTTAATTCTGATTGACACCGGTCCACAGAAATAAAAAGTTAAAGATGTTTGGAATTGGTCCCTGCTAAAGGGATCCCCAGTTTGGTGCCCAGTCTAGTGCCATGAATGGGAGACTACATTGTTAAGAACCCAAATAAGAAGGAACAGCTTAAGGTGACAAAAGGCTTCTTATCACCTGTAAAAAATAGCGCATTTGATATGTAAGTGAGAAAGATACATAACATTTTATATATTATGTACTTGCTGTGTTCTATGTACTTTAGCTTTCAGAGTTATATTCTATTTCATTGTTATTGATTAGCTATAACATATCAGCTTTAATTATTTAGGTTAAGCTTTTAGTTAATGATTGACTATTCAAAGGGCACTGCAGTCCTCTCTAATTAATGTTAATAATAATGCTATTAGTGAATTTCTGAGAAACTTGTTGAAAATTCTACAATATTTTTTGAAAATATCCAGTATGGGGTGTTACCAACTCTTTGAACATTTGAACACACCATGTTGAATTTGATTTTTTACATTTTAGTTTAGATATAAATGTCATGTTATTCAAGTGAAAAATAGTTTTTTTCATTTGTTTTGTGAAGAATGTTTTGTGAAGAATGTTGCCACACCATCGCATAATTTTATTTCCTTGAAGGAAAGGAATATTAAGCTATTAACTTTTGAAGGTACAACAATGACTACAATTGTGCTTATACTATAGTGATAGTGCTCACATGGATTGTGAGCTGCACTCAGGGTCGCCATCAGGGCATGACAACCGTGACAATTGTCACGGGCCCGGCGGCCCTGGGGGGCCCGGCCGCCCGGGCCCCACGTGTATTAGCTTAACTGCCGCCGGTGCATCTTCACCGGGGCCCACACGCTGATGGGGCCCATCAGGTGGCCCAAGCATTTAGGGCCACCCAATGGGCCCTATTATCTTCAGGGGCCCGGTCAGCGCTGTAATAGCGCGACCGGGCCCCTTTAAAAAGAAAATGCAGCCGGAAAGCAAGTGCTGCTGGGAGGGAGTGACGTCCGGTCACTTCCCCCTGTTTACTCCGCGCGGGGGAAGGAGAAGAGAAAGGCCGTGAGGAGAGGCAGCCGATGCACATCATCCCCAGCCACCCTCCTGCGAAGAAATGGTAAGGAAGAGAGGAGGGTGGCTGAAAATGAGGTGTGTGTATGTATGCCAGTGTGCCAGTGTATGTATGTATGTATGCCAGTGTGCCAGTGTATGTATGCCAGTGTGCCAGTGTATGTATGTGTGTATGCCAGCGTGTGTATGCCAGTGTGCCAGTGTATGTATGTGTGTATGCCAGTGTATGTATGCCAGTGTGCCAGTGTATGTATGCCAGTGTGCCAGTGTATGTATGTGTGTATGCCAGTGTATGCCAGTGTGCCAGTGTATGTATGTGTGTATGCCAGTGTATGCCAGTGTATGTATGTCAGTGTGCCAGTGTATGTATGTGTGTATGCCAGTGTATGCCAGTGTATGTATGCCAGTGTGCCAGTGTATGTATGTGTGTATGCCAGTGTATGTATGTGTGTATGCCAGTGTATGCCAGTGTATGTATGTATGTATGTATGCCAGTGTACGTATGCCAGTGTATGTATGTATGTATGTATGCCAGTGTACGTATGCCAGTGTATGTATGTATGTATGTATGCCAGTGTATGTATGTGTGTATGCCAGTGTGCCAGTGTATGTATGTGTGTATGCCAGTGTATGTATGTGTGTATGCCAGTGTGCCAGTGTATGTATGTGTGTATGCCAGTGTATGTATGCCAGTGTGTCAGTGTATGTATGTGTGTATGCCAGTGTATGTATGTGTGTATGCCAGTGTGCCAGTGTATGTATGCCAGTGTGCCAGTGTATGTATGTGTGTATGCCAGTGTATGTCAGTGTATGTATGTGTGTATGCCAGTGTGCCAGTGTATGAATGTGTGTATGCCAGTGTATGCCAGTGTGCCAGTGTATGTATGCCAGTGTATGCCAGTGTATGTATGTGTGCCAGTGTATGTATGTATGTATGTATGCCAGTGTTTGTATGTGTGTATGCCAGTGTATGTATGCCTGTGTATGTATGCCAGCGTGTGTATGCCAGTGTGTGTATGTATGCCACAGTGTGTGTGTGTGTGTGTATGCCACAGTGTGTGTGTGTGTGTATGCCACAGTGTGTGTATGTATGCCACAGTGTGTGTGTATGTATGCCAGTGTGTGTGTATGTATGTATATATCAGTATGCCGTATGTGTATGTATATGTATGTCTGTTTCAGTATTTGTATATGTTAGTGTATGTGTATTCCTGTGGGCGGGATTTGGAGGCGGGCCCTGTGCGCGGGCTTGAAGGGGGGCCCAGACCTTGAGCTGTGTTAGGGGCCCCAAAATTTCTGATAGCGGCCCTGGCTGCACTTAGTGTGTTGCTACCGCTACCTGCTTTACTCCATTCCATTGCTGTGATATTGTGGTACGTTGATCATGTTACCTTGGCCAGCCACTGACTACGAGCCTCTGATGCCAGGACTGACCACAGATTAGCCTGACTTTGTCCATTGCATTGGCCTTCAGATTTCACGCTTGGAGTTATTTTATAAAAATAGAAGATGCTAAACGCCTGTTTAAAAGGAGAAAAAAATTCAAAAGGAGAAAAAAATGGGTAAAACTGTCTCCTTAAAGAATGAATATAACGATATACACAATCTATATATTTAAAAAAGTGTTCTAAAAATATATCCAATAATGCAGCTACACACTTAAGTGCTAGTGCCCCCAAAGGTGATTAGCACAAACACGTCCAAACGCAAAACAAGGGTAAAATCCTCTGCATATTGATTTGTTCAAAATCACTCACATATTGAACAAATCAATATGCAGAGAATGTTCGCTAAATTTATACAGAAAATTAGCATATAATACCCAGCAAATAATTATTAGAAGAGAACAAACCAAGAGGGGCATACCTATTCTGCGAATCTTCCACTGGAAGCCTGTAATCTGACTGAGCCATTTGCCTACCAAGGAGTAGGCAATTAAGTTGCTGAACCCTATACCTCCAGACCTACATGGTTACAACACTGGTGGATATCCACCTTCACTTGGCTATTTGCCATCTTGGCTTTTGTGAGTAGCGGTGTCTCTTAAACCGCATATGCTCACTTATTTACATCTTGTAAGCGGCCATTTAGTTGTTGTTTTTATTTATTTTTCTTTTGTATTAATAAACTGTTATAACACTTTTTAATCATTTGTATATTTGTCATCCAGACTACACTATTATTTGTGGTTTGCTCTCTCTTACATATGAATCCACATGCAAACCTGCTTGAGCAATACTACTGTAAGTATCTATATGTATACTTACACCTGTGATGTACATACAGGTGTGGTAGGGGTCGCAGCTGCGACTGGGCCCGTCACTCCAGAGGGCCCGGACATCCTGCAACCCCTGCGACCGGGTGCCCGCCGCCATGTGTTGCAGGTCCGGCCCGCGCAGTAAAACCACACATAACCGCACGTTATGCTGTTAGGGCCACCCAACGGCTATGGATTCCCAGGGGGCCCGTTCAGCGCTACGGCGCTTTAACAGCGCGACCGGGTCCCCTGAGATGACATCAGACGCTGGGAGGAAGTGACTGCCCCAGTCACTCCTCCCAGCTATCAGACAGAGCCACGCAGGAGGAAGAGAGGAGGGAGTCAGAGTGGGGAGTCAGGCTGAGTGAGGCTGAGCCACCACTGGACTACCCTCCTGCATCTAAAAGGTAGGAAACAGGAGGATGACTAAAATATTTTGTATATGTGTGTGTTTGTATGTTTGTGTGTCTGTATATATGTGTTTGTGTGTGTGTATGTATGTGTCTGTATGTATGTGTGCTTGTATGTATGTGTGCTTGTATGTATGTGTGCTTGTATGTATTTGTGCTTGTATGTATGTGTGTGTGTATATGTGTCTCCGTGTGTGTGTGTGTGTATGTATGTGTCTGTTTGTATGTATGCTTGTTTGTATGTATGTGTGTCTCTGTGTGTGTTTGGATGTATGTGTGCGTGTATGTACAGTGGCGCACATACAGGGATCGCAGCTGTGACCAGGCCCATCACTCCAAAGGGCCCGGACGCCCTGCAGACCCCTACAACCTGGTGCCCGTTGCTATTTGTTGCGGCCCGGCCCGCGCGGTGTAATGGATCAGTTTTCGCACCGGGGCCCCATAGATTGTGTGTATGCCACTGACTTACACTGTGTTTGCACAATGGGCTTGTGACTTCTTTTGCACTCCACTTATACCCTTGTTTTGCTTGGAGTTATTTTACTTTTAACCAACCCGCTGGTCATTATCAAACTTTACCTATTTGCTGCAATCACCTGCATATTGAGCCCCATAATACACAAATGTAACATTTAGTGCCCAGTGAACCGCTATCTATAAAATAAATAGACTGCATTATGTTTGCCTGCATGTCGCAGCATAGCTGATCCTATAGTCATTCCCTTTTTAATAACGTCAAGAAAAATTTTAGTAATTAAATGTAATGCCAATGAAAAAGTGAGATATAGTTAATTTAGTTATCAGTTATTATATAAAGTTAAAAATAATCGCAATCCATCTAAAGGCTCTATTGGTCCACCAAAAGGCATGTATCTAAGTTTTCTTAGTGTAACGTGATATCTATATATGTACAGAAGGTAATCTATATAGGGGCCCAGTGCTACATTAAAGTATCCAATGAAAAAGCTCCTTCTGTAAGCATCTGCAAGCAGTTTCTTTTATAAATCTTGGCAAAGTATCCCAGATGGGCTTTGTTTGGAAGTTTGCCTGTAGCCAGAATAACACTTGGGACCCTTATTTCACCTTTTAATAAACATTGCTTTTCCCTTCTGTTGTGTTTTAATACCCTATAATCTACAAGAGATATTTTAAAGATGTTTCTTCACTTGGAGAGTTGAAATAAAATCCCAGTAGATGTCACTCAATATAACCGGTTTGTCCTTAAATGCCTTTCTTGTATGGATGCTTTTGAAATCTTTTTTTTGTGTTTGTGTAAGTTTCCAATAATTTATTGTGGGTTTTCTGCATTGTTTACGTTTTTACTATGTATGATAAGCATTTTTTTAATCAGTGTTTTATCCATGTTTTTTTTCAGAATGTACAGTATGCTTGGGTTCAGCCTCTGCCCTGATTGGTCATTGGGCAAAGACAGAAAAAAAAAAAGGTAGAAAACGGGGAGGAGAAAAATGGGGAGGGGACTGGGAGAAATAGGATAAGACAGAAAAAGGGAATGGGGTGTGGAAAGTGAAAGGACATTATAGCGGAAGAAATATAGCTTGTTGCAGAGTGGAAATAACAGTCTACTTTGTCACCACCGGTGAAATAAGAAATAGTTACTATAAACTCAGGGGTAGTGTTAATCTACTTCCTGACAGCAATGAGAATGTTTTGTACCAATGGTATGGCAAAATTATATACTATACATAATACAAGGGGAAGGGAATACATTTAATCTGACATTAAGAATACATTAAGCGTACTATACATAATAAAAGAGGAAGGGAATACATTTAATCTGACATTAAGAACACTTGGCAACTGATACTCGTCTCTTAAATTCCCATCACTGCATCCCATGCACTCTACATATACCTTTCCAGCCTATCTCTACCAACTCCTCTCAAATCCTCTACATACATAGCCTCCTACTCCCACCTTCACCTACTTTCTATCCTTTTGCTCCTAGCAGCTGGTGATGTCTCTCCAAACCCCGGTCCCATCTCGGAAAACTCACCACATACAAACCCAAGGACCCATACTAATCTCATACCCATCTCATGTTCCTCTAAATCCTCCTTCAATACAGCCCTCTGGAATGCACGCTCTGTTGGCAATATTACAAAATCCACTGCTGTCCATGACTTCTTCATCTCTCGTTCAATAGATTTACTAGCCTTAACAGAAACCTGGCTCTCCCCCTCTGACTCTGCTACCCCTGCATCTTTGTCCTTTGGTGGTCTTCAACTTACCCACAACTCTTTTTAACCTCTACCCACCCCCCTTCCCTCTCTTTCCCATCATTTGAAATACATTCAATTTGCCTTTTCAAACTCTTCTCTGCTAACATTTCCGTTATTTATCATCCCCCATGTTCCCCTCGCCTCTTCCTTGACCACTTTGCCGCCTGGCTACCCTTTTTCCTCTCTTCTAATATTCCATCCCTAATTCTCGGGGACTTCAATATTCCCATTAACCCACCTTTGACCTCAGCAGCCTTCAGACTACTTTCAATTACTTCCTCCCTCGGGCTATCGCAGTGGGTGAATTCTCCCACTCATGTAGCTGGCAATACCCTTGACCAAATCTTCTCTTATGCATGTACAGTATCTAATATCTGCAACACTCCATTTCCTCTCTCTGATCACCACCTCCTATTGTTTGTTTTTGTGTACCCCCTCACCCAACAACCTCAGCCTAATCCCCCTCAACTCAGGAGGAACCTTAATTCTCTTGATCTCTAGCAGCTGTCAACTGATATTGATTCACAACTGCTATCCAGCCCTTCCCTCTCCTGTCCTTCACTGGCCATCTCCGCATATAACACTACCCTCACCTCTGCCTTGAACACTGTAGCACCGCTCCAAACAAGCACCCAACCGTGGCATACTAAATCAACACGCTACCTGCAAAGATGCTCCCGTTGTGCTGAACGCTCCTGGAAGAAGTCTTGCACCCAGCAGACTTTCTCCATTACAGATTTATATTGTGTTCATACTGCGCAGCCCTTGCCCTCGCCAAACAGTCCTACTTGTCCTCTCTCATGATTTCATGCTCCCGCAATCCCAGACGTCTCTTTGACACCTTTAATTCTCTTCTTCGCCCTGCTGTGGCCACCCCCCAAACTAACCTTACTGCCGATAGCTTTGCATGTTACTTTAACGACAAGATTGAACAGCTAAGGAAAGAATTCTCCCCTCCTTGCCATTCTCTTTCTCAACCACACATAGATCATGCCTTTCCTACCCTTCAGATGTTCTCCCCGGCTACTGACCAAGAGGTGGCTGCTCTTTTCTTTCCTCTCGCCCCACCACTTGCCCGCTCGATCCAGTCCCATCTCACCTTATCAGATCTCTCTCCACTTGTCTCGTGCCTACCTTAATGCACATCTTCTACTGCTCTCTCTCTTCTGGCATTGTCCCTGCTGACCTTAAACATGCCACTGTAGTACCTATCCTGAAAAAAACATCTCTTGACCCGTCCTCCCCCTCTAACTATTTTCCTATATCCCTGCTCCCTTTTTCCTCAAAGCTTCTGGATAGACTTGTCTTTACCCGTGTGTCTCATTTCCTCAATTCCAACTCTCTCCTTGACCCTCTTCAATCTGGCTTCCGCCCTCTCCACTCTATTGAGACTGCACTTATCAAAGTTACTAATGACCTAATCACAGCTAAATCCAAAGGCCACTACTCCATACTAATTCTTCTTGACCTCTCTGCTGCCTTTGACACCATTGATCATGCAAGTCACTGGGAGCCACGTGGGGTCGCCAGGGCCCACTGGGGTGACGGATCCCACAGACGGACCCCTCCGAGCAGCAGAATGGTCGGCGTGGAGCCGGCCCTAACCCCTGGATTTGGTGGTGGTCCAGGGAGGCCTACCCCAAACTCTGTGAGCCCTATGGCGTCGGGGTAGGCAGGACCCCCGGCAGACCGGTGGCTGTGGGACAAACACTGGCGACATGCAAAAGGCCGGAGAAAGGTGAGGCCTACCGGGGCTGGAGCTCCAAGGGGGAACTGCAGGGGTTGGGGAGGTGCAGGGGACGGGGGTCTCAGGACTTTTTTTTGGGGGGGGGGGAGTCTGCCGGACTACTGATGTCCCTGAGTGCCCACAGCACTGTGGAACCCTAGACTGGCCGGCCGGAGCAGGCCAGGAGGGGAACAGAGGGGATTGGTTGCACCAGGGGAGCTGGAGAGACCCTGCAATAAACGACCACCCTTGGCATAAGCCTGCAAGAGGCCACGTAGAGGGAAGCCCGCTCAGATACCTCACAGGAGGCCATTAACCTCACGCTGGACATTTCTTCTCACCAGGCATTACAACGCCATCTCCAGTGGAGAGACTCACATATTATTGTTTCACAGATCCAGATCAGGATATACCCTGTTGCTGAAATAATTATTTTTAATATCAATACACTTGATTCATGACATGCCTATTTCACAATTAACTAGACGCTGCTATAATGTTAAAGATATAATGTATCATTGCCACACGATGCTTGACTAATGTACTATTTCTGCCATATATGTGTACCGCACCATTCGTTTAGGCGGTTATTTGAGCTGAACATGTACAGTGCTTAATATCAACGCCTTTGACATATCTAACTTTGTGAAGCCCATGCAAACTTGCTTTCGGTCATTGCGTGATCACTCCGACTGTTACGCCTTTGCGCAGGCAACCATATGTTACTTTGATAATAATTCGTATGACTTCAGATATGATTTTAGTACAACGCACCATTTAAAGCCTCTCATGCCGCATAACTGCGCAGTACAACTATTAGTCATAAGCATTTTAATGCGTTAAACATGTATAATCCTGCAAAATATATGCATAATTACATTGTATTGTTGGGCACTCACTTTGATTTATATGCATCTGCGTAGGCAACCACATGCTATTATATTGCACTGTACTTCATCATCAAAATATTTTTTTTTTTTTTTAAATAAATAAAAAAATAGTTATAGTAGGCGAGTTGTGCGTTAGTTGGTATTCCAGCTGAACCCTGCATGCCCAGTCTAGAGATATAGAGACTCACTATCTGAAGAAAATAGTACGCATCCAGGAGTACTGGCAGAAATTGTATGACACAGACTTTATAATTCCAATGGAGGTTCAATTTATCTTCTGCATTCAGAGCAGGTAACATAAAAAGCAGTGAACATTTCCAGATTATCCGTGACAGTCTGTGGCATTCCAGAATCTATGCTGTTCTCCTGCATTGTCAGTCAAAAAATACAAGTAGCACCTTCTCTCTGCCATACGTTTGAAACAGTTGATAAGGAATAACTAACCGCGCTTTCTGCTTCTACAAAATTTTACCCTTTCTGCCAAGTAAAATGGGAAAATAAATCTAATTTTTAAATCAGTGTATTAAAGAAAATCTAAATTTTGACCCTCTTAGGACTTTATCAAGATCTTAATGAAGACAGAGGAGGGTCAAAACGTAGATTTTATTTAATACACTGCTTTAAAAATCCCAGAGAGTGCTCCGGTATCTTTTTTCCTGTGTATTGGTGCTGGGAAGCACCCGGGTGGTTACTCGTTCATTTTGGATTGATGAATTACGTATTAATGGTGAGTGCCAGAGCTTGGACATATGTGTGTGTGTGTATATAAAATGTATACATATACATACTCACATACATACATTCATTTAATGGTGACTGTAACAAACTCAGAAATAGGAGAGCAAATAAGGCACATCGGGTTGTTCTTAAAGTGGCAGTGTAATCCATTGTATTCTATTGTTCGCTATATAATACTTTCAATGCTATTATTAAGCCCATTATTGATAAATAGGCATTTATTTAAATAGGTAATTTAAGTATTTGAATACTTTAATTTAAAGTGTTTTGTTTCAGTCTATAGTTCATGTATTACTATATGATTTATTTTCTCAAAAACAGTTTATAGTCTACTTAATAAAAGGTTGGGTTACATTGATTTTCAAACAGAGAAGAAGCTGTGATTGTCTTGCACACTTTATGGAATACCAGCAAGACAAAAAGGTGGAATCTCTTAGTACTCCTCTAAACTCCTACTCTCCCCTCCATGTATGTAGGGCTCATGTTGTAAGTTTTGGTATGTTGTTCTTTTTTACAATATGGTTTTCAAAATCTTTGGATAGTGCATTGTGAACAAAGACAAGTAACCCAGTACAAACTTTGAAAAATAGTGATCCTTTATTAAAGGACCACTAAAGGCACCCAGACCACTTCAGCTTAATGAAGTGGTCTGGGTGCCAGGTCCACCCAGGAGTAACCCTTTCTGCTGTTAACATAGCAGTTTCAGAGAAACTGCTATGTTTACTTCAGGGTTAATCCAGCCTCTAGTGGCTGTCTCATTGACAGCCGCTAGAGGTGCTTCCGCACTTCTCACTGTGATTTTCACAGTGAGAAGATGCCAGCGTCCATAGGAAAGCATTGAGAATGCTTTCTTATGAGACTGGCTGAATGCGCGCGAGGCTCTTGCCACGCATGCTCATTCAGCCGATGACGGGGAAAGGAGGAGGAGAGTCTACAGCACCGAGGGAGCCCGGCACTGGAGAAAGGTAAGTGTTTAACCCCTTCCTCTCCATCCAGCCCGGCGGGAGTGGGACCCTGATGGTGGGGGCACTATAGTGGTCATGGCACTATAGTGGTCCTTTAAGGTTCCAACTACATGGGTGACATTTTGACCCCTCAATGTTTTTTTCAAACCTAAGACTCAAGTATAAGTCTGAGAATAAATGTTAACTCTATAGGCGTCACCCTCAATAATAAGATGTGCAAAAATTAAAGTGATATCACATGTGAAAACAGTCAAGTAATGCGAGGGCTGCAATGACTTAAAGTGGTTCTGGGGAAAAAAGTGCGGTAACTAAGGGTTCCACCTCCCAAAGATGGGTAAAATGTCCTGTGTTTGTTTTGCACAGTGCTTGTTGTAAAATTTTAACAGGGGACTTTTCAAAAGTATTATTGTAATTCTTTTAAAAATTATAATCGGGGACCTTTCAACATTATTATAGTAATTCCATTAATTTTGGAGCTAGAGGAGTTAAAATAGGGTCCTTTAAAATAATACACCCTATGGAAAATAGGAACCATCTGTTTGCCAACCCCAAGGCAGATTTCAACATTCACATTATACTTAGTAGATACCCAGTAAATATTACATAGTTACATAGTTACATAGCTACATAGCTGAAAAGAGACTTGCGTCCATCAAGTTCAGCCTTCCTCACATATGTTTTTGCTATTGTTCCAAAAGAAGACAAAAAAACCCAGTCTGAGGTGCATCCAATTTTGAAGCAACTACGAAAAAAATCCTTATTGACCCCAAAAACAGCTGTTACCCCACTAATTAGAAATTATATCCCTGTATATTATGTTTTTGCAAGTATTTTCCAATTGCTGTTTAAACATCTGTATGGATTCTGATAAAACCACTTCTTCAGACACAGAATTCCACATCCTTATAGTTCTTACTGTAATACAAATGTTTATTTGCCTTTAATTGTATTTGTACCTCTTTAGTTGATTACTCAGTTGTGCTCCAGCAATGATCTCCATAAAAGATTAACAACTGATGGTCTGCTACACCAATTTGCAAAGATATGTATTTCTTATTATAGAAAGAAATATTATTCTTATTATAGAATCCCAATAAAATATTTCCAATAATGATAAATTCAAATATTAGGACACTCCGAGCTTTAGTGTCTGAATATTTTAATGCATTATGCAAATAAATTCACTAAAAATTTACAAAATAACAAAATTATAAACAATATAATAATCTCTAAGCTTTTGAAGGCAATATACAGTGAAGCTTATTTTGTCAGCAGAAATTAAATTTCTGAAACAATTCAGCCATAGAGTGTCTCCCCGTGTGAATGTATGGGAGTAGCATGAACTTGTGTGTTTGCTTTAAGAACATTATATCAAAATGATTTCCTCTAGAAAGCGTGTACTTATGTGCATGGGCGTCCTCAGAAATTTTTCTAGGGGGAGGGGGGGGGGTATAATTATAATGACATCCATGCTTGGCCCCTTTTTTGACAGTTTCATGAAGGGAAGGAGCATAGTCATTATCATATAAAGCCAGGGTGAATAGCGTTTTCACAACTATGGTGTCAGGAATACATGTATGTATTTAATCAAATGAAAGGAATATTCTGGTCACCATAACAACTTCATCTAAAGGAAATTGCTATGATGCCAGGAGGCCCCTGGGTGCTCTCTTTCCTTTAAGGGGTTAAACCTCTCTCAAATGGTTTAACCCCAAAGACTTCCTCTAGCTCCAGATCTCCAGGTCGCTCAGTGGTATTCGGCCTCTGAAACGGAGTGTCACGAAGTGCAGATTGACGTCAGGCATGGGTGCTACTAATTGGCTAGAGTCAGCTGAGGCTCTAAGCTAATCACTAGTTCCTGGTTCCTAAAAATGTTTTACTTTTTTATGAATGGGGAGCTACTGATTGGCTTAGAGTGCCGGCTGATCACTCTTGCCAACAGCAACACCCCTACCCAATGGCACTCTGTGCTTCCTGACACTCAGTAAATAAAAGACACAGTAACACTGATATTTTTTTACCTGGGGAGATGAGAAGGTCCAAAGTTTTCCTGCCAGGCCCAGGTACCAAAGCCTTATGATGTGATGTCCAGAATTAAGTGGATGGATCACTTCACTTGTCCTTCTTGCTCCAATCTCCTTTTCTTCTTCTTCATTTGACACTGTCTTCTCTCCTCCTTGGCTTCTTCTGCTCCTTTACCTTTCTGCTACTTTCTGCTTCTTTTGTGCCCTTCTACTCCTTTCTCCTTCTGATCCCTTTCTGCTTCTCGCAGACCCTTTCTGCTTCTTCTCCTACTTTACCTTTGTGCTCCTTCTGCCCCTTCCAACGCCTTGCTGCCTCTTTCTGCTCCTTGCTGTCCCTTTCTGCTCATTTCTGTTCCTTCTCCTTCCTGCTCCTTCTCCTATTTTACCTTCATGCTCCTTGCTGCTATTTCTGCTCCTTGCTGTTCCTTTGTGCTCCTTCTCCTACTTTAACCTCCAATGTCTTGACCTAGAGCATTTCTCCACTAATCTCCAAACTCGCCTTTTACCTATCTCAAACCTCACCTTTCCTAGTTCTGCAACCTCCTTCTACAATTCCACCATCTCCTCTCAACTAGACATCATGGCACCTTCTACATTTAAACACCGCAGGAACCCCCAACAACAACCCTGGCACACCAAGCTCACTCAATACCTCAAAAAATGCTCTAGAACTGCTGAACGCTGCTGGAGAAAGTCTCACTGTGCGTCTGACTTTCTCCACTTTAAATTTATGCTGAGCTCATACAGCTTGGCTCTTTCCTCTGCAAAAGTAAATTACTTCAATACCCTCATAACCACACTCTCCCTCAAACCCAAACAACTATTTCTCACATTTAACTCTCTTCTTCGCCCTGTTGTTCCTCCTCCACCTACTAACTTGACCGCCTCAGACTTTGCAACTCACTTTACTGACAAGATCTCTACAATCAGGGAAGAGATTTCTCACCTTTCTTCTTCCCCTAACTCCACTCCCTCTGCTATTATATGTTCATTCACACCCGCTACATTGGAAGAGGTTTCTGCTCTGCTTCAGTCCTCCTGCCCCACCACCTGCTCCCTAGATCCATTTCCCTTGCATCTCATCCGTACTCTGTCTTCTTCTCTTTCTCCACCTCTCACTAAAATTCTTTATCTCTCTCTCTCCTCTGGTATATTTCCATCGCCCTTCAAACATGCAACTGTAACCCCAATTCTAAAGAAGCGCAACCTTGACCCTAACTACCCATCCAACTACAGTCCTATCTCGCTACTGCCTTTTGCATCCAAGATCCTTGAAAGAATTGTGTATGCGAGATTGACAGACTTCCTTGAGTCCAACTCTCTGCTAGACCTGCTTCAGTCTGGTTTCCGCGCTAAGCACTCTGTGGAACCGGCACTGACCAAAGTATCCAATGATCAACTCGCTGCAAAATCTCGTGGTCACTACTTTATCCTAATTCTCCTTGACCTGTCTGCGGCTTTTGACACTGTTGATCATCAACAGCTTCTTCTCATCCTCCGCAATATCGGTCTACAAGATATTGCTCTCTCCTGGTGCTCCTCCTACCTCTCCCGGCGCTCTTTCAGTGTTTCTTTCTCTGGCTCTGCTTCTTCTCCCCAACTCCTCTCTGTTGGTGTCCCCCAAGGCTCAGTCCTTGGTCCCCCACTGTTCTCCATCTATACGGCCTCCCTTTGTAAACTCATTAGCTCCTTTGGCTTCCAATATAATTTCTATGCAGATGACACGCAAATCTACCTGTCCTCTCCTGATCTCTCCCCGTCCCTCTTGACTAGTGTCTCTGACTGCCTCTCTGCTATTTCTAACTGGATGGCTGCCCACTTCCTTAAACTAAACTTGACCAAAACTGAAATTCTGGTCTTTCCTCCCTCAAGTGTTATTACTCCTGTGTCTGTCTCCCTCCAAATCAACGGTGCTACCATCAGCTCCACCACGCAGGCTCGTTGCCTAGGTGTTCACTTTGACTCCGACCTCTCCTTCAAGCCTCATGTTCAGTCTATCACCAAATCCTGTCATTTCCATCTCAAAAACATTGCGCACATCCGCCTCTACTTAACGCCAGCGACTAAGGTGCTGGTCCATTCCACTGTACTTCCTGCTCCTTGCAGTCCCTTCCTGCTCCTTGCAGCCCATTCCTGCTCCTTGCTGACTCTTTCTGCTCTTTGAAGACTCTTCCTGCTCCTTGGAGACTCTTCCTGCGCCTTGCAGACCCTTTCTTCTCCTTGCAGACCCTTCCTTCTCCTTGCTGCCTCTTCCTGCTCACTTCTGCCCCTTCCTGCCCCTTGTAGACTGTCCCTGCCTTTTCCTGCTCCTTGCTGTCCCTTCCTGCTCATTTCTGTTCCTTTCTGCTCCTTTATGTCCCTTCCTGCTAATTTCTGTTCCTTCTCCTTTCTGCTCCTTCTACTACTTTACCTTCCTGCTCCTTGCTGACCCTTCCTGTATGCTGCCTCCCATCTCTCACTTACCTTATCTGTAGGCTGCCCCCCCATGCCTCACTTACCTGACCTGTATGCTGCCCCCCATGCTTCACTTACCTGATCTGTAGGCTGCCCCCCCATCCCTCACGTACCTGATCTGTAGGCTGCCCCCCTATCCCTCAATTACCTAATCTGTAGGCTGCCCCCATGCCTCACTTAACTGATCTGTAGGCTGCCCCCCCATACCTCACTTACCTAATCTGTAGGCTGTCCCCTCCCCGCCATCCCCCCATCTCTCACTTACCTGATCTGTAGGCTGTCTCTGCAGTCTGGGAGTTGCTGGCTGCATGTGCTGCTCCCCTGTGGATTCAGTCGGGAGAGAGAATCAGGGATAAGATGTAGCTTCCTATCCCTGCCTTTCTCCACACACAGCGCAACCTACTGGCCAGCGCCAGTATTATAGTGAATTATCACTCTCAAAAGAAAAATACCGGCACAAGCTGAAAAATCGGGGGGGAGGGGAAGGGGGTCTATTAGCCTTAGATGTGTATAGGGAAAAGATGGGTGGAGGATATAGGTCACTATAATGGCAGGGAACTTATATTTAAAAAACAAAAAAGAGATTTTTTGGGGGGACTGTAGCTTCCCTGCAACACATATAAAGGTTCATTGTAATGTCCCTTTAAATTTAGTACTGCAGTGAAAAAAAAATATTTTAACTTGCACATTTCATTTTAATTAATTTAATCCTATTATGAATAAATCTATTTCTATCTCTTTTATAGTCAATATGAATATTTAGAGCATAAGCTTTAATTTGTTCCTTGCAATCGAACCCTTTCTATTAATTATATTTTCTTCTTACCACCTCCTTCAATTACAGCCTATTTTCTCCCATAATCATATATTTTATGTTTTCTTGGTTCCTAGTTAAGACTTTTATTCTTTCTCTACTTGTTTGTTTTCACATCTGTAAACTTTAATTAATTACAGGGAAATTAAATGCTAAAAATAAGCCGCACTTGTTTACCATGTTACAGTTGGTACTGGTGTCTGGAGACATGTTTATTTAGAACTTTACGTAATCTTCTCATACTTCTGACCAACATCTTAAAAAGCTGTGCAGTGGGGATATACTTATCAGTCTCTCAACATAGTTGCATATACCCTACATACCAAGATGTTTTTTTTTCCTCTGTAGGTTTTATTGTTGCTTTTCATCTTTCTGCCTGGAGTGCATTTATATGGATGCGGTATTTTTTTTTATCAGCTGAGCACTTGAAATATTTTGAAACATTTAAACCTTTTTTCACTATAAACATCCTACCATCAGTGGTGCCGGAGTCAGTTAATTCTGGTTTCCATGTGTACACATTTTACCAAAGATTAGGGAGCCAGAGCCTATCAGGTTGGATTTCTCGTTAGTCAATCGAGGTCCTGTCTAAAGCATGACAGGTTGATATTTTCCTGAAAATACATGGGAGAGCTAACATATGTTCAGTTTTGGTCAGTCTTTAGTTGAACCTAGAATAGTGGAGTTATATCTCCATTTTTAAAAGAGACATGTATAACTTGTCCATGCCTCCCAACAGTCCTGATTTGGGCCAGCCAGTCCTGATCTACTGTTTCCTGGTCTCTTGCTTTTGAATACATTATACATACCCATTGTACAACGCTACGGAATCTGATGGCGCTATATAAATAATAAAATAATAATAATAATAATAGAAACATAGAATGTGACGGCAGATAATAACCCTTCGGCCCATCTAGTCTGCCCAATTTTCTAAATACTTGAATTAGTCCCTGGCCTTATCTTATTACTAGGATAGCCTAGTGCCTATCCCACGCATGCTTAAACTCCTTCACTGTGTTAACCTCTACCACTTCAGCTGGAAGGCTATTCCATGCATCCCTATACCCGCTCTGTAAAGTAATACTTCCTGAAATTATTTTTAAACCTTTGCCCCTCTAATTTAAGACTATGTCCTCTTGTTGTGATATTTTTTCTTCTTTTAAATATAGTCTCCTCCTTTACTGTGTTGGTTCCCTTTATGTATTTAAATGTTTCTATCATATCCCCCTGTATCGTCTTTCCTCCAAGCTATACATGTTAAGCTCCTTTAACCTTTCCTTGTAAGCTTTATCCTGCATTATAATAAGCTATGACCCCAAAATTGCATTATTTTCCCATAATACATTTGGACATCATGTATGTTTTATAATCCAACTCTTGCAACTTTGTATTTGGTGTTGGGTTAGAATTAGGATTAGACTAGAGTTATTTTATATGTTATGTATAACATCACTAATCTTACTGCGATTTAGGCCCTATGTTCATCACCAGTGGTATCAAGGATACATACAGGGAACCTTGTATTAAGTGAAAATAATGTCATGTGATTCTGTAGATATCATATTATGTCACGAATTGCAAGATGTTACAATTAGATAGATTTATTTATTTAGACTGTTACTTTTAATTTAACCCCTACTATATTTCCAATATCAAATAAGCTATCCAAAACCCTATAAATGTGTGGTGTAGATTTTCTAGATGATACATATTTGTTGTGTTAGTTGAACACATTTTCCAGTTCTATTTTTATTTTATATCTCCACTTTCCCTTTTCACTCACTGTTGAACCATTTCACTTTGGCATATTGATTTTTTACACAGTAACATGTTAAGACCGTTTGTGGCTCCAATATGTCTGTCTCACCAAAGCTGTGCATGGACAATGCTAAGTGACCAGCCTGTACTTTGAATATCAAACTCTTATTTGTATTTGCAGTTAAAAGTGTATTTTTTTTAAACATATTGCTCTTTAAACTCCCAAGTATCATGGTTTTTTTTTAAATTTTTTTTTATAAATCTACATCCTGACTGCTTAGTTGGAAACCTCTTTAATTGGTTCAATAAATAGACTGTACGTTGCACTTGTATAAACACTGCAGAAATTAAAAAAAATTAAAACAAAACATTATTCAAAAAGTACTGGATAAATGCTAAGCCCATTGGAAATCCCTTCGTGGAAATATTCTTCATAAACTAACAATGTCAGTATTTACAGTCGCTCCTGACTGGGATCAATTTGAAACATGGCATTCATCCCCTATCCAGACTTACCCTGCACCAGGCCTTTCAACCTCCCGAACTGTCCTTAAAGGAGCACTATAGGGTCATATAATACAGTGGCTTAGTGAACTTGTTCAGCCGTGGTATTTCTTTCAC
The DNA here is from genome assembly GCF_036172605.1 of Pelobates fuscus. Classification (NCBI taxonomy): domain Eukaryota; kingdom Metazoa; phylum Chordata; class Amphibia; order Anura; family Pelobatidae; genus Pelobates; species Pelobates fuscus. The sequence goes on along the minus strand of NC_086320.1, from coordinate 327,572,312 downwards.
TGCCCCAAAGTGGTTTGGGTGCCTGTAGTGTCCCTTTAAGGGGTTAAACTACTCTAATTCTGTGTTCAGTACCAGATATGGAACAAAATAATAATGATTGTCTAATGAAATTTGAAGACAAGTTTAAGGCTAGGGTTACGTTTAGAGCTTGGACTAAGGGTTGATTTTAGAGTTAAGATTGGGACTAGGGTTTAGAGATAGGATTGGGATTTAGTATTAAGGTTAGTGCAAGGACTAGGGCTAGAGTCATAGTTATTGTTGGAACCAAGATTAAGACCGATGTTTGGGTTTAAGTATGGAGCTAGAGTCAGGACTAGTACTAAGCCCCTATTCTCCGTATACAGTCATGGTTGCCTGCAGTCGCTGTAAAGATAATATAAGCATACACAGTAAACACAATATAGTATAAAATGCAGGATGGGCACACAACGGGCACACCTTTTGTAGGGGCGGCATACCCCACCTAGCACCCTCCTATAGTAGTGACATTGGTTGTGCTTATGGTTATGCATGATTCATTTTGAGCTAATGATGTTGGTATGTATTTGCAATGAATGCAGGACAAAGCTACACAGTAGGATTTAGAAAGATATATGCAGTTGGCCATAGCAGTTCTTTAAAACGTGGATTTTGTACACAATAAAAATGGCAGAATTGACCCAAGCAGTACTGATAATAGACCCTGTACTGTAAAATGTAACACTATGCCTGTAAGTCTTTCCTAAACGGCTCACAGCATTGACTGATTTTTCTTCTCACTGACAGCAAACTATGTATAAAATAGCAGACTGACAGAAACGTGGGAAGGAAATCCAAAAGTAAAATTGTGTTGATTTGCATATTGTGCATGGTATTCATGGGAAATTTAGTAAATTCACTTACCTAGAGCTACCGATTGGGACTCCTGTTTTAAAAAGGCCTACTGAGGAACAGGGATGGAGATTGTAAATAAAGGTGTAATGAAACTGTGTTAGAATTAGTGTAGAAAAGTAGAGACCACGCAAATTCATACGTATTAAATGGTAACTGGCAGAAAAGCACCGGGGGGCCAACCGGACAAAATCCAAAAAAGATCTAATTATTGTTTGAGAGTTTTGTCGCAGTCCTCTTTCATTCTGTATCTGGTGTACTGAGTGCTGTATAAGTAAGAATGTGAACAAATACAATAAAATAGGAATAGAAAATAAGAAGATATAAAATATTTTCCCGAGATTGTAGAAGTGAAAATAGTACAATTTCTGTTATATGCTAACTCATTATCATTCAAATACAACAACTTTAAACACCCCACTACAAGGGTAAGGAAAAACAAGTGTTCTCATCACTTTAAGAGAGCCCCTGGAACAAAAGCCAACCCAATCTAATATTTTATAAGTATTACAGGTATTTAAAAACCGAAACTCTTGCCATGCCTGCCAAAAATCTCCTAGGGATAAGGGATGTTCTGGCCCTATAACAGCTTATCCATCATAAACTGTCATCCAACGATGTAACAGCTTCATTTTATATGCACAACTGCAGACCTTTCAAGTTATGAATCACTCCTTTCCATGTGCATTAGTGTTGCTATAACAATAGTTACAGTAAGCGTAGTAGGAAAAACTCTCAGTATGTTTTAAAGATAATGTCGTACTCCCAGAACATTTTTCCTTCTTAATAATTCTTTCTAAAAGGTATTTAAAACATCGAACGTTTTCACTGCATAAATTAACACTGTAAGCTTACTAGAACCCAGCTTTAATGTTAACCCATTTTCATATTGCCCACTGTTTATGTAAAATGTTTCATCTTTGAAATGTAACACCTGAAGGACACAATATGCAAATTACCAGTAGAAAGTTGGTAATGGCAGAAATCTCATATTAATAATATTTGTTAGAGTAGGAATTTTTTTTTTTTTTTTTATCAACAGAAAGCCTTCATCAAGAGATATATAATTCACTCTTGATGCAATTTTTGGATGGGATTTTGCGCTTATATAGTACTTCTCCACAAGTACACTAGGGAATATTAAAGGAACTCTCCAATAGAAAAAAACTATATATATATATAATTTTTTTTATTATTATTATCTTAATTTTTTATTTAGTATACTCCTAATGAAAACATGCATGCATTTAATTGTGCATTTTTTCATTGGGGTTATATAAAGAATCAGCTTGCAAAAGCAAGCCTTCCCCTTTTTCCCTGCCCAGACTTTCTTTGGCTGTCCAATCACAGAGTTCACAATGCAGCTCAATGAGAAGTCTTTGCAAGGCAGGTGCTCTGGGCGACTGCTGCCATTTGAGTTTGGCTCCTCTGAGCTAAACAACAATGAAGTAACTGGACCGGTTGTCCGATTTATAGACAGAGGGGTGTAACAAGGTTAATTTATAAAAATGATAATTTCTATTGAAATCTGCAAGTTTTGTTGAATGGGAAAAAAAGAGGACACATTCTTCATACATAGAGCACTTCAACTAACAAAGTCCATTAGATGTATGGATTGTCTCCTTAAGCAGGTATATGTAGAGCTTTTGTAAGATGATAAATCACAGTTGATCATTCATCTTAAATCACTAGTAATAAGCAGGAGAACACTAGCATGGTTAGAATTCAAAGCAAATTTTAAATTGAAGGCCACAGTAATCAAAATGGAAGCATAGCTGATTAGATAATTTTCAGTTTTTACTAATTTGGTCCTAAATTTGAAATTCATGTTGCATTCTCTTAGAAATTTCACTATAGGAAATAACCCTTACAGAATTCAGCAATAGCTGTGCATCAAAGCTTTTGGTACACAGAAACAGATTGCTAAAAAAAACAAAACCCGCCATGTATATCAAAACAGGTGAGTCCTGCTGTATTTCCACTTCTTCTTATGACCATATTGCTCATCAGAATCTTCCTCCCACTTCTGTAATGAAACCATAATATGTCCTGCACTACTAGACTACTTTTTGTGGTCAATTAATTTAACTCCCTTGCTTAATGTCAGGTTAAAGAGCCATCTTGCAGGGAAATCTCGGTCAGAGTTAAATTATTCACCAAAGCGAGATTCCAAAGTGAATTCAAAGTTAATTTCAAATTTATGGCCAGATTAGCTAAACTGAAAGCCTAGCTGATTTAGAGATTTTTTCTAATTTATGTAATTTGACCTTAAATTTGAAATTCACTTGGAATTCTAACTTTAGTGAATAATCCTTGTATATCTCCAGCGAACATAAATCAGTTACATTGTCCTACTATTATGAAGCACAGGTTGCTGAAAATGAGTCAGGTTAGTCTCTCAAGTCACGTATTCCTGATTCACTCGCTTGAACAATTGTAGAGTAAGCAAGATGACAGGCGTATGCCTACTTAATGTGCCTACTTTACCAGATGCTACCCCTGTCCTGAAGATCACACTATTAACAGTGAAACTAATGTGCTGCCCATAGTTAGTTAGAACACAAAATAATAACATAGAGGCCGACATACATTTTTGGTTTAAGAATGGACCTTCTTTAAGGAAAACACAAGTTTTATTATCTGGTTTTCTCACCCGCTGTGGGCAGCCCATTACTATCACTGTAAATAGTTTGCTCCTCAGGATAGGGGAAGCAGCATCTGGTAAAGTTGGCACATGGAGAGCATGCTATCACGTGTCGAGGTATGCAGGGTTAGCTGTGATTGATGATATATTTCTAAGTTGTAGTACAGGGGATATATTGCAGCACTTTGAAGTTTTATGAGACAGATTTTAGAACATAGTCTGAGTGGCTTGTTTAATGGGATGGCTACGCTGAATCTCACCAATTACATAGTATTCTGTAGCTTAGTTTGTAACTCCCTCTATAGTCAGCCAGAGAAAATCAGCAGACCTTTGTCAACTCTAGGAAAATGAACCTATTTCTTCAGCAGGTGTTTTGAGCACTTAACAGTATGTAGGCATCACAGTATTTGGCATGAGGAAGTACATTATATTTATTATATCCTCTCCCTCCTAGCATACCTCTACTTCTCCTCTAACTTACCTCTAAAGGGTTACTCCAATCAAACAACAGTGTTTTAATAAAATATGATTTTTGGTTAGAGTACCATTTGCTATTCGTGCTATCACCACTCCCAATTTAAAACAGAAACCTTTAATTAAATTAAAACGTACCTCCATTCTAGTGCCAAAGTGAAGTTCTCCCCAAGCCTCCTCCACTGATGCCACTTTCCATCACTTGAGGGAGAGTAATGTCTGTAATGGCAGGCTTGATAGGGGGCATGGCAGCACCGAGGGGGAGAGTGTCACTATTGGATGCCTGTTACCAACATTCAGACCTTTCAAGTTATGAACGTCAGACATCCAATATGCCACTCAAAACTCTTATTCTGCGCTGGCTCATGATGTACCAATGATGTTGCCAGAGGTGGATTCACACCTCCGGCAGCAAAGTAAAAAAAAAAATGAGCAGCATTTCATAGTGGAAATCTACACATACATGAACACATGAAGTCACTGAAGTGATCTTGGAGAAACTCTTTAAATAAGGGTGCTATGCACTATTTTACAGACTTGGGTGGAAAGTTTGGTATCTGCAGATATACTTTCTTATAAGTCATCATAGGAAACTAGGATCTATGGTTCTTTATTGACTATTTTAGTCTGGAAAATCTAAATTATGGTTTTCCAGATTAACCTAATTGACCCTCTGTTTAATGCTTGTGAATAGGCCGCTACCCTATCTTTTGGTTATATTTTGTGTAGTGTTTTCCCTCAACGGGGTTCTGTTTTTACATAGTTTATTTCTCCTTGATTTTATGTGACTAACAATAAGATTTCAATCGTTTTAGTATTTTATCTTCTGTGACAAATGCTCCTTACCCAGGACGTTTGCCACAAACTCCTGGAGGAGCTTGCTAGCTAGCCTCCTGCCCCAGGACTGTGGGCCACATACAAAGACCCTGTTCGGGAGTTAAATCTACCCAGCCGCCATTAGCAGCTTTCCCTGGGTGCCCCTGGTTCAGCACTTTCCCTTCATTTGAATGGAACCGAACACTTGCTCCTTGGCGCCGTTCGCATGAAGAAATTCACGAAATGTCCTCAGCTGTACTTAGCCGCGATCGTTATGGAACTAAATTCGGCATGAGGACTTGGGAGAATTACAGAGGATATCCTCAGTCGGAATCCTCATTCTACCTTTATACCTAATCCATAAACCAGATTGGAAAATGGCTGAGATTTTGCATTGTTAGTTTTGTCAAAGGGTTAACCCTATCTATTTAGGAGAACAAGGCGACCTGGTTCTGATAACCCACCCACTCCCACATTGGTGTGATAGGTTGTTGTGTGTTCTTTTGTACTTATATGAAATCAATACCCATCCAATTAGAATATCCCAGTGGTCTTAAAGCAGCAGTGTAACACTTTTTTTGTTGCTTGTTAAAAGGTAAATTTTTCTTTCCCCCATCGGCATCCCTAGTTTTTATTTTTGGAAAATAATGACAAATTAAAAATGTATGCATAATTAAAAATAGGTTATACATTTACTAATGCAGAACCTGTAGGTTTACAATAGTTGACAAATGGTAGAGCTTTAGTCAAGCTGAAGGTCCTTTGTCAACTTTGTAATTGGCTGTCAAGTTTTTAATCACCTCCTTCCAGCATCTAGTCACTTCCTGTAGTGTTGCATCATCGTCTCTCTGTGTTGACACTTGAGATATTGAGATTCATCACAGTGCAATGGAAAGTCCAACACACATGCCCTAGGAAGGGTAGAGATGGAGACTCCAGAGGCGTGGCATATTGAAGACACACAGTTTGCAGTACCATGAAAAAAGGCATGGAGGGACCAACAGGTCTTGAAAAATGTAACACTGGTTTTGGGGTCATTCGCAAGCAGCGAGCTAAGGGGATGAAGAGAAAGGCTGGTGGGCACCGAGGTGGGAAATTGACAGAGCTACTTTAAGTAGGTACATAAAAATACAATGGTGATGTATTAGTGGTGGGATTCCTGACACACCAGCTGCAATTGGTAATGTTGGCATGATTCTTCCATGTGTGTAGACATCACAACACTGATGAAGGGGTATTAAAAGTGGCACCAGCATCATAATGTTAACAGTTGACATAATTTGTCAGATTGGAAATGTTTCTTGATTCATTTGTTCACATGTACTTCTACAACTTTAAGATGTGCCAGCTCTCTGGTCAGTGATAGATGTTGGTGACTGAATGATGTCCTTCTATATAACTATGTTTCTTCTGGTGAAATGGTAAAAGATATGTCAATATTTTAAAGTGAATATCTCAGGAGGGCTAGGATAGGGGCTTTTATGGGTAACTGTTAAAGATGCTCAGCACACTGTAGACAGTTCATCAAGGACTGAACTGGAATACTATACAACCCATATGGCTAAACACTCAGCAATGGGTGTTTTCTCTTGTGAATTCAGGATTGGAAGGGGTACCCAACAAGATTGTCCTTTACTATTCACCTTATACATTAAGCCATTAGAGTGTACAATGAGTGAGAATATGTGCATATCAGGCATCAGATGTCGGGATGTTGACATAAAATAAACCTTTTCGCTGACAATGTGCTTTTGTCTATTATGAATTGTCAGGTTACCTTGCCTTCACTATATCAGCCTTATTAATAATCTACAGTTTCTTGGGGTAAAATTAAATTAATCAAAGTGTACTTTTGCACTATGTATTTTTGGACCTATTCATGGTCTTTTGTTTAAGAAGTAACTAGGACCAAAGAAGCTTGTTGCACACTAAAGATTTTCTCGATGTGCTTATGTGCTTGTTGTTTGAGAACTCAAAAATCTCTCATGACCAGTTGAACTTCATGCGATATTTCACTCATTGGGCATATATATTCACTAAAAAGGTTGATTCTACACAAGATGCTTTATTTATTTAGATTGCTGTTGATTGTGGTTCCTGTAGACATGCTTTTGCAGCTGAGGGATTATGTGCTAAAATGTTTGTGTGCAGGAATGAGAGCATGTCTATCCACTTCTATTATTTTACACCCTAGGAGCAGGGATTATTGTCCTGTCTTATTCTACAGATACACCCAATATGCAGAGATTCCTAAATGGATGTCTCCTCTTCACAATGTCTGCTAGGTGGATATCGATGAAACAAGGTATTACCCATGGCGAATATCAACTATAATTTGGACTGGCTTGCGTAGAGACATCCACAATAGTTTGTTACCAGCTACTGCTAGTTTCTACTGTATATGGCGTGAACATGCATATAGCACTGGCCTGTCATCTCGAAGTTCGGCGATGACCCTGATTGTTTTAAATTTTACAGACATTGCGATAAAGGGCCTAAAGCTGTTTATGGTTCTCATACAGCATCAACTCTAAGGGTGCAGTTGATTACGGTTGAGTCCCTTTGGGAGCTTCTATGTTTGCCACCATTTTAGAAGGAAGTATCAATGCAATGGTTAATTATCTGAACAATACTCATGTTACATCATTAACTCCTTTTGACTTACTAAAGTTTGTAAGTTCAATAAAGGGTGCAAATTTGGCAAAATTATGTATGCTTAGATAAAAAAAAAATATATATATATATATCAAATTCTCTTGATGATTTATGCTTGGTGATTAATGCAGATGAATGTAAAAAAAATCTTTGATAATTCTTATGGCTTATTGATCTGCACAACTGTAGGTTACAAATCATTATCTTCATGTTTTCTATGTTCTATTTTTCTAATATTGCTCTTTCTGCTCTATTTCTTTATTTTATTAAGTTTAACTTTTTTCACTTAGAGGAATTAATTAGAATTCATATAACCTTTTGCATTTTAATGGTACCAGAGTTAGAAACGCAAAAAACAGCCGGAAAAAGGCACCAAAAATAAGAAATAAAAGGGGAGATCACCGAGAATGGATATTCTAAACCACTTTTGATAAAGGCAAACAGCCGAAACGCGTCAAGTGGAGGTGGATGATTTATTCCTTTTGGGAGGTCTGATTTTATTTACCAATTTTGTTTCAATAAATGTGATTTTCTTTTCCACCTATATCCTGTATCCTGGATTTCATTTGGTGAACTAACTGCAAAGCAGAGTTGGGGAATGCAATATACAGATCCTAAAGATTATCCATTATATCCTTCAATCCAAGCTTTTAGTCTGAGCTAGCTAATCGAATGGCTCAGAAGCATGTGAGTGGGACCAATAGTGTATACTATTATTGTAGCGGACTGGACCCTGCACCAGAGTCTGCCCCAGTTTCCTGGAGGGGACTGCTTGCTCGCCTCCTGCCCTGTGATTATGGTCCCTGGGAGATATGGCCCTTCAGGTACAATATTTGGGCATAATGGATTATGTATGACCTTACTGGCCCTTTAAGAACCATCTGGGGACATAATGTGGAGTTACTGGGTGACCACCATTTCATGTATCAGAGGCCCATGGTGAGAACAATGGATGAAGCACATGGTGAGAACAATGGATGGCGGACATTTTAACTCACAGACATTGTTGTGACTTTTCTACACGGTGTCATCTCACCGGTATTTGGCACACAAAGACATTGTGCAGTAGTTTTAAACTATACAACAGGGGACACATTATACAGTAATTATTTTTTATATAATCTGTATATGTTCTGCGGAATCTGCATTAAACTGTATCTTCCAAACTACTGAATGGATCTGGGTGAGTTTTGGATATGTGGTTCACCCAGATCCCCTGGTTCTGAGGATATACTTTATATGGGGTTATTGCATGTTTTGGGGTCCCTGTGATATTTTTTTATAAAACTGTATTCCTCTGCCTGTGATAATGAGATTACCCATTGTGTTCAGTAATCCTATTACAGGCAGAGGGGAGGATTTTGTGTGGGAGTGTCTGTGTGTATTGTACCGATTGATTGGTTGTTTTGTCCCTCCCTGTGGGCGGACCTGTATTCTCAACAACTGTAATAAAAACCAGGCTGGGAGTGCCAGTCTGAGTTCCTGCTTAACCCTCAAAGTGAAGTGTCGTCTCATTATTGGGGGAGGATTTATTGTATGCTGTTCCAGTTTGACTGCTAGGAGTGTAAACCTATTCGTATGGTTTCCTATTCAACTGTCTACAGCATTCATATGCTTGAGAGGATTTATACGCTTCTCTGATTCGGTGGTTGTGGTGTCTGCTGCAGTGCTTGGAGTCCTCAGGAAACGCTAGGAGCATCCTTCAACGGAGGTACCCAGGCGGGGTGCCAGGCGATCCGTTACAATTATATAGCTACTTACGTGTCACTCTATGGTCTTTTCTCTTGTTGCTTAATCTACAGGTTCTATTCTTGTATGTACAGATTGTGGTAATATTTGTATATGTTTTGTGCTCTCACTGACTTTGTAGCTAGTCCCAAAGTAAACTGAGGTTAGCTATGTTGCATGCACTACACTGAACAAAATTATAAACGCAACACTTTTGTCTTTGCCACCATTTTTCATGAGCTGAACTCAAAGATCTAAGACTTTTTCTATGTACACAAAAGGCCTATTTCTATCAAATATTGTTCACAAATCTGTCTAAATCTGTGTTAGTGAGCACTTCTCCTTTGCCGATATAATCCATCTACCTCACAGGTGTGGCATATCAAGATGCTGATTAGACAGCATGATTTATTGCAAAGAATAAGAAAGGAAGGGGAGGGTGTAAATCTCCCCTAGTGAGGGTGCTAATCACTACTGACAAATGAACAGATATATAATAAAAATCCAAAAATGTATTCTACATTAAAATAAAAGACAATATAGAAACAGTACAATTATGAGACCAGGGGAAAAAAAAAACAGCACCAACCACTAGCTCACAAATGCAGAGATGTAACAAACAGCTCTAGGTCGCGACTCATAGGGCTGAAAATACTTGCAGCTCTTAGTGCAATAGTGGTGGTGAAGTGAAAGGTCTCTGGACTGCTGTCTTAGATATCTCGAGATTTTAACTGTATAACAGTTTAACTGTATTGGGTTGGTCCGGGGGGGGGGGGGGGGGGTCCGAAAACCAGTCATTATCTGGTGTGACCACCATTTTCCTCACGCAGTGCAACACATCTCCTTCGCACAGAGTTGATCAGGTTGTTGATTGTGGCCTGTGGAATGTTGGTCCACTCGTCTTCAAAGGCTGTGCAAAGTTGCTGGATACTGGCAGGACCTGGAACACGCTGTTGTATACGCTTATCCAGAGCATCCCAAACATGCTCAATGGGTGACATGTCCGGTGAGTATGCTGGCCATTCAAGACCTGGGATGTTTCAAGCTTCCAAGGATTGTGTACAGATGCATTATCATGCTGCAACATGAGGTGATGGTCGTGGATGAATGGCACAACAATGGGCTTCAGGATCTCGTCACAGTATCTCTGTGCATATAAAATGCACCTGTGTTCGTTGTCCATAACCTACGCCTGCCCATACCATAACCCTACCGCCACCATGAGCCACTCGATCCACAATGTTGACATCAGCAAACCGCTCACCCACACAATGCCATACATGCTGTCTGCCTTCTGCCCTGTACTGTGAAAACCGGGATTCATCCATGAAGAGAACACCTCTCCAAAGTGCCAGTGCCATTGAATGTGAGCATTTGCTCACCCAAGTCGATTACGACTGTCACAAACACACCCTACTTCAAGAGAGTGTGTGACATAGTTGTGGTGGTGAGAGGGTTAAAGTTCACTATTTGTCTGCACTAGACCAGAAATAATTATAAAATCCTCTTTAACACCACCCACACTTAAGCATAATAATATAACTATTACTATTTTAATGCTGCCACCACCAGGACAATTTATAAATGGGGTCCCTTGGTCTCCCAGGTAACTTAATAATCAAAATCCCCCAAATGTAACTTAGCACATGTAATTGCAAAATACTAATTCTCTTCTCTTCAGGTAACGTGATTCTTTACCAGACTAAGGCAGAACTTAGTAAAGGAATATTTATATTGAGCAAAAAATAGTCACAGTGCATACAAAAATATAGCTGACAATCAAATTAGTTACATCAACAACAGATAAAAACAAAAGGGATAAAATAACAGGAGTCCTAATTACGTACTCAAGTTCACAAAGTACAACTTCTTTCCCCAGGGGGTCTCTGGTAAGAAAGATGGTGACTCACTTAGAATTAGATTCTGGCCCCTCAAGCAAGTACAAAGACACATTTCATAATCATTAGACATATACCCTGTGGATTATCAAGTGCCACCAAGAGGTGGAGATAAGGCGTACCTATAGTAACTATAAGTCATCCCCCCCTTTGTGTTCCAGACCAACATCAATCCAAATGGAAACATTTGGGTCTATCTCCTCTTATGTACTTGCCACAGAAATAATAATTGCATCTATGAATTGGTTACCATTTCTCCATTCCATAGATATGTCATTCTTCTTACTTGTGACCCAATATATTGAACATCACAATCCCTTCCCCTATGGTTAAGTTACGCAACTCATGTTTGGGCTTGATTAGAAGATTGTGCTGGTCACATTCCAAATATAACAAAAATGAGGCTTAATTATTATTCTGTGGGTAATTATTAATGTTTCTTTCTTTTGGAAATGATACTGGAACACAATGCTTGTTTTTTTCCACTCATCAGTTAAAAGGTAGATGCCATATGGCTGAAGTCAGCAAGTTTACATCGGAGCTAGACTTCCAGGCCACTTATGTGTGACTTCTCACACCTTACAGAGCTTTTGATTAATCAAAGGATCAATGCATATGGTAAACAATCTGCTCCCTTTCACATTCCTATGCAATTCACACTCCTCTTCTGTCATCTGATCTTTACCAAGTGATCAATTCATATATGCACTACACAAATTACATTAATATTCTATTGTGCAGCAATGAATTATGCACCATTGGCGTGACAATGACGATGAACTGCAGTCAGGTCGAGACCCTGATGAGGACAGCGAGCATGCAGATGAGCTTCCCTGAGATGGTTTAAGACAGTTTGTGCAGAAATTATTTGGTTATGCAAACCAATTGTTGCAGCAACTGTCTGGGTGGCTGGTCTCAGACGATCTTCGAGGTGAAGGTTGCTGGATGTGGAGGTCCTGGGCTGGTGTGGTTATGCGTGGTCTGCAGTACTGCCAAATTCTCTGAAATGCCTTTTGAGACGGCTTATGGTAGATAAATGAACATTCCATTCATAGGCAACAGCTCTGGTGGACATTCCTGCAGTCAGCATGCCAATTGCACGCTCCCTCAAAACTTGCGACATCTGTGGCATTGTGCTGTGAGATAAAACTGCACATTTTAGAGTGGCCTTTTATTGTAGCCAGTCTAAGGCACACCTTTGCAATAATCATGCTGTCTAATTAGCATCTTGATATGCCTCACCTGTGAGGTGGATGGACTATCTCGGCAAAGGAGAAGTGCTCACTAACACAGATTTAGACAGATTATTAGATCTTTGAGTTCAGTTTATGAAAAATGGGGGCAAAAAAAAGTGTAAAGTTTATAATTTAGTTCAGTGTATATTGATTGAATATTATCTTTGACTCTTTGCTTCAACAAAAATATTTAAAACAATAACCAAATAGTAATAATAGTCTGTAATATTGTCTTTAGCTATGTACAAAAACACATATTGTGTAAAAATTAAGCCTAAACTCTATCTGTCATATAGCACACCTCTTAACTAACATATAAGCAGTCTTTAAAATAGGCTAGAAGGGAAATGTAGACACACTCATTAAAGGAGAGCATTCTCTCCCCTGGATTTTTAATTTGTTAACTCTATATTTAACAAATATGTATTTGTGAGGTATAAAAATAAAAGTTAATTTAACAATCTACACCTCTTTAATCTGAATCTGGGCGCCTTGTTCTTAGCTCCATGTCAAAGCTCTGTCCTTTGCACCTGGCAGTCAGCTTAAGATAAAGCATACAGAGATGAGTGGAGTAATAAGAAGTGTTCTGTTCTGAAAAGTGGTGCAAAGATGTAAAAGTTTTGAAGTCACCAATGAAAGGTGTCTGCTTAATCACCAGTCAGTAAAAAAAACACCTACAAAATCAACAATTAAATAAAACCCCATACATTTCTGTTTTATGGGATTAAAATGTTCTAATATTTAAATTTAGTAAGGAAACAGATGCTATTATACTATAATGTGCATTGTGTGTCTGAAATATCTAGCATTATTGAGTGCTCCATTACAAATGCCCTGAATTATAGTAAGATACAGCATTTGCTGTCAATTTAAGCAAAATTTACATTAAAGGACCACTATAGTGCCAGGAAAACATACTCGTTTTCCTGGCACTATAGTGCCCTGAGGGTGCCCCAACCCTCAGGGTCCCCCTCCCGCCGGGCTGGATGGAGAGGAAGGGGTTAAACTTACCTCTTTCTCCAGCGCCGGGCAGGGAGCTCTCCTCCTCCTCTCCGCCTCCTCTCCTCCTCTTCGGCTATAGTGGTCCTTTAAAAATAAGCACCGAATGGCTAGTATACGTTTAAGATCAACTTCCTGGTAAACTTAATTAGGGTGCGATGTATTGTTATAGTACATTATTTAAAGCACCATAACTACTATAGCTCACTCTAGTGGTTATGGTGCCAGGAGTGACATGGACCCCCTTATTGTAAGGAGTCAGTATGATTTTGAATGGGTTAACTTTTTAACTGGGGTCCACTGGGCACTGCTGCTTGACAGGTTTTCCTAAGCAGAGACACTGCACTGCATAGCTTAGCTCAGGAAAGCTAACAGTTTGACTCCTTACAATGCCAGAGCATTTTGGCACCATAACCACTACAACATGCTGTAGTAGTTATGGTGGTTGTAGCTTCGCTTTAAATCGTGAATGGCAAAAGGCACCCCTCATATAACTATCCCATGATTCTTTGCAAGCCTTAAATAGCAGTCATTATGATGATAAAGGGATTTATTCAGCAAACACTGGAAAGAGAATTACAACATTCAAGCTAAAGTAGTTAAACTGTTAATATAACAAAATATATTTTCCAAATCAGCTATGTTTGCCTAAATTTTACAATTTGCTTTCTTCATTCATTAAAATTTGATGTTTAGTAAATAATCCCCATAGATTTTCAAAATATACTCCGGATCATATAGGTCTGCTTTAGAAACTTAGAAATGCACGTGTATATATTTTAGCTTGGTTATAAGGATTTACACTCTGTCACAATACATCAAATCTTCAATTTGAACAATGTAATCACATCCAGCTCTAAAGAGCTACTGCTTTTAGAAAGATATTGATTCAGCTTATTTCGTTTAATTCCCATTTCCCTTTTAATGGACACGCAGAAAATATTAAAGCACACAATACTTCACACTTAGCTCGCAAGAGAAGGTATTATCAGGTAGCAATTTATATTGCACATTTTTTTGCAAAATGTTCTTGTTAGAATGCTGCGTTTATAGAACCTATTTTGAGTAAATTTGTCAGTTAGCAAGTTTTAAATATGTTAGGCAGCAAGACAAACAAGACAAGCTTAGAGATAATAATCTGCTTGATAAAAAATATTAAATGCAGTAATTTCTCTGAAGGTCTGGGTTACGATCATATTGTTCTGATTGCTATATTTAACCACTTAAGGACCAAACTTCTGGAATAAAAGGGAATCATGACATGTCACACATGTCATGTGTCCTTAAGGGGTTAAGGGTGTAGTGGTTATGGTGACAGGATTGCCCTGGCACGCTCTCACAGTAGGCCAAAATGTTTAAGAACAGTTTGACAACTTACCTGCAGTTTGCTGGAATTGTTGCTGCCTTTGCTGCAGCTGAAATCACCTGCAGTGAACTAAGCGCAGTAGTGCAGGGCCACACTCGGTGCTCAGATATTGCAGCAGGAGCACTCAGCCAACGAGCCAGCTTAGCATGACATGGCTTAGCAGAGTGATGGAAACAAATGCTACTTGTAGAAGCATCCGGCGCCATGGCTATGGCAACAGGCAGCCAGGAGACCCATGGTAAGTTGTCAAACTGTTGTCAAACTTGGTCATTTATTTTTGGGGGGAATAATGAATTGTGCTGTTTGATTGAAAGCCGGGGGGGAGGAGGGGAGGGTATTAATTTAATATTATTTCAGTTAATTCATTAACCACGCTGCACACTGTCATACAGTCCTAGATATACTGTGACAATCCAGATTTTGGAGTCCTGTCTTGCCTTTCTGAGTTATTTCCCTGCATTTCCATCCCGCACAATGTGATGCATTTATTAGACGATCTTTGCATAGTCTGCTCTGAGTAGGGCCTCTCGGGGAGGCTGTCGGTCAGCCTTGTTCACACCAGACTAAAAAGTGTCTACTTTTGGCCTTAGTTTCCTTCCTTTCGTGGCAAGACCAGCCATTTTAGGCATTGCCAGTTGCACAAGTGGCACACCCGTTTACGTCATGTTTCCATTTTAATGGACATGCTGAAAATATTAAAGCACACAAGAGAAGGTATTATCAGGTAGCCATTTACTTTGCACATTTCCCGATTACGTATTTCCCAGTGTTGGAGAGTATAACGTTGTCTTTATCTCATTCAAACATTTACATATTTGAATGTCATGACATGTGTATATATAAATATATAAAATCCTAGTTCCCCGCACTCAATTTAACCGGTCTTGTTTTTTTGCCTCGGTGCAAAACTCCAGCCACTCTATATAATCCACAAAGAGTGCACCCAAAGGACTTAGATTCAATTCAAATAAGTGATTTATTTGGCAAATAAATGCAGATCAAGTCGACGTTTCAGTCCAGACGGACTTTTATCAAGACATATATATATATATATTTAAATGAGTTACGCTCAAAATGTATTATGGGTAAAAGTGAATTCAGGACCATAGGAAAAATGGGTACAGGCAATTACTCGTAAATCACTGCGGCAGTGTATGCCTTTAAACATGCAAATATGCAAATAGGAATGGCCAAGGGAAAATTCACGCGAATATTCATGTTTTAAGTGAGTGTCAGATATAAATACTACAAAAAAAAAAAACTAGATAAGAACCCACATCCTCTTGCTAGATGTTGGCTTCCCTATTTATATACAATAACACCAAACTACTCTGTGTATACAAACCACTTCATAGGAGAACTGTCTGTGAAAGAGATACAATACAATGCAGTACAACAAAAGTAAGTGTGTATAAGTAAGTGTATATTGTTTATTAATAATAATAGTAATAAGAAAAATAATCAAACATTTGGATAGTTTGTTTAATAAGAAGGCTTTTGTAGGCTATTTACAGTGTTTATTGATTTTTTTTTGTCATTTTTGGGTTAATTCATGGAAATCCGCAAACACTCTAAATCAGCTACCTGGAAGAGATTATTTTGTCTGAATTTTGGATCACTTTCAATTCACCATTGACTATTAGCAACTGAATTATTTATGGCTGATTACCTTACACTTAAATGGACACTCCACTGCCAAAATGGTAAAAAAAAGGTCCAAGTCACTGAGTTGTAGCTATACCTCCAATGCATACTTGCATGCATTTTTCATGCATGATTAATTAGCGGTATATCTTAAAAGAGCTTGCGAAAATGGCAGTTCTTATGAGCTGCAGCCTTTGCAAGTTCCCCCAGAAGATACTAACATTCTGTTTAGAGGGGAAATAGCCTATCAAAGGCTTCTTATTGAGAACCGTCTGAACTTTTCTCCGTGTGCATGCGCCCCCCTTTACATGTGTGTAAAACGCTAGTCTGTTCTGAGCTCCGAGAGCTAAATTGGTTTGCAAGGAGGAGGCAGGCACACTCAAGCTCAGGGGAGATAAAAGCAGGAAGAAACCTCCTTGGCTGTTTGGTTGAAAGCCAAACTTTAAGCCATACTTTATTATTATAAATTACAAAAGTGCTCATTTCTCACAGAAAGAGGCACTTTATCAAGTGACTTCGAAATGGGAGGCTCCTTAACCCCTTAAGGACCAAACTTCTGGAATAAAAGGGAATCATGACATGTCACACATGTCATGTGTCCTTAAGGGATTAATACAAAAGCACTTCAGCAAGCTGTGGAGTGTGGAGTGGTCCTTTGAAGATTTTTAACATACCTGTTTTTTTTTTTTAAATGATGGTATGGTATGATCCCAATCTCTGTTTCTTTATATCTAAATTCTGAGAAAACCACCTTGGCATATCATGGGTTATGGGAATGCATGGCTCTGTTCTTAAACTCTTTATTTTAAATTGGTATTAGATTGATTAATCTCCCAAATGTATATTACATATTTGCTTTAAATATAAAAAAAATATTTATTTTAAAAATAATTGAATCTGAAATATTATTGTAAGAAACAATTAGTTAAGATGAAGTAATTGTAAAAAAATTCTCACCGTCAGACACCTAGTGCCAAAATATAAATTTTGACTCTTCGGATTCACCATGCACATTCATACTCTCAACAGTCCCTATAGTCTACACCTTGAGAATATCATTACTCACGAAAAAGGGTCATAAGACCATAGCTTTATTTTACCTTGCAAATCTACTGCATGTCTTGTGTGTTCCTCTAATTTACATTTTTTAGACTTAAATCCACCAAAATATTGTCAGATTCATATTGTTTATTAATCACTTTTGAAATGCTATAAACTTTGCTCTTTTTATAAAAGCTTCGGCATTAACGTTGAAATAATATTTTCACCAAGCAATACAGCTATGGTTATTAAACAAGTTCCAAACGTTATTAAAACAGAAGTTACGAGTTTATGTTAGAACACCTGCAGCTTCGTAACTGCGCATTTTTAAGTGAGAGGTTTAGCTTACTGCTTAGACAAGATTTTTTATTTTGTAATGATGATTAGCACCTTTGCTTCTCGGTAGCCATATTTTTTCCAGCTTAACACTGAATATACTATCAAAATCTTTTTATAACAAATTTGACCTACTTAGAAAAAAGTTCTGATTAGCACTACAATTTAACATATGTGTGTTTTTCTACTTTTGCAAATTAAAGAAAACTAATTTTCCCAGCGGGCCCTTTTGTAACAGAAATTCCATCTGTGCTTGTGTTCCTCTGCACTGATGTGAAAACTCAGATTTTCCTTTTTATGATAAATAACCTTATTATTTGTTTTAATGAATAAATGAATGCTGGGAAAATTATGTACATTTTAATTATATGTTGTTATTACTGGACCCCTCATCTATTGTCCTGGAATCCTAACTATTGTGAATTAGACAAGTGGGCATCGTAGAACTATCAAGCTATTAATGTATTCTCTGGTTGCACTATACCTTTTGATTTATTGACACAAACTATTGTCAGTACCATCACGGTAATCTAAACATAATAAAGACACTACATTTTCATTGCACTTTCTATATATATTCATAGCTTCAGACAGGGCCACCATCAGAAATTTTGGGGCCCCTAACACTGCTCAAGGTCTGAGTCCCCAGGGGCCAGCCTCTAAGCCCGCTCGCCCACCCCCAAATACTGCCCCAAAGCCTGCCTCCAAATCTGTCCCACAGGAATACGTACTGATTCAAAAAGGACACAGATACACACACACAAAGATACAAACATACTGACACACACACACATACATACTAACAGACACACTGAAACAGACATACAGGCATACATACTGACACACACATACTGTAAAAGATGTACAGACATATACAGACACACAGACATAGTGACACACCGACACACGCTAACATACATACAGACACACAAACATAAGGACATACATACACACATACATACATACATACTGACAAACACACACATACATACTGACATACGTACTTACATACATACAGACACATGCATGCATACTGACATACATACAGACACATACATATACATACTGACTTAAATACATACTGACAGACATACTTGCATACATGCATACATACACGCATACATACTGATACACATACACAGAGACATATACATACACATACTGACATACATACATACTAAAAACATACATACATACATATTCATACATACTGACATACATACACACAGACAGACAAACAAACAGACAGACATGCATACTAACATAAAAACACACATACATACACATACTGACATACATACATACATACTGGCTTACATACACATACATACACATACATACTGGCATACATACACACTGACATATATACATACATACATACATACAGTTACATACATACATACATACATATATACATATACATACATACTGACATACACACAGATAGATACATACATGCACATACATACATATATACATAGATACATACTGACATACATAAAGATATATACATACTGACATACATACATACATGCAGATAGATAGGTAGATAGATACATACATACATACTGACATTCATACATACATACTGACATGTATTCAGATAGATACTTACATACTGACATACATGCATACATTCATACATACATTCAGATACATGCATACTGACATACATACACACAGCCAGACAAACAAACATACATACATACTAACATAAATACACACATACATACATATGCATACACATACTGACATACATACATACTGGCACAAATACATACATGCATACATATACATACATACTGACATATATACATACATACATACATACATACAGATACATACTGACATACATACATACACATATGCATACATATATACATATACATACATATACATACATACACATATACATGCATACATATACATGCAGATAGATACATACATACATACTGACATACATACTGATAGATACATACACATACATACATATATACATATTGACATACATACATACTGACATGTATACAGATACATACTGACATACATACAGATATTTACAGATACATACATACATACATACATACATACACACATACATTAAATTTTTCAGCCACCCTCCTGTGTCTTACCTTTTCGTTGCAGGAGGGTGGCTGGGGCTGATGGGAGTTGGCTGCCTCTCCCCTCCTCGCGGCCTGTCTCTCTTTTTCTCTTGCGCGGAGGGAGCTGGTCACTACGTGTGACTGCATTTTGTTTTTAAAGGGGCCCAGTCGCGCTATTACACGGCCACAGCGCTGATCGAGCCTCTTAAGATATAGGGCCCATCGAGTGGCCCTAAATGCTTGGCCACCCGATGGGCCCTCTCAGCGTGCGGGCCCCAGTGCAGCTGCACCGGTGGTGGTTCCGCCGCTACATGTGGGGCCCGGGCGGCCGGGCACCCAGGGCTGCAAGGCCCATGACAACCGTCATGGTTGTCACCGCCTGATGGCGGCCCTGGCTTCAGAACTGATAAAGGCCTTGTTGGGCTGAAACATCACCCATTCACTTGGCACCTTGAATACACAATATAGGCACTCAGACCACTGATGAAAAGAAGAACCTTGATGAAAAGAAGAATAAGAAAAAACATATCTCAAAAATCTCTTCTTCTATGAACAGATACAGTTTAGCAATGTTGCATTGTGCTATAACTTTTCTTTCTGGTTTCCTCCAGTCTGCGAAGAACAGTCATTTCAGGTCTTCAAGTAGTTTTTTCTTTAGCTCAAGAAATATATTGGATATACTTACTCCTCCCCAGGAGAGTTCTTCCAGCTTTGGGCTATGTCTTAATGCTTTGATTAGCTTTTCCACAATATAACAACCCATTCTTTATTCTTCTGCATTTTATTTATTTCAAACGTTTTTCATTATTGTTTTTTTTCAGGTTCTTTCTGAGTCATTTTAGGTTTAGGATGGTGTGATCTGCCTGGCTGAAATCGTGTCATACAGATATATTATTTTTATTTTCTGTGGTTTTTGATAGAATGTCTGTGTAGCTTTAGCAAGGGTTCTGAAAGTATCATCCTCTATGTATATAACATTTGCAGATGTTCACGAATATCAATATATAAATAAACAGGTATTTTTTTCCCATGCTGTCTGATAATACTTTGGACCATACATAAAGCTTTGCGAAAGGGCCAATGTCAGAGATTTGCTGGTCAAGATTCAAAGTAAACCACAGTACGAATTCTTCCACACCTGAGCTCAGGTTACTATCGCTGTTTGAGCTGTGTAACCTGCTAACGTGTGATCCCATGGATGATTTTCTGAGGTGACAGAGTTTTGTAACTGTTGGGGAGGGATGTAATACGTGCGTGCGTGATTCTTATTGAAATACTTTTAATTGCAATCCTTTATTCTGTTGCATGCATAAAAAATAACCTTGCATGCTACCTCTAATGGATAACAAATTCACATAAATGAGACCTTTCCAGTTCTGTATGAATCGATTCACCATATCAGGATGCATGCTCAAGTCATAGTGTGTTAAAGTTTACCATAACAATATTGTTACAATATGACAATTCTAATGGTGAATTCTATCTATCTATCTATCTATCTATCTATTTATCTATCTATCTATCTATCTATCTATATATCCATCTATCCATCTATCTATCTAATCCATCTAATCCATCTATCCATCGATCTATCTATCTAATCCATCTATCAATCTATCTAATCCATCTATCCATCTATCTATCTATCTATCTATCTATCTAACTATCTATCTATCTATCTATCTATCTTTTAACACACTACTGTAAAGGTCAATCTCCCTAACACGCAAACTAATGGGCTCAATGGATACACAAAGCCAGATGTATTACCAGGCCTTAGAATAGCCACACTTAACGTATGATTAAGTACAGAGAGAAACATAGAATAGTCAGACAAGCCAAGGTCAGGATTGGAGACAGAAGGATAAATATTGAACAAAGCCAAGGGTCAAGGATACCAGAAGAACAGATAAATGGGAAACAAGTCAGATACCAGAAAAAACACACAAAAGAAACACACTCTCGGGCTACAAAAGACCACGACAGGACCTCTCTGATAAAAGAGGGAGGTATAAATGGGGCTAAGAGAGAGTTGATAGGCTAGAGAACCAATTAGGGTAATAATTAAGCAGATATGAATTAAATGCTAGCCCAGATCTAAATTATGTTACTTCCCCTTTAAGGGGCCAAAGACAAGAAAGACGCACACCCTTAGCTTGTCACTGCATGCGCGCATGCACCTGCGATGTCGGACAAATGTCGGCACACCGCGGGAGAGTATTTGCTTTATATATATATACATATATATATATATATAAAAAAAAAGTAAACAATAATTATATTACAAAAAATATAAATAATTTTTTATGTATTTTAAGACTTTCATAAGACCTTTAATCTTTCTTCTACATTGATCTATCATCCCAGGTTTCAAAGCATTCTTAATTAAGGACTAACATTTTTGCTCTTAGTGCAGAAAATACTGATGTGGTGTGCTTGAGATGTATTTTTAGTTGTCCTCATCAAGGACAGTGAATTGTTTAATTCATTATTATAAAAAAAGCTGAGGAACAAAGTCAAGTAAAAGAAACCAGTACAAAAAAAAAAAAAAAGTGACACTTCCCAAAAATGTCACTGGGTGAGGTGAGGAGCGAGGGGGGAATGGTATCTGGTGAAAAAACTCAAAATATTAAGAAGGATAGTTATTTAAAACATAGGAATTCAGGAAAAGACACACCAAACACTTTAACTATTGCTGTTTAAAAACAGAACCAACATGGAAGGAAGATGCTATTGAAAAATATTAGAAAATACAAACAAAATATAAGTACTCCGGGACCCCACAGAACTAAACAAAACCTGTGATAAGGCTCTCCCTTTTATCTCAAGCTCATCCAGTTAACTTATGAGGTTTGTATTTAAGGGTGACTATTGCACCAAGCAACTTAGCCCACCAATGAAAGGCCTATAGTATGTCTAACCAACTCCTGTCTATATACACTCTAGAGACAGGGATCTGAAAGCCTTTAGCCCCTATATCATATATGATGCAACATTCCACGTTACTAGTGAAGCTCTCAAATACTAATTTTTCATTCATGGATAAAAAATACAGTTTACATCCAGTAGGAAAAAATATCCTGACCCTCCAGGTAGATGACCGGATGGTCTAAGAGTGGAATGTTTTGGGAAAAGCTACAGTGTTTATATGTCCCTGATGGGACAATTTGTTTCTATATTTTTTGTTAGCTCATTTTTTATTGTTTTCATGCAACAGAGATGCTGGTTTTGTCTCTTTAGACTGCAATACGAGGAGATGGAGAACCCATAGGGCCCTAAGCAAGTTACCAGTTTCGGGCCCCCGCTCCATTCTTCACATATAGAGGGCCAAGCAAATTCAGGGTTTAGAGGCCCCTTGGGCAGGACTAGATTTAGACTTTATTGGGCCTGGTGCTGATAAGTATGATGGGCGTAATTGCAGAATATTATAGATGGAAAAAAATGAAAATAGTTATACCTCCCAACTTCCCAAGTGTCTTGTATCTGGCGAAGGTGGTGCTGGAGGGAAACTCACAGGATGCTTTTAAAAGAACACACTTGCTCTGCTAATCATTCTCTTTAATCTCTCAAGCAAGTCTATCTGCTTTACCAGCCCCACAGCTCTCAACTCCTGTGTTTGACTAATTCTAAACCCTGAATCCTCTCTCCTCAGCATTCACTTGTCAACTCCTCTCTTTCCCTTCCAGCTAGCAAACAGAAGCTCTTGGTATGCAGGTGACGTAGTGTTTGTAGCAGAAAGTGGACATGACACACGGTTAGAGAGGCAGACAACAAGAGCATCTTGCGTGTGTGAAGTCAGTTTTACAGTCAGCCAGACCACACATGTTTTGTTCTTATGCCCCCCTCATAGGTTTCCATATGTAATGACCTCTGTGCAACATTATAGACCATGTGAAGAATAGTAAAGTCTAGTAAAAACAAAGAAAAATATGATGTATGTATATGTAAATATTGTATATATTTACTCCTATTCTATGGATGAGGGCCTGGAGCTTCTGCTTTATTAGCCCCTATGTCAATTCAGTTCTGCCTTTGGGCTGTAGGTAGCCACCTAAAGGTCACCAAAAGTTAATCTTGTTCTGATTCTTAGCTAATTTACTCATAGGCGTGCGCACGGGGTGTGCCGGGTGTGCCTGGGCACACCCTAATCCCCGCGGCACGCCTATGTATTGAGACCGGCAGGGGAGATCTCAGGATCCCCCCTGTCGGTCCATGCAGAGCCGGCGCTATCCGAGCGCCGGCTCTGCTCTCAGCCTCTCTCCCCACCAGCCCACAGGCAGGGAGGGAGGCAGGAGAGGACCCGGGGAGCTATTGCCAGCAGCTCCGCTGGGTCCCTCTCGCGAGATCTGAGCGTTGCCGCGGCACTTGCCGAGTTCACTCTCCACTGGACCACCAGGGATGGATGGCAGCAGCAGGATCCCCCCTCCCAGGCATAAGGTAAGAAGGGAGGGGGGATATTAACTGATCTGCCCCCACCTCCACTGGACCACCAGGGAAGGCAGCAAGGAAGGGTCCCCCCTCCCTACATAAAGTAAGAAGGGAGGGGGGATATTAAGTAATGTACCCCCACCTCCACCCCCCACAATCACACACACACACATACACACACATACACAGCACCAACACACATACAGCACCCACACACATACACAGCACCTACATACATACACAGCACCTACACACATACACAGCACCCACAGACATACACAGCACCTACACACATACAGCACTCACAGACACATACAGCACCCACAGACACATACAGCACCCACAGACACACAGCACCCACACACATACAGCATCCACACACATACAGCACCCACAGACATTCACAGCACCCACAGACATACACAGCACCCACACACATACACAGCACCCACACACAGCACACACACACACAGCACCCTCACAAACACATAACACCCTCACACACATTACACAAACAGCACCCTCACACTCACACAGCACACTAACAGTACCCTCACAAACACAAACAGGACCCTAACAAACACACACACAGCACACTACCAGTACCCTCACATGCAAACAGCACCCTCACACACAGTACATTTACAGCACCCTCACAAGTTCACACACAAACAGCACCCTGACACACAGTACATTCACAGCACCCTCACAAGCACGCACACACAAACACCCTCACCCACATAGTACACTACCAGCACCCTCACATACACATCACACTAACAGCACCCTCACACAGCACACACAGCAGTGTGTGTGTGTGTGTGTATATATGTGTATATATGTGTATATGTATATAGATATATATATATATACATATATATATACACATACATACATACATATATATACGCGGCGTGTGCTTGTGCTTTAGGGTGCACACCCTAATGCAATAGGCTGCGCACGCCTATGAATTTACTGCTTCTCTAATTTATCTACGCATATAGTGGAATTAGATACGGGAAAAATGGGCTTGCTTTTTTCATTAGCTACTTTAGCTGTTGCGGTTTGCAGTTTCTTTTTTTTATATTTTTTATTTCTTCAAAAGTTTTTTTCATATTACAATTATCAAAATACATACAATTCTTCTAAAACCGATCTATACATCAATAGATATGTTTCCATTCAGAAAAACAACATTACCAATATAAACCAGATTCTGATAGCCATATCCATAAGTAACATAAAACCTGATTCAAACCATACACACACACACACACACCGTCCGGAAGAACCAAGCCTGTACTATCCAGTTATTCCTATTCTTCATTAATAGGTACAGTATTGCTGGTGTTCTTCCAGAGTCAAACACACTGCGGGGCAGCCCAGACACTCTATATTATAAAATGTTGTTATTAACAATAAAGTTGTCAACTATTATTTCCCATTTGCTAGATTTCTTCAGACCAACAGAGTTACCTTGGATTATTCTCATTTCCATTTTACATTGGTATATTGCTTGTTTTTTAATTTCATTCCACTCTAGTGCTTTATTACTTTTCCAATATCTGGCTAAAACTATCTTAACTGCCATTAAAATATGTATTATCAGCATACATTTCTCAGTAGGCATAGAAGGCCATCCCAGATGTAACAGGAAACTTTGTGGTGTAAAGGGTATATATATCTGACACGTATTATGAATCTGCTGGTATACCTTTTTCCATATATTACTTAAAAATTTACAATGCCACCAGATATGGAGATAATCTCCTTTCCCTTCCTCACATCGCCAGCAAACAGGATTCTGATCTTTATACATTTTGGCCAATTTTTCTGGGACCATATACCAGCTGTTTAGGAGTTTATAGAAATTCTCTACTATATTCAAGCAATGAACCGATTTATTAACTTTAACTATCGCATTTGCTCAGAGATCGCGATATGTAAATCTTTTTCCCACTTAATCTTAGATTTCCAGACAGAAAGCTTCTGAGAATCCTTTAAAAATTCATAACATCTGGAAATATGACCTTTAATTCTATATGTTCCCATAATCTTTTTACGATTACTAATATTTTTATTAAGCTGGATATACAGGAATTTCGCCAGATAAAACTTAATTCTTAAATATGTAAATATCTCCTTACTATCAATCCCAAACTCTGATTGTAACTGGTTAAATGGCTTAATTTAACCTGCTCAATAATCTGTTGAATATACATAATTCCCTTTTGTGTCCATCCACTGATATTAATATAGTCAATATTGCTTTTAATCACCTCTATAGGTAGAAATGGAAATAATCTGTATTCTTTTTTAAAAATTTTCTTAATTTTATTCCAAAATCTCCAAATACTATCAATAATTATCGAATTTTCTGGACGTACTGGATTATTTTTATTTTTCTTCCTCCTTGTTGTCCAGAACAGAGCAGCTGTTTGTCTCTACTAGTGATTGCTCTATTTGATACCAGACTTGATCTTTTTGATCTATACTTAAAGTGTTAACAGTATGTGCCAGCATACATGCTTTATGATATTCTATTATATTTGGGGCAGCAAGACCCCCGTCTTTTCTTTTCTTAGATAATAGCTGTAAGCTTATTCTTGTTTTTTTCCCCTTCCAAATAAATTTAGAAAAAGCTGCCTGTATCATTTTTAACCAGGGATTTGGAACTTGTATAGGTAACATTCTAAAAAGATAATTCCATTTAGGAAAAATATATGAGCGAATGGTATTTATACGCCCTATCCAAGAAATCTCTCTACTAACCCATTCTTTTAAGATGTTATTTGTATTTTTTATAAGAGGGAGAAAATTAACCTCAATGGCTTTATTTATGTTTCTTGGTATTTTGATGCCAAGAAACAAAATATGTCCCTTAGCCCAGACAAAGTCGTAAGATGTTTTAATAAAGTCCTTATCTTCACTAGATAAATTAGTTGTCATTATTGTAGTCTTATTATATTGGTGTTTATTTTATAGTTTGAAAATTCACTATATTGGCCTAATAGTCTTATCAATTCCGGCAGCGATGATCTGGGATTCTGCAACATAAGCATAACGTCATCAGCGTATAGATTGATCTTGTGTTCTAAATTATTAAACCAAAAACCCTTAATCTTCCCATTTTGCCTTATATCTTCTGCAAAAGGCTCGATGGTTAAAACATAAAGTAACGGGGAAAAGGGGCAACCCTGCCTGGTGCCATTCTTAATATTAAACCAATCTGCCTCTATTCCTGGGCCTATTGTCCTAGCCGAGGGAGCAGTGTATAACGTCATAATGGCGTCATAGACTGCTCCCACTATACCATACGACTTCAGTGCATTTGCAGTTTCTTTTTTGAGTTATATAGAGAGGTCTAGTTGGAAAGATGTCAAAGTAATCATAATGCATGTTTATTTTGAGTTAAAATATTTTCATTTTGCTTATAATGTAATTTAAAATACCTAATAAATTGCAATTTAGATTTTTGTTAATTTTTTTTATATTTTTTATTAAACAAGATGTCTGTATTTATTTACATAGATCATTGAAATGTCTTTTTTTTGCATATTTATTTCTTAGGGACTAATACTAGCTGTTCGTGGTATTATTTCTAAAGTTAGATTATACTTCCTGTCTGTGGATTGTAGCTGGCGTGAGATCATGCTGTCAGATACTTGCTTTTGTCTAACTTGGAGCTACTTCTACATAGATACTTGCTCACAGTTCCAACTGCTAGAATCTGTGAAAGCTTCTATATTTAGCCTTTAATAAACATTTGGTTCCATTTGTGCATGGGAGGAAAGGCTGATATACAGTAAAAAAAAATAAAAAAATAAAGAAAAATACAGTATAAATGAGAATGCTTTAGGCATTCTATTTTTGAGTAAAAATAATTATAATTAAAAAAATATTAAAATGTCAATGCAAACTGTATTTTTAATAAATTTTGTGTGATAAAAGCCCTGGCTATAAAGATATATAAAAACACAGTTACATATACGTACGTTATTGTGAGACATATATTATGGGAAAACAATGCAATCCAGGTTTTCTGGAGATCAAAGTTGAAGTGGTTAAGAAATATATCCAGAATCCTGGATGGTATTATTTCCACTTAATACTCGCTTCATCATTAAGTATATTTTATATTTTATGAATTAAAGTCCTTCTGTTAGGTTAACGGGGTTATTCACTAAATATTGAACTTAAGCAAATTAAATTTGATTGGCAAAATTGAGGCTACAATTGATGATTTGGAAACATTGTAGAATTTGGCTAAAGTTACAGCTTGGCTATTTTAGCGTTTTTTTTATTTTTGCCTTTCAAGTTAAATCTGCTGAAATCTAGTGTTTTGTGTTATGGCTAGAAATATGGTTAGTGTAAGGGCTACTGTTAAGTGATCTCAGAACACCCTGAATGATTTGTGGCATAGGTTCAACAAGATACTGAAAAGATTCCTTATTGATTCTGTTATGGTCCATGGTAGTATACATGATAATATCACAGAATTGCTGCAGGTTTGTCTTCTGCGCCTTCTTAATTTGGTTTCCACCACATCCAAGAAGTGCTTTATTGAAATGCTATAAGGTGAATGTGGGGGCTATTGGAGTACATGCTCACGTTCCTGGAAAAAGCTTTAGGTGACGTGGGATTTGTGATACACTTCAAGTGCCCACAGGGTTATTCTTGAAGCTCCAGATTAAACAATGAATAAAAAAATAAAAAAACACTCCCTCCAAAAAAGCATTCAAACCGAGATCTGATCAAAATCTAATTTGGGTATATTTACTAAATCCAGTTCAGGGGCATGTTCATGCATTGTACCGAATGTGCTTATTTTATTCTTCATTCGATGCGAAAACATAGTGGTGGAATTGTCCAGAATTTATAGGTAAAATAACAGAACTCCACAATATTTGCTTGCACAACCAGCAGGCTAAAGATAAGATAAATTATTAAAAGCAAAGAATTAGGGCTACCATGGCACTCCAGTTAACATGAGATCCAGTAATATGATCCCTACTTATCCCTTGTACAATAGGTGGTATTAATGGACAAATGGGGGTTAATGAACAAGCGGCTCAACATACTTAAAATGTCCTCCACTGAGCTGCAATTTTAGGGGGGTTACCATTTGTTAGATAATTTTACCATTCTCTATTGATAAGATGAATCTAGTTCTGGTGCTTTGAATCTTGGATTCCATACAAACAACAACCAGGCCCGTCGCTACCCGACAGGCAAACCAAGCAACTGCTTGGGGCCCCGAGCTGGCCCGGGGCCCCAAGCAGAGCTGGTGCTTCCTATAAGGCTGCAGCCGCCTGAGCGCTCTATAGAGAGCCTCAGGCAGCTGCAGCACTCCTCGTCATCACCTCCCCTTCAGCTCCTCTTCCTCCTCACTGTCAGTCCGGCCGGGTACCGCGCGGTACAGGAGATTCAGTTTCCTGTTCCCGGCCGGACTGACAGGAAGTGCACACTGAGTGCTCACTTCCTTTCAGTCCGGCCAGGAACAGGAAACTGAATCTCCTGTACCGCGCGGTACCCGGCCGGACTGACAGGAGGAAGAGGAGCTCGGCCACAGCCAGAGAAGGGGAGGTGAGAAGAAGATGGGGGTGGGGGGTGGGGGGGAGGAGGGATGCCCGCTGTCCATAAAAAAAATAATTTTCCCCATGGGCCCGCCGGTGCAGCAGCTGCATTGGGAGCCCACATACTAAGAGGGCCCGGTCGGGCGCTGTGGCCCTTTAACAGCACGACCGGGCCCCCTTGTTTTACTGCAGCAGGCTGGGAGGAAGTGACTGCCGTGAGTCACTTCCTCCCAGATGGAATGAAGCCGCGTGGGATGGAGGAGGAGGAGGCCGTCAGGAAGGAGATGGAGTGCAGGAGCCTCACACTCCCAACTTCCTCAGCCTGCCACTGCACCCCAGGGAACCCATAAGGTAGGCTGGAGGGTTAGATCACAGATTTTTACCCATCCTGGTTAAAGTTATAAAGTGTAAATGCTAAGTAGTTTGGAGGTTGTGAAGACTTGGGCTACAAAATTCATATTGCAATGTATTGATATTGTTTTTTTGTTTTTTTATACAGTGATCTGCTTTTCTGTGTGTTTGTTACATACAGTGCATTGCATATGCATGTGATAATGGCTTTACATATGGCTTTAATGACCAATTGTTATACATATTTATAGATCGTTTACAAATGTCCAATGTCCATTTTATGTTTGCATAAGGTTTTATAGATGCTCCAATAGCTTCATGATGTAATTATTTTGCATTGCCTTCCAATGACATTATGTATTTTTATGTTATGGGTGAAATTACTGTCATTAAAACCTCCAGCTATATTTCAGCACTGCCCTGTGCCCCATTATATCTATTCCTCATTTTACACAGCTGGACTGTCTGTCAGGGTTTCTGTGTGTGTATGTCACTATTTCTGTGTGTATGTCTGTCAGTGTGTCAGTATGTCTGTCAGTGTGTCTGTGTGTGAGTATGTCTGTCAAGGTGTCTGTCTGTGTGTGAGTATGTCTGTCAGGGTGTCAGTATGTCTGTCAAGGTGTCTGTCTGTGTGTGAGTATGTCTGTCAGGGTGTCAGTATGTCTGTCAAGTTGTCTGTGTGCGTGTGACAGGGTGTCTGTGTGTGTGTCTTAGTATGTATGTCTGTGTGTATCAGTATATCTGTGTGTGTCAGTATGTGTGTCTTAGTATGTGTGTCAGTATGTCTGTCAGGGTGTTTGTGTGTGTCACTATGTCTGTGTGTCAGTATGTCTGTGTATGTGTCAGTATGTCTGTCAGGGCTATGCTGTGGTTCCTGTAGGCTTTGCGTGCGTGTGGGGGGTGGGGAGTTGGGGGTGGAGGGGGGCCTCCATGTCCATTTTGCTTGGGGCCCCCAAATTCCTTCAAACGGCCCTGACAACAACACAACCTTTTGAACATGATAAAATAATTACATATCCCACCCTTGGAATCCTCTGTACTGGGCTTCATCTGAGTAAAGAATGTAGACTGGGCAAAACTATCAGAACGGAAAGTCAATGGTGGTGGTTGATTTTGTATGTTATGTGGATTAAGAGTATAAGTGACGGGATGGAAATTGACAGGATGGGTTAAAGAAAGGGCAGAGTTTCATAGACATGATTTTAAAAGAGCATTGTTTTTAGAGGGAATCCTTCATACGTTTTATAATCCTACTTCATGATCCAGGTCCCACAAAACACAACACTGTCCAAAACCGCTAAACCCAAGTATATATTTGTAGGAAGTACATTCCTCAGGATATTAAATTAAGAGTATTTTGACACTTTTAATCCTGCTTTTAAACCAACCCATAATCCAACTCTTAACCCAACCAATAATCCAATCTATAACTCTACCCCTAATCTAACCACTAATTCTACCACTCTGTGAGCTCTCGGTACTGCGTGATTCCAGCATGAGAGAACCCTCTCTTATATTGCAGTCCCTGAAGCTAAGATCAGTGCTGGGCATCTGGCAATGCCCAGCACTGATCACTGGACAGAGGGACGTGTAGGGAGACCTAACCTGGATCACCTAGATACCCTAGGATCTCACTTACCGGGGGGCAGACTCTTAATTACCAGGGTCGAGCGTTGATTTAAAGGGATTTAAAGTGCTATATGCTCACTTTGAGTGCTGCACATATCTCACCTGACAGTCTGTGGCCTCTAATTGTAAACCCCAGTTGACAAGGACTCCTAAATATCAAAAGATACCTGGGACTCCCAGTTTTAAGCTGGGGACAGACTCAGAATTGACTGCTCCTTCTTTTAGTCACTTCTCACTTGATCTCTGAATTAAATCAACATTTAGTGGCTGTCCCGTAGCTATCAATCATCATTTTGCCCATCAATCTATTTTTTAAGCTTAAAGGGAAAAATGTCAAATAAATACTCACAAATAGAGTTTTATATTATTGACATAATGTATGCCTTGATTTAATAACCTTTACAAATGATTCAATACTGTTAGAAAAAAAACTTTCCAAACTATTTAATTATTTAATCTAAAAATATTCCCTTAAGCTTTATTGGTTATTTCTGTAGATAAAACATTTGGAAACACTTTATAACAGTATTGAATCATTTGTAAAGCTCATTAAATCGAGACCATATTTCCTGTAAACATTTTCTATTCTAAGCACAGTGTGCCTAAAGGTTTGGCTGTTTGTGCCAAATATTTTCCTTAAACTTTGGATTATGTACCAACTTTTCAAAAAGATTAAAACTACTCAAGAAGTTGTATAGTAAAGGAACACCATTCTGGGGATTGTTGCATATCCATCTGTTCAAGGTAAAGAGAGGTAATAAGTGTACTGATTTACCTGTGTTTTTAAGGCAGGGGTGCCTAAAAGCTAGATCACCAGATGTTGTAGAACTACAGCTTCCATGATGCTTTGCATGCATTTGAAATTCCTTTAGAATTAAAAGGAACCATGGGAGCTGCAGTTTCAAAATATCTGGAAATATACCTTTTGGCACCCCTGTTCTAAAGGAACACTCCAAGCACCAAGACCACCACAGCGCCTCCCCCAATCGCAAGGAGTCAATCCATTTTTTGATTGTCTGTCTTCTTACCTGGGATCCCCTGGACACTGTCTGGCAATGGTAGTGGAGGCAAGGAGCAGCCAGAACTTGTGTTTGCTCTTCTGAGCATAATCCTGCAGTGCAGGTCATTGCTCAATGGCTGAGAGCATCATCAGTGCTTTGAGTCTCACAGGGAGAAAAAAGCTATAAAAATGGCAAATTATTATTATAATTATATGATTAGTATCATTTGAATTGGAAAACATCCACCATGTCTGCAATTTGTTTGAACTATTTTGATCTAAAATTTGCAATTCAGTTTTCAGTGTGACACATCACACTCTATAGTAAATAACCTCCAAGGTATGGCATGGTGAGCTATGGTGGCTTGAGAGCCATCTTATAAAATAATTGTGATGGAACTAAATAACAGTTTCTTGTCTGGGGATTATTTTCAGCTATCTCATACATTTTTCAGGTAAGTTCCCAAGGTTACTTAACTCATTCCGAGTAATATATATTCCTTCGTGGTTCACCGATACATACTAACAGGGTTATTCACTAAAACTTTCAAATGTAAGGTTAACATAGCTGAACTATGCTTTCAGATCAGCTATTCTGGCCTTAAGTTTGCAATTCACTTTGAATTCTCACATTAGTAGAGTTATTTACTGTTATTACTGCAGTCAGTGTCTGCAATTTCACCAATAATGAGTTCCATCTCACTGTTTCTTTAGAAGAGTTTAGCAAATTAATTTTGATACATATATTTCCTTTTAAAAAGTATTAGATCTAACTAAGTCTATTGTGTGTTTAATTATTCAGCTATAACACAGTAACAAAGTCGCATTGTGTAGAATTTAAACTTCGGCTTACTTCGTGATTTTTATTTTAAACCCGCTTTTCAGTCGAGTCCAAATATAGCATAATTACCAAACTCTCCCAAGGAAGTAGAAATAGAACATAAATGTAATTAGTTTCTGCATGGCTTTTTAAGAGGAACCTATAACACGTTACTAGTCTATCTTCCTACTTCTTTAATATATTTTTAGCGCAGTGGCCTTTTCCCACTTCTTTATTTGGTAATGCATTGTAACTGGACTTCAATAGATT
Organism: Pelobates fuscus; assembly: GCF_036172605.1. Taxonomy (NCBI): domain Eukaryota; kingdom Metazoa; phylum Chordata; class Amphibia; order Anura; family Pelobatidae; genus Pelobates; species Pelobates fuscus. The sequence continues at coordinate 327,538,430 of NC_086320.1, read as the reverse complement.
TCTTGATACTGATGGTTAAAAATACATGGGCCTTATAATAAGGTGGACAATAAAAGTAACAATAAATTTCTTATTTTGTATTATTCATTTCAGACTGCAGATTCTTTTTAACTAGTTCGGCATCAATTTTTTCGCAGGCTATGCGCACATGGTTCATGAAAAAGTACAGAAAAACTAAGACAGGTTTACTATAAGTGAAATACAAAGGGCCAATGGGTGAAAGACCGATTTCAACCAATTGTTCTCAGTAATAAACAACACAATCCAGTTTGGTGCCATTGAAAATAATGTGCAAAATGTATTTTTTTTTTATGAGAGAATGTATAGCTAGATGTGAAATAAAGACAAAATAGCAATTTTCTACAAAGTCTTTTGTCCAAAGGCAATTAAAATAATTAGGTGCCCAAATGATTGCCCAAATGATATTAACATCTTGTTTTAGACCTAGTATTGTGTCTGCTCTTACATTTAACTCCCACAATTTCACACCAGAATAAAGAAATCATAGTTACGTAGGCTGAAAATAGACATGCGACCATCAAGTTAAGCATTTCTCACATTTGTTTTGCTGTTGAACCAAAAGAAGGCAAAAAGCCCAGTTTGATGTACTTTCCATTTTTGCAACAAACTGGGAAAAATGTCTTCACTACCCCAGAATGGCAGTCAGATCTTTTTTCATAACTAAAATGCCCAACTCCTTTCACACTGATCAGCTACAACATGAAAACTATGCACTGACAGATGAATTGAATAACAGATCATATTGTTACAATGGCATCTGTCAAGGGGTAGGATACATCGGGCAGCAAGTGAACAATCAATTCTTGAATTTCAAGTGTTTGAAGCAAGAAAGATGAGCAAGTGAAAAGATCTGTGGGACTGGGTCAGAGCATTTCTACAATGGCAAGTCTTGCGTGGTGTTCCTGGTATGCAGTGGTTAATACCTACCAAAAGTCTTGCAAAGAAGTACAACCATCAGGGTCGTGTGTGCCGAAGGCTCATTGATGCACAAGGGGAGTGAAGGCTGGCCGTTTGGTCAGATCACACAGAAGAGCTACTGTAGCTCAGATTGCTGAAATACTTAATGCTGGTCACGATAGAAAGGTGTCAGGACAGTGCATCACAGTTTGCTATGTTTCGGGCAGCAAAGTCACAGATCAGTCAAAGTGCCCATGATGACCACTCTCCACCAACAAAAGCACCATTATTGAGGACATGAGTAGCAGCACTGGACTATGGAGCAGTGGAAGAAGGCTGCCTTGACTGATGAATCACGTTTTCTTTTAGATTTGGCAGGTGGCCATGTGTGTGTAATCGTTTACCTGGGTAAGTGATGGCAGCAGGATGCACTATGAGAAGAAGAAGAAGTAGTGTTATGCTCTGGTCAGTGTTCTGGTGGGAAACCTGGAGTTCTGGCATACATGTTGATGTTACTTTGACAAATTCAATTTACCTAAAGATTGTTGCAGACAACATAGACACCTTTATGGCAATGCTGTTTCCTGATGGCTGCTAATGTCTTGGTGTCAGATACCACAGGACATGTTCAGATGCCTTGCATCAGAGCTGTTTTGGCAGCAGGAGTGGGATCTACTCTATATTATGCAGGTGGTTTTAATGTTTTAGATAATCAGTGTATTTATTTTGTATCCAGTCTCTGCACATTTTTTTAGTGCCATAATATACTTCTCTAGAACAGGTGCAAAATGGGGGGGCGTGGCTAACCGCCGAGCAAGATGGACGTCTGAATCTCTGCTCCGGCACGAGGGCTCCGCTAAATTGCGATATTCAATGAGCTGAAACCTATACCTTGATCAAAACCTGATGGCATCATCTAAAGCGAGGAAAGCTGCACTCAAGGCAGAAAAACTGAACTTTTTCGGACACAAAACCGCCTCTACAGCAGAGACTATGCGGACGGCGGAACACGAGGGCGCGGAGGACACCACTCCCAGCCCGACACCGACAAGGCCGGAGACTCCTAAGTCTGTGGACTATTTAACGCAAAGCAAATTCGAGCAGGCAATGGAAGCAATGGCAACAAGACTGATCTCCACATGGCAGACGACGGCTGACCAGATAAAGAAGGAGGTGAGGGACCTCACAACTAGAACCTCCGTAGTTGAAAAACAATGCCAGGAGCTAGCCTCCACACAATCCGAAGTTTCGCAGCACCTACAGGAGTTAAGCTGCAAAATGGAAATAATTGAAATGCGCATGGCGGACCACGAGGATAGAGCTCGAAGAAACAATCTACGGCTCCGGGGAGTGCCCGAATCAGTCCTCCCAGACGATCTGCAAGCACACGCACGAGGCCTCATGAAGGCCTATGCCCCGGAAATACCTGCGGACATGCTCCTGATAGACAGAATACACAGGGTGGCGAAACCTAAAAATTTACCTGACTCAATCCCACGCGACGTCCTCCTAAGAGCTCACTATTTCCACATTAAGGAGCTGATCCTCCGTTCATATCGTAGCAGGGACGCTCCGCACGAAGATTTCCCATCGGTGCGCCTCATGGCGGATATCTCATCGGCTACTCTACGCCGGAGAAAAGACTACACCCAGATCACCACTATACTCCGCAACAAAGGCATACGTTACAGGTGGGGCTTCCCCACGAAGCTGATCCTGTCAAGACAAGGGAAAACGTTTGCCATATCATCCCCAGAGGAAGGCACGCAATTCCTGGAAAAGTGGGGTCTACTGAGGGAGCCCCCTGAGGAAACCCTTTCCACCGACCGCAGTTTCCACCGACCAACGAACATGAACTGACATAATTATCAGGAAGCGCTGAAGGCGCTTACCGCAAGTATCATTAACTAACCACATGTGTTCCTTTGCAAATAGGTTGCTATTTAAATGTATATGCATACTGTTTATATGCCACGTATATAGCATGTCCTCCCTACTAATGTATACTTACCGCTTGCCTGGCGCCCCTGCGAGCATCCGAAACCCATCAGACTCTCATGGGTTAGGCCCGGTGCTGCAGGGGGGCCGGCTAGGCAGCATACCAGCGATAGATTGAGCTGCCCACTCCAGAGTATTCCCTAGGCCCGAGGTAACTGTATTGCAAACTACCGCTGTAAGTAGGGTGTGCGGGGGCATGTAATGAGGGGAATGCCAAGCCTAGAAATCCGGGACAGACGAATATCTGCTTTATAAGTACTGCGAAAGGCACACTCTTATCGCTAAAACACCTAGCTTACTTACTAATCACGATAACAGGAGCCCGGGGCTCAGTAAAGAGGTCCCAAATGGAGGATGCCTATGCACTGATTACCATACCATATTGACAGGCATGTACCCCGCCCTCAGTTACAACGCTACACCCTCGGGCACGAGAAGATCAATGGCCCCTATGTTCTTGACACCCCATGATGACAAGGGATGCCCGCAGGTCAGCAGGCCGTCACTAAGGTTTGGGAAGCTGGGTATACTTACGATACTCAAAAGAATAGGACACGCAAGATTTGAATTAACCTATAATGTTGAAGGACATACTGCTGTTTATTTACCTCCTTGCAAGGTTATTTACTGTTATATTCTAATGTTATTATGTTATACTATCAGGTTTATATTACCATTTTATTACACATGGTTTCAGCTCCGCATCAAAACACATATTGGAGCCCGTTAGCCACGTACTTGGAAGCTCTAGCTCCTTAACCCCACGGCGCGAATAGCGTGCCAGACCATACGGTCTCTGTACATAGCACCCGTGTTACTTTAACACCCCAACCCCGCCCACACCACCACCACCACCACCCCCCATCACCACAATCACCCGCAAGAGCCAGTCAACACTACTGAACTTACAGACAAAACCCCCACACGCCACAACAAATACCACCAAACATGATAATCTACTCACATAACACCAAAGGCCTTAACACGCCACATAAACGACGTATGCTACTAGATGATATAACAAGAATCAAAGCAGATGTGGTTTGCGTCCAAGAAACGCACTTCGTAACAAATAGGGTCCCTAACTTTGCCCGCAGAGAATACCCTAAGCAATACTATGCAACTCACACCTCTAAATCCAGAGGAGTTTCTATACTATTCCATAACTCACTAACAGTAGAAACCCTACGAATTAAGAAGGATACCCAAGGACGATACCTTATCTTACACTGTAGAATCAATGACCACCCATACATCCTAGCATGCTTGTACAGCCCCAACGACCACCAACGCAACTTTCTCCACAAGGTCCTCAATAAACTACCAAATGACACGAACGACCCCCAAATCCTATGTGGGGACTATAACCATACGATGGATACCCGTTTGGACTCGACAACCCCAAGCACTTCGGACAAGCACTTTAAACTAGGCCTGAACAATAAGGCATTTGCGAAACTCATCCATGAAAACAGTTTATATGACGTCTGGAGAACAACACACCCCACGGACAGAAACTACACATTCTTCTCACAAGTGCACAAAACATACTCAAGAATAGATCATATACTAACCTCTGGCAACATGCTTCCCCGTATAGAAGATTGCTCTATAGGCAACATAGTATGGTCTGACCATGCCCCACTGACAATGACACTAAACAACAATTACCTGCACCGAGGTAAACCACCATGGCGCCTCAATGAATCCCTCCTCCTTGACAAAGACTTCACAGCATCGATGGCGTCTGAGTTGGAAAACTTCTTCGAGACCAATGACAACACGGAGACCTCAATATTCTCAATATGGCAGGCCCATAAAACAGTCATGAGAGGCCATCTCATCAGTCGGGCATCGTACCTAAAACGTAAACGTGAAAAGGAACACTTGGAACTACTAAGGAAACTGAGGGATACCACTTCTGCACACATGCTGAATCCTACTGAGGCTCAAGCTAAAGACATAGCGGACATCACCAATCAAATCAACACATTGACATTCCAAAAAACGTCCCATACCATAGCAAAACTGAAATTGAGAACGTACACACAAGGCAACAGGGCAGGGAAACTTTTAGCCAACCTACTTAAAAAACAACAGACTAACTCTAAAATACCACATCTGATCACAGCTGCAGGAGACAAAATACATAACCCGCAAGACATTAATGACTGTATGGCAGACTACTACCACTCCCTCTACAACCTCAAACTAGACCCCAACCTGCACCAACCGACTCCCAGGGAAATAGAGGACTTTCTCCAAACGGTAGAACTCCCAACACTTTCCACCACCCAAAAAGACGACATACAACACCAGATCACTATACAAGAAATCATAGACACTATCACCTCACTCCCACCAGGGAAATCCCCTGGCCCAGACGGAATGACCAATGCTTATTACAAGCAATTCGCACCAATCTTAGCACCCTACCTGCAAAAGGTTTACCACCACGCCATACAAATAGGGCAACTACCACAAGAGATGCTGTTGGCCCATGTTGCCACTCTTCCCAAGCCAGGGAAACCCCCGAACAGGAGCCAAAACCTCCGCCCTATCTCCCTACTAAATACGGACATTAACATTATAGCAAAAATCTTCTCCAACAGGCTAGCACAAATTATACCCTCACTAATTCGGGAGGACCAGGTGGGGTTTGTCGGGGGCAGACAGGGAACAGACGGCACTAGGAAAACCCTAGACTTGCTCTATGCGATACAAGAGAGCAGAAACCCTAGTGTCCTGCTGTCCCTCGATGCGGAAAAAGCCTTCGATAGGCTCCACTGGCCCTTCCTGAATGCGGTACTTCGAAAATTCGAATTCCCACCACAGTTCCTAGCCACCATTCAAGCACTATACTCCACACCAACAGCCAGGGTAGTCAATGGTGGGTTTGCCTCAAAACCATTTACCATTTCCAACGGATCTAGACACGGTTGCCCACTCTCCCCAATACTATACATACTGGCGCTTGAACCCCTCACACAACTAATCAGAAACGACCCGAATATACATGGGATAAAATCCAAAGGCCAAGAATACAAGATGTCACTTTTTGCGGATGATATCCTGCTTACATTGGAGCAGCCGCACATATCTTTGCCCAACTTTCACAACATCCTATCCCGCTTCAGTGCATGTTCATACTACAAGCTAAATGTCTCCAAAACCCTAGCTCTAGGCATTCATATCCCGAAACCAGCCCTGACGGTTCTTCAGGAGAACTTTAAATATGACTGGAGACATGACCATGTTAAATTCCTTGGAATTTACTTCACCCCATCGACCAATACCCTATTCAAAGCAAACTATACCAAACTACACAAAGAAATTAAGGTTCTGCTGCACAGTTGGAAGGGGAAATATATATCGTGGACAGGCAGGATAGCCTCAGTAAAAATGGTGATCATGCCAAAAATCCAATACTTATTCCGCTCGCTCCCACTCAAACTTACCAAAACCTACTTAAAGGACCTGCAACGTAGTATAAACAGGTATATATGGGACTACAAGAAGCCAAGAGTGGCTATGACCACGATGTACAAGCCCCATGATCAGGGCGGAATGGGTCTACCGGATATAGAGAAATACTACAGAGCAGCCAACATAACTCCACTTATTGCAGCGTCACACCGACAAACCCCTTTGACTTGGGAAGAAATGGAGAAATATCATGCCAAAGGGATCTCCCTTCCAGCACTAGCATGGCTCCCGAACAGCCTCAGACCGAAACCATCAGATTTATTGCCTCCCACCAAACTAACCCTCTCAGTGTGGGATGACTATTGCCGAAAGAAAGGAATAACACTGCCCTTCTCACCAGCAACCCCGATTGAAACAATACGACAACTTATTCCGGACTTTAATCACAAACTCTGGCAGAGACATGGCATATACACACTATCACAAATACTACAAGGAAACCACCTTAAACCCCTCTCGGATCTCTGCGAAGAATACAAGTTAACCAATACAGCGATCTTCTCCTATATCCAGCTGCAATCATGGATTAATCTCAACAGGCCACAACATATCACAACACCAACGGACCCACAATGGGCCAAATTAGTACAAATATGCACCAAAGCCAAGCCGGCAACGAAACTCATCTCACAGATCTATGCTTCCACAACCTCCGAAACTCTGGTGGCTCAGACCTCCTTCCAAAAATCATGGGAAAGGGACATTGGCCATAAATTCACACAAGATCAATGGAGAACCATATTTCACGCTAACAAAAAACTTACCCTCTGCACAACACACATGGAACTCTCCCGCAAAATACTATATAGATGGTACCTAGTCCCAACAATACTCAAACACAGCTACCCGAAGGCAAAAGATGTATGCTGGCGATGTCAAAAAGACCGAGGTACCTTTCTGCATATCTGGTGGCAATGCCCGTCATTGCTGCAATTTTGGACACAAGTCCTAGAATTAATATCGAACTGTACCAAACTACGTGTCTCCCTCACGCCAGAAACATTCCTACTATTACTATTACCTCCAACGCAGCACATACACACTAAATATCTACTATACCACATCTGCATAGCGGCCCTTGCCACTATTAGTAGACATTGGAAACAATCTAAAGCCCCAACGATCACTCAATGCATCACAGCTGTAGAAACATCCAAAACGTATGAAATAATGGCACGGAAATCCAGCAGAACGAATCCCTATTGGATTGAAGCATGGAATCTTTGGGACCGAAACAAGCCACCAGACCCTCATTGAAACACTGACAACGGAACCCTCTCCAATGAAAAGCCTCCCCGATAGGAGGCAACCTAGCAATGTACATACTGGCTCGTACACACACACACCACACGCACGCATCACACCCACATAGCACCTACACTGATACTACACACATTGATATGACTCAACAAAACACTATAACCACACAACCACTGACTCCACGCGCTTCATACTTAACTCCCTCACAACCCGACCTTATGAACCCCTACATGTCCACCACCGATAATGAAGACTGCCCTACACCCATAATCCACACCAGCCCGAACCACAAAGAAGACACAGCACACAGAAACACGGGATGGCTTACTTTACTAAGAAATTAATTACGACCAATGACAGCCCCAGAACGAACTAATAGACAATATTCGTAAACACCTGGGCAGGAAGTTCCCTTTATGGGGAAATGTTGAACATGGATATGTGAATAACCCCCTTGTCTCCCTCTTGCCTTCTGTACCCTCCTACCCTTACGTATAACTTTATTGAAATATTGAGTATGAATATACACTGAACCCTGTCCCGTCTTGCCTTCTGTATCCCTTACCCTTGACTGCAAAATAAAAATTGTCAAATTCAAAAAAAAAAGAACAGGTGCAAAATGATTGCACAGCATATTTGAGGTGAATATGAAAATTACTTACAGTTCACACTTTAAAAGATAACCCTACTAATGTTGAATGAACTATTACAAACTAATGGCTTATTCCAACTCATACAATGAAAAGTTGGAAATGAAAAGATTGGCACATTTTGTCAGATATTTTGTCACTCATCTTAGCACGAGACTGTTTTAAACAGTTGTTAAAACTTTTTTTTATAATTGTTTGGATGAAAAAAAAAATCCTTCTAGTGAAGGATTTATGTCCCAATATATTTTAATAATAAAAACAAACTCACCATCATTATTGTCCAATACTAGTCCAAGACAAAACTGGGGAGGGTAGGAAAAGAGGTCCTCTTCCATAATCCACCATCAGCAGTATCGCCATGGCTTCAGACAATGCCATGGCTTCCGAATGAGTGTTGCGGTGCCTGTTACCACTGCAGACGTAGTTTGGAGAAGCTGATAGGATACTGTTTTTTCCACACTGAAGAATAGTCCCTTCTTCTTCTAGGGAATAAGTAATTGGGCAATGGGTCAATAGACCATCCACTCTGTACTGGAAGTGACTGTCCTTCAGTCTGGAAAATAACATTGACCTATCAGTTTATGCCGACTGCATATGTGGAGTTAGTAGGCATAATCACACTGCAAGAATCAGCTAGATAAGACAAAAAAAACTACAATTAAAGGTATTTTAGGGAAGGGGGTGTAATTTAATTAAATGTTTTAAATTTAATTTAAAACATGGGGATTTAAAAGAAAATATAAAATTAAGGAAAATGTTAATGGGCAATTGATGACCCACTCACCCATTCCATTTTTTCCCAACAATGCAAGCTCAGTCCACTTCCCTTGTATTATTATTTGAAGGGGCACTATAGTCATCAGAACAACTACAGCTTAATGTAGTTGTTCTGGTGAGTATAATAGCTCCCTTCAGGTATTTTCATGTAAACACTGCCTTTTCAGAGAAAAGGCAGTGTTTACATTGCCCCTAGGGACACCTCCTGGCTCAGTGCTGCACAGTAAGCAGTCCTGCCGTTCAGTGTCCCTAACGGCATTAGGCCCCACCCCCTTGTCGATTGTAGCCAATCCATGCTTTCCGTATAGGAAAGCATGGATTGGCTAAAAATAGGCAATTTTGATGATGTCACCAAGGGGGCGGGGCCAGCGCCAGTGGACCCGTGGAGAGTTGGAAATAAGGTGAGTTTTAACCCATTCTGAGAGGGTTAAGGGGGGGGGCAAGCCACCTAAATGGTGGGCTTTCACTATAGTATCAGGAATACATGTTTGTGTTCCTGACCCTATAATAATCCTTTAAAGCCCCACCTACTGCACATGGTTGGGGACTAGAGTGGGGGGGGAGGGGGCACTAGGGTTCCCACCTTGTAATATTATTTAAAGCTTCCACCTGCCGCCAATGGGTGAGGGCCGGGTAAGGATGGGTGAGGACATAAGATCCCCATGTTATTTTAAAATAGTACCCACCAGCTGCACATGGGTGGAGGCTGTGCAGGGATACTAGGTACACCCTAGTATGAAATTAGTATTTAATTTAATAGCCTTCACATGTTGGTAATTATTTAATTTAAAGTGCCCCACCCGATTCCCATTTTTGGGGCATGGGGGGACTTTGTCCTCTCTGTTTGACCAAATTCTAACCATATTTGTTTGAAGCAAATATGAGAATTTCCATTGGAGCTCTCATTTTCACTGGATTTTGTCCCTCTGGACAATTTTGGCTTGTGACGAAAGCAACTTCACCACTGCTTTTTGGAGGGGCCTGTTTGCCAGCCTCCTACCCTGGGACTATGGGCCCTGTGATAGCCCATGTTCAAAAGTACTGTTTCTGCCCCTTGGACTTTTAACTGGAACAGATTCAAACATGTGGCGGCAGCCATCTTAAATTGTCCAGCAGTGTTTTGTCGTTGAGTGTATGGAACTGTTTTGGGCATGGGACCATGTGCACGGTGGGACAAAAATAAGATCTCCAGGAAATTCCTGAACCGGGTGATTTTTGGATATGTTGTTCACCGAGGACGGGGCTATCAGGGGATGTGACTTTTGTGGGTATATTTTGTATTTGGGGGGACTTTTTGGGGTTTGTAAAAATGTATGTTTTTCTGCTTAGAGTTTATTGAGTTAGTCCATTGTCTTCGTTAATTATATCACAGGCAGAGGGGAGGGATTGTGTACACTGTATGAGAGTGACTGAATGTAAAACCATGTTTTTATTGGCTTATTGTTCCTGTGTCCCTGTGCCCAACAAGGTCCACCTGGTTGGTAAACTTGTGGGGAAAACTGTATAAAAGACCAAGCTGTTCAATAAACCCTCAGTTCCTGTTTTACCCTCAACATAGAGCCTTGCCTCATGTGTGGGGGGAAAGGCTGCATCTACCCTGGCGATTGCTATATCACTATACTCCCAAGGGATTATAATCACTAAGCTCTTTTAAGAGCTTGTTCCTGCTACTCTCTCTTGGAGGAGAGGTTCACCCACTGGAACCTGGAGCCTTGTCAAGGGTCCAGGGTGGGTAGAGGATGGCGAGTTCCCAGCCAAGCTGTAACGCTGGATGTGGGGACTGTGGTGCTGATGGTGTCTGGTGGAGGGCTTGGAGTCCTCGGTGAGCACTAGGAGCATCCGTCGGCAGAGGTACCCAACCACGGTACAGGAAGCTCTGTTACATGGTTGTTTAGTATATAACCCAATATATACCCCAAAAGAAACCATGCAAAACAAATTACATGCATACTTTCTTTAGGAGTGTAGTATTTTCTAATTTATTAATTTTTTTTTAGTGGAGTGTTCATTGACAGCCAGATGTAAGTGCCATGGTCCTTAAAACCTGATACCTATGTTAGTGTGTGTACCGCATGCATGTATGTCATATGTAACAAGACTAATAACCACACCAGTACCAGTGATTTAAGCACTACTTAGCACATGGGCGCCCAAAGGGTAGATCCCCAGATGTTATAGAACAATGGCTCACATGGTGCTTTGAATGCCTTTAGAATGACATAGCATCATGGAAGCTGTAGTTTTAAAGCATCTGGGAATCTACCTTCTGGACACCGTTGACTTAGCAGTACACTGGTTACCCATGGCATAAAAAGGTTATGTCAACTTTCCCAGCTGGCTAATGAAAGAGACATTGAATGTCATTATACTATTGAGCGTAATTAATTACTTTCAACCCATATGGTATTTTTTTAATTATGCATCCTTTAAAATTTGGTTTTGGAATTTTAACATTGTCTATATTGTTTCCAAGCCAAAGAACATTCTGTTCATTAAAAGGGTAAAAAAAAACAAAAAAAAACTGTGTTAGCATTTAGAATGACAATGCATTTGTATGCTATCCTTGTATGAGGACATAAAGTGGCACTTTCTACAAGGTAAAATGTAATTTTACAATAAATCTCTTCAGTACTGTGAAGTCCTTGATTACTTTCATGTTGGTTTGAGCTCCTCCTGCTGGTGTTTCAATGCAACGTTGCACTCAAAATTCAGACTGAATAGACATTCTTGGGTACTGGTCACAAGGACAGAGATAAATATACAAATAAATAAGTTGTGTAAAAATGTCTTTGACTTGCTTTGTAAATTTGATACTCTGTAGTATAATGTTTATGAAAATATATATAGAACGTTTTGCGTAAAATAGATTGTGTTGCAAATTACTGAATTTCGGCACAACATATTAGAACTGAAATAAGGGTGTAGTGTTATCTAAAAACAACTATAGTGTGGTCGACCAAGATTAGACAAATGATTTAACAGTTACCAAATAAAAAGGCGAAACCTGCATAGATTTGTCACTGTGGAGGCTTTAAGTTGTGAAAACACAGCTGTTCTCATCATTAAGATAATATCCACCCAATGGTTTACAAGTCAAACAAACCGTTTTTATTTAGAGCCAAACTTGATTGTGGCATTTTCTACAGAACATTGTTTTTCTCCCTTGAATATGTAGCATTTATTATACGCAGCGTAATACTAAATTTTGAAACAAACACGGTTGGAAATAATATCCAGTTTTGCTGAAACTGACTTTTTTTTGCTAACTCCACTCTTTTACACTACATTTTGCAAATTGGTTGTCATCTCGCTGCTACTCGCTGGTTAGAGAATAGTCCCCTAAGGAGCAAAGTCCCTACTTCTGTTATGGGGTCAAGGAAGTAGATCATATATTTTGTCTTGTGGAGTGAAAGATTAGTGAGGCCGGTTGCCATAAAGATAAACTGCAGGCTTCAAGGTCAAAGGACATTCAGAACTATTTATTTGCTTTTAAAGCTGAGGTTGGAATATGATTAATGCAGGATATTAGCTTATAACTTTGCAGGTGCTGTCATGGGAGCTTGACCCCAATCTAATCCCCAGTAGTACAGTGAGCACAGAGACAGACACTTTGTTGTTGCTGAAATGCTCAGTTATAAGATTTACAATTCCCACATCTGACTCGTATGTAGTTTCTGGGTATATACTGTTTTTACCCTTATAAGCCAAATTTAACTTGCTCTTTCCCAGAAAGCAGAATGATTTAGTACCCGCAGTGCGACAGAATTCGTTGAAAATGTATCAGTAAATTATAATAACAATCGAATGCTATCACAATGTCCCTGTTGTGCATTATAATTTTTTTATGTTTGAATTATATTAAGTTGCTGCAAGCGAGCCATACACTAACAGAAAAGATTAACTAATAAAATAATAAAGAATAACTGCATTTAAAGAGCAATATTTATGAAGGTTGTTGTATCTGGCATTGCTTAAAAGTATTTGACTGACTGGGTGTTGGATTTGAAATGTTTGATTGTAAATGTAAAAATCGCCGCCAAGTGATCATCGCCACATTCATATTTCTGTTTATATTAAATCTCCCATCTGATAAAATTGTTGCACGTAAAAACTTACAGGATACATTAGGAAAAAATTGAGATGTTTGGTGCCTTTATATTACCAACTTTTACAAGGTTATTTATCAGAGTGTTGAAGTAGAGATTGTAGTCGTAAAGATGTAAAATAACAGCTAAAATTAATCCCCCGAAAGATTGTCATTCCAAAATTATATTAGTCCAATAAAAAGGGTATTACAATGTACTCTTCTTGTCTGTTATTTTAGATCAAGGTTAGTCACTAAAGTGAGAATTCAAAGTGAATTTCAAATTAAAGGCCAGAGTAGCCAAACCGAAAGCATAGCTGACTTAATTCTTTTCAGTTTGATTATTTTGATCTTAAATTTATTTATTCATTTTGAATATCTCTGTTAAAAATGCATGCTCAAAAAAGGCTCCTGTTCTCCAACTCCAAGTTCAATCCCTCACACGTCCGGCTACTTTAATTTATCAGTAGAAACTTTTTGAGAAGTGTGAGTGAATAAAAGTATTGCAAATATATGCAAATTGGAAGCATAACTTTGAGTTCTATTCATTAACAGCAAGTGGAGAACTGACTTGCAAAATCTAGAAAAAAAAACTTTACTAGTTATTAGTGATTAGTTAAAAAAAAAATCTCCAATTATTGAGAATTGATTTATTTGTCCCAGTTAAGATTATTTTGGCCTTTTTTTTTAATGAAATCCTCAAACTGCAGTTTTACCTAATTAATTAAAACTATTGAAACTATTGTATTATTTATTAAAATTCCTCAACATGTTTTTTATTGTCGCAGGTAGAAATGTCCACATTTGTATATGTTTATATTAACTTCTATAGTATACAAAGGACTTAACAAGTATTGGAACAATTCCCTCTGTACTGATGGGTTAAATTTTTTTCCGAGAATTGGAATGTTCTCATAAGAATAATTAGTTTCTTGGGAGAGAGTGATGTAAAATTCCTGACTGTACAGCAGGTCTGATAGGTGGAATGCAAGGCACTGGATTCAGCTGTCATTACATAGTTTGCTTCTTGCTTTACACTGGATGAAATCGTGCTGCGAGAAGTCACCATATAAAAGCATATGGTGTTGTGGACACATATTGTAAATGAACTGCATTGTGCTGTCAGTCCAAAGAGCGAAGCACCTGCTCTTAGCTAACAGACTGTCTTCGTGAAAGTTTATGTGTGAGCAGATATAATGATTACACACCATATTTTGTCACATTCACTTGCTCTGGAAAGACACAGCAACAGTAGACAGTTCTGTGTCCCTTTTCTAAAATCCCTAAAATGTTCAATGGCAAATTAGCATGACGTGGATAGGGATGTTGTATTAACCCTTCTGAGGCTCATGAATAATGCTGATGTAATATTTTGGTTTGTACATGTGCCAGTTTGTCAAAGACAAAAAAAAGTATGAGAATGCAAGCTTCCTTTAATCAGGCAGGAAAACTAACAAACTCCAGCTCATTTTCATCTCTTGACATGTGAATTGTTGAGTGTTCCCCAGCAAAGACAATATGAGGGTAGTTTTAAAATATTTTTCGGCATTTTGGTCAGTTCATAATTGCCTTCAAAAGTAAAATGTAAATCTCAGAATGCAATCCTGGAAGTTTTCGCACCAAGGCCCCGTGGTTTCTGGTTAAGCCTCTGTCTGAAGGTCTATACTTTGCAAAGAATGTGGACATTTTCTGTTTTCTTTGTTTTATTTTGTTGTTTTTTCCTTAAATGCTTTATTTGTATATGTTTTTTATTGCATTACAATCAATATTTGGTAACAAATGTTGGTTATTAGATCTTGTATCATTAGAATAATCAGATCCATTGACATTTCTGTTTGTAGCAGACATCTTGTTGTGCAAAATTGCATTAGCACATTTGGGGTTCCTCCGAAACACATTTAGGGATGTCAGATTTGTGATATATTCCTGTATTTTGAAACAAATTTGGAATTTAGGGATTTATAAATAAATATGCGATCATAATTGACACAGTCTAAACACAAACAGGGTTACTCACTAAAGTGAGAATTGAAAGGAATTCAAAGCAAATTTCAAAATTTAGGCCAAAATAGCAGAATTAGGAAAATTCTCCAAGACAATTTTGTTTAAAGTTTGTTAGGTTTGGCTTTCAGTTTGTAATGCACTTTATATTCACTTTAAATACATGACATATCATTTTTATGCATTTGTGGTGTTGGTCATTTACATGAACCTACAGTTGTGAAGAGTTGAAAACGGAATTGCAAGTTTTAGTTTTTGTTTGTTTTTTCATATTCACTTTGCAATTCCTTTATAATTCTCGGGGCAGTGAGAAACATCTATCAGTATTTCCTTAACGTTATATTAGAATATGGTAATTCAGCAAGAAAAAAGTAAGTATGAACTGAATTGCATTCTCAGTAAATGTTTTATACCTTTTCTTGTTACAGTAAATGTGACGTTTTATATCTTACATTTTAGGTGAAATGTTAAATCTTGCTTTGCATTTTACCTATATTTTTTCCTTTAATAAAATTTAGATTTTGCTAAGTGTGGACTCTAGAGGGCGATCTTGTAATGTTGTAAGATATCCGTAACTAATACTTTTTGTTGTAAACAGTGAATGGATGAACTCTGTGGCTATTATATTTAGAACCTATACAATTCTAAAGTCTAGAAATCAGGGCATTTTTCTGAAAATATGCAGTAAAGCATGCTCTGGTACCTAAAATACTGATTATATTTTGTTATTAACAATTAATAGAGAATGGAGAATTTAAGGGAAATTCATATACTAGTTATTTTTGTGAGAAAACCAAAATGCCTTTGTATAGAAAATACAGTATTTTGTGGAAACCGTAAGACTGTCAGTAAAGATTTGTTTAAATTGTACATTTATTTGATCACACCAGTTTGCCTTGATGTCCATTCATTGGTTCGATGAGGGCATGATCTTGCACAACATCTTGTTTTGATTGGGAGAGAGGTGGTCATATTTGTATATTTATACCAGAGAAATTTACACATGTACAATTTGACCGGTCATTATTGGACCCCGGGGCAGTGCCACTCTAGATAAGTCCACCCACTCAGCTTCAGCATTGCGTAATGAATGAAGAAGAGGGAATAGAGCAAGAGTAAGTAATTTTTAGAACTCTAGTTGTTGTGGACCACATCTCCCCTGATGCCTTCCCAGAATTAAGGCTGTAAGAGCATTATGGGGGGGTTCACAACATCTGGAGTGCTGAAGGTTTGCGTACCCTGGACTACAGCATGGTTCCAATAAATGCTTATGTATTTTTAATTCAGTTACATAACATTTATATATCTCTAAAATCCAAAATATTCAGTGAAGATAAATAAAGTTATCTCACAAGCCCCAAGAGATAAGGCCGAGTTTTAATTGCATATTCGAGTAAAAGACGTATAGAATTCCTGTAATTTTTCTTTCCTACAAACAGTTACCTCTGCAGCTTTCACCATACCCATATAATTCTTGGCAAGTACAGCACAACATCTGGGTATCTAGCTTCCGACTCTCACACTGATCAATCACAATGTGAAACCTGAGACAGGTTTTAGAGAGTTAATTCACTGTATGAGTTTGGCTTCCTATCATTGTAGCTAATATTTGGTTCGGATGAGTTCAATTCAGGTGCCTTTGGCTGGAAGCTCTCAGCAGCAGATTTACGGACGCATGCGAATCTCAGAGCTTTACAAACCTGAGTCCCTGTTGACTTCATTATAGACTCAGATCAGGAGATACATTCACAGAAAAGTTAGCAACACATTTCCCTTAAGTTTGTAGCTGTCATTTCACTTTGTATTGATGTCAATAAAGACTAAGGCCAAGAATGACCCAGCCTAAACAGAACACAATTAACATAGGGGCAGGGCCGGTGCAAGGATTTTTGGGTACATAGGCGAAGATTTATTTTTCCGCTCCCCCCCCCAAAAATAACATCTTCACCTATGTGCCTCTTAACCAGACCCTCTCCCCGTCCATTATTGGTCCCCTCCCTTCCCTGTCCCTTAGTGTTCTTCTGACAGTCACACACACTCAATGACAAACACAGAGACTCACTGATCTGACACACACACACTGATTGACACTGATTGACAGACACACTGATAGTCACACACAGACTCAATGACAAAGATACACGCTCACTGATTTGACAGACACTCACAAACACACACTGACAGACACACACATACACTGACACACTCACATGCAACACTCATACAATCACTCACAGACACACATACACTCACTCACGCACTCACAGTCACTCACAGACACGCACACACTCACACACACACAGTCACTCACAGTAACACATACACTCACTCATGCACACACACAGACACATTCTCACAGACACTCACACTCACACACAGACACTCACACACAGACACTCACACACAGACACTCACACACAGACACTCACTCACAGACACACACTCACAGACACACACTCACAGACACTCACTCACTCACTCACACAGAGACACATACACACTCACAGACACACAGACACTCATTCATACGCAGACACTCACACACACAGACACTCACACACACAGACACTCACTCACAGACACTCACTCACAGACACACACTCACAGACACACACTCACAGACACACACTCACAGACACACAGACACTCTCACACAGATACACATACTCACTCACAGACACATACACACAGACACTCACTCACACACACACACACTCACACAGACACTCACACAGACACACACTCAGACACACACACACACACACACTCTCACACACAGACACATCACATACATTCACAAATTATTTTAATAAATAAATAATATCCACCCAGCCTCCCTACCTGGAGAGCTGGTGTGGATCATTCCCTGGGGTCCAGTGGGGCTGCTGGGCGGCGTGCGGCAGGGCTGCGATCAGGCGCTGCGAGGGAGCTCTAACCTCTCTGCTCTGCTCCCTCGCGGGCTGTCTGCTGATGCCGCGGGAGCCGGAATATGACGTCATATTCCGGCTCCCGCGGCATCACTAGACAGCGCGCGAGGGAGCAGAGCAGAGAGGTTAGAGCTCCCTCGCAGCGCCTGATCGCAGCCCTGCCGCACTGGGGGCGGAGATGGTGGCCGGCAGGAGGGAGAGCTTCCCTCCTGCCGGTCACTGAAATCTTGCGCCCCCGGAGCCGGTGCGCCCTAAGGCGGCCGCCTGTGCCGCCTTATGGACGCGCCGGCCCTGCATAGGGGCTTGGGAGATGAAGCTCCATGTCCACTCCACCCAAAAGAGTCAGTCTGTTCAAAGATCATTCTTTTTATTAAAAAAGTGTTGTAGTTTTCTGTCCTTTTGTGCTTCGAGGCTGGTAGCAGCTAGAAGCAGTATAATGTTCTTCTGCTCCATTGCCAATTCAATATCCCTAGCAAGTTCCCAGGGAAACAAATTGTATCATTACAAATTGCAGTCTTGCACACACTCATAATGTCATAAATTAGAACCCCGTGTTTTGTTGGTAGACAATCAGAGCTTGTACACATTCCTGCTTCCTATTTCATTTCCAAACTGCCAGTTGGAATAGAGAGTGGATCTCTTTTACTTCCAACATTGTTACCTTACAGGCAGGGGCGGGATGGGCCGGGGGGCATGGAGGCAATTGCCCCCCAGGCCGCCCTAAATCCTTTTAAGACCGGCCGCGGTGGGCCGGCCCTTTAAATGCTGCAGGCGCCTGAGCACTCTGTAAAGAGCCTCAGGCGGCTGCAGGACAGATTCTCCCCTCCCCTCCTCTGTAGCGTGGCCGAGCTGCTCTCCGGTCCGCGGTGCCCGGCCGGAGTGATGGGAAGGTGCACGCTCAGTGTGCACTTCCTTTCAGTCCGGCCGGTTACAGGAAACAGAAACTCCTGTTCCGCGCGGAGTTTCTGTTTCCTGTAACCGGCCGGACTGACAGGAAGTGCACACTGAGCGTGCACCTTCCCATCACTCTGGCCAGGCACCGCGGACCGGAGAGCAGCTCGGCCACACTACAGGGGAGGGGGTAAGAAGAAGGGGAGGGAGAGGGTAAGAAGAGGGGAGGGGGGAGTAAGAAGGGAGGGGGGTAAGAAGAGGGGAGGGGATTAAGAAGAGGGAAGGGGGGAGTAAGAAGAGGGGGGAGTAAGAGGAGGGGGGAGTAAGAAGAAGGTGGGAGTAAGAAGAGGGGGAGTAAGAAGAGGGGAGGGGGGGAGTAAGAAGAGGGAAGGGGGGGAATAAGAAGAGGGGAGGGGGGAGTAAGAAGAGGGGAGGGGAGGGAGTAAGAAGAGGGGAGGGGGGAGTAAGAGGGGAGGGGGGAGTAAGAGGGGAAAGTAAGAGGAGGGGGAAGTAAGAAGAGTGGGGGAGTAAGAAGAAGGGGGGAGTAAGAAGAGGGGAGGGAGGGAGTAATAAGAGGGGAGGGGGGATAATAAGAGGGGGGAGTAAGGGTAGGGGCGGAGTAAGATGAGGGGAGGGGGGGTGTAAGAAGGAGGGGAGAAAAGAAAAAGAGGGGGAAGAAGAGGGGGAGGGGAGTAAGAAGAGGAAGAGGGGGAATAAAGAGAGGGGGAATAAGAAGAGGGGGAGGGGGGAGTAAGAAGGAGGGGAGATAAGAAAAAGAGAGGGGTAAGAAAAAGAAGGGTAGTAAGAAGAAGAAGAGGAGGGAGTAAGAAAAAGAAGGGGGAGTAAGAAGAAGAAGAGTGGGGAGTAAGACGAAGAAGGAGTAAGAAGAAGAAGGGGGAGTAAGAAGAAGAAGGGGGATAAGAAGAAGAAGGGGGGTGTAAGAAGAAGAAGGGGGTAAGAAGAAGAATGGGGTAAGAAGAAGAAGGGGGTAAGAAGAAGAAGAGGGGGTAAGAAGAAGGGGGGAGTAAGAAGAAGAAGAGGGGGTAAGAAGAAGGGGGTAAGAAGAAGGGGGGAGTAATAAGAAGAAGGGGGTAAGAAGAACAAGGGGGGAGTAAGAAGAACAAGGGGGAAATAAGAAGAACAGAGGGAGGAGGGGGGGTAAGAAGAACACAGGGGGTGAGGAGAACATACAGAGGGAGGAGCGAGAAGAACACAGGGAGGGTGGAGGGGGATGAGAAGAGCACAGGGAGGGTGGGGTGAGTGTGAGAAGAGACCGCTAGGGGAGGGGAGGGGAGAGGAGAGGCCACTAAGGGGCAGGGGAGAGCTCTAAGGGACAGAAGGGACAGCTCTATAGGACAGGGGGCAAGACAGGGAGCTCTTTCACACTACGCGCACACACACACACACACAATGCATCCCTATACATACACAGAAACACACAATGCATCCCTATACATACACAGAAACACAACATGCTTCCCTTACACACATAGAAACACACAATGCATCCATTACACACACACACAATGCAACCCTTACACACAAAGACAATGCATCATTTGCACACATACACAGAAACATACAATGCAAACCCTTACACACACATGCAAACATACACACTGTTTTTCTTACATACACACAGAAACACAATTCATCTCTTACACTCAATGCACACACATACAGACACACACCTTGCATCCCTTATGCATACAAACACAGATTCACACAATGCATCCCTTACACACAACCAGAAACACATAATACATCCCTTATACACAAATACACACTGCTTCCACTACACACAAACACACTGCATCATCTGCACAAACTGGTATCCCTATACACTACATACCATAAGCACACATATTAGATCCTCTACAATAACACATAACACATCCCCTTCACACTCCACTCCCTGTGAGCAAACTCATGGGTGGGTGGAACATATAAGTGGACTTATGAGTGGGCCTTATGGGCATACTCACCGCCAGGCCCTGGGCCCAGACCTTGAGCTGTGTAAGAGGCCCCAAAAAAATGGAGCTGCTTCCAATTCTCCCAGAACATTGAATTTTGTGACCACAGTTGCAAACAGCTTCCAGAGATCCTGTTCTACACGAGACCCGTGGAGCCAAACTGCAGCCCATCATCATCCTCATCTAATTGTAAGTAGGCAATCTAGTATATTATTAGTGACACTAATCTATAATTTACCTCACATTAAAGGGACACTATAGCTTAATGAAGTGGTTCTGGTGTCTATAGCTGGTCCCTGCAGGCTTTTTAATGTAAACACACACTGTGTGCAGCACTGGCGTTAGTTCATATGGCAGATCATATGGGTGGGGCATTGTGATGTCACATGGGGGGGCGGCAAATTTTTATTTTGTCTAGGGCGGCAAAAATCCTTGCACCGGCTCTGATCCTGGGCAGGTGCACCAGTCTAGTGCCATGACAACAGAGGCACCCGGCGGCCAACATAGCTCACAAGTTGGGTACACCAGCATATTTAATTTAAACGATTCGCTGGTGGTCCACTGGTGCGCACCAGCAGTAGGTGCAGTCAGATCATATCCTCTCCCTCGTGGTTCCGGCGCTCAGTTAGTGAGTCAGAGCACAGGCTCAGAGATTCTCAGCCTGTGCTCTGACAACATTGAAAGTCAGAGCCGTGAAGGAGCGGGTATGGCAAAGAGCTACTGATTAGCATAACATCAATATCCGTTATAAAACCAGGAAAAGGTGGGCATGGATGGTGAACTGATTTGGTGGCGCAATGAGCCACTTGACTGGTTTTGTCCCCCTGGCCTAAGGCTGCCAGCCCTCCCCTGCTTACAGGGAAGGAATAAGTGGAGAGAGGATTGTTGGTTGCTTGATTGTTGGTTAGAGGAATGTATGCTAGTATTTAAATGACTGGGATATGAAGTAAGAAGATCAGTGTAGAACGGCAATGTGTAAAGGAAATGAGAACATGCAGTATGGTTCTTGCAGAGGAAGAGAAGTGAAATGGTCAGGAGTCAGAATGGACTTGGAAAGTAGACTAGAAAAGAGAAACAGACATTTTAGTGACTAAGGATGAAGAGGAAGGAAAAGGGGCAAAAGTGATCAGTAACTAGGAAGGCAGAAGAGGAAGGGAGCAGACGTCATGAGTAATGGGTAACTAGGAAGGCAGAGGAGGGAAGGGAGCAGATGTTATGACTGATGGGTAACTAGGAAGGTAGAGGAGTAAACGGAGCAGATGTTATGAGTCATGGGTAACTAAGAAGGCAGAGGAAGAAGGGAACAGACATCATGAGTGACGGGTAACTAGTAAGGCAGAGGAGGAAGGGAGCAGATTTTATGAGTGATGGGTAACTAGACGACTGACACGCCGAAACACGCATCGAGCTACTCATTTATTTATTTTTTTCCACTACACTTGGCAGCACTTTATTTTTGTTTATGCCATGATGCTTGAGTTATAGTTTAATTTTTCTTTTTTGACTAAGACTAAGTTAGGGGGAGCGGTTTAGGTAAGCACTAGTGGGTTATCCACGGTGCTGAGGTATTCATAGGGTAAGATTTACAGAGAGTCAGATGGATATAAGTCTGACTTTAGACCCTTCAACCTCATCTTTCCTTGTTTTACCTCGTCCTTACCCTTTTGCTCTAAGGTTTATTTTTGTTCAGGTTTGCAATTCTGAGGTTCCTGTAGTTATTCAGACATTTGATACTGAATGTGCTCCTACCGTGGGACATCTTTGCTTTTTACCTCTGAGCATTAGTTTGTCTGTCCCCTTGTAGTCTATATTAGTCACTTTATTCCCTAGAATGATTAAAGGTAGGGCTTCCTCACTATGTTTTTTGGTTGTTCTCCTATTTAGGTCCCCCTCTTATTGAGGGTTCCCTATCATTGTATATTTGTACTTATTTAAGGGTTATTCCCTCCTTCCAGGAGTTCGACTGTATGGGCACCATTTAGAGAATATCCACTAGCCCACTCTTGCGGGCTTCTGGATTATTTTCTTACTTTGGATCCTTTTCTCCTTATCCTTCTATCTTAGTATACCCTAGAGAGTAAGTTAAAATGCAATAAAGAAAGGGCAGATAGTTTATAATAGTACTGCACATGACATTGTGTTGTTAACACTATACAGAGTTATAAAAAAATAATTTAAAAAAAAATATATATATACATCTATAAATATGTATATATCTGTTAGTGCCTCGTTGAACTGTCACTGTGTTGTACAAAATGTTTTTCCCTTAGGATCCAAAACACTGATGGTTATTGTATTTGTCACAGTAGATAAGATTTCTTTTATGATCACATCATTGTGACCTTCACATGCTATTATATTACAAAACCAACTCGTTTAGATAATCAAATCAGAGTAAAATGCTTAATTATCTATAAAGAGTGCACTTTAAAGTTATGCAATAGCTTGTGTACTTTTTCTGTTTGCACTTAAAATCTTGTTATTTTAACTCATGTGATTCTGAAAGTTTGGTTCAGTTTCAGGCTTCTTAATGAGTGAATACAGCATGTTTAAAACAAAATGGTCACAAACAAGCAACATTGTTAATTTTTATCAACAGTAGGATGATAAAATAGAATTTAAAAAAGGAAAATCTAAGTGTGTTTTCTTTTGATTTACTCGCCATATAAAGATGTATAAAATATTTATAACTTTGCCCTGATGAAAGTTTTATTATGAAACTGAAACTTGAATCAATGTTATAAAAACCTGTATTTTTTTCCAAGTAGACACATAGTGCTATCCATTTCTTTTGATTTTGTAATACTAAAACTGATGGATTTGAGTTATGCCATGAGTGCAAGTTTATTGGATGTGATATTAGCGTGGAATTGCACCAGGGCATATAGTTGGCTTATATTTAAAAGGGTGAGTGCCATTATGTGTGTGTGTGGTGTGTGTGTGTGTGGTGTGTGTGTGGTGTGTGTGTGTGCGTGTATATATATATATATATTTATTTATTTATATATATCACATCCAATTTATAATATATACATACAGTCATGGGGGGAAAAAAAGGACTCTGAATTCTATGGTTTTACATAACAAGACATAATCACAATCATCTGATCCTTATCAGGTCTTAAAATTAGGTAAATAGAACCTCAGACAACAACACATGACATATTACACTGTGTCGTGATTTATTTGCAAATTAAAGCCAAAATGGAAAAGCCATGTGTGAAAAACTAAGTACCCACTTACTGCTTCCTTAGGAGTTAAGAGACTAAGTAGCAGACGGGTACTGCTAATCAAATGCCATTGATTAATTGATCATCAGCAAGTGTGACAACCTTTGTCAAATTTAAAGCTCTAGCAGTTTGGATCATATAGTTGTATGTTAATTAACACAATGTAAGGAGGAAAGACATCAGCAATGACCTTAGAGAAGCAATTGTTGCTGCCCATCAAACTGAGAAAGGTTATAAGGCCATTTCCAAAAGTCCATCATTCTACAGTGAGAAAGAATATTCAAAAGTGGAAAACATTCAAGATAGCGGCCAATCTTCGCAAGAGTAGACGTCCCAGCAAATTCACCCCATGCTCAGACTGTGCAATGCTCAAATAAATTGCAAAAAAAAACAAAGAGTTACATCTCAGACTCTACAGGTTTCAGTTAGCATGTAAAATGTTAACGTTCACGACACTACAATTAGAAAAAGACTGAACAAGTATAGTTTATTTGGAAGGGTTACCATTATAAAGCCTCTTCTCTCTAAAGAGAACATGGAAGCATGGCTTATGTTTCAAAAATTGCATCTGAACAACCACAAGACTTCTGGAACAATGTCCTTTGTGAAAGACCAAAGTGAAAATGTTTGGCCGTAATGCACAATGCCACGTTTGGCAAATTCCAAACACCGCATATCAATTGTGGTGGGGTGATGATTTGGGCTATTCTTGCAGCCACAGAACCTGGGAACCTTGTAGTCATTGAGTCGAATGTGAAACCATCTGTACGACAGCTAAAACTTGGCCAAAATTAGGTCATGCAACAGGACAATGATCCCAATCAAATCAGTAATCTACAACAGAATGTCTGAAAAAGAAAATAATCAATGTGTTGCAATGGCCTAGTCAAAGTCCAGACCTCAACCTGATTGAAATGCTTAAAGGGAAACTCCAGTGCCAGGAAAACAATCAGTTTTCCTGGCACTGGAGGGTCCCTCTTCCTCCCACCCACCAATCCCCGGTTACTGAAGGGGTGAAAACCCCTTCAGTCACTTACCTGAGGCAGCGGCGATGTCCCTCGCCGCTGTCTCCTCCTCCGCGACGCTCCTCCTTGTGATTGCGTCGGCCGGTGGGCGAGACTGATCTCGCCCACCGGCTGAGGAGACCTAATGCGCATGCGCGGAAATGCCGCGCATGCGCATTACGTCTCCCCATAGGAAAGCATTGAAAAATCTTTTCAATGCTTTCCTATGGGGTTTTGAGCGACGCTGGAGGTCCTCACACAGCGTGAGGACGTCCAGCGACGCTCTAGCACAGGTTTCCTGTGCTAGAAACTAGGAAGTGACCTCTAGTGGCTGTCTAGTAGACAGCCACTATAGGTAGAGTTAACCCTGTAATGTAATTATTGCAGTTTATGAAAAAGTTAAGGGTAGTGGGAGTTGGCACCCAGACCACTCCAATGAGCAGAAGTGGTCTGGGTGCCTGGAGTGTCCCTTTAAGAGAGGTGTGCATAAACAAATGCCAGGAAACGAGCGGCCAAAATTCTTCCATGGCGACAACAGTGAGAGACTGGTAAACTCTTACAGAAAATGATTACTTCAAGTTATTGCTGCTAAAGATGGTTCTACAAGCTGCTGAATAATGAGGTGTACTTAGTTTTTCACATATACCTATATATATATATATAAATATACCTTGACTCAATCCAATTTTGAAAAAACATTATATATATAGTGTTGAAGATAAAATTAATAAAGTAAACAGTGATAATGTAGCAGGAATTGATGGACACAGTATGATATGTTCAACATACAAAGCATCCAGAAAGACTAAGATACGACACTGTGTGGGAAGAGGGGTTCACAGCTGTCAACCTATGTCCAGATAAAAAAATAATCTGCTAGGTTTGCAAATGCAGACAGAGGACTATTTTAAAAGGAGGAGATAAACTAAATGGAGAGAGTGAGTAGAACTCCTAACCAAGGAGGTAAAAATAACAGTGGTGAGATCTAAACAGTGGCAGCAGAAGTAGTCTAAGAGAGAAGAATGTGTACGAAAGAAATAAAGAGTATAGTAAGTAAAGAAAAAACAAGAAATAATAAACAGTGAAGAAAATATACACTGCAGCCAATCTCTTTCCCAAACCCAAGCAGGCAGAGACTCAGGAGTAATTGGAGGAAAAGATCTGTTGGATAGGAGAAGATGGAAACACCAAGGGTAATAAATATTATAGAATTAACTAAGGGTAATGAAGCACAAAGCTGTCAGTCTATCCATTTCCATAGATTCATTTATTTTCCAATAATTTTTTTTGATGGTCACTAAATGTGGGGATTTCCATAATCGTAGAATTATTGAAGGGCTGTCCTAGAGGGCAGTTTTTTTTTGCTTTTTGTCAAAATATCTAAGGGTTTAACCCCTTAAGGACCAAACTTCTGGAATAAAAGGGAATCTTGACATGTCACACATGTCATATGTCCTTAAGGGGTTAAACAAGAGAAGGGCCCATGGGGAAAGGTTTATCAAGCATGATTATAACTTTTTCCAGCGTTTCTGGAGTGTAAGACAGGAATGCCAGAGATGCAGGTATATCCGATTTTTAGTTTCAAACTTGTTTTATTGTCATGAGTGATTGTGTCATGTTAAGCAAGATACACACAAATATTGCTTCATAGATAGCAAGTTGGAGACTGTGTACTTTACATCTTGCATGGCTTTACTATTGATAAGACAGGTAAAGAGGAAGAAAAATAAATAAAAACAAATAACGCATTGTAACCTAAAACAATGGGTATTTGAGTGCGAATTTAACTCAATGTCGGGGGCAACAAGCGTGCGGTGTCTTGTATTGGGACATTTGTATTTATGGCGCTATGGGAGGTCAAGTACCGGCCTGTAAATTCAAAACTAAATTTAATTGCATTAAGTAACTCTATCTAATGAGTTAATATAGGGTTACCAGATGAGAAAAACATTTATGTTAGGGTGCTTTTATTTAATGAGGTTTCAACCCAATCCTTATGGTATATGAATATCCATATGGAATATTTTCATGTGAAGTAATAATGAGGAGGGGGAGGGGGCAGATCCAATGATGATGCAAATTTTACTATACTTTTACCTGCTAATTTTAGAATGTGGCTTGAGTTTTCTTTTGTTATTTACCTCCAATGTTGCCAATAATGGATAAATATAAAAATATCTATTAATTGTGTTTTAGAATGTTCAACTTATTTCCAGAATCCCATGTTTAATGCTGTATATATGTAAAATATACAAAAAATATGAAATGTGCAAAAAATGATACATACAGTAAAAAGAAATATAGTAACATTTGAATTTCCTGATTTTGCAACAAATTTCCCTGGTTTGCAACTTCCTGCAGCATGCTCTGCCTAGATCAGTAATCTGCTGAGACCGTTCAGCCGATCTTAGTTTTACCATTATTTTATGGCAGAGTTTGCACTTGTTGTCTGGTTAAGCAGATGCCATTGTGGCTATATGCTACCTCAGGTGTCCTAAGGTGACCAGGCAGCCACATCCTCGACCCCCTGTGACAGGCGGAATGCAGAGGTTCCGGCCACACTTGTGACCTCAGCAAACCCTGAAGTTCCACCACTCATATCAGGCATTTAACCTAGCTCCCTCTGGATGCTCGAGGTTCCTGGGGACCTCTTCATATTTTTGTTAGCCTTCCTCTACTTTCTGCCTATTGGGTAAGCCTCCCTCCAGACAGCCTATTTATAGATTGAGAATTGACCTCACACAATTGTGTTGACTTCAATTTAGCAATCTGGTTTTCAGTTTCTCACAATTCACAATGTGGTAAAAAAACAAACAAAAGTTGAGCCAAATAAACCTAAACTGTCATAACTTACATTAATGTGTGAGTATTGTTATTTCAGAAGTTTACTAAAACCAACCTCTATTCTTCAGAAGCTCACCAAAGCTAACTAAAGGTGATCCCTGCCCTTTAAAAGCTCAATAAAACAATCTCAGCAATACACTTTGACACCTCAGACCTTTTAAGTCTTCTAGTGCTTAAATGTGCAAATGTGACAATATAATTTAAGAAGCCAACAAAGAGTATCTCACGGTGCTTTAGGAAGTGGATTTAGAATTTTGAGAACACATCATTTCCATTTCAGAATGACTGTTTCCTTTCAATTAAAGAAAATATTGACTTTATCATGACATGAGCAGCTCTGAGTTTTCTATAGTCATGTGATACAAACTGCAAACAGGATTATGTGTACTTATACTTTTATAAATAAGTATTCAAGTTCCATTTAGCAATCTGGCTAGTATGTCTCTTGTTGTACACTGGTCTTTTTTTCTTCTAGGCAGACCTCATACACCAAGTATCCGGTGTTGCCTAGTCATTGCTACTATTATACAGGGTACACAGGCTTGGCAAATGATTAAAGGACCACTTCAAATCCATAAAGCACTTCTATGAGAAATCAGCACTTTTTAAAATAAATGATGGAACACTCCCCTTGCTGTCAATCATACAGCCAGGGAGATTTGCTGCCTCCCTCCGTTAATTTCCCATAGCTAATGGATGTGACAGGTGTGCTCTACTTAAAGGAAAGCAATAGTGTCAGGAATACAAACAACTATAGCGGAAAAACATATTTTAACTTACCGGACCCTGTGTTAAACAGTGAAAGTTATTTTACTCGCCTTTATTCAAATTCCGCGCGATTCCTGTTGTGGCTGGCTCTGCTCCTGTTCCACCTCCTTGGCTGAGATTATCAAAATTGATGATCTCAGCCAATCCAATGCTTTCACATGGGAAAGCATTGGGAGACAATTACACATGTGCAGAAAAACACCATGATGCACAACTCAGCATCTTCTCATAGTTCTCTATGGAGAATGTTCAGAGAGAATGAGAAGCCTCTTATTGGGTTTTTCCTCACAAAAAACTGTTAGTCTCTTCCACAGACACAAACTGGTCTGGGAGACCAAGCCGGAGGGGTCGCTCCACCATTTTATTCCCTTTTTTCTAAGTACAACTACTTTTCTGTCTTACTTTTATTTATTCTCACTTCATTATTCTCTAACACGATATTAACAAATTTGAACTAAATGTATTTATTTATAAAATATATTACCAGGAAAGATGACCTAAGGAGGCTGTAGGTTATGGGTTAAAGGCAATTTTTGTAAATGAAAGCTCTTTGGCCATTTCACTTTTATACTTTATTATATTCTTATCCCCTTCACATTGATGTTTACTTCATGTTCAAAAATAAAAAGAAAGTTTAAAAAAAAATCTTTTAAATGTTGGGAGTATTGAAGATAGCTTGTTTGAGAAAAAAAATATATAATGGCTTTGGGACCATATTCTCAGACCATTTCACAACTTTTTGCAATGGCTGAGTATTCTCTTTGTGCACGTAAATTGCTGACAAACCTAAATTGGCCTATCTGATTCTTACTGTGTAGAGCAGATTCTACCTTCAATGTTTGTTTTAAAAGTGTAGAAATATACAAAGCTAATATTCTGCAGTACAAATCTGACAGATGCATCAGTTATCTAAAGAAGAAAAAAATATTTGTGCCCAGTTAGACTCTGGTATGTCATATCTTTTGATTTATATTCTTCTAATATAACATTTTTAAAGGTGTTGCTCAACTTCCTGTCAACTATGCTTTAAAAGTTATTTCCCTTATTGCACAACACACCACATGAGAGCCTCTCTCTGTTCGACATGGGCCTAATTTCAAATAATTTAGCCTGTGACACATTGATTAATTTAGTGTTCAGTTGTACGTCAGCAGCTTTACTCCACAAATTATTTTACCCTTCCTTCCCATCCCCCACAAAAAAAGAAAAAACGTATCGTAGTTCTCTGCCTAGATTTTTTTGTATCCCCCGTTACACTTCACATGTAAGTTATCATAAAGCAGCCTTGAATTAATGATGAAGTTTATAGGTTAAAGGTAAAAATTACACAACAATTTAAATATGCGGCCAATTATTTATTACACACAGAAAAAAGTTACAGTGGAAAACTATTGTTTTTTTTATGCAATTGCTGACTTAAATGCAATGTATTAAATATATTTATTTTAAGAGGTCAGATTATTTTACTGAGAAGTCCAGTGTATTAGGTAGACAATACATGATCTATTTATTTGTGTGTGTTATATATCTCGATGATGGTCTTATTTATGTACAGCATCTCCAGACTATTAATTACACTAAATAACATTGAACTTCTAACAATTGTCTACAATACCACTTAGTGATGTGTCCTTGTATATTTTCACAGAATGGATTTTGGTAGCAATATACAAAGAACAGTTTTGAAACCAAGTTCCACTCACTGTAAACATCAATGGAATGTTTCTGTCAATAGCTACATTTTAATGCAGATATGCCACTGTCTGGGGACTTTGTATAATTTGCAAAGCCATCATCAATGGGGTCCGACGGCCAGGAGAGCAGGCATTAATGAGATTTACTTACGTGAACCTGTCTTTCGCAGGCCATCATCTTCTGTCCAGTCTTCATCTGCTCCTGGCACTTCATCTGGCCATGCATAGCATGAGGATGTCCAGCCTCAATTAGGTGACCAGAATTCCCTCTAGTGGCTTTCTAGGAGACAGCCACTAGAGGTGGAGCTAACCCTGGCAGGTAATTATTGCAGTATATTAAAAACTGCAATAATTACCACTGCAGGGTTAAAGGACCTGGGACACTGTACCCACACCACTTCAATGAGTGGAAGTGGTCTGGGTGACTATAGTGTCCCTTTAATAAAAACCTTTTTATCGGAAATTGAGCAGCATATCAATAAAAATAAGGATGTCACATTGACATATAAAACCCCAGATGACCGATTCCATTTAAATTATATTAAAGCATTGTACATTGTGTGTATCGTATGGTGTAGCCTATATCAGGACAACACCAAAAAACAAGTTGCTATTAACAAACAATTAACAACAACATGCCACTTCAAGAGAGAACCAAATGTCAGGCTGATTTGGTTCCATACTACAAGTGCAGGAATAATATTTTGTAACTAAGATTAAAGGAGTAAGATGATGTTCCCATCAGGACCCACATCCAATTGCATCATCCCTCCCCAACATCTGGGTCACGAATTGTTATACTTATATTTAAAAGCCAGGTATTTTCCAAGCTCTTATATGTTACTGAGAAGTGAGAGTTAGTTCTAATAGGTGACTCTGAATCTTACTTTATTTTAGTGCACAGTCAACTTGATGGCAACTCTTAATCCTGCACTAAATAGTGTGCAAGTCTACCGTAAAACTGTACGCACTATACCATAGGAGGATGCACCCACAGTACTTTAAACAGGGCAGATCCCATAAACTCATAGTCCGACACTACTGAATATTTTGCATTTTCACTGTTTTGACATTTTCTGGGATTCATGATAAAATAAATAAAATAGTCCCATTTTTTTCTTTGTGTGAGTATTTTATGACTGTCTTAAAATTTTATTGACATTCTTACGTTATTGATAATTAATAGTAAAAGTTTGGGTTTTGTTGTTAAAGGATCACTATAGTGTCAGGAAAACAAACTTGTTTTCCTGACACTATATCATCCTTAACACTATATCATCCTATATCATCCCCCCACCCTCATTGTCCCCCTCCCTTGGCGCTGAAGGGATTAAACCCCCTTCAGTTACTTACTTTAATCCAGCGCCGGGCTCCCTTGGCACTGGTGACCTCTCCTCCCCCGCCGACGTCAGCTCCTGAGTGGAGCCATAGAAACATAGAAACATAGAATGTGACGGCAGATAAGAACCATTCGGCGCATCTAGTCTGCCCAATTTTCTAAATACTTTCATTAGTCCCTGGCCTTATCTTATAGTTAGGATAGCCTTATGCCTATCCCACGCATGCTTAAACTCCTTTACTGTGTTAACCTCTACCACTTCAGCTGGAAGGCTATTCCATGCATCCACTACCCTCTCAGTAAAGTAATAATTCCTGATATTATTTTTAAACCTTTGTCCCTCTAATTTAAGACTATGCACATTGCGCGGCAAGAGGCACGCGTGCATTCAAACAATCCATAGGAAAGCATTTCTCAATCATTTCCTATGGACGTTCTGCACGCTGGATGCGAATTTCGCATCCAACGCCACAGAAGCGCCTCTAGCGGCTGTCGGAAAGACAGCCACTAGATGTTGGATTAACCCTGCTATGTAAACATAGTTTCTCTGAAACTGCTATGTTTACATCTGAAGGGTTAAAACCTGGGGGACCTGGCACCCAGACCACTTCATTGAGCTGAAGTGGCCTGGGTGACTATAGTGTCCCTTTAACCCCTTAAGGACCAAACTTCTGGAATAAAAGGGAATGATGACGTGTCACACACGTCATGTGTCCTTAAGGGGTTAAAGCGAACTAGGGTGCAAGGTTAAATTTGGAGAACAAAGGCAATACAAAGATACTGAGATTCAAGCAACAAGCTTTTCAGTATACAAGTATGGAGGATAAATTAAATAATAATATATTATTATCATTATTATTGCGATTTTCCAAGGCAATGTTATGTTCACAGCGATGCCTTTGGTGATCAGACACTAAGACGAACTCAAATAATTCATGTCAATGTAGGAATCTACAACTGGAGCTCACTCATTTCCCGGAGGAATCATTCTACATCTGGTTAACTACAGTTAGCACGGAACAGTTTGATTTGTAAAACTGCTCACCCGTTATAAACCCAGGGGTCTCTATTCTGTACCAAAAACCTTGTAAAGGACACAGACCGTATAACTGCCCTGCCCACCTTTTGTAAACGTACAATCACCAAGAGACTAAAAATATTTATTATACAAGCCTTTCAATAAATTAGTCATTTAATACGTATGCTGAATGATATCTTTGGTTTGCTGACAGGTGAAACGAATGGCTGCATTATTATGAGCAATGGGATTTCTTTTGTGTAGTGGAATGTCAGCACTGTGAGTCCACACATATTCATATCTGCTAGTTCTGGTTAGTCCAGCCTAGGTCAGGAATGTTTAATGATTCCCCTTCTGAATGTAGACAAATAAAATAACAGCTTGTATTCCTCACTAGTGAAATAAAAGCTGTATCATGTTCACTGTCAACTAAACAAATACATTTTAATAAACAGCTTAATTTTACAATCTGTGAGTGTTTCTGGAATATAACTGGT
The DNA here is from genome assembly GCF_036172605.1 of Pelobates fuscus. Classification (NCBI taxonomy): domain Eukaryota; kingdom Metazoa; phylum Chordata; class Amphibia; order Anura; family Pelobatidae; genus Pelobates; species Pelobates fuscus. The sequence continues at coordinate 327,505,071 of NC_086320.1, read as the reverse complement.
GAAGTAGGTTGGAGCCTGAGAATTGGGAGCTATACTTTTGATGCTTTTCTTTCATGCACAAACTTTATTATTAAGTGTGTGTCCTTGTGCAGTCAGCAGTGAGTCTATCCCAAGCTTTATCCTTTCTTCTTTAACCTTTACCAGACCTACTGGAACTCAATAACATGCAACTACCATGTCACATTTTATTTTCTTATCTTGTAATTGAATTATTTGCCTTCAGTGACAGATCATGTCCTAGCTTTTCTTCTTTTTTGTACTTTGTTTTTGACATCTCTTTAGCACTAATGTAGGATGTAACCCTGTGGCTGCTCTCACATAAGATTTGGTCAAGTTGAAATCCAACCTACGATCCATAGAGTGTGTGCAGGGCCGGTGCAAGGATTTTTGCCGCCCTAGGCAAAAAAAAATTTGCCGCCCCCCCATATGTCCAGCCCACCATGTGACATCACAATGCCCCGCCCATATGCTCTGCCATATGGGCCAACGCCAGTCTTCACAAAGTGTCTTATCTGAAAAGACAGTGTGTTTACATTAAAAAGCCTACAGGCACAGGCTATAGACACCAGAACCACTACATTATGCTGTAGGGCTTCTGGTGACTATAGTATCCATTTAATGTGAGGTAAATTAGAGATTAGTGCCACTAATAATATATTGGATTCCCTACTTACCCCCAGATGAGGACAAGAGGCTGATGATGGGCTCAGTCTGGCTCCACAGGTCTGGTGTAGAAGAGGCTCTCTGGAGACTGTTTTTAACAGTGCTCACAACAATTAACGAACAGGAAGCAGCTCCATTTTTTAGGGCCCCTTACACAGCTCAAGGTCTGGGCCCCCAGGGGGCATACGCCTACAATGCCCACCCATAAATCCACCTACATGGCCCATCCATGAGTTGGGGATGTTTTACGTGTGCAATTTGTGTAAGGGATGTAGTGTGTTTATAGGGGATGTAGTGTGTATTTGCGTGTAAGGAATGCATTGTATGTTTCTGGGTGTGTGTGTGTGTGTGTGTGTAAGGGGTGCAAGGTTTGTTTCTGTGTATGTAATTGAATGCAGTGTGTGTCTGTAAGGGGTGCATTAATTATGTAAGAGAACGTAAGGGATGAATTGTGTGTTTCGGTTGTGTCTGTGTGTGAGTAGGAATGCATTGTATGTTTCTGTGTGTGTGTGGGGGAGATGCATTGTGTATGTGTGTAGTGTAAAAGAGAGGGTTTGTGGGGTAGGATAGGGACTAGGAGGGGAACAGCTCTTTCTTTTTAAAAAAAAAAATCATAGTGCTCTCCCCTCAATTATTGATTTCCCCTTCCCTTCTGTCCCTCCGTGTTCTCCCCTTCTGTCACTTAGTGCTCTCCCTTGGCCCCCTGTCCCTCTGCAGTCTCCCTTGGTGGTCTTCTCACTCCCCCCTCCCCCCTTAGTGGTCCTCCCTCTCCCAAACCCCTTAGTAGACCTTCCCCTACTCCACCCACCCCCTTAGTGGTAATCACCCTCCTCCCCTCTCCTTAGTAGTCCTCCCTCCTTACCCCCCTTTGGTGGTCCTTCCCCCCTTAGTGGTCCTTATCCCCCCTCCCTCCCCTAGTGGTCCTTATCCCCCTCCCCTAGTGGTCCTTATCCCCCCCCAACCTCCCATAGTGGTCCTTATCCCCCCTCCCTCCCTCCCTCCCCTAGTGGTCCTTATCCCCCCCCAACCTCCCATAGTGGTCCTTATCCCCCCCTCCCTCCCATAGTGGTCCTTATCCCCCCTCCCTCCCATAGTGGTCCTTATCCCCCCTCCCTCCCATAGTGGTCCTTATCCCCCCCTCCCTCCCAAAGTGGTCCTTATCCCCCCTCCCTCCCATAGTGGTCCTTATCCCCCCCTCCCTCCCATAGTGGTCCTTATCCCCCCCTCCCTCCCTCCCATAGTGGTCCTTATCCCCCCATCCCTCCCCTAGTGGTCCTTATACCCCCCCCTTCCCTTTGTGGTCCTTATACCCCCCCTCCCTTCCTTAGTGGTCCTTATACCCCCCTCCCTTAGTGGTCCTTATAGCCCCCTCTCCCTTAGTGGTCCTCCATGCAGCAGTGCTGCGCCGCCTGGGGCTTGTTAAAGCGCTCAGGCGGCGCAGCATGAGGAGGCGCAGCGGGGACAGGGATCCGGCGCCCCCTGGTAAGTTGCGCCCTAGGCGGCTGCCTAGGTCGCCTTACAGGTGGCGCCGGCCCTGAGTGTGTGAGATAAAGTAGTGTGCTTGGTCAGCCTGACCACACCACATCCACATTGAAAACTGAATCATGTGAAGCCACCTCTGAATTAATTTAACTAAGCAATCCTGCCTTGGGCTGGATTTTCTCTGTTTTAGCACTTTCTTCCATTATCAGATCAGATGGTATCGTGAACAGGAAATGGGGTTCCTTTTTTCTTGAAATCTAAAAATAGGGGTTTTGAGGGGGGTTTTCCTTCATGGATTCCTTCAAATTTAAGGATATGCATGCTCTGGATATCAGATGGCCAATGCTAGCTGGTTGAAGAGTCTCTGGGGGCAAGTCCATCGATTCATCAGATAAGAGCTACCCTGATCAGTCCTGATGCTCAGCATATTTCTGCCTTTTGTATGTCTTACTGGCATCTTTAAAGTGATTCTATAGTGTTAAGAATACTAGGTTAGAGGGACGGAACCTGACACCTCAATGGAGCAGAAGTGCTTTACTCGAGCTCCTGAGCCACCTATTTTAATCTGCACAAATCGGAGGCTTCATGCAGTATTCACCTTCAGAGTATCCCGCTGATACCGCTGATGCCATTTTTTGTGACACTGAGCTCCAAAATTTTACGCCGAGGCAGCAAGGCCTACCGCACGGGTGGACCACAGTGAGATATAGCCAGAGGACTTTGGCCGTGGAACACACTCGGCTTTGAAGACTTGCAATCCAGCCCGTAAACCACAGGTGAGATGGGACACAGGTCTCAAAAAGCACTCCCACACACCCTGAAGCCACAGCGCGACATCAGCCAAATGTTACAGTCACCTGGTGCAGTGCGGTCCCCGACTGCGATGCGTCCTTACTGCCCTTTGAGGAAGGGGAGCCACTTAACAGCCGTCCACCAAGCCCCCAACACCCTTAGCCCACTCGGGAAACTGAGGACTGCACCCTCGCCTTAAAAAGAGAGATACAGGCCAGGCTGACAGGCCTGTAACAAAATCTCAGGCAGATTTGGGAAGCAGACCTGGCGGTGCTCAAAACCGAAGTGCAAGCAGTGACAACGTGCACCCAGGTGACCGAAGGTGTAAATGCCAAACTAAAACAGGGCCCTCATGCACTGGGGGAGAAGGTACACCACCTACACTCCACACAAGCTACCCTGTCCAGACAAGTCAACCTACTGGATGACACGAGATGGCGTAAAAACATCAAGATCAGAGGGGTCCAGTAGTCAGTACCACTGGAGGAATTACCCCACTTCATCAGGCGCCTGACGGCTGCAGTACTACCAGCGAGACAAACCAAAACGTTCCTGTTTGATGGAGTATGAAGAATCGCTAAATCCTGCAAGCACCCAACGCAGCTCAGCAAGACATCATCCTACGATGCCAAACAATGTCAGACAAATTGGGGCTGCTGGCAGCACTCCAGGGAAAGAGTCCCTTTGACTTTGAGGCATGTCGACTTTTTTCAAGACTTAAGTAGGGCTACACTATTCTGGTGCAAAATTATGCAGCCATTCACTAAACAACTTAAGGCAGCTGGCATTACCTACAGGTGGTCGATAGTGATGTCGCGAACATAAAATTTCGCGAACTTCCGCAAATGTTCACGAACGTGTGAACCGGGCGAACCACCATAGACTTCAATAGGCAGGCGAACTTTCTGCCCACAATAGTGATGGAAAAGTTGTTTCAAGGGGACTAACACCTGGACTGTGGCATGCCGGAGGGGGATCCATGGCAAAACTCCCATGGAAAATTACATAGTTGATGCAGAGTCTGGTTTTAATCCATAAAGGGCATAAATCACCTAACATTACTAAATTGTTTGGAATAACGTGCTTTAAAACATCAGGTATGATGTTGTATCGATCAGGTAGTATAAGGGTTACGCCCGTTTCACAGTGACAGACCAAACTCCCCGTTTAACGCACCGCAAACAACCGCAAACAGTCTATTTGCACAACCGCAAACTCCCCATTTGCACAAGGTTGGATACCAAGCTAGCCATGTCCCGTTCCTTGTCCTCACTGATGTCATTGAAGGTCTCTTCCTCCACCCAGCCACGTACAACACCAAGGGTCCCCGAAAGGTGACAACAAGCCCCCTGTATTTTTTTTTTAAATGTACACTACTGTTACACCAGATAATGTATACATTTTTTTTAAAATGTACACCAGTAACACAGGTTACTGGCTATGGGGGGGATAATGTATAATAAACACAGGTTACTGGCTATGGGAGGGATAATATAATAAACACAGGTTACTGGCTATGGGAGGATAATGTATAATAAACACAGGTTACTGGCTATGGGGGGATAATGTATAATAAACACAGGTTACTGGTTATGGGGGATAATGTATAATAAACACAGGTTACTGGCTACGGGGGATAATGTATAATAAACACAGGTTACTGGCTATGGGAGGATAATGTATAATAAACACAGGTTACTGGCTATGGGAGGATAGTGTATAATAAACACAGGTTACTGGCTATGGGGGATAATGTATAATAAACACAGGCTACTGGTTATGGGGGGATAATGTATAATAAACACAGGTTACTGGATATGGGGGGATAATGTATAATAAACACAGGTTACTGGCTATGGGGGATAATGTATAATAAACACAGGTTACTGGCTATGGAGGATAATGTATAATAAACACAGGTTACTGGCTATGGGGGGATAATGTATAATAAACACAGGTTACTGGCTATGGGAGGATAATGTATAATAAACACAGGTTACTGGCTATGGGAGGATAATGTATAATAAACACAGGTTACTGGCTATGGGAGGATAATGTATAATAAACACAGGTTACTGGCTATGGGGAGGATAATGTATAATAAACACAGGTTACTGGCTATGGGGGTAATGTATAATAAACACAGGTTACTGGCTATGGGAGGATAATGTATAATAAACACAGGTTACTGGCTATGGGGGATAATGTATAATAAACACAGGTTACTGGCTATGGGGGGATAATGTATAATAAACACAGGTTACTGGCTATGGGGGATAATGTATAATAAACACAGGTTACTGGCTATGGGGGATAATGTATAATAAACACAGGTTACTGGCTATGGAGGATAATGTATAAGAAACACAAACACACAAAAAAAAAAGAATGCAGCTTCAGAATTAATCTAAATTGTATGCTGTCTAGGAGGTGGGAGGGTCTGGGAGGGAGGGTCTGCTGCTGATTGGCTGGAATGTGTCTGCTGACTGTGAGGTACAGGGTCAAAGTTTACTCAATGATGATGAATAGGGGGCGGACCGAACATCGCATATGTTCGCCATCCGTGGTGAACGCGAACAAGCTATGTTCGCCAGGAACTATTCGCTGGCGAACCGTTCGGGACATCACTAGTGGTCGACCCCAGGGACCCTCTGGGTGACAAAAGAAGGCAAGCACTACAAGGCCACAGATCCTAAACAAGGCCCAGCATTAATGGCGGCACTGGGACTCCCTAACCACGATGAAGCCTCAATGACACAGCTGTGCCCCCAACCTTAGAATGCGGACACTGCAAGGGTCTTCATGCCCAGAGAGAGAAAAGGCACCAAGACCTGACTTAACCTTCACTACCTGCAGCCTTATACCTGTATATTTGTCTATTAGGTTTTTTTAGGGTAACCTACTATGCAAATGTTTTTGTTTTTTTAACAGTTAAACTTTATCAAGCAAGCAGTCCATAAGACGCTTTGGGTAACGGTATAAATAGTGATGAAGGTCCCTACCCCTGACTCTCACCAAGCACTAAGGCAACTGTGACATAACTAGAATTATACCCTCACTTTGGCTGTATAATAATACCACAGCTCCTACCCAACTTGACTCAAACTAGCAATGATCATGAGACATGTCATGACTACCCATAGCTGTTACCATTATTATGACATATCCCTTTGCGCATAGTGCAATTCAATAAAGAGCGTATGCCACTTGGCTACAGCTGATAAACATCACAGGCTCTGACCTTTTTAATGTACGTGACCCTCTAAAAGAAGGCCACATTAAAACACCAGACAAATACTGTCCATAAATATGGTGCCTTAAAACGCACTCTCAACCTCTAGCCCTTGAAACAGAGCTAGGACTCCACTATCATATTAGGACATCCTAACCAACTCTAGATACCTCACCCATCTTTTGGCACTAAGATACTTTCACTGTTCCACATAGCTGGGTGTCCCATACCCCCATAGTTTTATTTGTTAACTCTCTCGTTATAACATATCTGTTCTTAATAACTACAAATTCCTGTGAAATCTACCTCTACCATGCCTTGTAAGTACTATGTAATGATTTTGAAATGCATGTGTCTGCTGTTGTGGTAATACATGTATAATTGTTCAGTGATTGCACGAAAAGAAAGAATTACAAAAAAAATAACAATAATACTAGGTTGTATGCCTGTAACACTATTGAGACATCTGGTCACCCCCTCCTTTGAAGCCCCTTGCAGCAAATAAAGGGTTAATTTGCCCTTTATTTACTCACCTGATTCCAGCGTCGATGTCCCTTGGCGCTGGGGCGGCGATCCAACGTCATCCGACGGGGGGGGGGGCTAACGAGCGTATTGGGCCCTCTCCATAGGAAATGATTGAATCAATGCTTTATTATGGGGATTTAACTGATGCTGGATGTGCTAATGGATAGCATGAGGATGTCCAGCGTCAGTTAGGTAAAATAATGTCTGGTAAAATCCTGGAAGCGCCTCTAGTGGCTGTCTGGTCGAAAGAAAACCACATGTTTATGTTTATACCTTTTTTTTTTTTTTTTTTAAATATCATATGTCCCAACATTTCAAATTGACAAAGAGGGAGTGGGGGTGTGGACAGGGGCGGGGCTTTTCTGATAAATTTTAGGAAACCTAATAATAACAATTTATGGAACTAAAATTTAATTTAGAACAAGAACAATGTATCTTATTTACACATACTGATTTCTAAACACATTTATTGTATTTTATTTATTAAAGACACATTACTGGGAGTGTTATTGCTGTGGAGCTCTGTTATACACTCAGATACACCAACAATATGAAGGTCCTAGAAAAGAGGAACATTGGAACAGAAAACATTCATGTATTTTTTTCAAATAACAAATGTTGTCTTGACCCCTAATGGAACACTTTAGTGTTAGGAGTACAAAGCTGTATTTCTAACACTGAAGCGTTCCTCTGCCCCCCTGCAACACCCAAAGGATTAAATAACCCTCAAATTCAACTTTATTCCAGATCTGAGGTCCCTCGGAACCTAAAGCGCATTTGCAGCAAGCGCTGCTCGCATTATGCCTTCCCCATAGAAAATCAATGCTTTCCTATCGGAGATTTGAAGATGGTGAGCATCCTCATGTACATAGTGAGGACATCCAGCGTTGTTTGATGGAGTTAAACTCTGTGAAACTGCAGGAAGCTCCTCTAGTGGCTGGTGGTCCCCTTTAAGTTAGGCAAGCTATTTATAAGAGTCAACACAAAAACAGCCATTCATAAATGCTTACGGAGCCATCCTATCTTAAATTGAATTTATCTTTTAAATCCCAAGTAAAATAAAAGATTTATTGTCTTAATGTCTTTTGCAGAAGCTTGCATAGTGTTTACAAAGTGTAGTGTAGCATTTGCTGTCATTGGTGTAATGTGTTTTCATGCAGCACTGATTTCAAAACTTCCCAGGAAAGAAATGTTGTTTATGAGTTCCATGAACACAGTGCCTCCTCAAGCTGTTATGCTTTGATTGTCAAGACATATATTCATCAGTTTAATCATAATAAAAAAGTCCATATGTTTTAGCAATTTTTAACTTGAATAATATGTAAGTTATTAGTTCAGGGAATTATTAGTTTATTCATTAGTTTTGAATCTCAGTCAGATCACATCACCAGTAAGTGTCTCTGGACAAATCACCTTATTATATACCCGGCTCACTACAATAATCTGAGAGTAACACAAACCAGCAGAGGGAGCCAATCGCAGGACCGACGGTAAGTATTAGCTATTCACAAAAGTGTTGCGTTTATAATTTTGTTCAGTGTATATCACACAGGAGAAAATATATGCAGGGGGAGAGCAAGATTAATCAATCACAGGTGACTGCATAGGGCCATGGATAGACAGGTCCCCCAGTACCATGAGTTCATGACATTGTTTGGCCCCATTTACCAACCCTGTGTGAAGAATAGACAGAGAGAGGGGGGAGGCAGAGAGAGAGAGAGAGAAAGCAGGATTAACCATAGGGTGACATGGTTAGACAGGTTCCCAAGATCCATGATATATAAGAAAACTGTATATGCTCTGCATACTTAATAATGACAAACAATTTCAACTTTGACCATGACCAAACTCCAATACAGTAATAGTTAACATTGGTCTGGAGTCTGGCTAAGCATTATGGGAAATATAGTTTACAAACATACACATTGCCAAGTTTAGTATTCAGCTGGCTAATAGAATATCCTAAATCACATTAAAGAGTATAATAAATGATGTGCATGTACTAGCTGTGACATAAAAAAAGAGCAAGAGAGCAGACAGGCCACAATATGCCATTAATATTGCTTTATACTCGTGAGCACGGGACATTTTTGTGGATGCAGAGGAATTTCCCTGTGTCTCCTAAAGCACTGTATTTATACATGTGCAGCTTTTAAATCATAGGCTGCAGTCATTTATTCCCACGAGACGTGCAATTATTTACAGGGTTTTTTTTCTGCACAATTGGTCATTCCTACATTACTTTATTGGTCTCTTTTCTTTGTTCCACTCACTTTAGTTTATATGTTTCAACTTTATGCTTTTTTTTTTTTCATTAAAATATTCTATATTTGATTGAGTGCTATAGCACAGATATCTGGAAACAAAATATTTCAATGTTAAAGGAACACTGTCAGCATTTTAAATTGTTTTTTTTTTTTTTAAATAAAAGATTGCATATATAACAGCCTCTATATCTGTTTTTTTTTTTCATGGTCTATGTAGTGTCTTATTCCTCTATGGGGCAGCCATATTTAATTAGTTTTTAGCCAGAAATACAGCTTATTCAATCAAATAAGGTTCAGGTAATCAAGAGCTGGTGGACTTTCAAATATCTTGACATCATGCTCAAGTCCCAGTTAATTTAAAAATGCACAATCTGTTGGTTTAATATCTTAAAATTTCAAGCAGATGTGAAGATTCCCACCAAAGAGGAATAAATATGGCTGCCTGCACCGAGCAAAGGTAAACTAGGAGAACCACTGAAAATGTATTAGCTCATATATTCAACAAAATAATACACAATTTGATATTTAGATAATACATTTTTTATTTGTAAAAATCTAAAAAAAATAATAATAGCTTTCCTCTAAGGGACTAGTACAATTAAACAAATATTCTAAAATGTATTAATTCATGTAAATGTATTTGTGAGTTGTGTCAATTGCTCGTAGTGCATTTCTGGTGCGTTTCTGGTTGCTCTCGTCTCATTGTATGGCATCAAAATAGGTGATCATGGATTTATAATGTGCATCAGTGATCTCATGTACAACCACAATTCCTTTACTAATAGGTCAGACCTTTGAGGACAGACCCAGTTGTCATTATTCTTCCTATAATTCAATTGGTATGACACATGGGAAAAAAAAATATTTTGGTGATATTGAAAGCTAAACTAATACTAAATGCACAATCATATAGAAACATAGAATGTGACGGCAGATAAGAACCATTCGGCCCATCTAGTCTGCCCAATTTTCAAAATACTCTCATTAGTCCATCGCCTTATCGTATAGCTATAATAGCCGTATGCCTATCCCAAGCATGCTTAAACTCCTTCACTGTGTTATCCTCTGCCACTTCCGCTGGAAGGCTCTTCCATGCATCCACTACCCTCTCAGTAAAGTAATACTTCTTGATATCATTTTAAAACCTTTGCCCCTCTAATTTAAGACTATGTTCTCTTGTTGTGGTCGTTTTTCTTGTTTTAAATATAGTCTCCTCCTTTACTGTGTTGATTCCCTTTATGTATTTAAATGTTTCTATCATATCCCCCCTGTCTCGTCTTTCCTCCAAGCTATACATGTTAAGATCCTTTAACCTTTCCTGGTTAGTTTTATCCTGCAATCCATGAACCAGTTTAGTAGGCCTTCTCTGAACTCTCTCCAAGGTATCAATATTCTTCTGGAGATACGGTCTCCAGTACTGCGTACAATACTCCAAGTGAGGTCTCACCAGTGTTCTGTACAATGGCATGAGCACTACATCTTTTTTACTGCTAATACTTCTCCCTATATAATTCCCAAAAGATTCAGTCACACAGCCAGGGTTATTTACTAAAGTGAGTATTGCGTGGAAGTCAACATGCATTCAAGAGTGATTTCTAAAGTTAAGGCTAAAGTTGGCAAAATGGAATCACTGGTGAATTGAAGAATTTTTCCAGTTTGGAGAATTTTAACTTTAATTTCATTTTGAATTAACTTCAAATCCCCCAAAACTTTCACGTTAGTAAATGAACACGACTTCTTAAATACACTGAAAACAATTATTAAAAACAACAGTTTGAATGCATCACACACATCTATCAGAAATGCCTAAAACGTTTATAGCTCAAACATTTTGTAGGGGACTGATTAATAATGAACAATTTCAGACCTTTCCCAATCTACTCACTTAGAGTTTTTTCTTCCATTATGCAATCTATAAAGTGTTCTTTAATTGATCCAATGAAGTATGTTGTGTAATAGCCTTTTGTAAGAAACCATACTATATTTTTACTGATCATTAATACACTTATTATGTCTCCAGGCATTTCGCTAATGCCCCATTATATACCCCAGGTGCTATGCCGAAGGACTTGTGGTCAGAACCTAATGAAAACAATAAAAGTTTTTGTTTTAGGCATGCTGATTATTTAATCTTTAGTATTCCAGTTTTGGCTTATTACAAACATTAACCATTTTTAGAGGTCTGCTTTGATCATTTTGCACCATTTTATTGTGTAGCAATCAGCATTCCAGTGAACTCGACTGAAAAGTTCAGTGTTTGGAAATCTATTTTTGTGGATACCACACGCCTCTATTTAAGTGTGAGTTCTATGACTTAGTGAATTGTTTTATGTTGTTCAAGCGTAGTGTCATTTTGGCAAAACTAAAATAACTGTATAATGGAGAAAATATTTGGAAATATAATATATCCTGTATTTCACCTTTTATTGCAATCAATTATATGTGTTTGCATGAAAAATTTACTTTTATGTTGTATAAACTAATATGTGTTAGTGGTATCCACCCCCGTAGTGCAGCCATCATGTTTTTTTTTTTTTTGTTTTTTTTTTTTTTGTTTATTGGGTTTAATCTTTTTATACCCCATTACAAGTTTAAAATGTTACAAAATGTACACAGATGAAATCACATTGAGATAAAGTCAACTTGTGAGTAGAATTTGACAAGTGTAAAATTACAACGCATGCAATTTAAGACAAATAAATTGGTATATTTCTCTCCAAGCAATATTTGTTCTTTAGCTAGAGGCATATAAAAACATACTAAAAAAACGTATACATAAAGAAATGTGATATAGTTACTGCTGCAACAAAGTTAAGTGTGTTACAAATAATTAAGGAAAGACAATGTGATGAGCAAGTGTTCTATATGCAGCCTGGCAATATGTTTTTACTATTTTTTTTACCGCTGCGTTTTGCAGTTATAGAATGGGGATATTTGAAAACGAGTAATTGACAAAATGTGAAGAAGGCCCTTCTCAGAAGAGCTTACAATCTAGTAGATATGCTTAGAATATCGATGTATGTTTGCTAAATGAAGCATGTTTCTTGACTAAAAACTAATTTCAGTCACTCACCGCATGTCTACTCAATGAGTATTTGGTATTGTTGTGCTTGATGTGAAGGTGGGTGGATGTAGTGTGAAGACTGATACCACGTATTCATTTTTTTAGTTATCAGGTGGTTTGTCATGATGTAGTTTTATAATCAAGGAAAACAAAACATATTCTTTGACATAGTGGATCATGGATAGAAGTAACAAGATCAGATCCAGTGACTCCTTTACTCACTGAGGTGTAGTTTAATTTCCTAATGTGACACTGCAGATTTCACAAAATGAGTCCCTGGCTTCTCGCATTTTACCTCCTCCTCAGTAACCATGAGTTGTTGAGAAATCTAGACAGTAAGCCCAACTGGTTGTGTGGTGTGTACTATCATGGCCCAATAGAGAAAGCCGGAACACAGTGTATGGTTCTTACTCAAATGGTTCCAAGGCAGGCGTGGATTCTCTCCGGTGTTGGTATATTAAAGCCATGTTGAGTACAATACTTGACAGTAAGTGATGACTGATTCACATTAGTATTGCCTAGCATATACATGGCACATAGCCAACACAGCTATAAACAAATGGTCTCTTTCACACTGTTGGTGCTCCATCGGTCAGAGATCCACAAACCTTTAGTAGACTGTAGGAGAACAGAGATTCCATTACCATGTAGTATCAGTGGGAACCCACATTTATTAGGGAATAGACAGCCTCAGAAAAAAAAAGAGTAACATATTCACATGTATTGTTTGATGCTAACAATCAAAAACAGAAAGGTGTACAATACACCAACCAGAGAAGTGGAGTGTGTAAGGTGTACTATAGGATACATCTACTCTTTGTTGGGACGTAGGGATTAAGCTGTAAAATGGAGAAAGAAAAGGGACTAATAGTATAATAACATCAGAGATATGAGGGCTGTAAGTGACCAATGGTCCAACTTACATGGGAACAAGCTTCCAGGACTGACTTTAGATCATATAGGCAGAAGTGTACAAGGTGACACAATCCCCTCTTCTGTCTGCTCAAATATGGTATATGAAAGAAGTGGGGAAACCAGTAGACTTCTGGTGTAGTATGTAAGGTATGATAAAACTGGTCTAGGGAGACCAATTGGGAGGGAATACAGTAGTGCATGCAAGAGAATACTAGAGCATGAACAAGCCCCTTGGCAGCATTTTGCGTAAGAAAGGGGCATATGCGGGCAATGTTTTTAAGCTGGAATCGACAGGTTTAAGCAACAGACTGGACATGAGGCGCAAAGGTGAGGCCAGGATCAAAAATGACACCAAGTCAGCGAGCTTGAAAGGATGGGGTGAGGCAGGTACCATCAACCTGCAGGGAGAGTGAAGGAGGAGGATCAGTATTATGAGGAGGAAAAATAAGAAACTCAGTTTTAGAAAGATTCAGTTTCAGAAAGAGGGAGGACATCAAATCAGAGATAGAAAAGAGGCAATTGGTGACACTTTGCAGGACAGCAGGGGAGAGGTGGTAGTGGAATCCATATGAATTAATGAGTTTGCCAAGAGAGGCAGTATAGAGAGAGAACAAAAGGGGACCAAGAACTGAACCTTAAGGGACTCCGACTGAGATGGGGCGAGGAGAGGAGGTGTCGTTGGAAAAAGAGACACTGAAGGAACGTTGGGAGAAATAGGAGGAGAACCATGAGAGGGCTGTGTCACAGAGACCAAGAAAAAATGAAGAGTTAGGAGAAGGAGGCCATGATCAACAGTGTCAAAGGCAGCAGAGAGTCAAGAAGAATTAGTATAGATTAGTATAGATTAGTGGCCTTGTGATTTAGGTCATTTGCAACTTTAATAAGAGCAGTCTCAGAGAGGAGAGGGCGAAAGCCAGATTGAAGAGGATCGAGGAGGGAGTTGGAATTTAGGAAGTGAGTCATACGAGTAAAGACAAGTCTTTCTAAAAGTTTTGAGGAAAAATGAAGCAGGGATATGGACCAATAGTTGGAATGTGAAGAAGGGTCTAGGGTTCGCTTTTTAAGGATGGGTATGACAGAAGCATGCTTAAGGAGAGCCGGAACAACATCAGATGAAAGAGAGCAATTTAGGATGTGTGTTAAGGATGGCACAATACAAGTGGAGAGAAATCTGATAAAGTGGGAAGGTACTGGATCAAGCGGACAGGTGGTGGGACGAGAGGAAAAGCAAATACACCTCCTGTTCTGTATTTGGGGAGAAGGCCTGTAAGGTAGGGAAGGTATGGTTGATGTGTAGTTGCGAAAGGGAAGAGCATAGGTGGGAGAAATATTTCCTTAACTGTTCAATCTTGTCGGTAAAGTAGCATGCAAGGCTATCTGCCAAAAAGGTCAGTTTGAAGGGTGACTTGAGGTGGGCGACGGAGAGAGTTGAAGGTATTAAGGAGATGCCTGGGATTGCGTGAGCATGAACTAACAAGAGATGAAAAGTAGGATTGTTTAGCAAGGGTGAGGGCTGTGCTATATGAAGACAAAATGTATTTATAATGGAGGATGTATGACAAGGTGCGGGGCTTACTCCAGCAGACAAGGTGTGTTGGTGGGTCTGGGGGTCTTTACAAGTCACTCAAAACATGGTGAAAGACCACAGCATAACCAGAATATGGTCAAAGCAGACTGCAAGCTGTGTCATTATGATACAGGTACATGTCAATAATCCTCTTTCAGCTTGCTTGTGTACTGGCTTGGCTAGTAAGTAAACATAGCACCCTTGGTCATTTGAATGCCAACATCTATTTATATTTTTAGTGAGTAAAAATAGCAATCTCAATGGAGATAGGATGGAGATGGAGCAGGATAACTGCCTGTTACAAGGTTCTCCTGCTCTCCCTTCCAGTTAGTTCTTGAATATAGCAATCCATATTCTATATATATTAAGTGATATATAGCGATCTGACAAATTGACTGACAGATTGGAAGGGGACAGTTTTCCAATAAGTTTTTCTCCAATTCTATACATTTGATAGCAATTTTGCTAGCACAGCATATAGATGGAATTTAAGATGAAATTTAATTTAGTATTAAATTATATAAATTAAATGTGTGGACATTTGGCATGTACACTTTAATACTATACTGAAATGAACTGATTACTGCCAAAGTGAATGTGCATATGTTTCTATGTGTATCTCTGCCTGTGGATGAGAGTGTCCTGTCTGTATATGAGTGTCTGTATATGTCTGTATATGAGTGTCTGTATATGTCTGTATATGAGTGTCTGTATGTTCCCCTATTTATGTAAAAAGGCTTCTAAGCATAACTCTGTCTGTGCAGGAGTTTGTGACTATTCATATCTATGAATGTGGTAAAGTGCATTTACATCCTATGCTCTGGTAGTGCCAGGACAAAATGGCATATTGTATAAGTCAAATAAAAACATGTATTATTGGCTTTTGCAAAACTCCACTTTTCACAGATCCTTTTTAAACTGGATTTGTTGTGCCATATCAAGGATTGCAGTGAGGCAGTATTCCTTAATTTTGGTTTACATCTATTTAAAAGTTTCCCTAGTGTGTAGTGGGTACTTAGCAAGTTTAACAACTGAAGAAAGCACTTCACTTTCCTGGCAGCTGGCCTGGGAGAAAAGCAGCTGAATAGTGTTGTTAAAAGTATAATTTGCCAGCTTCCCTTCATGAACACCCTTGAACTTCCTATATCGTACCAAGGATGTATTAACTCTTTCGGTTAGCAGTTTGCACCTGGCTCAAAGCAACTTTCAGTTATTCCAAGACTACAACTAAGTATCACAACTGATTTACAATTTAGATCACTAGGCGGTATGACTGCTATTGGGCCTCTAAAAGCCAATTGCTCTCAGGTACAGAACTCTGCAGTCACAACTTTTCCTTGAATTCTATCTGAGGAAGGAAGAGTTCTAAATCTCCTGGATTTCACTCTGATGTTAAAGGATCACTGTCACCTCAAATATACTTTTACATAAGGGTCATTTCATCAAGTAAAAAAACTAAAAATGTCACCTCGGCCTTTAGTATATGACAGTATCCTTCAGTCATATACATGCAACTTGGGTCAGACAGTGTTTGGAAACTGACAGTTGGTCTCTGTCGTCTACCCTGCTTCAGTACATGCACAGAAGTCTAAAGGCATAGGTTATAATGGTCAATATAGTAAAGGCTGGCTGGAAAAGTTGTTAAAACTACACTATAGTCACCAGAACAACTACATTTTAATACAGTTGTTCGGGTGTCTATAGCCTGTCCATGCAGGCTTTTTAATGTAAATACAGACTTTCCAGAGGGCCACCAGAGGTGCTTCCTGTGTCAGTGCTGCACAATGTGTTTTTATTTTATGTATTGGGACTGATGTGTACTATAGTCATTGCTGCCGCTGAGAAGTAGTGGGAGCTCGAGTGCAGGACTTAATTTCAGATATTAGGTTTGCCCATGTGCCCATGCAGAATGTACAGAAGGGCTCTTGTATGGGCACAAATGTCCTTGAATAATTTAACATAAATGACTGATAACATTTAATTATTCATTTTCACTGCTCAGCATGGGAACTTTTCTCAGTGTCAGGATATCAAAATAAATTGTAGGACAATTGGTGGGGACCCACAATTGGCACTATCTGAGCAGAATTGGGGTAATTGGCAGGTGGGTCACAGAGAAAGATTAAAGAGAATACTGGAAGATTGAAATTAATGGTACATTTTCACCACATACTGTTAATGTATTATAATGCTTTAAAAATATTCACTAAAAATGTAATTGAAAAATGTTAAAAATATATATATATGTGATGGTTAGAGCCTATGTGTTGTGCCATATGGGATCAAGTCCCTCTGAAGTGGAAGAGGTAGGAAGGTACCCAAGGCATCAGCATGATCCTCCCCATCTAGCTTCTTCTCCAAAAATAGTTTTTGCAGCACAGCTGTTTTAAAAGCATACATTTTGCAATATTGTTTAATGAATAAACACGACGGTGCTCTATAAAAAAATAAAAAAAAATACATATATATATATATATATGTTAACCTTTTTAAGTCCCCAGGCAAATCACTTCTTAATGAGACTACATGCAGCTACAAGCAGACCACTCAAACACCAGTATGATATGCTCCAATCAGAAATCTCTAATTTGTAAATAGTTATTTTCCTAAACACCAGTTCAAGTCATTTCATAACATCATAGATCATCACATAGGGTGATCTAAATTGCTATTTAAACATATAGTATCTATGCTGTGACCAGAGGAGTAACTAGAAGCGACTGGGCCCTGGTGCAACAATTGTCCCGGGCCCCCACACATGTGTTTCATTCCCTCCCCCAGCTCCTTCATGTGTCTAATTTCCTTCCCACGCCCCCTCCATGTGTCTCCTTCCCTCCCCGCAGACCCTCCACAAGTCTCATTCTCTCCCTCTCAGCTACTCCATGGCTCATTTCCCCACTCCTCCCCCAGCCCCTACATTTGTCTAATTTCTCGAACCTCTCACCCCCTTCACCCCCACCCACCCCTCATTAACCCCCCTCACTTCCCATCCAGCCCTCATTAACACCCCTTACCCCCCCATCCAGCACTCAATCCCTCTGTCCCCACTCTTCCCCTGTACCTTATGTCTATGTGTAGCATGGCCAAGCGGTACCCAGTCTGACAGGAAGTGCTCTCTCAGTGAGACCGGCAGGAGGGGAGAACCCAGCACAGCGCTACCCTCCTGCCAGTCACCCAGCGACCAGGGGGTGGGGGCCGGTACTGCAGTGCACTGGCCCTGAAGTTGTGGTGGCCCATGGTCGCATGGGTCGCACTTGCGGCCGGGCCCCCTGGAGTGATGTGAAAGCTGCGACCCCTTGGACCATGATAGGTACACCACTGGCTGTGACTCATTTTGTACACAGCCATGGAAAGGGAGAGATAGCTGACCCTGTTGTGTGTTCTGTACACAATATGGAAAAATGTGATTTGAGCAGCTCATAACTAAGTGTTCCTGGCTGCTTGATTAACAGCCCTTTTACATTGCTTCCTGTATAGATCATGCCCCTGTAGTCTCACTGCACAATTCTCTGCCATGTAGGAGTTAAAACACTTTGTTTATGCATCCCTAGTCACACCTCCCTACATGTGTCTTACACAGCCTTTCTAAACACTTCTCGTAAAGAGTCATCTAATGTTTACACTTCCTTTATTGCAAATGCTGTTTAATTAGACTTTCTTACATCCTGCTCCTTAAATAGTTTGCTAGACCGTGCCGCTTGCTAGAAGCCTCCTGTATGTAATTAATGTTTAATTTCCATGTTTTTCCATGTAGGCCTTGTCAGTGACAGCCAAGGCAGGTGTGGCTAGGGCTGCATAAACAGAAAGTAAAAGTGATTTAACTCCTAAATTGAGCTTAGAAATTTCAGAGGTATGATCTATATACCAACACTGCTTCATTAAGCTAAAGTAGTTTTGGTGACTATAGTGTCCCTTTAATAAATAGCACATTTCACTTTTAATAAGAGACATTTTCAGCGAGATTAAAGAAATATATCTGTTTCTTTAATACCCTCTACTAAAGGTCTTCTATTAAAAGCTAGCACAATAATTGATTCAGACACAGATGGATTATTTTTACCAATGACCTAAAATACCAGAGCACAGAATAAAGGGTACATCATTTGTATTTAACTTTACAGACACATAGGGTTATGCATGGTACAAAGGGCAATTCTAGTTAAAAGTTAGCAAAGTGATTCAATCAACAGGAACATTTAAATGGTCCCCGTGATTGCTCCACCTTTAGATCTGTCTGCTCTTTATACAATGTGCTGGTAGATTTTATTCACCTTTGCTTGCAACTACCATTATATTTTAAGTAAGATGAAATGCCACTATTGGCTGCATAGAATTTTGGATTTTATTTTTTGAAGTAACTTCTGAGGAATTGATAAAACTATT
This sequence comes from Pelobates fuscus, assembly GCF_036172605.1. NCBI lineage: Eukaryota > Metazoa > Chordata > Amphibia > Anura > Pelobatidae > Pelobates > Pelobates fuscus. The sequence continues at coordinate 327,486,181 of NC_086320.1, read as the reverse complement.
GTGATATACGGATACGTGCCTCCATTTTACCTTGATCTTTGTAACTTCATTTTTTTATTTTTTTATTTTTTTTAATATCGGATTTGCTCATTAAAATGGGAATTTTTTGGAATTACCCAGGGAGCTACACATTTTAGATCTAAATACCCAAGTTGTAAAAAAGAGGTGAGCTGGACTAGGTTTCTATTTTGACCCGTGGCTTTAACAACTGCATCTCTTGTACAGGGGAAGCTGGTTTATATTTCTGTCGTATGTCTTCATGTCTGAAGCACTAGTTAGATGCTCATTGCATGACTCAACAAGTCAAGTAACCAAAAAAGAACAAAAACAAAAGGGAAAGGGTGGACGTGTGATCAAGGGGCTGCCCTTTTGCGAGCATTTTAGATAACTTACTGAGTCATTTATTTAATAGAAAATATAATATAGTTGTTTATTTGGTGTACGTTTTAGTGCACGTTTTATGGTTTCAAACCTCTCTACACTCTGACACCAACAATTTAAACTTTTAGACTAAAGCAAAGAAACATTTGTACCTAATATGTAATTGGCATACGTATAACCAATATATTAATATTCAGGATAGTTTAGACTTTTCTGGTTATTTTTAATTACCATACTTGGAGCGTCAACCAACCTCTTTATTACTTGTGATTTTACTCATACACAAGTTGTTGCACCTTAAATGATGAAACATTGTATGAACATTGGACCGTTTACAGATTTAGCAAACACATCGGAAAAATGAACCAAACAAGAGAGAGCCAAAAAGTTGTGGGATGGGGATGGGTGTCAAGTTAGAGAAGGCAGTAAAGAAGGAAAGGCGTTTAAGACATGTACATTAGTAATCACATGTATGAATTTAATTTAAAAAAAAACTGCTAAAAAAAATACATTAGTGCTGACTGTGTGGGGAGTCCCCTGAGGAAGAAGTGATAGAGTCCATCCATTGAGATCATATTGGTCTTTGTGACGTAAGTAACCTCATCACTGGTTCTTGGAGGGGCCTACTAGCCAGCCTGTTGCCTCAGGACTATGGGCCCTGCAATATACCTTGCCCAATGCACTTTAAAAGGCTCTGTTCATGTGAAGTATGTACTTTTGTACTCCAGACAGAGAGACCGACCGTTAGCACTAATTCTCTGGAACTGTTTTGGGCATGGGACCATGTGCAGGGTCGGTCAAAAATAAGACTTCCAGAAAATTCCTGAACCTCTGATCTGATCTGGGTGATTTTTGTATATGTTGTTAACCCAGATTAGGGCTATCAGGAGCTATTTATGGGGATATGTTGTGTTTTGGGGTACTTTTGGGTATTTGTAAAATATGTGTTTTTTCTGCCTGGAGATAATTGGGCTAATACAGTATCTGACTCAATTATCTCACAGGCAGAGGGGAGGGATTGTATGTTTGTTATGGGAGTGCCATACATTTAATTACTGTTCTGATTGGTTTGTAAGCTTTGTGTCCCTGTCCCAACAAGGTCCATGTATGCGTACAACTTGCTTGGGGACTTGCATAAAAAGACAGCTGTGGCTTCCATTAAACAGAATGCTTTACCCCTTAATTAAGTCTTGGCTCATGTTTGGGGGATTGGAGAACTACATACACTCTGGGGATTGCTATATCACAATGCTCCCCTGAGTATAATCACTAGCTCTTCTAAGAGCTGTTCCTGCTATGCTCTCTGGACTAGGAGAGGTCTACCCACAGGAAGCTGGATCCTGGTCTTGGGCCCAGGGTGGGTGGAGGACGGAGGGACCCCAACCAAGCTGTGGTGGTTTGTGGGGTTTACGGTGGTTATGGTGTTCCAGTGCAGGGCTGATGGTACTCGCAAGTACTAGGAAGCAGCAATTGACGGAGATACCCGGTCGGGGTGCAAGGCGGTCCATCACAGTCTTAAACCAACCAAACGTTTCCACCCAGTTCTACTCATAATAAATGTATCAACTTAAAGCACTACTGACAGATATCCATGTATGGAACGTTCCCCATTTCTCCTAGATGGGGGGCATTATTATCTTAAAAAATTAATGCCTTACCTTTTTTTCTTCCAGCTCTGCCTGTTCAAGTTCCTTGATCCTTTTTTGCCTCACTCCACATAGCATTCTCAGAATGTATTTAGCTGCATGTCTTATATTTTGTGAAGTGCATTTATTTTGGGTACCGTATATACTCGAGTATAAGCCGAGTTTTTCAGCACATTTTTTGTGCTGAAAAACCCCAACTCGGCTTATACTCGAGTCAATAGTCTGTATTATGGCAATTTGCATTGCCATAATACAGACAGGGGCTGTGGGGGCTGTCAGAGCTGTAACTTACCTCTCCTGCAGCTCCTGTCAGCTCTCTCCTCCTCAGCGGCGTCCGTTCAGCACCTCGGTCAGTTCCCAGTTCCCACGGCCACGGCTCTCGCGAGACTTACAGTGGGAGCTGACAGAAGAGCTGACCGGACGACGTGGAGGAGGAGGGAGCTGACAGGAGCTGCAGGAGAGGTAAGTTACAGCTCTGACAGCCCCCCTCTCCCCCCCACTGAACTGCCAATGCCACTGGACCACCAGGGAAGGAGAGCCCCCCTCCCTGCCATATATCAAGCATGGAGGGGGACGAACAAAAAATATATAATAATAATAAAATAATAATAATTAAATTAAAAATAATAATATAAAAAAATTTAAATAATTAAAAAAATAATAAAATTGCCCACCCCCACCAAGGCTCTGCAACACACACACACACACACACACACACTGCACTCATACACATACACACACTGCACTCATACACATACACACACTGCACTCACACACACACTGCATTCATACACACACTGCACACATACACACACTGCACACATACACAGACTGCACTCATACACACACTGCACACATACACACACTGCACTCATACACACACACTGCACTCATACACACACTGCACTCATACACACACTGCACTCATACACACTGCATTCATACACACACTGCACTCATACACACACTGCACTCATACACACTGCATTCATACACACACTGCACTCATACACACACACTGCATTCATACACACACTGCACTCATACACACACACTGCACTCATACACACACACTGCATTCATACACACACGCTGCACTCATACGCACACGCTGCATTCATACACACACACTGCATTCATACACACACTGCACACATACACACACTGCACTCATACACATACACACACTACACTCATACTCACACTGCACTCATACACACTGCATTCATACACACACTGCACTCATACACATACACACACTGCACTCATACACATACACACACTGCACTCACACACACACTGCATTCATACACACACTGCACACATACACACACTGCACTCATACACACACTGCATTCATACACACACTGCACACATACACACACTGCACTCATACACACACACTGCACTCATACACACACTGCATTCATACACACACTGCACTCATACACACACTGCACTCATACACACTGCATTCATACACACACTGCACTCATACACACTGCATTCATACACACACTGCACTCATACACACACACTGCATTCATACACACACTGCACTCATACACACACACTGCACTCATACACACACACTGCATTCATACACACACGCTGCACTCATATGCACATGCTGCATTCATACACACACACTGCATTCATACACACACTGCACACATACACATACACACACTGCACTCATACACATACACACACTGCACTCACACACACACTGCATTCATACACACACTGCACACATACACACACTGCACTCATACACACACTGCATTCATACACACACTGCACACATACACACACTGCACTCATACACACACACTGCACTCATACACACACTGCATTCATACACACACTGCACTCATACACACACTGCACTCATACACACTGCATTCATACACACACTGCACTCATACACACACTGCACTCATACACACTGCATTCATACACACACTGCACTCATACACACACACTGCATTCATACACACACTGCACTCATACACACACACTGCACTCATACACACACACTGCATTCATACACACACGCTGCACTCATACGCACATGCTGCATTCATACACACACACTGCATTCATACACACACTGCACACATACACACACTGCACTCATACACATACACACACTGCACTCATACACACACTGCACTCACACACACTGCATTCATACACACACTGCACTCATACACATACACACAGTGCACTCATACACACACTGCACTCATACACATACTGCACTCATACACATACACACACTGCACTCACACACACACTGCATTCATACACACACTGCACACATACACACACTGCACTCATACACATGCACACATTGCACTCATACACACACTGCACTCATACACACTGCATTCATACACACACTGCACTCATACACATACACACACTGCACTCATACACACTGCATTCATACACACACTGCACTCATACACATACACACACTGCACTCATACACATACACACACTGCACTCATACACACACTGCATTCATACACACACTGCACTCATACACACACACTGCATTCATACACACACTGCATTCATACACACACTGCACTCATACACACACACTGCACTCATACACACACTGCATTCATACACACATGCTGCACTCATACGCACACGCTGAATTCATACACACACACTGCATTCATACACACACACTGCATTCATTATACACACACTGTAAATAAATATTCAATTAATATATTTTTTTTAGGATCTCATTTTATTTAGAAATTTACCAGTAGCTGCTGCATTTCCCACCCTAGTCTTATACTCGAGTCAATACGTTTTCCCAGTTTTTTGGAGTAAAATTAGGGGCCTCGGCTTATATTCGGGTCGGCTTATACTCGAGTATATACGGTATATATTATTAAGAGACAAAATCAAACCAATATGTGAGCGCTATAGAAACCCGTACAGATATTATGGCAGCACTTAAAATACAATACACAAAAAATGTGCAAAGAATAGACAATAGCTACCAAAACAGCGCGCTAAAATAATCTGCAAATATAAAACACAAATAATAGTGCAGACTGTCTGAATACACTCCTATATACTTAGAGAAATCTTAGGGGAAAAAAACTCACATGTCCCAGAGCCCTATCACCCCTGGCTCTGGGTTTGTAAGGCTCTTTTGGAGAGGGGATATCCCCACACTGCTGAATTCTCCAAAGGATATGTTCACTGCCGATCCCTGTTGTGCTGTGTGTAAAAACAGAAGGGAAGGACCTCCAATTGAATAGTATCTTAGGTAAGTTTATTACATAAAAAAATTAAAACCCTTACTTGGGATGTGGTGGGTATGAACTCACAGAGTCACCCACATAAAAGCATGAACAAATATTGTAAAAACGCTTCCTGATTGCAGTCCGATCAGTCCGATCACGTGACCGCTTCCGGGTCCGCCCCTCCAGTGACGTTCGTGTGACGCGTTTCGCCCGCCTCCACAGGCTTCCTCCGACCGACAATATTTGTTCATGCTTTTATGTGGGTGACTCTGTGAGTTCATACCCACCACATCCCAAGTAAGGGTTTTAATTTTTTTATGTAATAAACTTACCTAAGATACTATTCAATTGGAGGTCCTCCCCTTCTGTTTTTACACACAGCACAACAGGGATCGGCAGTGAAAATATCCTTTGGAGAATTCAGCAGTGTGGGGATATCCCCTCTCCAAAAGAGCCTTACAAACCCAGAGCCAGGGGTGATAGGGCTCTGGGACATGTGAGTTTTTTTCCCTAAGATTTCTCTAAGTATATAGGAGTGTATTCAGACAGTCTGCACTATTATTTGTGTTTTATATTATTAAGAGGTTAGCCATAGTAGAGCATAAATGTCTATATCATTAGTTTAATGTCTAAAGATGAATTCCGGGGCAAAGTTCTCCAAAATGCAGCAATCGTTATTCAAACCAACATAATGTAAATAAAAAAATTAAAAAAGTTAAATAGAAGCTAATTAAAAATATACATTAGTAGACCTTATTATTTTAGATAGAACATCTACAGCATGGAACATTACATATGAAGTCATAACAACAATATACAAGCCAATATTATATCATTTTGTTCAATAATTCTGCTTGTATTAAATACTTTGTATTTGGCATAACATAACTATTTATATTTTACTCTATCTAATGGCATTACGATTTAGTTGTTGTCAGACATCTCACAACTCCATTTCACCTCTTTGTTATATTTTGTTTTACATTACAAAATGTATGCTTGTATCTGTTTCTAGTTACTCATAAACAAGCACCTGCAAACCTGTTTTCAGGGGAGATTTCAGCAGTCGCCCTTCTCTCTAAAGAATTATATAGGTGTTTCCAGCTGTATATTGACAATCTCTTTTTTTCTCTTTAAAATCAGTTCAGTTGGAGTCATTATTTGTTGGAATCTCATAAATCAAAGTTATTATTAATTACATATTCTTTTATGCTAGCTTTGAAAACACCCTCTGTTTTATTTGAGTTTTTCTATGCCTTAAAATTGCAATTAGGGTTTACAATTTTGTTGAAAGCATTCATTTGAGTCATAAGCTGTAGCCTGCCAACTCATGCAGAAAAAAAAGTTAAACTATGGTTTGTCTTTTTTTTTTCTTTCCCAAAGCTTGAAGGTTGAAACAAGAACTGCGATTTAATTTTCTGTTTATATTTTCAGAATCTTGTTTAATTTAGTCAGCATAGCATTGTGTACTTGAGTATCAGTCAGTGTATCGTAAACATAGAACAGCTAAGTGAATGAACTATGTAGAAAAAAAATAAGCCATTATGAATCATTTATCCTTTAGCAGCAGTTGATTATACACGAATGTATCCAGTTTTCATCTTAGACTAAGAGCAAAAATGTGGATTCTTATATACTTAGACAAATCTGCGTTGAATACACCATTTTCTTAAAATGAGTGTTTGGCCATTGCCTTTTAGAAACTGTAATTGGTGGTATGGTAACACAGGACCCCACCTTCGAACCTGCGGGATTTCCCTTGCTTTTCCATGTACGCTGTACATCAATCGGACTTTCACCACATCACATCGTTCTGATACAACATCTTCACATTTTTCGATCAATAAAGCCAGCCTTGAAACACTGCACATACTGAATTATTGGCATTCGTGTCCCGGGAGCAAGCTGCATCTCTGCACACGTGACTTAGGCAGCTTGGAACTCTGTTCTGGACTGCCTAGTGTAAATTCGGTACATATAAACATCTATTGTCAGCATGCACTTAGAATGTCTCGTTCTCCACTGCCCCCCCCCCCCTTCATTTAATAAGAACTCCCTGCTTCCCCGCATTTCGTTTTTCGCAGCATTTTACAACATAATTATAATGCTCATTAGGGTATTTTAAATACAATTTAAAAAAAACTTATTTGTTGAAGGGTTACAGTAACTATTTAAATAAGGTATATTTTACTTAGAAAGGTGTAGTTTTTGGAAGGTCTGCCATAGTATAAAAAACTTTCATAATTGGGAATGAGTGTAACTGTTAATACCTGCCTGAATATATTACATCCACATTCATGTTACTCTTCCTCTAAAATAAAATCTAAATAATTTATCCACTATAAACAGCAATATAGCAATAGTCATAGCAAATAATAATATATACATCTCAAAACTATCTAAAAAATCCATATTGTCAAGCAAACATGTTTAGCTGTCCGATTACTATACCAATCTAATTCCTTTTTTAATATTCTGGTTTTTTTCCTGTTTTAATGGAATAACTGATCATGGATGTGACTTTGATACCTTCCTTGAATTCACATTTTGTGCTTTTGCATTTACATTTATATCTTGTTTCCTGGTTGTTCTAAATGAATGCCCGTTAACCTGTTATATCCACTCTGGTGCCTTTTTTTGTCCTGGCATGTGGTCACACCAACTTAAAACTCAACTTTAGGTGATCTATTTAACCTTTTTCTATCTGTTACAAAATGACTTCAGTTCCAAGGCCCATGTAATGCTGCAATTATGGTTGCTGGAAGGATTTACAAGATGTGCATATTGTTTTTATGATTAGTTTATAGTGTAATGAGGATTATTTTTTTAATGCATTATAAGTCTTTATTTACCTTATCGTTGATCTGGAAGAAACTCCAAAACAAGACTAAAATGTTGAAGTAGCTTTACTTTCCTTTGCATAGAATGGTTTACATTTTGCGTGCTTAAGTATTTTTTGGGGGTTTTTTTTTGATCAAGCAAAACTGAAGAAAGGACAAATTAAGGACTCATCAATTATATGTATATATAGTTTTTTAAAAAAAAATAATTATTTCTTATTTCTCCTCTTAATAATTATTAGGAAAATTGGAAAAAAATACTTCCATAAGGAACATTGTACTCTCTTCTTCCAATAGCTTCTAATTAAATATCATGTTTTTCTAATGATTCACCACATGATTAACTATATTGAGTCAGATCTGCAATAACAGTTGACATCTGTGCTCTTCCGTGATAAAACTGTTTCATTGTAAATTGCTAATGATGCCATGATTACCAAACTCCACATGTACATCTAATTACTCCTCGGGTCCTACGCAGTAGAGAATTAGTGATATTTTAGTGCATGGGTACACAAAGATTTACAGCACAAGCAAGTGACTTGTATACCTTAATAGATACTAGTGATGCTAGGTTATGACGAATTACATATTTGAAACAATGAAACAATGAAACAACGCTTGGACTTTTATTGTAAATGGGCAACATATAGGCGGTGGATTGTTCAAGCCATAATTACATAAACAGAGCAACTTCAGCAAGCCAGGTGTCATTGTCAGTTTTCAGTTAATCTATTCATCCTCTCGATTTCTCGGTTTATGATGGAATTCCATTTTGTCAGATACTTTGATCATCTGAATGTCCATCATGAGAGAAATGTCTGCTTTTGACAAGGCATGATCATGCAAAGAAAATCTGTTTTGAAGTTTTCTTCAGATCAATTATAAATTATGTATTATTAACCTATTACATTATGCACTGAATATAACTTTATTGTGTTGTAGTTTCAAGAAACTCTATTTCCCTCTGAAATTCTCTCACTTTTATCTTAAATATGTTCACAATTACACTTACCACCTGACCCTTTTTTCGCCAAATCTGGCCATGACTTCTGGTATAATTTGTATAAACTATTAGTAATATACAATTCTAAGGTTCATTTGTGGAATATATATTTTTATATACCCCCTTTAATAAACAGTTTCTACATAAATGCCACATCATGCTACAATCTTTATATTACTAGAATTATAACAAATAATCGTTTGTTTAGTCAGATGGGAAAAAAAATGCTAAATAATGGACTTTAAATGTAATAATTAACAGAAAAAAAAACTAGGTTAATGTAATAGCAATATGGGTCACATTTGTTTATTCTTTTCTACATATTGCTGGAAGTCCTGCAGTTAAATGTACACATTTATAAACAGAAGGCGTAGAATTGAACCTGTTTCTTTGAATGCTACAAACAGTTTGTTATAGTTCTAATCACTCTGCTCACATCTAGTCCATTCCTTAATGACAATTTAATATGTAAATGTGGATAACCAAATGTTGAAAGGTGAATATATGTTTTCAAGGTGGCAAAAGAAAACAATTGGTAAATGTCTTTCAAAAACAGGAATCTTTGCGATATGACGCATAAATAGATTTTCTTTTTCTAGCTGGGTATATTTGAAGAAGAAAGCGAAACATGACAAATAGTGTAATATTTATTTAGATGCTGATCATCTTATCGGTTTTCTAAAGAGCTAATTCATCCAGGACCCTCTTTTATTTTATTGTTCACTTATGTTCTAAGATTAAAAGCTGGTCGATTAGTGTATGCATTTTTTTTTTGTTTCTTTTCTAACTTTAAATTGTTGTGTTGATATCATGGTTTGCACACCTGTCTATCACTTCTCCATCTCTTTCCTATCTACGTATCTTTTACTCTTCCTATCTAGCCCATTTCATTCTATCTTCCTTTTTCTACCTTTTTAAAAATAAATTGACCTCCAAAAATAGCATAAATAGAATTATTGCTTTCTTGATTTACGAGTTAACAGAGCACCCTTGCAGTCTTATTTTATAAATTTCAATAAGAATTGGCACTTTCATAATACCCTCTGCTCTGGTAGCATTTTCCAACTGTCATACAGAAAGCTATGGAAATTCCCTTCCTCTTTTGCCTTTAGTGCTCTCTTGAGGCAGGACTTTATATAGTCTTTAGTGTGGACTTGTTGTAGAGAAGTACTGGGTTTAATGCATTTCTATGAGAAGCATCGCTGGTGAAGCAAGTTGATTGCCTCATATGCACTCTACCTCCGAATACTTCTTTATGAGAAGAACTGAATTGGCTAGGTGATCATCACTAGTGATGATCTCCTAGAGGTGGAGCAGAGCTGCAGCTAGGACAATCTAGGTGCCGGAATAGAGGTAAGTAACTTTTTTTTTTTTTTTAAAGGAGTTGGGATGCCCACCAATACAAACCATCAGATCAACACTCTATCATAAAATAATGGTATTTATTATAACATTGGATTATTCCTTTAAACACTGATGAATCAACTATCCGTGTAGCCCTGGAATGAATTCTAGGCAGGGATTAACTATTATACACATTAAACCATTGATGATTGTACTTGGTTGTGAATTCGAGAATTCTGGATATATATTTTTTCTTTTTTTAATTAAATTTTGATCTTATGTCAGAAAGGTGTACGTGAATATTTCATGGTGTTAGCAAAATTGGTATGAATAGAAAAAAGTGTAGACCCTAAATATGATGAATTATTCCCCTTGGCAGTTTCCGCACTTCTAAAGATATTTGTCACGAGATGTATATTTATTTTGCAGTGGCATTGTTGCCAGTATCTTGGCAGCAAACATACAGGTAGACTTATATGTTCTGTAAATGTTTGTAAATTGGCTTTTAATGGTATTTTAGTGATGATCCTTTGGTGGTCATATTGTCATATTTGTTGAGCAATATTTTAATGTCTGCAATAAATTGTTTAGTATAACAAAACTTTCTTTCCCTTTAAGATCGAGACCTTATTGGCTATGGGAAGAATCTAGTGATATCTAGAAGATATTGAGCTGAATTTTTTTGCGATATACATGCATCTATAAATGTGACTGTAGTCCCTCTGTAGGAGACCTCTAGAGACGTTCTAAGTATGTTGCTCCTGTAATATTTACTGACACATCCTAGTCCAATGAAGAAAAGCCTACTAAAAAGCTGCACAGAAGCTTGCCTAAAGGAACACTGTAGTCACCATGTCTGCTTCATCTCATTGAGTCTGGAGTCCCCTGCTACCTGGTCATTTCATTCAGCATTAAACCATTTTTAATGTTGTTATGTTTTAATGCTAAACAAGTGTTCCCAGAAGCCCATCGTCTCTGTGCTGCTTTGGCTAATGAGAAAAGATTAGCTTGAGCAGCAATTGGCTGAGAGTGTCAGCTGACTGCTTTTAGCCTATCAGAGCTCCAACTAACGTATGAATGGGTGTGACAAGAAGGAAGTATTTAATCTCTACCTTAGCCACACCTCCAGAAGAGGCCAGACTTTGGATGGCCAGTGACCCTTATTTAGTGTTAAACTGCTCTAAAATTGTTTAACAGTCACTGAGGGAAAAGTGTCAGGGCAGTCCGGGCAATATAACCAATTCAAAGAGATGAAATGGTTATAGTGACTACAGTGTCCCTTTAATTGTTCTGTATTACTTCCTGTTCTTCAAATATTAGCCACCTCAACAACAACATACCATAAAGAAGAAAATGAAGAAATTTGAATGAACATATGTCAGTAGAATGCTACTGAAATAGCCAAATTATATGTAATACACAGAGTAATTAAGACATCTATATAAAATGATATAAGGAGCCATGTATTATTATGCAAAATATCTATATAAAACACCTATATAGAATGAATGATTGCGTCTTATATACATATTGTCCTAAAAATGCCAATTATAAGAAGTTGTGTTCTTTGATTTACAGATTACATCAAACTAGCCAACTTCTGTCAGGCCATGATCTAATTAAACTAGGTAGTTAAATCAATTTAGCTTAGATCCTCTTGGAATTAAATATTTGATAATCTATTCCATTATACTTACAGTGCTCCTTTGATACCAAAAAGTACCTCTTTATTTGGTGAAGAAGTCTGAAACCCCATTGGTTGACCAGAACCATGCATATCAGTTTATTATATTTCTGTTTTTGTCAATCATTGATCTCGGAATTCTCATTTAGAAATTTCTCCATACAAAAAAATGGGAGTCTGAGTTAATCACTCTTGAGTATGGTGAGATGGAGCACATTGACACATAAATACTGTCCTTAGCTTCCACAACTTTGAAATTGTCACAGAAACAGTCACTTATTACCTTGTGTTGTCTTTCAATATTTGACATAAATAAATAATTTTTCTATTTTTGGCAGAATGTGAAAACACAGGCTGTTATTCTGAGCTAGATATGCATGCACATTGTAATTATCCCACATTAAACATGTGAAGGGGTTTTAAGAGCCAAGACAGGATCATTTATTTGATTTTTTGCTTCTGTTAGGACGACTATAATTGACAGTAGTGAAGAAATGTTTATAGCACAATTATTTTTCTGTCATTCTATTCTCTTTTAAATCGTGCCCCATATTGTTTTAAATTTGCATTCTGCTCTACAAACATATATATAAATGGGATGGATGGATACATGGATACATGAATGGCTGGATGGATGGATTAGATGGATGGATGAATTAGATGGATGGATGGATTAGATATATAGATTGATGGATGGATTGGAAGAATGGATGGATTAGATATATGGATGGATGATGGATACATGGATGGATGGATTAGATAGATGGATGGATGGATTAGATGGATGGATGGATTAGATATATAGATTGGTGGATGGATTGGAAGAATGGATGGATTAGATATATGGATGGATGGATGGATACATGGATGGATGGATTAGATAGATGGATGGATGAGATAGACAGACTAAATATATACATTTTAATTACCTGTAGGTTACCTGTTTTGTTTACTTATATTATTATGTTATTTATTTCCAATATAAATAGTATGATCACTAGGCACGGGAAGTTAGAAAATGTCAACATAATATTCCATGGCTGTGGGATGATTTTGTTGTAAACCTTTCTAATTGTATTTTGTTGCTAAGGCTTGAGTAAAGTTAATTTACTAACGTGTTAGCAATGTGCTTGACTCAATGTAAATTTGAGATGAGAAAAATAGCAGGATAGCAGGCAGGTGACTAATAATCTTGAAAGTCTTTTGGAGAAAGATTGACAGCCAGTGTTATGAATGAAAACAAAGACTTCCTTGTTGCTAAAAAGCACGGAAAAATGGAAAACCACAGGTTTCTACAACATTCCTGACATTGTAGATTAGGTTCGAATTGGTTACACACTCACATACATCCACTTGAGTCGCATTCACATATATCCACCCAAATGCATGGGCAAAAAAATAAAACAAAGTCAATAGAGAGCAATAAACAGAATCCGAGACTTGAAAAAGGAATACACTTCATTAAAAAAGTGTTTAACAGTTTCAATCTACATAACAGCCAGTGATGAATGTTGCAATATAGAGCAGGCTAAAACAATAAAGGGGAGCTAGTACTTCCCAGGATTTTTATATGATGTGATTTATCCCTATTTTAAACAAATATGTATATGTAAAGTGTGAAAAATAAAATAAAATGTAGAAATCCAAATCTTTTTATCCTGCAACTGGGTGCCTCCATTTTGCACCTGGCAGTAAGCATAGAGAAAGCATATAGGGAAGAGGAGAAATTAAACAACGTTCATATTCACAATGTTTACCCTAGCATTGCTTTATCTGAACTGGATTATGATATTATTTATCAAATCTTGAATATTAAAGGAACAGTCTAAGCACCATTAACACTACAGATTGTCAGGTTTGCACTAGCCCTATCCCATTGTAAGAAGTGAATAATTTTTGATTGGCTGGACTTCTTCCCTGGGGTCCTCTGAATGCCAATCCTCACCTCCACTATCATCACGGAGTGCTAAAAGTTCCTAAGCAAGAATTTGTAAGATCTCCTGAGATAAGCTCTGCTAAAGAACTTTTCGTTCTCTCACAATGGGACTGTAGGGAGAATGTTGCAAGGTGTGTTCCAGGTAAGTAGTCAGCTGTAGTTGATATGGTACATAGAGTACCAAGTAAAAAGGAGCATCTTATAAAGAAGTTAACTTGGTGTCACTACTGCTAGTGTGGTCCAGCACACAGAACTCTGTAACATCTACATAGACAGAACAGAAAAGGATAGAACGTAAACCGGTCCTTAAAATGGCTGGACTAATACGTCAAAGACAGAGAATGGTCAAGAGATAGCCAAGGTCAAGGAAGCCTGAAATACACAATATCGTTTAACAAGCCAAGTCAGGGAAACCAGAAATCAGAATAGTCAGGAATAGCCAACGTCAAAATACTGGGAATATCAAAAACAGGGCAAGAAAACACACTCTCAGGAACCAGGAATGGAAACCAAGACAGGGCAATGAACCAGGGAACTTTAGGGATTTAAATATCCCTACTTTGGCTGTGATTGGTCATAGAGTGACTTCTGACCCTAGAACGTGAGTGTGCATCGGCACCATATTGATTAAGGCGGCCAGGAGGATCTGGCAGAGCAGTTCCCGACTCGCCGCTGAGCAGGTAAACTCAGTTCATCACACCTTGCGGTGAGCCGGGGGTCATGACAGTATGATGCCTGGAAAGCCAGACTCTGTACCCTATTTGATAGACAGGACCTCTGACCCCAGAATGTGAGTGTGCGACGGCGTTCCATGCACGGATGCGTGAGCCTGGGAGCGGGGTCGACACCATATTGATTAAGGGCTGGCGGCAAGGAGGATCTGGCAGAGAGGTTCCCGACTCGCCGCGAAGCAGGTAAGCTCAGTTCGTTGGCACGGCAGCACCGGTCAGGTGCGACCGCACTTCGCGGGGAGCCGGGGGCAGTGACACATGGGTTATAGATGATTTTCAATGTTTTATTCAACAGGGAAGATTCCAGATAAGTGACAGTTCCTCTTTAAACTTTTGGTGCCTAGTCCCTCTGAGTCCACACCAATGATTGTGGGTTCTATATTTTGTGTCCTCTCTTTCTCCCCATTTAATTATGTTAGTGTTGTTAAATAGGCATATTTATTGTATCAGTCTTATAGAAAACATATATTTTTTTTATATTTTTGTCATATGTTGCCTCTCTATAACATCAGAACAAGTACTCTTGTGTTTCAATTGATTTTTACATATATTTGCAGAATTTCAGTTTGTTTCCTCCTATGTTCAAAGTATGAGTCTAAAATAAAGCAAAGCCTGAAATAGCAAATTAGAAAAACTACCATATTCATAAAGAGGGAAATACAAATTCTTCATAATGTTCCATAAGTTTGAGGTTAACTGTTCTTTTAAATAAAAGTGTGATTTGTTTAAAGGATCACTATAGGGTCAGGAACACAAACATGTATTCCTGACCCTATAGTGAAAACCCAACATTTAGGTGGCTCGCCCAACCTTAGAATGGGTTAATACTCACCTTATTTTCAGCTCTCCACGGGTCCGCCGGCGCTGGCCCCACCCCCTTGGTGACATCATCAAAATTGCACTTCCTCAGAGACCTAATCTCAGGGCCTGCCCCCTGGCACAATGGCATACCTCCCAATGTTAGGAAGTATGAGACAGCATAGTTATGTAAGTTCATCAAAAATCGATATGGAATTTATCTGGATTGCATCCTTCCTGTAGTGTTTTGCAGGTGACCTTTTATCATCTAAAGAGTTAGCTGATCCATAACACTATATGTAGTGATTTTTTTACTACATATAATTCATTTTTTTTATAGCAGTTACTAAGACTTTTTGGGGCGTTGCTATAATAGGTGATTTGATTTTCACACAGGCACGCTACTACTCTTTTAAAATCTATATTCATAAATAAAATGAACTATTTTACATCGATATGACTTCTTTAATTATGTGTCTGATCATTGGGTACCAGTTCTGTCTAGACTAAGGTACTGACAGATTTAGTTAGTTAAAAAAAAATCCAAACCTAATCCAGGCAAAAAATAATGGGAGTTTATTTACATTATATGATCATACTTTGCATAAGCCTGCCACAACATCAATGTAATTTTTATTGTATAAATTGACTCCCAGTAGCACCCTATTTATGCATATTCAGGTGAGTGCAGCCAGACCCCTGTTTTCTCATATATATATTGGGAGTCTAGCCAACTCCTTGGCTTTGCACCCCTCCCTGTCACAGGTGCCTCATCCCAGGAACCCTTTAGCGTTGTACTGAGTAAGAGAACTCTAGATGGAATTGTTTCCCCCAAGTAAGTTGCTCATGAAGCAGACACTAGGCTGGAAGTGTTGGACCTGCCAAAGATGGGGTACATTGATGTTGTGGCAGTCTTATGCAATGTATGATCATATAATGTAACTAAACCCCATTATTTTTGCCTGGATTAGGTGTTTTTTTTTTTAACAAAAAAAACTAAAAAAAAAAACTAACTAAATATGTCAGCACTGATGTTGCTGTTTAGGGGATAATGGAGTGCGATGAATTTTCTTATTTTTTTTTTTCAGTATAGACAAGATACCTGGCCCACCTAATAATTAAATTATTTATTTAGTTAAAGTAGAAAAATTAGCAGTGATTAAAGGAAGCCTTTTTTGCTCCAGATGAATTATCCAATGTAGAAATTAATCTACTTTACCCATGATTTCTGGGGTAAGACTTGACCTCTGTCCTTTAAGTGTCTGTGCTTCTATAACGAGTACCCTTTCATGTCTGCCTCAAAAAAATTACGTGCCATAATATGTTTACCAAGCTGATTTTTTAAATTGTATTTTGCATAATTATTTTCTCTACTTGTGTATAAATAAAATAATATTATAAATTATTTTTATTTTTTTTTCTAAAGAAAATTTCAACAAACTATCAGTGAGCAGATTTTTCCTTGATTGACTGCCAAAGGTCTGGAAAAGTAATTTTTGTTTGCAGAAATACCAACTCCCGTTTTAGTCATTTACTGATAAAAAAAAACCAGTGTAAAGTTCCAAATGAGTCACAATCAAATTATTAAAATGTATTAAAAACTGCATTTTCCATGTATTGACCTAAACGTTCCTCTGGAACATGAAAGGTGCTAATTTTTTACAAAGAATTGTATCCACTAATATTAATTTAAAATAAGATGCTCAATTTAATTTTTACATGCAAGCATATTAGAAACATGAAACCGATGTAACAATTATATGTCAAATAATAATTGAATTAAATATAATAAATTATTCTTTACTTTCCAATTATAGTTTTGCTAATTCTTATATATTTATTTATATAAAATATATCAGTATCTTGATTTTATTTTGGTGCATGTACAATTTTGTTATCAAAGTGAGATTGCACATATCTTTTATTGTCCGTTATTTGTACACTTTAATTTTATTATTTGTATTTTCAACCAATCACGAGCTTCATTAATTCAAGCACTTTATCTACCACAGCATAAATAATATTATTCTTTTGATATATGGACCTCTGCCCCTTAGAGACTCAAACTTTTTGACACAACTCATTGGGCTAATGATGCAGTTCACAGTGGGAAGTTTTTTCCACAGGTGTTCTGGCTCTGAATAAACCCTCTGTTACCACAGAAAGAGGGGAGAACACTTTTCTTTTTAGCCGTCATACATTACATTAAAATATTTAAATCGTTTGTGTTACAGTAGATATGTTTAAGATTTGCTCTCGTTTATATAAGTTTACCTGATGGCTGGCATATTTTTTAACCACAAATAAAATGGTTGTACGGCAAAATAGTAATTTTGATGGCAATGCTATGCCGTTTGGAAGAGGAAGAAAGGGGCCTCAAAGAAAGCAAGAAGAATTGGTGTGCTGTGTCACCGGGGATTTGGCTGGGATGTGGAATAGTTGTAATAACTTGAACAAGGAGCAAGACCTTTGACTTTTAACCTCAATACCTTAAAATCGGAGGTGAACAGGAAGGTAAGGTTAGGTATGCTTTTAAAATTTATAACTAAGCTTTCCTACAAGGTAACACATAAATGTTCAAAGTGACATTCATGTTGCTGACCTAAGGATTAGCAAGGTGAAAAGACACAGAACACAAGTATACATTCCTGTTAGCTGGGGAAACTGTATTATGTCGTTACAACATTAAATGTAATTTTACAATGGCAAACAAAACTGCAAGTGTTACGTACTTACATGTAAATTACAAAGTTCACTTTGAGAATGTTGCTTCCCTTGTTTTGCCTTGATAATTGAGAGTGGTTTTTGAGACGTGAGACAAAGTACTTTGAAAAGGAGTAAGAATATCAAATTACATTTAAATTGCACGAGAAACAATGGGGTTTATTCACTAAGGGCTACTTTGATGCTTGACGCAATGAGTTACCAGCAAGTTGGTAATTGTTAAAAAATACTCATTGTTAGTGGTAGCCAGTTGTTTTAACATCACAAAACATAAGGTTTAATGGCTGTTTTCCTAAAAAGATTTAACATCTCTTTAAAGAGTAAAATGAGAAAAAAAACAAAAAAACCCTGACAACAGGTTTGCATGCTAGATTGTAAAAATTACAACTTGTTCGTGTCAGACTAAACATTACACCTGTTGCAAAGAGGGAAAAGTAAGGTAATAACTGTAAAATATCAATACAGGCAAAATAAAAAAAATACACTTATTCTCTATTGAAGTACATTTAACGACTAAAGCCTATATATATTATGGTGTATGTTTTCAATAAATATCAGTGAAATTTAGTAAACAAGATGTGTGCAAACACTAAGGGCAACTTGCTCAGGCAATTGCAGATCGATTAAAGAGTTCATTTTGTAGTGTCCTGGTAGAGGTATTGCTAAATTGTGGTTGGATTTAACAAACTTAGACAGGAATAATTTGCAGACGTTAAACGCAGCGGTGGACCAAAAATATCTACAGTCTTCTACCATCTGTTAGCAACAATGTTTAAATGGGAACAGTCACTTTTCTGGATTTTTAATATTATGCTTACCTATTTCTTACTTGTAACAAATATGCATTTGTGTGGTCTGAAAAATAAAATTACCGGTAAAAATCCACACCTCTTTATCCTGTAACTTGGAGCCTCCATCTGAACTAATTGTTATTACAATGATTATTATCAGAGGTGTAACTAAAAACCAAAGGCCCTGGTACGAAAACTGCCCTGGGGCCCCCCCCATACGTGTACCCCCCGCCACCTCCCCATAAGTCTACCCTTCCCCTCCCCTACATTGCTCCCCCCCCACACATGCAGAAAAACAGATACACATAGACACACACACACATTCATTCATACAAGCACACACAAATACATACATACAGACACATATACAGACACACAGGCAGGCAAATACACACACAGAGACAAACACACACACACATACAGACACACATACAGACACACAGATATACACACATCCAGAGAAACATTCATACAGTCACACAAACACACACACATATATACATACAAACACACACACACACACATACATACAAACAAACACACATATACAAAATGTTTTAGTCACCCTCCTGTTTCCCACCTTTTAGGTACTTTTTAGGACTTCCCTGTGGTCCAGTGGTGGCTCAGCCTAAGGGGAGTCAGAGTTATTCTCTGACTCCCTCCTCTTCCTCCTTCGCGGCTCCCGGTGTAAGATGAGAGGAGTGACCGGGGCAGTCACTTCCTCCGAGCTGTGATGTCATGTCAGGGGATCCAGTCACGCTGTTAAAGCGCTACAGCACTGACCAGGCTGCCTGGAAATAAATTTCCATCAGCTGGCCCTAAGAGCATGGGCCACCCGATGGACCCGTAATGGTGGTTCTACCGCGTGTCCCAGGGCCACAACACATGGTGTCGCAGCTGCGACTGGGCCCGCCACTCCAGGGACATACAAAATATTAGCAAAGACAAGAAGTGGAGACCATAAATTCCATAGGAATGGGGCAACCATTAAACATTCTGCAGATGAGAGTTAACAGTGTGGGAATGAGCAAATGTCAGGAGAAGGTCGTTTGCAGAGCAAAGTTAACGAGAAGGGATGTCTTTTTTGAGTCAAGAGGAAATATAGTAAGGAGTGGTACTATTCAGGGCTTTGCAAGTTAGTGTTGGCAGCTTGAATGGATCCTGAAGGGTACAAAAGAGTGTGGGAGTAGGGATTAATCAGGAAGACGAGCCTGGGGGATATTTTCAATTTAGACTGAAGAGGGGCAATGTGGCTATTTAAAAGGTGCAGGTGATTTGCAATAGTCTAGTCAGGAAATGAGGAGTACATGAACAAGTGCTTTAGTTGGATAATGAGTAAGAAAATGGCAAACGCAGGCAATATTTTTATGGTGGAAGTTAACACTGTTTGGAGGAGAAAAGGTAAGACCTGAGTCAAAAGTAACCCCAAGGTAATCAACTGTGTAAAAAGCAGTGAGGTCGGGGAGAATTCAGAGCGAGGAAAAACCTTTAGATTTAGCAGAGAATAAGTCATTGGTCACTTTACTAAGGGTAGTTTGCAAAAATGGAGGGAGCGGAAGCTGGATTAACCCCTTCAGGACACATGACGTGTGACATGTCATGATTCCCTTTTATTCCAGAAGTTTGGTCCTTAAGGGGTTAAAGAGGTTCACTGTGGGATCTGTCCTTTGTTCTTTTCACCTGGTAGAGCATAGAGGAAGCATGCAGAGAAGAGTAGAAAAAAAACAACGTTCCGTTTCCCTCCTTGTTTCCCATGTTTGCTAAGAACTTGCTTTGTCTAAACAGATCTGATGTAATTTGGTAACACTTTAATGTAAATTTAAAAGAAAATGGTGTATCTCATGAAACAATGTCAACACAGGTTATAGGGGACTGTTAGTGTTTTATTCGGTGGGGTAAATTCCAAGTAAACCGCAGTTTCCCTGGAAAACCTGATTTTTGATGACATGCATGGAAACGTCCTTAAACAGGGAGTTTATGGATCGCTGACCAAAGAATTGCAAAACGTAATCCAAAAGCACTTAATTTTATTTGCAGATTTTTCCCAAAAACATGTTTCCCATGTCAATCTTCCACAATTCTCACTTTATTGAAGAAATACTCATATTGCACATAAAGTATGAAATGGCTGAAGGGGTAGGCAATCTTTGGCACTCCAGATGTTGTGGACTATCTCCCCTAATGCTTTGCCAACATTATCGCTGTAAGAGAATCATGGGAGATGCAGTCCACAACATCTGGAGGGGGATGACTTTCCCTGATTTAGACTACATCAGTACCCACACCACTCTTCTACATACCTGCAGCTCACAGATCTCTAAACATATGTGAAATGTCGTTATCAACCATAAACCTTATCAAACCATAATCATCTCTAAAGCTCGTTTTAATCGTAACACATATACATTTAAATTCTATAAATCTCTAGGTTTATAATTAATGTGTGATATTTGCATGAATAAATACCTGCCTTGAAACTATGCACTTATGGTCAGAATTAATACCATAAAACCAAACCAAACAAAACATAATGCATTTATTTTTGACTTACAGCTCATTTATAAGTATCCTATAATCCATATATATTTTTTCTGTTTATGAGCCCATATATATTAATGTATGTAATTTATAATCTGTCCTACATTGTTTGCAAATCTTAATAACTATAAAATGTCAATGGAAATGTCTAAATTAGCCTTTGGCACTAAAATACAGGCTGTTAGTCAACACCTATATAGTTTCTCAAGATGAAGCACTAAGTCGTATGTGAAAATGGCTACATAAACATTTGGCCTCCTTAGCGAGGCAGTCAGTGTATCAGATTGCTTTGCTAAAACCCCCAAACCATTTCCTTTTGAGCTTTTCACTATAGTATGCTTATATTACAATATTTAAGTGAGGGGAGGCACGGAGGAAGGGCTTTAATCATGCTGCCTGCAATTAAAAGACTTCTTTTATTATTTACTTTTTACAAATCATTTTGCTCATCAGTCTTTTTTTCACTTCCCCACATACATATATGTTTATATACGATTGTAGCGTTTTTGATTTTTGGTTTTAGAACAATAGACGTGTGGGTTATGACATTTGTGATCTTATTTTTTAATTTCCAGAAATGTATATAAATGTGTATTTAAGTAAATATTACACCATGTTTCATGGGGAAAATGCCACCAAAGGTTCTGCAGATTTCTTAATAAACCACAAGACCAAAGGAAGGGATTAATATTTAGTGTTTAGTGTAATGTAGGGGCTTATGTTTAGTGTAGAGTAGGGGTTAATGTTTAGTAACAGTAAATGCGTAGATAGGGGTTAATGTTTAGTGATAGTGTAGTTTAGGGATTAATGTTTAGAGTTGTGCAGGGGTTCATCTTAATTGTTAGTGTGGATGATAATGTTTAGTGACACTGTAATGTTTAGTGACACTGTAATGTGGTGGAGGTGTTCAAATTTAGTGTAATGTGTTGGGTAGGTGAAGGGGTTAGGAGTTAAACTTTACTGTTAATTAGTGCATTAAAGAATTAGTGAGAGTTACAATCTACAGAAACACTCATCTATTTCATTTGTCATATTTAGATTATTTATTTTTTTATTCTAAGAAAAAGCCACGGTTAAAAACAAAATGTACAAACAACATGTTTTCTATAAATATTATCTCCAATTGACTATTGTAATTTATACATATTTGGTACACATAACACCCAGAGTTAATTTTGGCAGAAGTTTTCAATTTAGTTTTAGTTATAGTCTTTTGACCAAAAAGCCATCTTTTTTTAAATCTCAAAAATCTTAGTCGACTAAAATTTGGCTAAAATTGTTAGTCGACAAAATTAACACTGCTAACACCATCTGATTTTTTATCTTTGATCGACATATATTTAGAATATTATAGCATATGGATTATAATGAACTAGAGATCGAACCAGAAATTTGCTTTGGATATGACCTGGGTATGACACATTAACAAGTTTCCAACCAGGAGTAAGCTGAAATGTGTCAGAGATGGAGTAAAGATTTAAAGAATGAGAATAGAGGTGTGTGAAAATGTAAAAAAAACCATAAAGCAGATGTCTATAGATGTGTAGGATACAAAAGGCATGGGGTACTGTTGGCATATAGAGGCAGGGCGGGTATGTTTTGGGGGCAGGTCAATATGTGTTTTTAAGGGTGAAAAGGTTTTACTGGTGTATGGAGATTCTTTGTGTATTTTGATGTTGGCAGAATTGGAGTTAAAAAGAATATGCATGTCTAAGAAAGCACATTAATTTGTACTAGCATACCAATGGTCTGCGTGGGTAGAGCTAGTTATATAAAAGCCAATGGAATGTTTCCAGTGATTGCTCCAAATTTAGCACTTTGCACCTGCAACAATTCAGCTTTGCTGGTATAAATTTGATCCATTCACTAATTTTGGGTATCACTCTGAAACTAGACCATCTGGTTTGGCTCACATTTGAAACATTTGAATTTTATTCTCAGTCATTTGGGTCCTGACTGAGTAGGATAATAGTACGATTATGGTTCCCTTACCTAAGCAGTCATTTGTGTCAAGATGGCCTGACTTACAAAATTTAAAAACAATTTTCCAATTTTTTTTATTTTTTTTTCCCAGCTTCAATATTTTGATTTCGATTTTGCACCAGAACACAGTTTAGTTGATAAACTTCAAAATCAACTATCTTCCTCCCAGTATATCAGACATTAGACATTAAAATTAGATTTGTATTTCTAATTACTAATTAAGCTTGGAAATTCCCGGCATATAATAAATAATTAGATAATATTGTATAAATATCTATTAGCATTGCATTACATTTTGATTATTATTAATTAGTTTATTTGTTGCATTATTCATGTGCCACGTTGACTGAAATATATCTATATTAAACAACTTGTTTTATAATTCCACAGATTAGATAATTTGTTTTCATTCTTTACTCTGATTTGTAATTATGATTGCTCTCGAAGGAAGATAAATTCATTGCTGAACCAGCATTTCTATGCATTCTTTCCTCAGTAAAAAATAACTTCAGACAGTCAATTTCTACCACAATCTCTTTGAAACTCTTGGCGGTTTCTCGTCAGTGGTATTACACTTAATTTTTTTTCATGGCCTCACATGTAGCAAACTTTTTTCGGAGGTAGTTTTTCCAGGCAGGCAAACAAAGCCTAATAGTGATACATGCTGGGAACATTCTTCTTGAAGAAGAAAATTAACAGTAATACTGTTGGGCTCTGTGTGATGGAACCTCTGGCAGATGACTTTGTTTCCTGTGTATAACCGTGTGGGTTTAAAAAAAAAAAAAATGC
This sequence comes from Pelobates fuscus, assembly GCF_036172605.1. NCBI lineage: Eukaryota > Metazoa > Chordata > Amphibia > Anura > Pelobatidae > Pelobates > Pelobates fuscus. Next base: position 327,461,712 of record NC_086320.1, on the reverse strand, counting down.
ATTTAACTGATGAAGAAAAAAAAATGCTTACAAAATCTTGGAGAGTGAAACGCGTTAGAATTTCTCATTGGCAAAGAGTTTTCAGGATCTCCCTATGCTGTGGGCAAGACGGGTCGTAGTTATTTCATTACTTTAGCTAGTTATTGTAAATATTTGTTGCTTGTGGAAAAGTGTGTATCGGAGTTTGCTCACAGCAAAGCTAGTTTACGGTTATTCATAATTAATATCTGAAGACACAGCAAATGTTTTTGCATGATCACTAGGGTTATAAAAAAAAGCATTTACATTTTGGCTAAAAATTACATTTCTCTCAATGTAGATATCCTTACATCGGTTTTACTTTGGTGAAAGTTGTTTCAAAATGCACCTTACCATGTTTCAAAACCGTTTCAGCTGCTGTTTTACATTATGATATATTACTATAATGACAGTTTTGAGGCTATTAGCTGTTCTCCGCAGAGTTTTTCTACAGTAAATGAAAGCAATTTTAGTTGCATTGCTGGATTCTGGTTGCATGAAGTATACATTTACCATAACAGATGTACCAAGGTAGATATTTAAGACATGTAACTATTTACCCCTTTTGCCTATTGCGGACAGCACTGGTGATTGAGTCATCTGCTTGTTTTTTAACTGTAGCACTCTGCACTTATTATTGGCTGGGAAATATATGCTTACTTACAGCAGGATTTTTTTTGCATTTACATATTCATAGAAATGTAATTATATTGTACAAATGCAATTCAGCACTAAACCAGTTGACACATAACAATATAAAATGAGTGGAGACAATATTCTAACACTCACAAAGTTAAAAATAAGTAAATTTCACTTAACATACAGAAAAGAGAGAAAAACGTCTTTGGTCTACGGTATGCAATACCACATCATTTAGGGCTCACAGGGCTATCCCAAATATATATATAAGGTTTAAAAAATTACATTTTATTTATAGGATTGCATTTACATCTCAGTATCCTGCTGGGATCTCTGTTGCAGCCAAGTACTTTTTCCAAGAATGGTTCAATGTTAATTGACCTTGGTGACAGACTTGCATGTGCCTGTTACCAGCTCCAGTGCTGTCTGCCAACGAAGGAGGAAGGGAGCCGGAGGAACCACAGTGCCAACTGGGGCAGGAGGAATCACACTCCTCATGAGACATCCAGGGACTCATAGTGCTGGTCCCTTACTCCAGCATACTTCCCTTGGAGGACTGGATCATCTGGCGGTGTTCTGGTCATCTTAAGGGGGCAAGGATCGAGCCTGCAGATTAATGCATTTTTGACCACACTGAGTAAAGCACCAATCCCATCTCATTCTGGGAGATGGGGGCAGTATGGGAAGGCCCGTGGGAGGTGTGGCCGGAATAGGCGCTTCAAAAGCATAGAGCAACCTGAGCAAGTTGTTCAGTCATTCTGAACTAACTTTGACCTTGCCTTCGGATTTGCCTCTTATTTCCCAGTATCCTGCATTGAGGGCTCCCATCTAAACCCACATGTCATGTGCATTGCAAATGGCCAAGCATCACATGAAAGTAGCCACAAGTAATGGAGAAACAAATACTTTGTTAAGGGAATCCCAGTCACCCTCCCTACAGAGGGGGCGTATCTTGGGAATGAGCCCAATAAAAGTAGATAAGTAGCCAAATGAAGGAGCGGTAGTTCTTTCCTACCCCTAGATTTTTTCATGTCCATTCCATCTTTAATATGGATACTTCTGTACAGCTCCTGTCCCCTCCTTACATCCATTCACGTTTTAATAGACTCACCAAGTTATTTAAGCAACAGATCAATATAGGCTAGGAAGTATCCAACCTTGAGAGGTATATCTTGAGGAAGATTATACCTAGAGGGTTGAGAGTACAGGTCTCGCCAGCGAGACAAATAGATTATGATGAGTTCTACCAGGAATGGGAGGAGGAGGCAGCTGCCAAATGCTCGCACACGTTTATGAGCACCATTTGTAAATATGAATCGATGAGGTTAAACACAGTCCAACAAGAACTTGACAAAAAGTCAGAAGTGCAGAAATTTTAAAACTGAAGCTCAGTTTGAGAGCTTAAAAATCAAACTAAAAACTAACTTAGACAAATTCTCTCACCAGATAAAGATCATAAAACACCAGAAGTTTCTTTGGGACGTTTCAGACTTTGAGAGGGGCACAATATACTGTCCTTTTAAGAAGGAATAGGGTCGATACAGATCAATTCAGTACATCTGAATATGACTCCACTGACATGGATATGGAAAATCCTACCACCACTCAAACAACCATCAAGGTCAATCCACCAAAGAGTATCCTAAAAAAGGGGGTGGATTTTTTAGGCCTGAGACAGGCAGAGATATCCGAGTGTCCGAGAATAAAGACCGGGGTCAGAGGAGACGCATGTAGCTACAAATGTCTCTCTAAGAGTGATTAACCTGTCTAGTGTGACCCTTTCTAGTATTTAACTAGAGGTTTTATCAAAAGGTCTCTCATTTTTTCCCGTTCCACCATGTAACAAGTTTAACAATGCAACAAAAGATGTATTATCTGAATATCACCATTTTTCATGCCCCAAAATATCGCCATACCACATCACATGTTAAATATTATTTCGTGTCATTTACACTACGGTTGAAAAAGCAGATAAAAATAAGAGCTTGAAGCTAAGCCTCAACATGGTCAACTCCACACAGTATGTTAACCACTACAGCATAGGGACACAGAGAATGCTACTAATTTTCTTTATATGTGTGTCATGTACCAAACACCCTGATTTATCTATTGCCATACCTACTGTTAAAAGGGCAAGACACTATGCATGGGCGAACTGTGACGCACCATCACTGATAATGAATTACTGTAGCTCTGACTAAGGAGAGGGCAACATCTTGGTGGGTGGGGGATAAACAGAAGGGATTTAACTCCTAAATGACAGATAATTGAGCAGTGAAACTGCAGGGGCATGAACTATAAACTAAAAATGCGTCATTAAACTAAAGTTGTTTTAAATATAAATAGACAGCAAAACAAATCAGCTAAGAAAAATAAGGTATGCTAGTTGGAGAGGACCAATGGGAGAGGAGATAACCCCATGTTAGAAATCCACTTAAGCATATCAATGACCCTCACCTACCACAATCTTGTAAAGACGTAAAATTACCAGCTACCTAACAGACTTTTAGAGATGGGGAAAAGCCAAGCACACCTTGGGAGATGGTAAAAGTATGAAGAAATAATCAACAAAAGAGAAATAAAAGAAATGTAAAAATAACATGCAAATTGGTAAACCTAGGTGATGTAATGAAGCCGGCAGAAAATTGTAAGAACATTCCTGGACCTTTTCTCGCCACCAACCATGCTTAGTAGCCAGTTCCACCCACCTGAGAGGTTGGGCTATTGTTTCCCCTTTTCTCAAGGAAAACTCCCAGATAATGGTATTTTGAATGGTCCAGGTAAAGTTGTAGAATATTGGTGTTTCACAGCAAGAAAGACTATGGCTGGCACATAACATATTTGGCAGTCTGTGCTGTCTTGGAAAATCATGGAAGACATTTTGCCAAATTCACAGGGCTTTGTGAATTGGCTGTTAACAAGTGACATAAAGGTTCTTGCTAATAAAATAACAATTATTTTTGGCCTATTTGGGTAAAAACCTAAAGCTTTATTCCATAACCACAAATTAAATGTTATAACCCAAGTAATTGGGTTTTCTGAAAGTGGTCGACAGTCTTGGTTTTGAATAGATATGTATTCAATCTTTTTAGAAAATTGAGTCACAATGTGAGAATGCAGTTCTTTTTGCTAATCATTAGTAATAAAGAAAAATGATTACTTCTTATTTTGACTTCAAATTTCTCTACAACGCCCTCAAAGATGAAGGATTGCTGGAAAGGGTAATATCTAAATAAACGAGCCAAGGGTTTTTCTAATGTTTGATCTTCTCCAACTGGTTTCCGGTGTAACATAATACATTGAAAATTAGTGTTCCAAAGCATTTATCATGATGTGGAATTTAGGTAAAAATACATTCTTTTAAGTTTCATTGCTAGGAAATCATTTTTATGCATTGAATAATAATGATAATAAAAAGTATCAGTCACAAAAAAACGTATGCATTGGTACAGGTTATAAAACCGTTGCTACTTTGTAAATTGATATCTTGATTCCATTTTAATAAAATAGTCTCTTGACTAAGTGTTAAAGCAAAAGGTTTAACTTGTAAAAAAATAAATCTCCCTTTATGCTGAAAATAGACCCAAGTATTTGTTTTTGCTTTATAATATATTTGTGCTAAACATGCATTATACCATAGGCCTGATATAGATCAGATATTGATTTAAATCACGAAATCTATGAATAAATAGTTATCTTAACAAAACAGATATATGTAATGCATGTTTGGTGAGATTGCCCCTTATCCTTTCAATGAGCTTGTTTGAGCAGAGTCCTCAGCTCATTCTGTTCCTGTATGTCAAAAAAATGGTCTCGCTGCAACTAATTGTTAGTTTGTCCTCCTATTGTACAGCTCTACAGAAACAGCTGGTGCACTTAGATCCCACGAGCCAAAACGCCACCGTGTGGAAGTTCTAACCGGCCGCACACATGGTCCTATGCCCAAAACAGTTCCAAGGCGTTTTGTGCTTTTGGCCAGTCAACTTTCCATGTGAAAGAAATACTGATCGCACACTCTGGCTTCTTGGTAGCGTTTGTATGAACCATACGAACAAATCTCCTGACGTGTGTGGTGAAAGAGCAGGTGTTTGTCCAAGTTCAGCAGGGTTCGAGAGTTTCAGTGTCTGATTTTAGTTCCACGCGATCTACACCAAAACACCGCTGCCTGCATTCTCGCGAGCAAGATGGCCACCACACAGTTCCCACGCATTAGTGCATACGAACGGCGGCCACCCAGCCGTGCAATTAGAACCCACACTGATAGAACTGTCAGGAGAGGTTAACAATAAGCTCAGAGGTGGTCCGCAGTTCGTTGGTTGGGTTCCTGAACAGTACAAGGGAATCCCACAACTCCAGTCTTTCAGTAGCATTTTAGCATGGCTCATAGTCCTGAGGCAAGAGGCTAGCAAGCAGGCTCCTCCAGGAGCTTGTGGCAAGGTCAAGTTCACCACACTTACTAAAATACAAGTCAGAAAATTCATTATTTCATATTTCCTAAATATAATATTTTTGGTTCTGCCTTCTTAAAGGGAGAGTTATGTAAATAAAGAAGCATTATAAAATAGACGTGTGCATGATGAGACATTTCGATTTGACCACCATTTGGTTGTTCGGTTCTGCAGAATTTTGGCGACAAAATAATACAAATCAAAAGGTTGCAAAGATGGGCCAATCACTGATAGTCACATTTCCTGCCATTAGTTTTACAGATTAAGAAAAATAGAAAAAGTATCCAATAGAGGGAAAAAGAGGAGTAAGAAGTGAACAATGTGTATTTATGCAAATGTGTGTATTATATATTTAGTAAATAATATCTTAATGTATATTTGTCACCTTTCACTTGATCTGTGAATAAAATCAACATTTAGTGACTGACCTCTATCCATCCATTATCTTTGTTTCCATCAATCATCTCTTCTTTTGGTGCCATGGGCGGAATTCAGAATTATGGATCAAAACAAACATGATTGGCCATTGAACGTTCCATTTGGCTTGTAGTTTGACTACATTTTTGGCTAGGAGTTCAGAAATTCAAATGATCACCCGATCTCCCCCCGAATTCAGACGTAATTGCAGTTTGGAACAAAATTAATCTTCAACTCTGTTATATAAACATTTTCATTATTTGTATCACCCATAAGTGAACCGTTCTTTAAATCCAGAATACTTCTATATTTTGATAATATAGCCAAGTTAACTCATCTCACCCATTCATAACTTTGAAAATTAGCAATGATGGCCCCGAGCTACATAAATACTTTTACTTTCAGTATCTCCCCTCTGCCTATCCTAATGTCATCCTCCCTTCTTCTGCCTACTCCAGCATCACAATCTATCCCTCCCAAGTGACACCACCTTCCCAAAACTACCATAATGTATCCATACCCATACCAAAGCCTCCCCGTTTCTTTCCTCACTCCAGTGTTACTATCTGCCTCATCTTGCTCCTGCTTCTGGTTTAACCCTTGAATCCTTCATCGGGTCCAAATATTTTCTATAAAAGCACTAGGTGAATAATATTTCATTTTAAATGTAAGTAAATACCTGCTTAGATGTTGTTGTGTTTTTTTTTTTTTGTTTTTTTTATTAATAAAGATTTGCTAATTTTGTATAAAGCCAATGTTAAAAAAAAATAAAATAAATGTAACTCAGGGTCTTTCAGTTTAATTACCTTTACGAGATCATATATAAGTGCTGCTTCTTAAAAGCAATCAAAATATAGGAGTTTGTATGCTTACATGGGTATTAATTGGCAGGTTACCTTTTTTATTAGTTTCTGGTATCCTGATTCATAGCTATTCAAAATTGCAGGTGGTATTATGAAGTGATGGTGGAGGGGAGTAAAAAAGTTACAATGTAGTCACTAAATTATAAAACAACCATTTACATCCGTCAGTAGTGTAAATGCACGGTTTAATACTCAATGATATCATCTGAATAAGGAAATATGAGTTTCATTACCTTAAAAAACAGAAAAGGATTTAAATGGTTATTCAGAAAATAGTAATTATCAAGAAAACATAATTGAAGATTGTTAACCCTTTTGGCGTTATAAAAAAAGGTTAGCTTGAAAGTGATATATTTAAAAAGGTCATAGCTATTTAATGTGCATGATGTTTAAGTGACAACAATTTAATTTGCTCTAATAAATGACATTGTCTGCAGCTTGAGCAGTAGAAGAGTAGTCTACTTTTTGCGTGACCTGCTAAGTTACCTTACAATAAAAACTGGGCTGATACCAAACATAAAGTTATTTTTACTCTAACAGACTATAAGTATACAACTTTTTTAGTTTGAAGTTGATGTACTAACAACAACTTCAGTGAGTATGCATTCTTCTGGTTTTTCATGTGTCGTGGTTAAAGGACCATTATAGGCACCCAGACCACTTTAGCTCAATGAAGTAGTCTGGGTGCCAAGTCCCTCTAGTTTTAACCCTGCAGCTGAAAACATAGCAGTTTCAGAGAAGGTTAATCCAGCCTCTAGTGGCTGTCTCACTGACAGCCGCTAGAGGCGCTTCCGCGATTCTCACTGTGAAAATCACAATGAGAAGACGCTGGACGTCCATAGGAAAGCATTGAGTAATGCTTTCATATGGGCTGTTTGAATGTGCGCGCGGCTCATGCAGCGCACACGCATTTGAATCAGACATCGGCAGGGGGTGGAGAGCAAAGAGGGAGCCTGGCGCTGGAGAAAGGTAAGTGGCTGAAGAGGTTTTAACCCCTTCAGCCCAGCGGGAGGGGAGCCCTGAGGGTGTGGGGGGGGGGGGAGGGGGGACCTAATGACCCTATAGTTTGTTTTCCTGGTTCTATAGTGCTCCTTTAATGTTTGGTAATTTTATTTTATATACTGGGACAATTAATTCACAATCTAATAAATTAATCACAATACAAATATATATATATATATTTTTGAATCACTATTGCTGTACTGGAAGAGCCATTGGTTGTGCGCTTATTCTGCTTCTCCAGAAGCTTGTAGCTAGCAAATTGTATTTTATATAAATGGAGTGTTTTGCCATCCCTCTCAATATACTTTAATATAACCGACATTTAAAAAAAAAAGTTTTACTTATTTTTAGTTAGCAGGCATTGTGCTGGTAGGTCAGTAAAGGTTCTTCAGCTATTTCAGGAGCCCTGCTCATTGTTACATACATACATTTATTCACTCACTACTACAACATTTAACATTTTGTACAGATATTTTTGAAAAAAAATAAAAATATGAAATAAACACATAGATTTTACACTCGTATAGTGAAGACAATTCATCTGCCAAGCTTTTTTTGAAAAAAAATGTAATGTTCCAATACTTTTAAAAAATGAATAGAGAAAGTAAAATCTCACATCTGATGATAAACCGGTGACAATGAGGATGAGATCGAAATCCTCTCCCTGTTGAACTATAGACACAAGTTAAATAGGTAACCTATTAGCATTGTTAATGGACTCAGCTAATCTGTGATCGTCGTTAACTTTGCAATATTGCTTTATTGAACTTGATGTTGCAAGAGTAATAATGAAATCATGGTTTAGGCCTGGGCATTGGCGTGCGCACGGGGTGTGCCGGGTGTGCCTGGGCACACCCTAATCCCCGCGGCACGCCTATGGATTGAGTCCTGCAGGAACGGAGTTCCTGCACTTTTTTTGTGCAGGAACGCCGTTCCTGCAGGCACTCAGCGCCCCCTTCCTCCCCCCATGTCCCCCCTGTCATGGATGGGAGGGAGGGGGGGGGAGGCAAGATGTTATGGACCCCCCCCCCCCCGGTCGGCTCTCTCAATATCAGCCTCGGCGAGGGAGCTTTCTGCTCCCTCTCGCCGCGCACTGCTTGCTGATGCTGGGAGCCGGAATATGACGTCATATTCCGGCTCCCAGCTACAGCAGACAGCCCACGCGGCGAGAGGGAGCAGAGAGCTCACAGCTCCTTCGCCGCGGCTGATATTGAGAGAGCCGCCCGACCCACTGGACCCCAGGGACAAGTCCACGCCAGCACTCCAGGTAGGGAGGCTGGGTGGACATTGTTTTAATTAAAAAAAATAATCATTTGTGTGTGTGTGAATGTGTGTGTGTGTCTGTTTGTGTGTGTGTGTGTCTGTTTGTGTGTGTGTGTGTGTGTCTTTGACTGTGTATGTGTGTGTGTCTGTGTGTGTGTCTGTGAATGTGTGTGTGAATGTGTGTGTGTGTCTGTGAATGTGTGTGTGTATGTGTATGTGTGTGTGTATGTGAATATGTGTGTGTCTGTGAATGTGTGTGTGTGTGTGTCTGTGAATGTGTGTATGTGTATCTGTGAATGTGTGTCTGTGAATGTGTATGTGTGTCAGTGTATGTGAATATGTGTGTCTGTGAATGTATGAGTGTGTCTGTGAATGTGTGTGTCTATGAATGTATGAGTGTGTGTGTGTCTGTGAGTGTATGTGTGTGTGTTTGAGTATGCGTGTCAGTGTGTGTATATATATATATATATATATATATACACACACACACACATATACATACACACACTGGAGTGTATATTATTTTTGGGGGGGGGTGGGAATCTTGGTTCCCACACTTTATTCCCCAGGACATTATTCTCCCCTGTCGGCTCACGCAGAACCGGCGCTGAGTGTCGGCTCTGCTCTAAGCCTCCATGGGCCGGCGGGGAGATCAAAGATCTACCTCACCGGCCCACAGCAGCATGAAGGGAGGCAGGAGAGGACCCGGGGAGCTCTAGACAGCAGCTCCGCCAGGTTCCTCTGGCGAGATCTGAGCGTTGCCGCGGCAACGCTAAGATCTCACAAGAGTTAACTCTAGCCCCGCAGGCTAGAGTTCACTCTCCACTGGACCACCAGGGATGGCACATGGCAGCAAGGATCCCCCCTCCCTACATAAGGTAAGAAGGGAGGGGGGATATTTACTAATCTGCCCCCACCTCCACAATCTGTCCAAACATACAGCACACACACACAAAAATCACCTACAGACATACAGCACTCTCACACAAACAGCACACACACAGCACCCTCACACACACAGCACCCAAATAGCACCCACACACATACAGTACACATACAGCACCCTCACACACACAGTACACTAACCGCACCCTCACAAACACACACAGCACCTTTACAAACACACAACACCCTCACACACAGCACACTAACAACACCCTCGCAAACACACACACACAAACAGCACCCTCAGAAATACACGACACCCACACACATCACACAAACAGCACCATCACACACACATCACACAAACAGCACCCTCACACACACAGCACCCTCACACAGCACACTAACAGGACCCTAACACACACACACAAACACCCTCACACACAAACAGCACCCTCACACACACACACACACACACAAACACCCTCACCCACATAGCACACTACCAGCACCCTCACACATACACACACACAGCAGCACCCTTACACACACCACCCTCACACAGCACACTAACAGCACACACACACACACACAGCAGTGTATGTATATATGTGTGTGTGTGTATATATATATATATATATATATAAATATATATATATATATATATATACATATACATGCGGCGTGTGTTTGTGCTTTAGGGTGCACACCCTAATGCAATAGGCTGCGCACGCCTATGGGCCTGGGTTTAAGATAATGTTTATTAAATTAATTTGTGTTATTGCCACACAATAAGTCTGATAACTGTTACCTGTTAATAATGAATGATTTTCAGAAAATTGTCTAATGGGGTACATTATTTTCAAATTATTTTAGTGTATAATTTTTAGAAAATATACTTTTATCAATATGAAACAAATATATATGGGTACATTGTAATTAAACTTTTGATCATTATTGGCAAATTAATGCTTACTGTTTTTTACCATTTTCGGCTCATTCAAAAAGAGCCCTATACCTTTCACTAAACGCAAAGTTTTAAGTGATAACATTCCTTCTTTCCAAGCAGTATATCACAATATGGGAGGTGTGTACTAATTTAATACAAAAACCTACTTGTTACGGTTATTCTAAGCCTCAAGCCCACTTTATCTTAACCCCTTAAGGACTGCGGATGTACTAGGTACATCCGCCAAAAAAATGGTACTTAAGGACCGTGAACGTACCTAGTACATCCGCGGCAAATATGAGCGCTGGAAGCTCTAAGGGTATTGCAGCGATTCAACCACCACAGAGATTTTGGGAGAAAATCCCCATAACACTGTATTGACCAACACCAAATTACGAGTATCTAAGCCTTGACTACTATTGGAAACTCACACCGCAGGCACACCCGAAAGACATAACCATTCATGCATTGAAAGACATAGATTATGATATCGTTACTTTACTGTTGTTTCTCATTCTTTGAGCGAAATAACTTGTTCCATCATCAGCAATGTAGGCCTAACTTTCACACCTTCGCCTAAAACAGAGTGCTCAGGGTAAGATGTTTAGTTGTTACTCAATTATATTTTATGTCTTAGACCTGTACTCAAGCAATATCAATGCCTAGGTAATGCAATGGCTTTAGCATAACCTCTTTCACTATCACCCCTATGCAAGGTATATGTTTTTCATCGTTATTGTTCCTGTTTTTTTTTTTGGTTTTGTTTTTTAAATGAGTGCTGTATCTCTGTCATTTTACAACAATCCTGCTTTTAACCTCATGGTCTTTTTTCATGTAAACTTGTCAATGTAAGCCTGCTAACTAACCTAAGCACTGCAAAAATAAAGAATTATTATTATTAGCGATCGTGGTCACTTCCAGCCACTCTAAGGGTATTGCAGCAATGCCTCGATGTCGAGGCATCCTGCAATACCTCTCCTGACTGCCAGGCCGACCGAGTGATTGATCCCTAGGAGCAATCACTTCCGGGTTGTCCAATGTGGAGCTCTGCAGTGTAGCAGAGCATCGGAAGCCATCAGGCAGGCTTCCGATGCTCTGCCTGTGTGCTGAGTGCCTTGGGGGGTCGAGGCACTCAGTGAAGACTTTAAAAAAAATATATATATATGAAATTGTAATTATTTTTTTAGAAAAAAAAAAAAAAAGATGCAAGGTCGTTTAGCCCACAGCGAACCCAATACACCTATACATGGGTGGTATCACTGTACTCAGGAGATGATGCTGAACACATATTGGGGTGTTCTTTGGCAGTAACTCATAAAGTTCTCAGCACATGTGATAAAGTAAAACAGAATGGTGAGAGCACTCAAAATAAAAGAGATATTACCCACTTTGAAGATAACACTGCAAAGAAAAACAGAGATAATATAGGGTAATAACGTTCAGCACATGTATTCTTAAATTGTTATGTGTGTCTAAGAAATCACCAATTTTTTTTTTTTTTAATTTGGCATAGATTGGTGGTAAAAGGGTTGTATGAAAAGAGGAGGCATGCAAATACCCCAAGTGTAATACCTTAGGTTGTCTTCTTTAAAAAAAATGTATACATGTGAAGGGTTATTCAGGGATTCCTGACAGATATCAGTGTTACAATGTAACTTTTGTTAATTTTGAAAAAAAAAATGGTTTGGAAATAGCAAAGTGCTACTTGTACTTATTGCCCTATAACTTGCAAAAAAAGCTAAGAACATGTTAACATTGGGTATTTCTAAACGCAGGACAAAATTTCGAAACTATTTACCACAGGTGTTTTTTGGCGGTTGTAGATGCATAACAGATTTTGGGGGTCAAAGTTGGAAAAAGTGTGTTTTTTAAAATCTTTTCATCAAAATTTTTATAGTAAGGTATGTGATATGAACTGTATATAATATGTATAATTTGTGTGGGTACAGTAAATGAGTAAGAGGAAAATTACAGCTAAACACAAACACCGCAGAAATGTGAAAACAGACCTGGTCATTAACGGTAAGAAAATTGAAAAATGGTCTGGTCACTAAGGGGTTAATGCTTTTTCTGCATAGTTTTGGCATATAGATCATGACCCTGCAGTCTCTCTGTTCAATTCTCTGCATTTAGGATTTAAAGGGATACTATAGGCATCCAAACAAATTTAATGAACCACTTTTAGTGTACAGATTATGGACAATTTAGAAGTTAAAACACTTTGTTTCTGCTCATTCAGCCCTAGCCACACTTTTCGTGGCTATGACTGACACAGCCTGCATGAAAAAATGGTTTAATTTCAATCAGATGCTAATTTACTTTATACGTTTTTATTTCCTGCTCTATAAATTGAACTTTAATCCCATACAGAAAGCTACTGCAGGGTTTAGTAAGCTATTAATAGAGCAGGAGATAAGAAATTCTAAATTAAACATAATGCGCAATGAAGGAAGTTGAACATTTGATGACTCTTTACGGAAGTGTTTAGGAAGGCTGTGCAAGTCACATGCAGTGATGTGTGCCTAGGACTGCCTAAATAAAGTAATCTAACTCCTAAATGGCAGAGGTTTGGGCAGTAAAACTGCACAGGGCATGTTCTATACACAGCAACTGATTCATTTGTTTCCTACAGCATCTCATTAAATTACTTTTCTACAGCCCTAGCCACAACTCTCCTTGCTGTAACACATACAGTCTCCCTTCAAACGTCCTGAAAAAAATTGATGAATTTTAACCCTAACGTTCAGTATTTACTTTATGATTTGCAGAAGGAGGGCTGGGGGTTCTCCTTATATCCCTACTTCATAATTTAGTTAATTGCCTGTGAATTTCAGCACTAAGCATTGCCTCAGCCAGCTGTTTCCTTCTAGCCAGGCTTTAAAAGTTACGTGCCACTGCAAGCCTTGAGTGTCAATGGTACCCTCACCAGGGATGAATTTCTACTTGCCATGTTAAATTTTCCCTCACCGGTGGCTAGTGTCGAGGGGAGATTTTAAGCACTTACATACATATAAATGATTTTTCTCATCCTTCCTGGGTCGTATATTTATTCATCATTCTTGGTCTTCTACCAGAGGCCTGGGAGTCTCCTAACTGCTCTTAGCTGTTCCTAGAACTGCACTCTTCTGGACAACGATCTTAGATGTCCAACCTGGAATCTGTTGAAGCCACTTCCCCAGCTTGGGAGTTACAGCCCTGTGCGCTCCTATCACAACTGGGACTACTACTGCCTTCACTTCCCACTTCCTTTTTAGTCCTTGATATTAGTCCACCTTCTCATGTTCCTTCTTCCTGATGTTATAGTCACTGAGTATTGCCGCGTACACCACAACTACAGAAAACACTATATATATATATATATATATATATATATATATATATATATATATATATATAATGCTTTCTACATATATTTATAATTGTTCATGTAAGTTTTCCTGGCTTCCAAAAGTGTTTAGCGTACATTCATTAAATTCATTAAACTATTATTTCAATACTTATTCAGATATGGAATCTCTGGAGTTTTTGAGAAAAACATGAAAGATGCTTGGCATAATTTTTCCCTTTAGAATGAATATCCTTATTTAATTTTTCGTAATGTTTCTTCTAGTTGTGCGTTTCTATTCTAGCCTACTTTTGCATTTATTTACTCACTGGTGCATATACAACCGCTTAAGGATAAATAAGCATGTCCAAGGTTGATTTGAGGAACCACTGTTCCTCTAGGGATTAAGAATGGTTTTAATATTAGCTCATATCAAATAGACAATCTTTGATTTAGTTACAAAAGCAAAAATATATATGGGCACGATCAGAGAGTTTGTAAATTGACAAAACTTGTAAGTACTTGAAAATTTGGACCACTCATATTTAATTAAAATGACATTGTGGGAAATATCGAAAAGGGCTGAGATGAGTGATGTGTGGCAATAGTGTGGGATTCATTTTGGACTTTTGTTCAAAATATGCAGATGTCCACTGTTAAAATATGATGTGTTTAGTGAAGATAAACATACCACGGTGAATCCTTCATCGTTTTATCACATGTGTTTTCATCCATTGGTGACTGCTATTCATTTTATAACAATTCGTGCTAAGGAAAACAATACAATTGCATTTTTTTTACTTGGATACAGAAGTTGTTTAGAAACTGGCATATAATAACATCAAGGAAATATTTTTATATTTCAGTGCGTCAGGAAACATTTAATGAAAGTTTCGTTCATTTTCTTACCTAGTCACAGTCTTATATACCAAAAAAAATTTAATTAGCTTTTTACTGCAAAATGGTTAAAATGTTACCCTATGAGTGTTATCACATTGTACATTCGCCGATTCTCTAATTTTATATTTCACAACTATCCATATTAAGTCAATACAATTTACTGCCACAGATTCTGTGTATTAGAAGTGTATTTACACTTCCTTCAAATTTTAGATTTAAGAAAATATGTTTTCCACAATTTCTACAAATATTAACATGGTATACTTTTAATATGTCCCTCTAAAATGAGCAACAATGGCTGGAAAATAAATGTCAATATTCCAGGCAACAAATAGTCAACAAATATCCAACTTTTCTACCAAATTTTTAAAGAAAACTGCTTGGAAATAAAAAAAAATCAGAAAGGTAATTTCAAGCTCAGTGCTGCTTTAAAGGCATCTTAAAGCTGAATGGCATGCTAATTTAATCACGCATATGTAGAAAGGAAACACCTTTTCTTCTTATGTTTGAATGGTAAAAGATAAATGGTCAGTGCAAAGGTTTCATGCACTCAGAAATGGACCAAAAATTGACTTTACAGAAGCTTCTTATAAATGTAATTTGAATTCTAACCATCAATGTGTAGCCAAACAAATCTGTTTGACACATTTAGTTTTTTCTATCTTTTTAAATTTAGAGGAAATGCATAGAAAATAGTTGATATCAAATTTGTGGAGGATATAAATAGCAAAAACAAAGTTTTGCTAATTGTTGATATTTTATACATATTGACCGTCTTTATAGAATTAAATTGTTCATTTGATTTATAATTTCCTTGTTTTATAAAAACACATTACCTTAGTTTGTTGGAAAATGTAGCATTACTGATAGACTGAAGACTATTTTATTTATGTATTTGTGTATGTGACCCTTCCAAGATTTAGTCAATACGAAAAATATTGTGAAGTGGTATCCTATAAATGTTTATTGTATTTGGTCACTTAACTCTTGTAAACTTTGCCACCTATGTTAATTATACCAGTGCTCCTCAAGCCTCTCCTCAAGGCTCACCAAACAGTCCAGGATTTAGGGATTACCCGAGTGTGTCATGCATTATACCGAGTGGTATAATGCATACCCGGTGTGTCTAAGGTGTTTCGAAAAAAAAGAAACACCTTACAGTCTAAGGCAGGGATAGGCAACCTTCTGAACTATAGATGTTGTAGACTCCATCCCCCATAATGCTCCTACACACATAATGCTGGCAAAGCATCATGGGAGGTGAAGTCCAAAACATCTGTAGAGCCGAAGGTTTCCTATGCCTGGTCTAAGATATTTTTATTAGTTTTATTTCTAAACACCTTAGACACACCCGGGTAATCCCTAAATCCTGGACTGGTAGGTGTGCCTTGAGGAGTACTGGATTATACTTTAGTAGAAGAGGACAATCAGATATTCTGTCTAGATTTTCCTGCTCTCATATAAATCGTTGTCACTGGTACAATTTGATCCTTTGTTACTATTTGCCTTTCATTCCACGGTCTCAATATTTATAATGCACGATGCCGACTGCTAACTATTCCCTTTTCTAACATCTGCGTCCCAGTGTATACAATGATTATCATAGACAATTATAACTGTTAAATCAAAGCTTCTGGCAAGACACCAGCAATCTCTTCCAGTTAATGGTAATCATTTGATTGTTGCATTTTGTCTGCACACCAAGAGATAATGTCCATCTCTGGTAGCCGGCACATTTCATTTCATATATTGCTTAAAGGGTTTTTGTATTTTCGATACAAAGTGTCCACGATCACCATCTCTGTAAATTGCTATTACATGTTGCATATTTTTCCTTTTTGTGCTTTGTAGTTTTTTAAAATTGGGTCATTTTCTATCCAAATGGGCACTAAGTCACTTGTACTTTTGCATAATGCTGACCTGCAAATCCTAGACTACATTGTTATTCACACTTCCTCCTTATATTGATACACTACAAACTAAGCTTACATCCTTATGCTTGGCGAAATGCTCACATATTTACCATTTAGGATCACTTTATAGAGAAATGTATTTGCCTTTATATGTTCTTGAATTGGTGTCTCTTATGTCTTTATGATTTATTTTTCATGCAACCATGTCTAAATAGTTTTATTTGCGCTTACCAATTTCATTTACAGGCAAATGTTATTTGATCTTTGTTGCACAAAATATGAGTAATTTAATTTTTAAGTAAAGTTTTGTTTAAAATGGAACTGTCACCAGAATTTTTAATAGTATACTTATATATCCCTATATTTAAGAAATATGTATTTCAGAGGTGTGGAAAATAAAATCAAAAGTAGAAATCAGCACCTCTTTATCCTGCAACTGGGTGCCTCAATCAACCCTGTCCTTTCAATACGGAAATCAGCATAGAGAAAATATCCAGAGAATACAAATTTTTAAAATGCTGCTATTTCTTTTTCTCATTTGAACCAGATTGTTATGTCTGTTGCTAATTTGTTACTATAACATTAGAGGAAAAAAGAGAATCACATGAAAAAAGTTAGAACACGTTATGAGAGATTTTCAGTGTTCAGTTGTGTGATTTCCATGCTGTCTGTGGGCCATGTTAACAATTAAACAGAGCTTTTATCACCTCTTCAGCACTAGACTAATTGTGTTCACGATGACGTTATCATTGACAGAAACTATTTTGCTTTGCACTGAAAAACAAATTGATCTATACACTGTGTTGGTCAATCGACAGTAAAATGTATAGATCAAAGAACATTTTGATAATTCTGCATCTGCACAAAGGATATTTCTATGTGAATATTTGAGACTGCATGTGTGACATTGGAGTTGTGTGTGTGAGAGGCTGCATTGGTGTGATGTGAATGTGTGCATTGTCTAGATCAGGTGTGCCCAAAAGGTAGATCCCCAGATGGCTTAAAGAAGCACTATAGGGTCAGGAGCACAAACATATATTTCTGACCATATAGTGTTAAAACCACCATTTATTCTCCCTGGCCCCATCTTGCCTCCCTAAATAAAGTAAAATCTTACTTGTATTCAAGCCAGAAGCTGTTGGCTTTGTCCCTGTTTGCCTCAGAACAGCAAGCGGCCTGCTGACATCACCAGAAGTGTTGTTCTGAGCCAATCACAATGCTTCTCCATAGGATTGACTGAGACTGTCAAGGAGGCAAATCAGGGGCAGAGCCAGCACAAGTCAAACACAGCCCTGGCCAACCAGCATCTCCTCGTATAGATGTATTTAATCAATGAATCTCTATGAGGAAAGTTCAGTGTCTGCACGCAGAGGGAGGAGATACTGAATGATGTGATTCAAACTAGGCATGACTGAGATAGGAAGCAGCTCTAGCAGCCATCGAAGGAGTTGTCAGTGAAGTTATCACTAGGCTGTAATGTAAACACTGCATTTTCTCTGAAAAGACAGTGTTTACAGCAAAAAGATTGAAGTGAATGATTTTACTTACCAGAACAAATGCAATAAGCTATAGTGTCCTTTTAAAACTACAACGTCCATGCTGCTTTGTCATTCTACAGGCATGCAAAGCATTATGGGACTTTTAGTTCTACAACATCTGGGGATCTACCTTTTGGGCATCCTGGTTTAGATGGTACCCTTGTGAATTGTACTCTAATCTGCAAGATGTAGCAGATTTAAACTTGTTCATAACACAGAAGAATATGAGAAAGTAAATCAGGAACCTGTGGCTGGTAGCTTATGATATATACAAATAGGACAAATTAAAAACAATACTAGATTTTACTAAGACAGGGAACAACTTTGTTTTGTTCAATAGATGCCATCTTTATTATGCACATGTTGAGAACACATTTTTTAATCGGCTAATTAATCTCAAGTAATGCATTTTAGGTTTAATTTGAGTTACTCTAGAGCTTAAAAGAAATCTAATCTAGCCTTTTAAGGATCATGTCAAGTATAATATCCTGTAACCGTGCTTCAGTATGACCAATTCACTCGTCCTTTTTTTTTTTTTTTTTACATTTTAATGTTCTTGTGTCTGTCGTGCTGGTAAGCTGTCTAGTACATGGAGCTGAAGATATTGAACGTTGATGGCCATGTGATATACAGTTATTGCTTTTCTGTTATTTTTTTTTATTATCCACCCCTTGTTTTCATTTTGAGTTCTGTTGTATACTTTATGATTCCACAAGCTATTGCCTTTATTGAAAGGTTTGTGTGTTACTCAAGATGACTTTTAAAGCTTAGTCAATCTTCCCGACTAAAAGAACAGGAAATACCAAAGAACACTAAACTCAGTAAACCTATAAAATTTCCGAAAGTAGACCATTATTTCAAGTGACTTCTCACTGAACACATTGGGAAGTACTGACTAATTAGTTGTTGGCTTTCACAATAACAGTTTCAGGGTCTTTTTTATAGCTTTCATATTAGGTTAAAGAGGTGGAATGGATCTGAAAGATGAAATATTGGCAGCGTATACATTTACCTCTCGGTGGGGGCCCTGCTCTTTGATCTGTGCTGCAATTATTTTGTTGCCCAATTTTTATTGCCATTCCAGAGAGTTAATAGGCAGAGGGCTTTAGACACGACAGACACATGCATTAAGGTAAATTGATTACTTGAGAATAATGGATCATATTTCCTCATCTTACAAATATTTTATCTTTGAGGCTTCTTCCTTAAAAAGAAATGAAAAATAGGTATAGACACACTCGGTTAACATAATCGGTCACTCGTCACAGGATATACATATATTCTTTTTAATGTAAGGGCAACAATGCATCATGTTATGCATCCCGAGAGAGAGAGACAGAAAGGCTTGAGAGGAATTAGAGAGATAGCACATCTTAAGTCATGCAGAAACTATTCAAGGAAGCTTACGTTTCTAGGTTCATGCTTTGATTTACAAGTGAGTAAAATGTTTTGTTAGTTCTAAAAAAGAGAAAAAAAATACTTTGGAATTAATGTATTATAACAGGAGTATAAATATACAATACACAGTTAGGACCACGATGCTGAACTATTTATAAAAAACATTATGTGTTGGGATTTGGGGACCATTAGCATTAATTCTTAGCATAACAATAATCATTTAAAGGAACAGTCCAAGCACTAAAACCATGACAGACCATTGTAGTAGTTAGGACATCAGGAATCCCCTGGCACTTTACCAGAGTAAATAGTCATATCGTTTAACCCCTTAAGGACGGAGGCAATTGTGCAAGTTCTGAAAAAATAATATATCTAGAATGTGAGCTATGTGTCTGTTATACTATAATTTCAATCTTTCATTTTAAGTGCACCCACACGTATTAAATATCATTTTGTTCAGGGGAAATAGGGTGTTTTCATTTCACATCAAATGTTTATGTATGAAACACAATTTAATATGAGTAAAACCTAAAAATTTTGGGAAAGGAAGACGTTATTATCTTCCAAGTTCTGCATGGCATTTTAACTGCGAACATCATAATAAAACACACATATTTGTATGCTGCAATGTCCCACTAGTACAATATTGTCCCCCTATGTACAGGTTTCATGGTGTTTTGGAAAGTTACAGGGTAAAATATACAGATTACACATTGCAATTTGTCAGATTGGTTTGCTTAGCCTATGTTGCCTTTGAGACCGTATGCCAGCCCAGGAATGAGAATTATCCCATCTTGGCATACCATTTTCAAAAGTGAATAACTCAGGGCATTCGAATTGGGGTATGTCCAGTCTATTTTAGTAGCTGCTTGATCACAAACCCTGGCCAAAGCTAGTGTTCATATTTATTTTTTTCATTTTTCACACAACAGCTGCCGTATCACTGATGATATTATAATTGTTATAAGTTTTACTGCTCTAAGACACTCATATTTGTGTTCAAGAATGTCTCATGAGTACAACAGTATACCCCATGTACAGGGTTTATGGGGTTTTGGAAAGTTACAAGGTCAAATATAGGGCTTGTAAAAAAAATTCTCTGGTGTTTCTGCCTGGGTTGTCATAATATAAATTCAGTATATAAATACATTATATATATAAATATATATATATATATATATATATATAATTTTTTTTTTTTAAATGTATGTTATATATTATTTTTGTATAATTGTTATTCGTTATATGTTGGATGATCTGCCTGGTGATCAAGCACTTTGTCAGTCCCAGTGATCCAAGTCATCTAATCACGGTATCACCGCAATCACATGTCTTGTACCGGCAGGATTGGCTGTAGAGGACCTGCCTCGGTTGTTAGGCAGTTCAAGCTGATCTGATCAGATGAGGGGGGTGAGTATTGGGCTGCAGGGAGGGCCTGATCGTTAAAGTGTACTATGCAGCCATAACAGCAGCATAGCCCTCCTTTTGTAGACATAGGACACCCTAACATTGGGAAAGGGTTAAGAATGATTTGACAACTTACTTGTAGTCTGCTTAAGCCTGCATTTTGTTAACCAAGATCAAATGCAACACTTTCTTTTCTATTATGATCTATATTATCAATGTGTTTTCTTAAGAAAGAATTTAGCTTCTTAAGTAAAGTTCACTGAAGAGAAAAATTTGGAGGTTTTACAAAAAAATATATATAACAAAAAGTGTTACTTTTTATTGGATTTGTTGAAAGAAAAATAAGGTAATAGCTTCCCAAGTAATGATAAATAGTATTAAATTGCATGGAAAACAAACATACAAACAAATGCTGAATTATAGCCACTAGGTGTCCTCATTATCACAGGGCCCTGCGGTAATGAGGACCCATAGTGACTAGAATAGGGCATAACACATCTAATACACGTTACATTTTGATGCTTCTCGTGTGAAGGTTTTGTTTTCCACACAATTTAATATTGATCAATACCTGGATGGCTATTATAGACTTTTTTGAACATATCCAATAAAACATAATACTTTCTATTTTATACATATGTAAAAAAATAAAAAAAGTATTACGTTTTATTAGACAATTTTGGATGTTTACAAAATGTATATATATATATATTTTTTTTTTTTTTTGTACATCCAAAATTCTAAAAGAAACCCTTTGGTTTATTGGGCACCCAAACTAGACTATAGGAACTCTTTTTTTTCTGTTAATGTAGCTTTCTAAGTAGTTTTATCCGTGAAAACACTTACTACTAGTGAACTGTATGTTCTATAAATGTTTGTAGAGCATATATGTGAGATATTGCCCCCAGATATTGCTCACATTGAAAACACAACCAGGATTATTTGTATCCTATCATCTATTTCTCATGTGAATCATGCCATACATAAGTAACAGTTACATTAAAGGAACACTATAGTCACCTAAATTACTTTAGCTAAATAAAGCAGTTTTATTGTATAGATCATTCTACTGCAATTTCACTGCTCAATTCACTGTCATTTAGGAGTTAAATCACTTTGTTTCTGTTTATGCAGCCCTAGCCACACCTCCCCTGGCTATGATTGACAGAGCCTGCATGAAAAAAACAACTGGTTTCACTTTCAAACAGATGAAATTTACCTTAAATAATTGTATCTCAATCTCTAAATTGAACTTTAATCACATACAGGAGGTTCTTGCAGGGTCTAGCAAGCGATTAACATAGCAAGGGATAAGAAAATCTTAATTAAACAGAACTTGCAATAAAGAAAGCCCAAATAGGGCTCTCTTTACAGGAAGTGTTTATGGAAGGCTGTGCAAGTCACATGCAGGGAGGTGTGACTAGGGTTCATAAACAAAGGGGATTTAACTCCTAAATGGCAGAGGATTGAGCAGTGAGGCTGCAGGGGCATGTTCTATACACCAAAACTGCTTCATTAAGCTAAAGTTGTTCAGGTGACGATAGTGTCCCTTTAACCCCATTAAGGACCAAAGTTCTGGAATAAAAGGGAATCATGACATGTCCTTAAGGGGTTAAATATACTGTACAGCACAATGCACAATTACAGAGAATCATATAGATAAACTGACCAGTACAATCCATTGTTAGTGGAAGTGATTGTGGGATTGACAGCTGATGTTCAATACAGAAATTACTGGTAACACGAAGATAATTCATTGCTGTTGCTGCAAAATCTCATTATCAAGGTTCAAAGAGAAAGCAGCATGGGATGGTTCCAGCTGATCAGAAATGGCACTGTAGTCTTGTGTTCATTGCTTCCATAAAAAAAAAAAAAAAAACATCTAATCAGAATTACTGAGTTTATGGAATAATCAAACCAATGAGAAGATAATTCTGTTTCCTTTGTTTTATGATTTAAAGTATAGAGACTTTAATGGGGTGCATTCACTAAACTGGAAGTTGTGGACCGTTGAGAGAATTGTTAATTATAGGCTTGAAAGTATTGCTAAAATTGGAGCATTAAAATCTTCTCCAACAGTTCTGCTGTTATGACTTAAAATGAGCCCATTCTTAATAATTCAAGGTTTACTGAATAAACTAATGCAGGGGGTGTAATGGTAATCAGGAAGCAGCATGATAATATTTATTTATTTTAAACGGGTTTCACGAGGAACGATGTAATGAGATTTCTCTTGTTTACACGATTGTCCTTTATTTATAAAGCACCAACATGACTTGTAGCGCAGTAAAATGGACAAACACAAATAACAAGTTATAAGAACTGAAACAAAAGTGGAGTCGATTACTAAAATCCAAACGCTTGTAGATCACAAGTTTTTAATTGTTACGGATTTAAGAACATGTTGGGAAACGTACCCTGTCGAGTGATAGAATGGTAAACTGTATAATATGTTTCCTAGCATTTTGTACACAAAATAAAGTGGTCTGGGTGCAATGGCCATACAGTTTTAACCCTGCAATGTCAAACATTGTAGTTTTATTTTTTTCCATTAAAAGGTTAAACATACCTCTACTGTCTGTCTTAAAGACAACCACTAGAGGAACTTTCTTAACAACACAGTAATTTGAAACAGTCATGTGCTTGTTGAATGTAGCAGTTTCCTATGAAAAGCATTTTGATTCAATGCATGCACTGCACTCGCTGTCAGGGCCGGATTAACATAGGGGCTGATGGAGCTGCAGCTCCAGGCCCAGGCCCATGGAATAGGCCCATTGGTTTAAAAAACAAAAAAAAATATTTTTTTTTTACTTTTTTTTTTTACACACTACTCTTAGGGTTGCCAGATATTTCTCATGTATTTCTTAGGGTTTCCAGGTATTTCTCAGAAGTATTTCTCAGGTATTTGAGGCTGCCTAGCTGGTGCCGGTATTGCAGTAATACCGGCAACACAAATGTCTGTCTCCGTATAAACATAGATTATTCTGCAATACCAGCGCCGGCCAGTAGGGGTCGCTGTTTGTGTGGAGAGAGGCAGTGATAAGAAGTTACGGCATCTCCCTCCCTGCCTCTCTCTACTCACTGATCCGCGGGGGAGCAGCTCTGCACAGAGTGTCCAGACAGCAGCTCCGAGACATGGGTACGCTGATACATTGGGACACTGGGGAACATGGGGACCCTGAGCATGGACGTCCGCAGGAATTTTTCCGTGGGGTGGGGGGGGGGCATAATTGTAATGACATCCGTGCTTGGCCCCTTTTTGACAGTGTCATGAAAGGGAAGGAGCATAGTCATTTTCACATAAAGCAAGGATGAATAGCGTTTTCACAACTATGGTGTCAGGAATATATGTTTGTATTCCTGACACTATAGTGTTCCTTTCATCAAATTACAGGAACATTCTGGTCACCATAACAACTTTATCTAAATGAAAATGCTGTGATGCAAAGAGGCCCCTGCGTGCTCTTTCTTTGAAGGGGTGACACTGCTCTCAAATGGTTTACCCCCAAAGGCTTCCTTCAGCTCCAGATCTCCAGGTCGCTCAGTGGTATTCGACTTCTGAAACAGAGTGTCAGGAAGTGCAGATTGACGTTGGGCATGGGTGCCGCTGATTGGCTAGAGTGGTCAGCTGACACTCTAAGCCAATCGCTAGTTCCCGATTCATAAAAATGTTTTAGCCAACAATGTTTTAGCCAATCAGCGGCACCCCTGCCCAGCGGCCCTCTGTGTTTCCTGACACTCAGTAAATAAAAGTGAACACATTAACACTGATATTGTTTCCTGTTCCCTCTTCCTACTCCTTGCTGCCTCTTCCTACTCCTTGCTGCCCCTTCCTACTCCTTGCTGCCCCTTCCTGCTCCATGCTGCTCTTCCTACTCCTTGCTGCCTCTTCCTACTCCTTGCTGCCTCTTCCTACTCCTTGCTGCCTCTTCCTACTCCTTGGTGACCCCTCCTGCTCCTTGCAGACTGTCCCTACCCCTTCCTGCATCCCCTTCCTATTCCTTGCTGACCCCTCCTGCCTCTTGCAGACCCTTTCTACTCCTTGCTGACCCCTCCTGCTCCTTGCTGACCCCTCCTGCTCCTTGCTGCTCCTTCTACTTTACCCTCCTGCTCCATGAAAACCTTTCGACCCCTTATTGCTTCTTGCTGCCCCTTTCTATTCCTTGCTGACCCCTCCTGCCCCTTGCAGAACCTTTCTGCTCCTTCTACTTTACCTTCCTCTATGCGGTCTCCCCCACCCCCCCATCCCTCACTTACCTGCTCTGTAGGCTGCCTTTGTGCTGCTCCCCTGCGGTTTCAGTCATGAGAGAGAGGCAGGGATTAGCTGTAGCTTTCTGCCTTTCTCAATTCACAGCGCCACCTACTGGCCAGCGCTGGTATTGCACTGTATTCTCACACTAAAATGAAAAATAGCAGCACAAGCTGAAAAATCCGGGGGGGGGCAAGTACCCCCCTTTACCCCCCCCCCCATTCGAACGCCCATGACCCTGAGACACTAGGGACACAGTGGCCCCATGTCTCCCAGTGGCCCCTAGTCTGTGTCCCCATGTCTCCCAGCCACTGTCCCTAGTGGCTCAGTGGCCCCATGTCTCTCAGTGTCCCCATGTCTCTAAGTGTCCCCTAGTGTCCTAGTGACATCAGGACACTGGGAGACATGAGGACACAGACTCTAAGGGACACTGGGAGACATGGGGATACAAACACTAGGGGACACTGGGCGACATGGGGACACTGAAAGGCATGGAGACACAGGGAGACATGGGGACACTGGGCGACTTTGAGACATAGGAGACATGGCAGTGTCCCCATGTCTCCCAGCCAGTGTCCCTAGTATCTCAGTATCCCCATGTGTCCCTGGTGTCTCTCAGTGTCTGTAGTGTGCCAGTGTCCCTAGTGTCTCAGTGTTCCCTAGACTCCCAAAGTCCCCTAGTCTCCCAATGTCTCTGTGTCCCCATGTCTCCTAGTGTCTCAGTGTCCCCTAGTATAAAAGAAAAAATCTCAGGCACTCACTGTGATAGATTTAGGCAGGTTTATTGGACACCGCAACGTTTCGACCTGTACCCAGGTCTTTATCAAGTCTCCAATGTCCCCTATGTATCAGTGTCCCCTATGTCAGTGTCTCAGTGCCCCATGTCTCTATGTGCCCGTAGTGTCTCTGGGCCCGTAGTGTCTCTGTGCCCATAGTGTCTCTGTGCCTGTAGTGTCTCTGTGCCTGTAGTGTCTCTGTGCCCGTAGTGTCTCTGTGCCCGTAGTGTCTGTGTCCCCTAGTATAAAAGAAAAAAATCTCAGGCACTCACTGTGATAGCTTTAAGCAGGTTTATTGGACACCGCAACATTTTGACCTGTACCCAGGTTTTTATCAAGTCTCCAGTGTCCCCTATATATAACAGTGGCTCAGTGCCCCATGTCTCCCCGTGTCCCCTCGTGTCTGTCACCCAGTGTCCCCAAGAGTCTCAGATTTCCCAGGTCTCCCAGTGTTCCCTAGTGTCTGTGTCCCCATGTCTCCCAGTGTCCCAATGTCTCTCAATGTCCCCTAGTGACACTGGGAGACACCGAGGACACAAACACTAAGGGACTGGGAGACATAGGGACACAGACATTCCCCCTTTTTGTGTATGTTCGCCCTTTCAGCCGTTCTGGTTAGGTGATTTGTGTCAGTAGCCCACCATTTTACCACATCCATAGACTTCCTGCTTTACTGGACACTGCTGTTAGGGGGTATGGGTTTACTTGAAAGATGAAAGCATGAGATTAGCAAAGGGTATGTGTTTTCTCATAGTTGCATCCTATGAGTTTCCCTACAGCATCATCTCCATCAGATACATGACGCTTAGGAGGTAGGACTGTTTTAGTGTTTTTGGTCAATAAGATTTTGTAATTAGGCCCATCATAATTATCAGCACCAGGCCCACTGGGCTCTTAATCCGGCCCTGCTCGCTGTGCATGTTCATAAGTCCCTCTATGAGAAGCATTGGATTGGACCAAGAGAATGATGCTTTCTGGATGACATTGTGGGAAGTGGAGTGGCCACAGCAGCAAGGGAGTCTCACCCACACCTTTCGCTGCCATTCACATATTCCTTTCCCAAAGTAGATCTCTATCAGTCACAATTTACTTGCCTGGTCTGTAAAAATTTTCACCCTCCTTTGCAACATAAACACAGAGACACAATCACACAGAACATATTAACACACATTAATACAGACACCACACTTGCATTCGTTTACATTCCTACAGATCTGCCATTACAACAAATAGTCACCATTGCACACATACATGGTCAAAAAGATATGCTTTCATTCACATGTGGGACTTGGAGGTAGTTAGAGGGTAGAAAAAGGCTGTCTGCTGCAGGGGCCATATTTCCTGTAAAATGTTAAAAGCAGAGAAAGTCCCAACCGTGATTATGATCACAGTCACATAATAATGAAGGTTTTAAAGGTTTTAAGGTGCCCTTCTCATCTGTCATCTTTATAGCTCGTGGGCTCCCCTCTGGATTGACCAGTGAATGCACTGTATTAAAATGATAACATTTACATAACAATTGCTGATTTGTGAAAAATATCATCTCATCCTTAAAATCGTTATTTTTTTTCACAGCTTAGTTATTTCTAACTTAACTTTGAAATTACTTTGTATTTCTGAAATGAATGCCAAATCTCTGCTGTGGTCTACTTGGCCATGCTACAAATCCGTGCTATTGATAGGTCGGTGGGATAAATGGCATGGGCAGACAGAGGAAGGAGGAGCATTAAAGCATACCGTCCATCAGTGAGATAGGAGGGTAGGGATGAGACAAGAAGACACAATGGCTAGGTAAGTGGTTGGAGACACAAAAGGTAGGTGGGTGACTAGAGAGACACACAAAGTGTCAGGGGGGCTTGAGATAAATGCATTGGAAGCAATAGGTATAAAAAGGGGTTTGGAGAAACATACAAGGGATAGGAATTTGGTCAGAGAGACATATAAAGGAACGAGAGGACTGGTGAAGAGGGGACTGGGTTCCATTTAGCGTAGGACCACCTCTGGCTAAGACAGAAGTTTTCTCATTTCACTGCAGTAGCAAAGTAGCTCAGTGGTCTGCCATACCATTATATATAGAAACCCCTCAACCTTCAATAACCTGTTGTTTGAATGAGTGCACTTGTTGTCTCCATAATACAATGTACCAACTTTTGTGCAACAAATTGAGTTTCCTAAGAGACAGTGACAATCAAACAATACTACTTCCAAAGCCATTATCAATGGGTGTTTGCAAATCAATTAAATTGCAAAACATTATCATGTTACATCATGGTTGAAATTATATTGCTTGGAATATATATTTTATATACCTAGATTATTTTTTTATTTTTTTAGATGCGAGTTGGGAGAAAAACAATATTTCTTATACTAGTCAACATCTTACATAATCCTGCCATCATAATTTTATGATTTTATGATTATTTATTTTTAATTGCAGAACTTCTAATCATGTTAAATCCATCACTGAATAGTGGGAAAATGCTACCAAGTCATACTATAGTTCTATTTTCTTCATTGGAATTTTTGGGTATCCTGCCAACATCTTGTCAAGCATTCAGGCTTTCTGTTAGGTATACCTAGTCCTTGAAATCGAATGACTTCTTACTTTATTCTCTTGCAGTGCTCACAGCAGATTAGAATGATTAGGATGCTACCACTGGTATCTTCTGTTAAAGCTACTTCAAGTGACTTGACAGCACAGCTTAAAATTGAAAGCATTCTTATTTTAAGAAAGACCACAAATTTCCTTATCATGCACAGAACTATTTACTCATTTATTTTGGCTAAATAGTTTCACTGTTCTCACCTTAAAATAGAAATGTATTGTTCTAGGAAAACACTTTGTCTTCAATAGAAATGTGGAAAAAGTTAGAAATTGCTTTTGCGAGTTGTTATGATTCAGCAGACTTTTTCCGCGTTTTATGATATACATTACATTATTGACAATCTGACAGTCCTAACGCATCACTGACCGATAATTAACCAGTGTGAAATAGCGAATGGTCTTAAAAGTACTTACAAGATCATGCAACAATTTAGATAGCAGCATATTGATTGATGCAATATCAAAGTAGATCGTTTTACTTTATTGGGCAGTTTTTTTTTGTATTTTCAATATTTTTATTAGTGTTATTGGTTTTCACTAGTGATGTCGCGAACATAAAATTTTCGGTTCGCGAACCGCGAATGCGAATTTCTGCAAATGTTCGCGAACCGGGCGAACCGGGCGAACCGCCATAGACTTCAATAGGCAGGCAAATTTTAAAAACCACAGGGACTCTTTCTGGCCACAATAGTGATTGAAGGGGGGGGGGACCTACTCTCCTTTCCCCCCCGACCGGTGGCGGCCGTAAAGATAATGAGGGGGAGGGACCTACTGTCCTCCCCCCAGGCCTCCACCCCTGTGCGGCGGGTGGGGGCCATAAAGATAATGAGGGGGGGGACCTACTGTCCTCCCCCCGGCCCCCAACCCTGGGCGGTGGGTGGGGGCCATAAAGATAATGGGGGGACCTACTGTCCTCCCCCTCTCCGGCCCCCACCCGTGGGTGGCGGGTGGGGGCCATAAAGATAATGAGGGGGGGACCTACTGTCCTCCCCCTCTCCGGCCCCCACCCCTGGGCGGCGGGTGGGGGCCATAATGATAATGAGGGTGGGGGACCTACTGTCCTCCCTCCCCCGGCCCCCCGCCCTGGGTGGCGGGTGTGGGCCATAAAGATAATGAGGGGGGGACCTACTGTCCTCCCCCTCTCCGGCCCCCACCCCTGTGCGGTGGGTACGGGCCCTAAAAAAAACAATAAGGGGGACCTACTGTCCCCCCCGGCCCCCACCCCTGAGCGGTGGGTGGGGGCCCTAAATACTAATAAGGGGGGGACCTAATGTCCTCCCCCTTGGCCCCCACCCCTGGGGGCCCTAAATACAAATGGGGGACCCTAGTCACCCCCTCCCCCCCAAAAAAAAATGATTGCCCTACCTACCCCCCTCACCCTAAAAATAATGAGGGGGGACCTTTAACTAAGAACCCTTAAAAAAAATTAAAAACCATAATAACCGACGCAATAAAAAAAAAAAAAAAATAAAAAAATTATCCATCTTCACCCATGGAGGGCTCCGCGCAGACTGAGCTCTGCAGGGCGGGGGAAGGCTTGTAAAGCCTTGCCACGCCCTGCTATTAGGCTAAGAACACTCTGATTGGCTGGTTTCTGATTGACTAAATGCAAAACATTGTTATATTGGGGAATATTCACTAAATAGGGGAATATAACAATGTTTGGCATTTAGTGAATATTCCCCTATATAACAATGTTTGGCATTTAGTGAATATTCCCCTATATAACAATGTTTGGCATTTAGTGAATATTCCCCTATATACCAATGTTTGGCATTTAGTGAATATTCCCCTATATAACTGTGGCGAAACCGACCTCGCCACTATGAGCTGGAGAAGCCTGGTTGCTCGCCTGCTTCCTTTGGACTATGGACCAGACTTTAAAAAGCTTATGTTACCTGCAGAAAGGCATACAAGGTCCTAATCATACAAGGTTAACCGAACACCGGAATTCGGTATTTCTATGTGAACTGTGGTAACCCAGATAGCTATGCCATGGAGCCTATTCGTGTGATTAAAGACTTTGGCTCCATGGCGATTGAACTGTATTCGTGTTGTCTGGGTGCCATTCACCTAATAATGTGCACCCAGACCTGAGCTATCTGGGGATATGTTACATGTCTGTGTGTAATGGCTTAAAAGTAACTTTATATATTTTAAAGCATAATACTGTATTTAGGTTCCCACATGTGTAATGGAGTCTGGTCTCTGGCCTGGGAGATAATTGGATTACTTCTCCAATTATCTCCAGGGCTGAAGGGAGGAAACCAGGATGCATTGTGGGAATGTTTACTGCTGTGTGTCTGTAATTGGTTTATGTCTGTCCTTTGTTACAGTCTTCCATTTGGTCCCCTAGGGGAGTGTCCACCAGGTGGGAGACCTGCATAAATACTGGGCAGGTAGCCCTGAGTAAATGAGTTCCTGCTTAACCCTGAAGCTGAAGTGGTGTCTCATTCTTGGGGGGAATTTGACTGTATGCCGACTGCCAGGAGTGTAAGCTATTCGTATTGCTTTTCCTGTTCGGCTGCTTCCAGGGTTCGTGTGTCTGCTGTTCGAGAGTTGGTGAATCCGTGCAGTTTGGGAGTTCGGGAAATTGGTGCTTATAGTAGCTGCTGGTCTATCTAAAGGGGATTATCGCCTAAACTGGGTTTTATCCCTTTTTGAGCAAAACGATCCGTTACAATAACAATGTTTGGCATTTAGTGAATATTCCCCTATATACCAATGTTTGGAATTTAGTGAATATTCCCCCATATACCAATGTTTTGCATTTAGAATAACAAATAGAAATAATAATAATAATAAAAAAATAAAAAATAAATGATTGCAGCTTCTGAATGAATCTAAATTGTATGCTGTCCAGTAGGTGGGAGGGTCTGCTAGGGAGGGTCTGCTGCTGATTGGCTGTAATGTGTCTGCTGACTGTGAGGTACAGGGTCAAAGTTTACTCAATGATGACGAATAGGGGGCGGACCGAACATCGCGTGTGTTCGCCCGCGGGGGCGAACGCAAACATGCTATGTTCGCCAGGAACTATTCGCCAGCGAATAGTTCGGGACATCACTAGTTTTCACACTTTTTCATTATATTAAGGGCATTCATAAACATTGTTTTTTTAAAGGACCACTATAGGCACCCAGACCACTTCAGCTTAATGAAGTGGTCTGGGTGCCAGGTCCATCTAGGGTTAACCCTGCAGCTGTAAACATAGCAGTTTCAGAGAAACTGCTATGCTTACAATAGGGTTAATCGAGCCTCTAGCGGCTGTCTCATTGACAGCCGCTAGAGGCACTTCCGCGCTTCTCACTGTGATTTTCACAGTGAGAAGGCGCCAGCGTCCATAGGACTAACTGAATGCGTGCGCGGCTCTTGACGCGCATGTGCATTCAGCGGATGATGTCGGAAGAGGGAGGAGAGTCCCCAGCGCCAAGGGAGCCCAGCACTGGAGAAAGGTAAGAATTTAACCCCTTCCTCCCCCTAGAGCCCGGCGGAGGCTGTAGGCTTTATGGGATATGCACAGTGTTCATTGTGAAAGTAATCAAGATTGGCTGGAAAATCTCATCAATTTCCTGGTCTTTAAAGATTTTAGCATTTGCTACTAAGGGGGGTCCTCTGGGCTAGCTTATTTTAGTGATTGTTTTTTTTTTTTTTTTTAGCTTTCTTACTGTATGCATTATCTCTCTAATCCACTAAAACCAAGATCAAATACTATCTATTCTCCAAGTCCTGGATACAGGCTTTCATGGATGGGAAAAGTTATGGGCAAACCAACCTCGTAAGTCCCTGGAGTTTAAAGGGCAACTAGCACAGAAATGAAATCCAGTCACAGTTTGCATTGCAGGTGAGCTACTGTTTGACAAAGATTAGTGAAACTAAACTCAGCCTTTCAGGGTTTCCACTTGTGAAAATGTTCTGATGATTTTACATGACATACTAGACAAAGAGACAGACCAACAAACATGCAAACAGACAGAGATACGATCAGTCAATCACCCATTAAAAACGGTTTGTAAATTGCTTTCTTGTTATAGAAATGTTACTCACACACAAATCTGTAGATTCCCTTCAACATAAGCATATCTATCACGTACTGACTCCTTATTACTTAATATTTCTGTTTATTTCCTGAGCTAGAACTGTATTCACTGCCTTCAATACACAACACCAAGAGCGTAGTTATTATTTGTTATCACTCGAATGGTGAAAATTATGCTTTTATTGGGTGTCCATTATCTCCTATTTTTTCTATCTTAACTTTTTAATAAACAAATAATGATAAAAAAAAAAAAAATACAAGTGTATCAAACCCGGTGCTTGAAAACAGTCTGGAAAAAAAAGAAAATAGAAAAACAATTCAACTCAAACTAGTTATCTGGTATGAACAGGCTCCATATCTAAATTGCATTAATTTTCAAAGTCAACTGAGATGGATTTGGGATTATTGTAAACACATTCGGGCAGTGCCCTCTACACCTATCGTTTCTGTATGTCAAACATGTTTTGTTAGAATTATATCTTTGTCTTGTTAGCTTATTGTACAGTACTATGAACCTTGTTGATGCCAAATTAATAACTATTATTATTATTAGCTGAAGCAGGAGTATCAACAAGCTGCAGAATTAAAGGTGCAGTATATCTCTAAAAAAAATACAAGTGTATCAAGCCCGGTGCTTGAAAACAGTCTGGAAAAAAAAGAAAATAGAAAAACAATTCAACTCAAACTAGTTATCTGGTATGAACAGGCTCCAGATCTAAATTGCATTAATTTTCAAAGTCAACTGAGATGGATTTGGGGTTATTGTAAACACATTCGGGCAGTGCCCTCTACACCTATCGTTTCTGTATGTCAAACATGTTTTGTTAGAATTATATCTTTGTCTTGTTAGCTTATTGTACAGCACTATGAACCTTGTTGATGCCAAATTAATAACTATTATTATTATTAGCTGAAGCAGGAGTATCAACAAGCTGCAGAATTAAAGGTGCAGTATATCTCTGAATTATTCTACGAGATAAATTTTTTTTGAGCTTGGCAAAGATAATCAATTTTGTCACCAGAAGGTCAACCACAGACCAAACATTTTAGATTTTTATCCCACACATATTAGAAGCACTTTAATAATTCTCCTCTATTTTGTGATTTCGAGTAATGCTGTTATACACCCTCCATTGCATTCTATGTAATAGCTAATGATATCACTTGTGAATGAAATGTAATAGTTCTTACCAGTGATTAAGATAATTTTTCTGGCTTCCCTGCAGGGAGATATATTAATGAACACGCATGCTGTTTAAAGAATACACGTCTGTCTAAATAATAATAAAACTTTATTTATGTTAATTGGTTTCATAGTTCTTTAATTCCTGCCTTGTGGCGAGCAAAAGTATTGGAATAGTCATAAGCTTTTTAATTACCTTATCAACTGAATCAATAAAAATGATACATCATTTCTATGGAAAAGGACTGGGAACTCTTTTCTATTCCACTTAAATAATTCTAAGAAAGCAGAAAAAAATAAATAAGCTTAATTTCTTATGGGTGAGGTAAAGGATTTGGATGTATATGAAATTATTTATTTGGATAGCTGTAAAATGTTTTACATGGCCATTTGTTTTATACTCCCTGCAAGTACCAATCACAATGTGTACTTATTAAGTCCATCAATTTTCTCATTCCATTCCTAGTCACTAGGATTAAATTTCTTTGCTTTAGCTAATGGGAACAGCAGGCTCTCAATGGTAGTTTACTCTAAAGATTCCAAAGGCTATCCAGCTGGGAAGCATACAACCAGCTTTGAATGAAATGCTTTTAAATACATAGGAAATACATTGACACGTGTTTCATTTTTTTTCACCTGGTTCGGAAAACAGTAATAAATCACTGGATTTTTCATTAAGATCGGCAAAAAGTTATCCTTTAGAACAGCCTCTGGGCAATTAAAGTCAGATAGAGGTTGAATTAACTAGAGAGTAAAAGTATACTTTTTATTTTGTTGATGTTATTGTTTTTACTTTCTGCTAAAAAGAACATAGAGTTTTGGGTTAATGAAGACATCTGTCTTGATAACACCTAGAGATCATTCACTGGAATAGTAGATGTTAGATCTGTTACAAGTTCTCTGCTGCAAGTAGGAGTATCCAAGATCTAACATTGATATAATAAATACTTAGGATTGGAAGCATGTCATATTAACAAAGCTGGGTATAGGTTTGATCATACCAAGAGTAAATTGCATATGCTGAGCTCTAACATGTGTCAGAAGAATTTTTTAAAACAAATATTGTGTCATTTAAATCCAGTTTTAATAGCATTGCCTCCAAATGAGCTCTTAACCTTAGGTGAACTTGGGGTTAAGAATATAATTTGTTGGAAATCATTTATACATCAGATGCAAGACATTTCCCCAAGACGTGTAAGTCTGGGGATCTGTCAATGGGTATTCATTGGCTTCGACAGTATTTAAGAGCCAAATGGCAGCACTGAGAGATATGGTCAAGGTTAGCATCTGATAAAAGACATGCATGCAAGGTATAACCTCACCAAAGAAATGTACTAGATAAATGGCCAAATCAGTGTTTTCCGAACCAGCTCAGAACACATTACCACATTCTATAAAAATCTAACTCATTTTAATAACTTTTTACTTTTAGTACTGTAGGCTAGCTTTTTAGGCACTGTCAGAGCAAAATAAGTTTTTTAAAGAATATATGGTAGACTCTCTAAGAATGAAGTAATACAAGTTGAAATTATTAAGAGAATTGCTTGGAAATCAATATGTAATTTTTTTTAGGGTCTACTATAATTTATTTACACGTGTTGATTGGATTACAGTCAAGCAGGTGAGAATTGTACTCACACTGTGGCGTGACCTATTGGTATTTGTCCTAAAAGGTGCCATGGGCAATACATGCTCAGGGCTCAGTTAGAGTATCCAAAATGGATACAGTGACTGTTCTGGGTGCAGTTCTTGGTCCTGTTCCCAAAAAAGGTATGTGGAAATTGTATCTCACTGTATGCCATTTACATCAGTGTACTCTGCTTGTCCCAGTCAGTGCTTTGCCATTCTCCTGTTTCTATATGACTACATTCAATGACACGATCCTGTGGACATACATTTCGGCATTCTGCATGTTTCTCATCCATAAAGATTTTGCACATCTGGTTTTTCCTGTTGATCTGAAAGAAGACAAAAAAAAAAACACTTTTACATTTTGCAGAAAACTAGGAAAAAAATCCTTCTTAACCCCAGAATGACAATTTGAATTCTCCTTGGCTCAAGAAGCTTTTTCCCCACAAATTAAACATTATATAGTTGAATATTATATTTTTGCAAGTATTCATACATATTCTGTCCATACATATTATGTCCAAATGCTGATAAAACCACCTTTACAAGCAGAGAATCCCACATTCTTATTGTTCTTACTGTAAAAAAAACCCTTTCTTTGCCTTATACTAAATCTCATTTTTTCCACTCTAAATGTATGATCTTGTGTCCTATGTATATTCCTGTTTATGTCCTACTACTTCTGATCAACAGTATCTTGTAAAAATGCTGTCCTCTGTGGGTATTAATAACACAGCCATTGCTGTTCCTTTGGTTTCCTTTAGAACTAATAGTCTTCTCACTACATGCTCTGTACTAATAAAATTGTACAATAACCAGCTAAAAAAGAACAATCTCTAGATACTTCCCCCACCTTACACATGCTGTCCCTTACATCAATCTCAATAGTATTGGTGAAATCCAGCCGTGTCTAGATCAAAATATGGCCAAATCTGTAATCTATTGCCTCAACAGCTTATTCTACTTGTTCCTCATCTTACCATCTACTCATCAGCCTTCCTGACAACTTGCTAGCTTATCTCCAGACTAAAGATAATGCAGCCTCCCACCTAATCATCCTCACATATTATTCATCTTCTGCTGCTTCAGACAGAAAACCTCTGTCTTCACTGGCTTCCTATCTCCTATCTCACCAATTAGACTCTTCCTATCTTTTGCTTTAACTTCTTTTGTGGGTGCCAAATATACCTGGATTTTGCTAACAAGTGAACCATACTTCTCATCCTTGAAAAAACCTCTATAGTGTTAGGAATACAAACATGTATTCTTAATGCTATAGTGTCCTAGAAACTAGTTCGTTTACTGGGCTGTCCCTAAACGAAGTAAGTAAAGTGATTTACTTACCTGTACTTCAATGCTGTGCCATCCTGCCTCCGTGGCTGAGATCTGACTGACTGATTGTGGGGGTGACTGTTTGTGTAGGGAGGGTTTAGTACCTTTTTTTTTCTTTTAAAGTAATTAATTCCTTGTTGGTCCAATGTGGGCTCCCTGGTGGTCCAGTGTGGGATCCCTGGTGGTCCGATGGTATCATACAATCAGTCTGCCTGAGAGGAGAGTGCCTCAGATCTGCAGCTCTGCAATGTGCAGAGCTGCAGAACATGTGCTTGTTAGCTCCGGTCAGAGCGTTGCCATGGTAACCTGCAGCAACGCTCTAATTGGTCAGAGCTCTTGAGCACATGGTCTGCAGCTCTGCAAATTGCGGAGCTGCCGACCTGTGGCACTCTCCTCCCAGGCAGGCTGACTGGAGGGGCCTCGCACCCGGCAGCATACAGAGCAAGCCGCTGGGCCCCCTCCCAGTGTCGGGTCTTTGGTCATTGACCGAGGACCTGACATGTCAGTCTGCTAAGGTGATTTAGGCGGCCGTGAGGCCCCAAAAAGCGTGAGGCCTTAGACGGACGCCTAAATCGCCTAATTAGAGCGTCACCACTGCTTACATGGTTATTTAACAGGGGCACCTCTAGTGGCTGTCCAGAAGACCAAGAGATAATGTGTATTAAAGGAACACTGTAACATTAGGGATATGTCTATATTCCTAACGTTACAGCCCTGATGCCCTCTATCATTTGAAAACAAATGACTTACCTTTTCTCTGGTGCCAAGTCTTCCTTGCCGCTACCGTGACCTCCTCCTCAAATGATGTCATCCTGGAAGTGCCGTGACCCCTGTGATCAATGTTATCCTCCTCGAGGGATGTCATCCTGGAGGTGTCCATGAGTGCCTCCAGGATGACAGGTCAATCCAATGCTCATCAGAGAGGAGCACTGGGCACCTTAGGCTATAGCCGTATGCGCCTAAGATTCTGCCATAGAGAACAATTGAATACATACATATACATACACCTAAATATTGTAAACACCTTGGGAGAGAAAACATGTAAACAACTGAAAGAAAATGCATTTTAAACAGATCAATCTAAACGCCACAAAGAAAATCAGTGTAATAAGATAACAACCTCAAGCATAAAAAGGAATGTAAACACCCTAACAGTAATCTACATAAAAGTAACAAACATTATAAAGAAACTTAACCAAATCATTACAACCACCTATAAGTCATATGTCATTAATCTAGTGAATTGGTATGTACATTTTCATCCACTTTTATCTCTTTATTAATCTATAAAAATGAGTGACTAAGTCAGTTTACCATTTTCTCACCAAGTATGATGAACTAAAAAATGGAAAAAATCGTATAGTTGAAGGAAAGTCAATTTTGTTTTAGATATTTTGGATTCTATGAATTTCATACGAATATGTTGAGTAATGTTATGGAGCTGGGTGATACATAAGTATTTTAGCCCTCTACATAAAGAGTATTCAGTACAGTTATTAAGGCAGGAGCATAACTGTATACCCCATTTGGTTTTAATAGTATTTGTTTATTGAACTCTCTCTGTTCTGTTTTATTATTTTAAAGTGGCTCTGCCACCCCCACCTCCACCCCCTCCCAAATAAAATCTTTATGAAAGACTGATAAAAACTGTGTTGGAATTTCACTGAATATGTGGGAGCTTCCTGCACAAACCCCTGATGTGTTATCATGGGAGCGTGTTTCTGTGGTATCACAAGGCTTTATATCGAACACCGGAAGTGAATAATCTCTATAACTTCCACATGTCATGGCCTTGATAGGGAAATGAAAGAAAATGTAGCAATACCAGAATCCACTAGATTACCAGTGAAACTTAGCGGGGGAACGAGGAGTCCAGACTGGATAATGGTTGACCAAGTGAAAATTGTGCATGGGCTGGTTTTACGTTTTAGGGTGGTCTCGTTTATTGCAAGAGAGAGGACAGGCTTATAAATTGTAATATATCTCCTTCCATCACTATATGGATGGAAGATGATTATATATATATATATATAAATAATCTTGCACTCCAAATGATCCAGATTCCGGCCCGGTGCATGCCAGGCAAGATACAAACAACAAACATAGGATAGCACTCTCGGGACTTGTAAATATAAAACAGAACTTTTATTGCCTTAAAAAAGGTCAATGGGTCGACGTCTCAGTGTGGTGTCCCCAAACTTTCATTAGGTGTTTCACATAAATAAACTCTAGTTGTTGTGGTCCTAAGAGTGTCCCTATACGCTCAATGAACTTGTTATGGGTGGAATTTGGGAAAATGGATCATCTACAACTACTAATGTGAACTTTGCAAACACAAAATACATGAACTAGGCGATAACCAATTAAATACAATTTAACATGCGGGAAGATAAGAGAAAGTAAATGTGAACATAGGGAGACTAGAAACTGGAATGAATAATGTTAATCAAGTCATATAGAGGGATGTTTTTTTTGTTTCAAGAGAATCAAAATGCTTAGCAGGTAATCCTGGGCAAACTGAACAATCATCTAGTAGTTGGAACTATTACACATTATTATTAGGCTTTGCCATTCATATTATTCAACATAGATATTTTAGTACGGATACTTTTTGTAGTTTAAAAAATGTCTTGAGCCTGAGTCTTTACAACAATTTTTTTTACAACTGATTACGAATAAAGACTGACATCCCCTTGAGCTCTCCATAGGAACTCAAATCATGTAGGCATATCCTGGTAAATAATAGCATTGTAATCAAGACGACGAAAAGGTGCATATTTGACCCATGAGATTAATTCAGATCAAATTTCTTCTTCTTACTAGTTAGAATTATTTTTTTGTTTGTTTATTATCAATTGGAACATGTTATGAAGATGTTACTTAATATTAACAGTATATATTACATCATTTTCTTCATTCAGACTGTTATTCTTTGTTGTTTTAGGATGATAAAATGTAAAAGAAACAGGGATTCCGAGTTTAGACTTTAAACATTCTAAGTTATCTCATTTCAAAGGCAATCAAGAATGACTATGTCCATATACAATTATAAATAATCCCATAGACTGTTTTCAGACTAAAGTTCAGGTCAAGCTCAAATCTGCTTCCTTAGAAGTTGATTAGTTTTGATTAGTTGCAGGTAAATTTTTACGCTCTTTGTTCACCTTTAAAATGTCAACCAAATTGATTTGATTAAAATATACAGTACAACTAAAGTTTCCTTTTCG
Organism: Pelobates fuscus; assembly: GCF_036172605.1. NCBI lineage: Eukaryota > Metazoa > Chordata > Amphibia > Anura > Pelobatidae > Pelobates > Pelobates fuscus. Next base: position 327,421,710 of record NC_086320.1, on the reverse strand, counting down.
TTTTTTAGTCAGCTGACAATTTCCTAAAGATTTAAAGGCATCAAATGATGGTTAATAATCAAATAATACAATTGTGCGGTATTGTTAGAATTTAAATTATATTATTTATTTATTAATAATTATTTATATTTATTTATTTTTAATTATTTCAAATATGTTAGAATTCAATTTTTTTCATGTAATGCATAAATTCATCTTTAGCTATCTCATTGCTCATATCTTTAAATATACCGTAGTTAAATGCTAAAAATATAAAATGCAAGTGTTCTGTTTTTATCATGAAAAAGGGATGTTTGAAAAGGCGTTTGCATATTTTAACATATTACAATGTGAGTATATAATATTAATTTAATTTTTAAATTAATATCAGTTATATGTTCAGCACCTTCATACAATTTTAAAATGTATGGTAAGGCTTAATATGGTATTACACATGAAAACTATTTTATACCAATGCCTTAATTTTATTTCATTTTTTTGCTGCACACAATATTTTCTGGGAAAAATATTTCAGAAAGTGAAAGTTTCAAAAATAAACAAAGCCCTTAACATGTTGAACAAAACACTCTTAAATAAACACGACAATTTTATAAAGAAATACGTGTGATTCCAACCTTTTCAGAGTACGTTTAAAGGACCACTCTAGGCACCCAGACCACTTCAGCTTAATGAGGTGGTCTGGGTGCCAGGTCCTTCTAGGGTTAACCCATTTTTTCATAAACATAGCAGTTTCAGAGAAACTGCTATGTTTGTGAATGGGTTAAGCCTTCCCACTATGTCCTCTAGTGGCTGTCTCATTGACAGCAGCTAGAGGCGCTTGCGTGCTTCTCACTGTGATTTTCACAGTGAGAGCACGCCAGCGTCCATAGGAAAGCATTGAGAATGCTTTCCTATGTGACCGGCTGAATGCGCGCGCAGCTCTTGCCACGCGTGCGCATTCAGCCGACGGGGAGGAGAAGAGGCGGATCGGAGGAGGAGAGCAGGAGGAGATCTCTCCGCCCAGCGCTGGAAAAAGGTAAGTTTTTACCCCTTTCCCCTTTCCAGAGCCGGGCGGGAGTGGGTCCCTGAGGGTGGGGGCACCCTCAGGGCACTCTAGTGCCAGGAAAACGAGTATGTTTTCCTGGCACTAGAGTGGTCCTTTAAGTGAATGCCCCCAGTCACAAAAACTATCACTTACCTCTAATCCAGAAGTGAAAGGGTATATCTTGCTGCTACTTTGACTCTTCTCCATGAGCTCATCAATAGTAATGATCTACTGGACAGAAAAGCAATGGGATGCAGGGTGCAAGCAGGACTAGAGCCACTCAGAGTGTTTAGAAAGACAGCTAACTCGTGAGTTATAAAAGTACCAATTTCACATGAAATCTGAATATTCACAAAATAAGACAAAAGACACATCCAGTTAAACAGCAAGTGAAGTGTTACTTAAAACTAAATTAATATTCTCTTCAATGTATGACAATATTAATATATAATATGAAAAAAGACCCTTTAAATTTGTGTAAAATTTAATAGAGCTCAAACCTATTTTGTTATGTGGAACTGTCATAATTGACCTATATTTAACAAATATTTATTGTATTTGTGGAGTGTGAACGTTAAAACGAAAGAATTACTCAATGCACCATAACCACTTCAATGCCCTTTTTCCCTTAGTCCTTTTTTGCCCGAGGTATAACTTCACCAGTTGTGTCATTAAAGGGACACTATAGTCACCAAAACAACTTTGGCTTAATGAAGTAGTATTGGTGTATACATCATGACCCTGCAGTCTTACTGTTCAATTATCTGCCATTTAGGAGTTAAATCACTTTGTTTATTCAGCCCTGGTCACACCTTTCTACATGTGACTTACACTGCCTTCCTAAACATTTCCTGTAAAAAGTTATATAATGTTTACACTTCCTTTATTACAATTTATTTTTAGTTTAGTATTTCTTATCTCCTGCTCTGCTAATAGCTTGCTAGACCCTGCAGGAGCCTCCAGTATGCAATTAAAGTTCAATTTACAGAGCAGGAGATAAAAACTTTAAGTAAGTAAGTTACATCTGATTGAAAACAAAACCATTTTTTTTCTTGCAGGCTGTGCCATTCACAGCCAGGGGAGGTGTGGCTAGAGCTTTATAAACAAAAACAAAAGTGATTATACTCCTAAATTGCAGATAATTGAGCAGGGAGACAATAGGGGCATGAACTATACAGTAAGACTGATTCATTAAGCTACAGTTGTAATGGTGACTATAGTGTTCCTTTAAAGTATAATTTGCCAGTCCAGGGCAAGATTTCTGGGCTGGCTTATGTCAATTCTGTGCAGATAGGGAGTCTGACGCCAGCGTGTTCATTTTTATAATGCAAAACAAACGTTAGCCAGTGAATAAATGTTATTAGTTATGAAAGTTGTAAAACATTGGCTCAATTTAGCTACATTTCTACAGAAATTCTACGTAACTGAAAATAGAACTTTATCTTCATATATCCGTGCTCAGATATACTTATCTGAATTATTCCGGTCAGATTAGTGATTCACATCTAATGTTTTTAAGTATGATTTTCTTTTTTAATGCACGTTTTATTATTGAGTATAAGAAGTATAATATTATAGCGCCTGTAAAGAACTTTTTTTTTTAACTCTGAAAATAATATGCAGGAAGACCTATTAAAAGCATGACATTTAATTTATGGTCTGCATGAGACATAGAGACAATTCCAGTCTTAAAAAGACGTTTAAAAGAGTAACATCACTTCTCTAGAAATTATGTAATTGAATAAAATATTGAAATGTATCTTTAACTTGTGTTAACCTTTCTCATGAATGCCCCATTTCCTTTTCAATTTCTGTTGAACATTTAGCAAATGATATTACAATGCAGTTCAGTCCATGCATAGACAAATAGAAATACAAGACAAATGAGGAGGGAAAATAGAAACACTGTTTAATTTATTTTGTATCTGTATGCTTTCTCTATGCTGACTACCAGGTGCAAACAACATATAGTTAAAAGAAACAGTGGTGTTGATTCATACAGGTAAATGGGTACTCCAACCAAAAACAGTGTTATAATAAAAACTTCTCAAATCTGTAAAAATAAAGAATAAAGCTAAAACCTCTGATACCACTACTCCAGCTTATTTATGTTTCGGTGGACTACAATTCCCCCACACTCCCAGACTCAACTGTAAAGGTTGCGGTGTAGGCATCCTTCTCTCCCCTCAATGTACCTTTCAGCCTATCCTACCTGCCCCTGCACTATCCTTTATTTCCTTTGAAGTTCACACTGTCCGCATATTTAAGCCCACTCCTTTAAAAATTGCCATCATCTATCGCCCCCTCCCCCTGCTCTCCGGTCATCCTAGGCTATTCATTGAACACTTCTCTTCCTGGTTACCCCACTTTCTCTCCTCTAGCACTCCTTCCATCATACTTGGAGACTTTAACATTCCAATCAACAACCTAAACTGCCCTGCTGCCTCCCGTCTGCTCTCTGTAACCTCCTCCTTTGGCCTCACACAGCGGTGAACTTCAGAAAATCATACAGCAGGAAACACTCTTGACCTCATCTTCACCAATCTCTGTACCACCTCTAATCTCTCCATTGTTCCATTTATCTGACCACCATGTGCTGAACTTTGACATCGGCATATCCCATACCCAAATCTCACCACCCTCAACTCTCCAATCTCGCAGAAACCTCCACAGCCTTGATCTCCAGCATTTCTCCACCAAACGCCAAACTCTCCTTTTACCCATCTCAAATCTCACTTGCCCTAACTCTGCAACCTCACTCTACAACCCCACTCTCTACTCTAAACTAGACTTCATGGCACCTCCTACATTTAAACGCAGCAAGCGTTCCCAATTACCACCATGGCACACCAAGCTGTCCCGATATCTCCAAAAATGTTCCAGAACTGCTGAACACTGTTTGAGAATGTCTCATTCTGCAACTGACTGTAAATTTATGCTGCACTCCTACACTCTGGCTCTTTCCTCTGCAAAAGTAAATTACTTCAACACCCTCATAAGCACACTGTCCCGCCAACCCAAATGCCTTTTTCACACTTTTAATGCTCTTTTTCGCCCTGTTGCCCCCCCCCTCCTCCTACCACCCTGTCTGCCTCAAACTTTGCAACTCACTTCACTGAGAAGATTTCTACAATCAGGGAAGAGAGCTCTAATCTCTCTCCCTCCCCTTCCAATACACCTTCCAATACATCACCCAACCCCACTCACTCAACTGTTCTATGCTCATTCGCACCTATTACAACATAAGAGGTTTCCGCTCTACTCCGGTCCTCTCACCCCACCACCTGTTCCCTTGATCCTATTCCCTCATATCTCATCTGCACTCTGTCTCCATCTCTTGCTCTTCCTCTCACTAAAGTTTTCAATCTCTCCCTTTCCTCCGGCACATTTCCTTCACCCTTCAAGCATGCAACCATAACTGAAATTCTGAAAAAGCCCAACCTTAACCCCAACTCCCGATTTAACTACCGCCCTATATCGCTACTGCCGTCTGCCTCCAAGATACCTTTTTCGGGGGTGTGACTACCCTGGGGTCCAGTGTGGTGCTTGAGGCTGATGGGAGTGAGAAGCCCCCTCATCACTGCCTCCTTCTCCTCCCTCCTACGTGGCTCCTGCTGCCCTCTCCTGCACAACTCATCACTTTATGGGAGGAAGTGACTTGAGGCTGTCACTTCCTCCCAGACGGCTGCAGAAAAGCAAAGAGCCCGGTCGTGCTGTTTAAGGGCCATAGCGTGCGGGCCCCTGCTAAAAACAAGCCCACCGGGTGGCCCTAAGTGCATGGGCAACCCGGTGGGCCTACTTAGTGTGTGGGACCCCGGCTGGCGGTAATGGAGGGAGAAAACATTCTTGACCGCAGCGGGGCCAACGGGGCAGCTGCTTTGGGCCCCCTAAAGTCACTGGGCCCAGGGAAGCTTCCCCGTTTGCCCCACGTTAAAGACGGCCCTGCATGATAGATACGATGCCAAGCAAGTAATCAGTAAAATGTCCTTTAAAGGGACACTATAGTCACCAAAACTATTTAGCTTAATGAAGCCCTTTTGGTGTATAAATCATGCCCCTACAGTCTCACTGCTCAATTCAATGCCATTTAGGAGTTAAATAACTTTTGTTTCTGTTTATGCAGCCCTAGCTTCTCCTCCTCTGGCTGTGACTGACACAGCCTGCATGAAAAAAACTGGTTTCACTTTCAATTAGATGCTACTTACTTTAGATGTTTTTATCTCCTGCTCAGTAAATCGAACTTTAATCACACACAGGAGGCTCCTGCGGGGCCTAGCAAGCTATTAACAGTGCAGAAGATAAGAAATTCTAAATAAACAGAATATGCAATAAAGGAAGTGTAAACATTAGATCTCACTTTACAGCAAGTGTTTAGGAAGGTTGTGCAAGTCACGTGCAGGGAGGTGGTGCTAGCATAAACAGAGTCATTTAACTTATAAATGCAGGTACACGATCTTTACATCAAAACTGTTTGATTAAGCCAAAGCTGTTTTGGTGACTAGTGTCCCTTTAACAATGGATAAAATGTCTGGCTAATATAACACTATATGTATATAGGGTAGAGAAGAATCACATAATATGGTTTATGTTTTTTTTGGGACACCTAATTTATTTAGATTATGTATATATTTAGTGCAGGAACTGCATGTGTAGATGTCTGTGTGTTAAAATGTGCAGGGGGTAGAAAAGTAAAGCCTATGACATTACATTTTTATACCTCCCTTGGACAGGACATAGCACAGATGTAATAATTAGCGGTGGGGGACTCCTTCAAAACATGCAATATCCCAATAAATCTTTGTAGGGTGCATTGTGACAGGTTGCACTCCTGACCACAATATATGAAACCAATAGAGAATACTCTGCACAGACATATGACACATGACAGACGCTTGGCACAGCACACAAACATTACAGAGAGCAGACACCTGAGACAGCACAGACACATTACAGGTCAGAAATGACACAGCATGTACTTGTGACATAGCACAGACACATAATTAGCAGCATACGAAACACTATTCACCCACTTACAGAGTTCATACACAGCAAGTGGCACAGAGATGTCGCACAATGCCCGTGTCAAAGAACATACACCACTATAAAAGGCTAATTTAGTAAACTGCGGACAGTGACAAACTGAGAATCAGATTGCTGCATTCAGGCTGATATAGCCAACCTCAGTACTCTCTTGTACCTTGCTTTCCCTAAGTTTAAAGGGTAATCCACAAGTGAACCCCTTGCTTACGGTGCCCAGAGAGGTATTAGCTATACCACACTGATGATGCCTAACAAGACTGGAATGATCATCTGTGTTTGCTGTATCTCTAGTGCAGAGAGAGCTGGCATGCAAGGGACCACCCTTTAGGGTGGTATTAGTCTGATATGCAAATGTTCCTGGTTCTTTTTGTAATGGCCGAAGATGAGCTAAAACTAGCTTGAGATCTGAGCGGGGACCCACCAAAGGGCAGGCTATTTGAGCTGTTGTCTGTTCTCAGTACCCTCTTGCACCTCGCCTTGTTTTTTTGCTCTCCCAATAATGTGCCTTGAAGATTTAATTTTTCCTTTCCATTTCCCTACTCCAGACATTTTTATTTCTTCGATGCTCCTTTGAGCAGCCAGTCTTTGACAAATGTCCCCTTTTCACTGTGGATTTCAAGCAGCTAAAATTCACAGTAAATTCATTTGCAGATGACATAATAAACATTGTTTGGATTAATTCTGAGTACATGTGGGTTAGCCTGATCTTTCGATAAAGTACATAGTTTACAATGTAGATTTCCAAATGACTACCTGCAGACAACGTGTGCTTTGCTCAATACTGAATGAAGGGCAGCCTTTAGCATGCCATCTAAAGTGGACAAGTAACATGTATTGAGAAATGATGCTTTCCACAAAAAGCAAAGTTATGTAACAAGCAATTACTTCATTACTCAGGAGATGAAGTCACTTCATTTCAAATTAATTATTTACTATAAGAGAAAGAAAAGTAGTTTAGTAAGAAAGTCTAAAAATAATGGTTAACAAAAAAAATATCAGTTGCGGAGTTCAGAAAGAATTAAAGAAAAAGTATAAAGGTTATACCCAATGTAAAGGTCACTAGTTGTAACAGTATGTGACGTTGAAAGCATTGATATATAATTTCTGCAATGTGTAATCTTGAATACACATCCACAGAATACAAATTCAGACGTTCGGTTACGATAGACAAAATGATAACTGGGATTATTGGACTTGCAGCTTTGTGATGTTTGGAGAGATAACACCCTTATAAATATAATATACCTACATTTCTATATGAAAACATTATACTATTGCACTATTTATAAAATGCACGTTTTGCAAGATGTCATATAATTATAAAAATATTTTATTTATGTGTGCAAGGTGCTAAAAATCAAGAGAAAAATACCATCGCTAACCAATAACAGTATCTTTTTGTTTTAGCTCTTAAACATTTGGAAAATAGAGGCTTAGCCAGGGAACTTGCAAAAATAGAATGGACAAATACAAGGAGAAGATTCCCATAAACAATCATTTATTTAGAATGTAATTGTTTCAGATCAACATCCAATAAAGCTACTGGTTCCAAATTTAAGGTCACAAGAAAGGATCCACAAAACCAGTGTTTTGTTTATTGGAATACGCAAGAGAATAGATATTTTTGATGACAAAAAAATCAATCTCTTGTATGTATATAAATACATACATATTATTTGAGCATTTCCAAGTAAAATTACACTCTAAGTCCCAAAAGAACTTTAGCTTAATGAAGTGGTTTTGGTGTATAGATCACACCCTGGCAGCCTCTCTGCTTAATTCTCCATTGCTTAGGAATTAAATCAATGTGTTTATGCAGCCCTAGTCATGCCTTCCCTGGTTACTTACACAGTGACTTACGCAGCCTCCATTAACCACTTCACTGTCAGAAATAGGGGAACACTTTGGTCACCATAATAACTTCTTATAAATGAAGTTGTTATGGTGCCACAAGGCCCCTGGGCGCTTTCTTACCTTAAAGGGGTTAAAATATATATATATATATCATACCAGCAATTATGTATATATATATGCCAGCTACTCATTTCTTTGCAATATGTTTACTTTAGTAGTTCTTATCTGCTGCTCTGTTTATTGAAATTTAGCTGCACATAGGAGGCCGTTGCAGGCTTTAGCATGCAATTAACAGAGCAGGAGATACAAATTCTAAATAAAATACTTTGTGCTATAATAAAAGTCAAACATTGTAAGCCCATTTCAGGAAGTGTGCAGGGTGGCTGTGTGGGTCACAGCCAGGGCGGCGTGACAGGACAGCATAAGAAAAGTGATTCACCTCTTAAATTGGAAAGAATTGAGCAATGAACTGTATTATACACCAAAACTGCTTCATTAAGCTATAGTTGTTCTTGTGCTTAGTGTGTAGCTTTAAGCTAATATAGCATTTGTTTTTATATTACATCTTAATCCCCTAGTTAGTTTCTTAAATTCAAAGGGGGCTTGTCCATATGGGCACTATCAGGAATGCCCCACTTGTTTTATGTGAAAGAAAATTTGTATTTACAGAGACAATATACTTTGTGGGAATCCCAGTATTTCAGCTCTGTGTAATCCATCACAGTAATCCTGGCTGTGTAGGATAGTTATAGGTATCTCTTTATTGTGTCCAGCTCTGTGTTTTGTATCTCTGGTCTACCTGTTGTAATGCTATGGCTGTAGTCAACCCTTCTCTGTGTATTTTAGGACTATCTTTATGATGTGTTTTGAGCTCTGCGTTTTGTATCTCTGGTCTGTCTGTTGTATTGCTATGGCTGTAGTCAACCCTTCTCTGTGTAAGTTATGAGTATCTTTATGTTGTGTCGAGCTCTGTGTTGAGCTCAGTGTGTTGTATAGCTATTGCATAGATTTTTTCTGTTCTATGTTCAGTCCCATGTATTGTATTGATATCTCCTTATTTTACTTGGTTATTTCTATTTTATGGATATCTCTGTATTTTACTCAGTTCTGTATATTGTATAGGTATCTCTGTATTGTACCTAGCCGTGAGTGTCAGAAATCTCTATATTACACCTAGCTCTGAGTATTGTATGGGCAACTCTCTGTGCATTGCATGGGGACTACCATTAGGGTTTGAGTACATGAGGCGAATCTGACAGATGCCACTTGCTAGAAAATGGTGGCTAGAGATTTAATGGATGGTGTCAAATTCCTAGGGAGGCGTCCCCACCATCTGAAAACTTAAAAAACTGAATGCAAAAAATTAAAACAATAAAGCCTGCAAGTACAAATATATTTTTTTCTGTCCTGCTAACCGTGATTATCAAATTTGACTCTCAGTGTCTTTTGGAGAGCTATCCAACATGTATTTTCTTGACATCTAATTGATTGTTATGTGCACTTAGCTTTCTGTATGGTCATCATTATGCTTTTACAATGGCAAATAGGGAGTTTAATAGTAAGGGCAGTAAATACCAGTAAAGAGTACACAATTTATATAACATTGCTATTTAAAGAACCCGCTTTCAGCAAAGAACTAACTTTCTAAACAATTATATTGTCAGTTTCTGCCTGAAGGTGGGAAAATAAAGGTATAATTGTAATGAATATTTATTTTATTGTTTTATTGCTATGGAACCTTTGCAGAAAATTATTTAGCTGAAATTCGTTTAAGCAGTGACTACATTCAGCATCTAAGTAAATCCTCTGAGACCTCTTTTACTCTATTTTTTAACGTTACAAGCCTAAGGCAAGTTCCTACAAGTTATAAGAAGTTTGAAATGAATTCTCGATTAGAAAAAAACTGACATGCTAAGAAAAGTTATTCTTGTAATTACTTTTGTTTTTGTTTTGCAGTATATATATATATATATATGTATGGACTAATACGGCTAATCCAATCTACACTATATATATATATATATATTTATATAGGCCCGGTCTGCCCATTGGGCTAACTGGGCTAATGTCCAGTGGGCCGCAATGGTCATGGCCTGTGATCGAAAGGGGAGATCAAGGGATTAAAGATTAGGAATGGGATGTGCATGGGAAAAAAAAATTTGGACTTCGGCATTTCGGGACTTCGGCATTTCGGGACTTTGGCATTTCGGCAATTCGGCACTTCAGTAATTCAGTTCGGTTCAGCACTTCCAAAATTCGACACTTCAGCAATTCAGTAATTCAGCAATTCAGGACTTCGGTAATTCGGAAGCATCCGAATGTTTGAATTGCCGAAATTCATCCAAATTTACATTCGGAACGTAACGAATTGTGCATGTCTATTAAAGATCTTCCTCACCAGCCAGCCCACCTTCGTCTCACTCCTTCTACTGTATCAGGGCATTGGTGTGGGTAACCTCAGCCATACGCTACTGTTGCTATGCCCCCACACACTACAGTCTCTCTCCTACACACTAGAGTTATAACTGGCCCAACATACACTACAGTTCCTCCAGCCTTAAGGACCATGCAGAGAGTGCTACTGAAACACTCCTTGCATGTTCCTAGTGCCCGCTGCACATTGCAAGCACATCTAATTATGCGTTCACAATGTACTGCCTGGGAACAGTTCATTGGTGTCCCCAGATGCCGGACACCAGGGAACTAAATGGGTACAGGATCCACCAAAATATCGGGGCTATCTTGTCAAAAGCGATACTGTTTGGGAGACCTGAATTAAGATTGATTCAAAAATGGAATCTATTTTACGTCCTACATTAGGCATCCAGAATATGCTGACACCGGACACTGGACACAACATGCTTCTCTTCAACAAGCAATGCTTTTCATAGATAAGCATTATACAGGCAGATTGTGCCAATTTCTTTGTATGCTCCATGTGTCCCCCGTACGTCTCTATGAAAGGTATATGATTGAAGAAAAGAAATCCAACTTAATGATGGGTTCAGTGAGGGAGGATCAGGCTGTAGTAAGAGTTATTTTTTTAATGAGGGGTGCATTATTCGAAAGTTTTAAAGGAATTCCTTAACAATTCTAATTTTATTATTATTAGAGAGTACCTTTTTATATAACAGATATAATTAATGGAACACTATAGCGTTGGGATACAAAACTGTATTCATAACACTATAGTGTCCCTCTGAATATGCTTCCATTGCGCCCTATGGTTAAAACCTTTTCATTCTAATACCTGATAACAGCACCGAGATCCATCTGCACTGGACTGGGATCCTCCTCTAACAACGTTATGACGATGTGGGAACCTAATGCACATGTGCGGCTTCGTATAGGAAAGCATTGAATCAGTGTTTACCTATGAGGATTTTCAAGACTCTGGATGTCCTCCTCAAGACTAAGGACGTCCAGTGTCGTTTTACAGAGTTAAATTCCCTGGAAGACAGCCACTAGAGGCATAAAATAATGTAAGCATTGCAGCTTTTCTGAAATATTACATTGCATGGCTTAGGGGACAGTGTCACTGCACCCAGACCTTTTCAATGAGATGAAATGGTCTGGGTACCTATAGTGTTCCTTAAATGTCAATATAGTGTTTCCTATTCAGAATCCTGCACATATTTGGTTACCTTTTTTGACTCATATCCTGTTACAGCAAGTTTTAAGGGCTGACTGTTCTTTTATTCATATTCTAATCAATATAAAAAAAATAAATAAAAAAAGTAAAAGATAAAAAATATATTAAAAAATAAAATAAATACAAAATTCAACCACCACAAATGCTATCAGCTTACTGACAGCTCTCTTCAACTTTTTTTATTGGATCTATAAAATAAATTAAGCAAATAAGTCTCAGGCTCTTTCAGTATAAGCTGTAAAGCAGGGGTAGACAACGTTCAGCACTCCATATTTTGTGGACTACATCTCCCTTGATGCTTTGCCAGCATTATGGCTATAAGAGCATTATGGGAGATGTAGTCCACAACATCTGGAATGCCTAAGGTTGCCTACCCCTGCTGTAAATGTTGCTATTGATATAGATGGAGGCTTCTAAAGCATATGCTCCCACGTAACACTTGCATGCCATACAAGTAATAGGACATCTGTCACTGAGGGGGTGGACTTATAGTTGCAGGGATTTCTATAAAGGTTGGCAGTTATTAGCAAGTGTGTACAGAGTCTTTAAAGGAACATTTAAAACACATAACTGCTACAGCATGCTGTAGTGGTTATGGTGCCTGAAATACCCAGAAACCCACCCCGCTAAGTTAAGTTGTCAAACCATTTGCCAACAGCTTGACAATTTACCTTCACTGCTGTATTGGTTATGGTGCTTGGAGTGTTTAACATTTAGTAATATTTTATCTCAATCCATCATTATGTGTTTTTGACATGAAATAATTGTTTAAATCTTTATAAATATGAATACTCTGGCCATTAAATCAGCCAAATCCCAGTGGTTTAAATAATAACTCCAGATTGAAGATTTATATTTCCCATGCACAGAAAATGTCATGCCTCGGGGATTTGGCTGTTTAAAAATTGAATTAATTTATCAGAAGAAATGGAGAATCAAGCAGAACAGCTCAGTGTCAGAACAGATGTAGCACATTTCAGTTATTTGGTTTAGATTGTTAAAGATGCAAATTCCATCAAAAGTCAGAGATATGTGCCTGCCTGACGAACAAATATGGAAAGATATATTCCGTATCATTCTACGCATTCGTTCTAAAATAGCAATATATAGGGGGACTGTTCAATAACCCAATTCACTTCCATAGAAGTTACAAAAAATACGTCAGAATATTGTGTAAATATTTAAATATGTTTTTCACATTAGTATTCAAAGATAGCACAGTTTGAAAAGCAACAACAAAGTTATTTATGGACAGGAACAAATCTCAAAAATCAGATATTGCATAATAACTGCAAATAGTATTACTATTAAAAACAATATTTTACATGCGGTGGACTCTAATTGAAGGCAGTGGATATAACCAGGGGAGGGTGATACAACAACTTGATATTTCCCAACACAAATCTCCGTGATTCCATTGCGCGACCAACTTCATACCTATTACAGCTCGCATGTAAAGCCATCACAAAAAAACAATATTTTAAACCAATAACATGTAATCATGTAATGTGCCATTGTTATTCTTATTGTGTGTAATGTGTTCTGCAGTCATCTCCATGTGACACATTTCACCCCAATCAATTATTTAGTGCTGTAGTTACTCCAGATTACCCTCGCGATTCATATATTGCGTTTTGCCTTTATACCATGTGAGTTTGTGAGTGCATTAGATAGATAAGCCCTTTTGGTGTCAGTGTGTACTACACTATTGTGACTGTATTTTTTGCAGATTATTTATCTTTATATTTTGTTCATTAAGAAGAAATTGAGGAATCTTCTATATAACCTGCATATTTTATGGTAAACGTTTCTTGCCTATTTCCACAGGTGTTAATTCCAAGGGTTATTGTGTATTATCACCCTCACGTGTTGTCACATTGTATATATATATACATTGGAACAAAGGACTTGAACATGTTGCTTTAATGTAATAAATCCATGTTATAGTCAATAAAGATTGACGTTTCGACCCATCCGACTGTTTTTCAAAATCGCTTTAAAGGAACACTGTAGCGTTAGGAATATGTATATGTATCCCTGGTGTCCCTAATCAATTAGGTCCCCACCTTGTGTAAAAAAAAATGAAATAAAAAAAAAATTACCCACCTTTTCTACTGCGCCAACTCTCCCTTGGCGCTTCCGCTACCGCCTCCTTGGCCCACTCTAATGCTCCTCATAAAAGAGCATTGAGGACCTTGGGCGCATTTTCTGTGCTTGCCGTGTTGCGCTCGCTGTGTTGCGCCTAAGACTCTGCAACAGAGAATACAATTCTCTATGGCCCACCATAAGTGTACTGCGCATGCATGCATGATGTCACTGTATATTATGGTAAGGAAACCGGGAAGTAAGATTGGAGACGTGTCATTATCTGTTTATGAACACCAGTAATGAAACACTGCATGAAGGAGTGCTGGAATATTATTTTATTTTCACAGTATTACTGACTTTAGCAAAACCAAGGTCCGGGTGTGTATCTTCCTTACAGGAAATTCTGCAAAGGTGGAGGGGTGTACTTCGGAGTACAGCTGTTTAATTAGTGATCACTTCTCCACTAGGTCTGGTTCTCAAAAGCAACAGTGGATTGTAGAAAGTTATGTGGCATGGCAACAATTTCTTCTGTACACTATACACAGATGAGTTAAATGATACAGTTTATTTGCTTTGTAGGAAACTCTAAGATTATTATTTTATGCCATGGTTGTGGTAGGCTCTGACTTACTCTGTGTAAGGTTGAAGCCTTAATGTTAAGCAGGCATTTACTCACTTAATGCTGTTCATAGGTAGAGAGTAAGGGATGCATCTAACAGTTGTATAGGTCTTCATGTTCTCTCTAGGGCTGAAGATCCAGGTGTTTCTGGAACTTAGTAATGTCCCTGATATATTTAATTTTGGTTAAATTAATTTAAATGCTGTGGGTGTGTTTTCTGAACTTTAAACAAAGTTGTTCTGCAAGATCATACCAGGCTTCCCAGTGGCACACCATTTGACATTTCACCTTAACTGGTTACTATGCATGTATCTTCTTTTTTTTTTTTGGTGTATTTATATATTACCTTTTTTATTTCTTCTTTCTTGTGGATTTAGGAAGCGCTGGAGAACCAAGACAATATTGTTGAAACGTTTTGGGGTTTTATTTTGGCGAGGGGTATTAGTATTTTTTTTAATGAATTAATTCAATCATATTTAAGTGTCTCAGTCATCTATAAGTCCATAGTTCACAAGGTCCTTTAAAACTGAGGAATTCAATTTCACCTATATGTTTTGCTAATCAAATCATCAGCACATGCACAGATACAATTCTATTATATGTCCCTTTCATACAAGTGAAATACACAAAATATGCATTTATTTTGCACTAGACTTGATCCAACAAAGCAAATAGATTCTCTAAATTAGAAGTTTCAGCCAAACGTATATCTTACTCTGTAAGATGCGACTATTTCATTGTTTCGTGACTAGTACACTTCAATATCGAATGCCAAGGACATTTTTTTAAGCCTGGTTGTGAAAAATTCTTATGGGTCAACAAAATAGCAAATTACTTATATTTCAAGCATTTCTTTTCTCAAGACCTTGCGTAATTAAACCAATCAATAGCAGTTGAACAAAAATAATTATTCAACTTGTTTTCAGCCTATCCGCATCATTTTTGTTAAATATTCTTTTTGTACAACATTTAATCTTTTATACACTTTAATTTAGAAGTATTTCACCAAGCAATGAAATGCAATGTTCTTCTAATCCATGCATGTGTTTTTCTACCGCTATATTTATAGAATAATATTATAATCCTAACTTTTCATTCGTTCTTGTGGATTCATTTAACCTTTGCCACACTATGGTTTTCTTATATTTGCATTTATGTATTACACGTGTGCAGTAAAAAGTCTGTAATATGACATTTTATTCTTCCAGGAAACATTAAACAAATCTATTTATTTCTTCCTAAAAGTCCATTTTGCTTGTTAGAACTTTGAGTTAAATATGTCACACATGGAACGTAGTTTAGCCTATGATGGGCATTAAGCGTATGTTTTCAGCAATGTAATTTTTGTTTAACTATTATATATTTTTACAAAAACAAAATATATTATTCTGTGTATAGCAACTCTAGCATCCCAATGCACACTATGTATGACAACGTTTAACAGTGCACTATTTTTAAAGAGTTTTTTAACCCCTTAAGGACACATGACGTGTGTGACACGTCATGATTCCCTTTTATTCCAGAAGTTTGGTCCTTAAGGGGTTAAAGTGGCCACTTTATTAGGTACATATATGCAGCTGCTGGTAGAAATTTATCCTACATCTAAAACGTCATAAATCAGTTAGTTATGGTTCCAGGAATGTACTTTAACCATTCCATGGTGATTTGGTCTTTGTTGATTCAATAACATTAATTATTTCCTATAGATGTTTCAACCACAGACCCACCATGCCAAACCATTGAACAGGCCATTTTGGATTCATGGTTTCACCTTATTTACATCAAATGATGACTCTATGATCAAGAGGTAGTAGCAAATATTAAGGATTGTCAGACCAGTTTTCTACCTTTAATTGTCCAATTTTTCTGATCACGCAAACACTGAAACTTCATCTTCACTTTCTTTTTAAGAGTGAAATATAAGTAAAGTACTGCTGCTGTGGCCTGTTTGGTTCATGGTTCCTCACACTACCCATAGTACTCTGTCCATCTCCATGTTTTTGTTATAAATAGACTGTTTGTGGCATTTCTGTAAATGTGAAGCAGTGTTGACATTTTGGTTCACACTCTTTCATTAAGAAGGTGTTTTCAGTCCCTGGATGTTTTCTCGTTGATTACAATCTGTGGTAAGCCCAGGAGGTCTGTTGTTCGTTGAGGTGTTGGTACTGCCAAGACTTGTAGCAACAGCCATTACCGTGCAATTTTTAATTTTTTTTTTTTTTATCTGGGTCTTCAACATGCATTGAATACTGAGATTTGCAAACTTCACCACTTGACCAGAATGGAAAAAATAATAAGTAATAATTACACTAGTAATGTAAATAATATAGATATGTAATTATATGCTTTTACTAGGACACTAAGTCATGTTAGGCATGGTTCCTGTATTGTCACCTCAGATATGGTCCCCAATAGGCCACTAATATATATATGCAACTGGTGTGTGCAGGCCCGTCGCTACCGGACAGGCAAACCAAGCAACTGCTTGGGGCCCCGAGCTGGTCCGGGGCCCCAAGCAGAGCCGGTACTTACTATAAGGCTGCAGCCGCCTGAGCGCTCTATAGAGAGCCTCAGGCGGCTGCAGCAGTCCTCGTCATCACCTCCCCTTCTCTGGCTGTAGCGTGGCCGAGCTCCTCTTCCTCCTGTCAGTCCGGCCGGGTACCGCGTGGTAACAGGAGATTCAGTTTCCTGTTCCCAGACGGACTGACAGGAAGTGAGCACTCAGTGTGCACTTCCTGTCAGTCCGGCTGGGAACAGGAAACTGAATCTCCTGTTACCACGCAGTACCCGGCCGGACTGACAGGAGGAAGAGGAGCTCCGCAATGCTACAACCAGAGAAGGGGAGGTGAGAAGAACATAGGGAGGGAGGGGGTGGGAGTAAAAAGAACATAGGGAGGGGGAGGGAGGGTGGGGGGAGTAAAAAGAACATAGGGAGGGGGAGGGAGGGTGGGGGGAGTAAAAAGAACATAGGGAGGGGGAGGGAGGGGGTGGGAGTAAAAAGAACATAGGGAGGGGGAGGCGGGGGGGGAGTAAAAAGAACATAGGGAGGGGAGTATGAAGGACACAGGGAGGGGGAGTAAGAAGGACACAGGGAGGGGGGAGGGGAGTATGAAGGACACATGGAGGGGGAGGGGGAAGTAAGAAGGACACATGGAGGGGGAGGAGGGAGTAAGAAGGACACAGGGAGGGGGAGTAAGAAGGACACAGGGAGGAGAGAGGGGAGTATGAAGGACACAGGGAGGGGGAGGAGGGAGTAAGAAGGATGCAGGGAAGGGGAGGGGAGTAAGAAGGACACATGGAGGGGGAGGGGGAAGTAAGAAGGACACAGGGAGGAGGAGGAGGGAGTAAGAAGGACACATGGAGGGGGAGGAGGGAGTAAGAAGGACACATGGAGGGGAGGAGGGAGTAAGAAGGACACATGGAGGGGGATGGGGAAGTAAGAAGGACACAGGGAGGAGGAGGAGGGAGTAAGAAGGACACAGGGAGGGGGAGGGGAGTAAGAAGGATACAGGGAGGGGAGTAAGAAGGATACAGGGAGGGGGAGTATGAAGGACACAGGGAGGGTAGGAGGGGAGTAAGAAGAACATAGGGGGAGGAGTAAGAAGAACACAGGGTGAGGAGATGAGGAAAACACAGGGAAGGGGGAGGTGAGCAGAAGCAGAGATGAGGAGAACACAAGGAGGGGGGTGAGGTGAAGCGGAGATGAGGAGAACACAGGGAGGGCGGGGTGAGGAGAATATGGGGGGCGTGAGAAGAGACTGGTAGGGGAGGGTGGGGGGAGATGAAAGACCACTAAGGGGCAGTGCAGAGCTCTAAGCAGTATTTGCACTGTAAAAAATGTTTATTGATACAAAGTGTGGGTGAACTTAAACTGTATGGCTATGTTGTGGTTCCTGTAGGCCTTGCGTGCATGTGGGGGGTGGGGGGGTTGGAGTTTGGAGGGGCCTCCATGTCCGTTTTGCTTGGGGCCCCCAAATTCCTTCAAACGGCCCTTGGTGTGTGTAATAAAGTGAGCTTGAGACAAAACCCATTTTGCATATTTGTGCTGTTGTGAGGAATTCTATTCATGGGGTTGAATAATTTAGAAACTGGAGAATTCATTATAAGTTGCATTTTCAGTTGACTTTGGGGAAACCACTTGAAGCATTTGTGGTGTTGGGCTTTTTCAATTGCATTGTTTTTATTTGTTCATTGCAAACAGCTGAAACTCTGTCAATTTTCTCAATAAACCTGATTTTTCAATGGGGGTTTAATAGTTTTGACTAAAACTGTATTTAGTAGATGAAGCCCTCAGCACACGGTACGATGGTATAATGGTGATTATATTCTGCCATTAAAAATAGGTGTTACAATGTTTTGACACATGCACAGTTATTCACAGAAGGGAGAAACCAAAGTTAATTCAAAGTGAATTACAAATGTAAACCAGAGTAGATGAATGGAAAGCACAGGTGTCTTAAATACGTTTTCCAGTTCAGCTATTGTGACCCAAAATTTGAAATTCACTTTGAATTCTCACTGTAGTAAATAACCCTGAAAGTGTAAAGTGCCTTTTTCAAGCAAGTTATATTATATATTCCATATATAATATAAATATCCATATATGCATGTATCCATTATGCAATGGATTTTCTATGTGTATGTATATATATAAACATACAAAATCCATTGCACTCATTCACTAAAGAGCAATTTTAACGTTCACAGAATGTAATAGTTTTTTTGTTTGTTTGTTTGTTTTTTTGTTTATTTTTTTTTTAAATACCTGACCTAGACAAAATATATGATCATACATTACATTTTCAAGACTTTCACAATGCCAATGTACCATATTTATGGCAGGCCCTATACTAGCAACCTAATGCCTGCTCTTTTAAGATGAATGCACTTACTTGGTGAATTCTTAATCCAAGGAATTTTCTGCAGTACAAGGATAAATAGTGCCCCGAAATAAGGCACCTATGATATTATATTTAGATATGAAACCAAGAGGTCTGCACTTACCTGAACATGCATTAAAAGGGTGTTGCTTGGGCCAATTTATACAACATACACAATCCAGTGTACTCACTTATTCACTAAACAGCAACTTCAAAGCTCACGGAATGTAATCGTTTCTTTCAAATACACCTAACCTAGGCAAAAAATAATGGGGGTTTAGTTACAGTATCTGATTATGCATCACATGAGCCTGCAATAATGCCAATGTACCCCATTTTTGACAAAGACACTTTGTATGTGTATATACATTTATTTTATTTTATTTTCAAAAAACGTAATCGCAAAACACAATTTTTGCACCATATAAATATTCCATCCAACAGTTTTTGTAAAATCTGAAATTTATTTATTTTGTTAAACAGGAAAGGAGAATGCCAGTGCATTTTATCATCCAGAAACATTCAAATATGTATTATAGTCTATTCGTCCAAACAGGCGGATTAATGCAAGCATTTTATCTTCATCAGAAAGAAATATATTTTCAAACAATCGTTCTCTTTTATTTTCCATTTGGTTAAATACAATGGCACGTGGAAAGCTGCTTTGAATAAAACCGAAATAATCTGTGCTCTTGTGGCAGCATGAAACAAATTGCTGTTTAGATTTGAGGGTTTCCTGACAAACCATTTCAAATGCATTTAAATGACATAAAAATAATAGCTGATACTTATCGAAGACGAATCGGTTCGCCTATATTTTTGCGGGTTAGCGTTTTGACAAAACTCACACCGTACACATATATTTATTGCAATTAAGTGTCATCAGCCTCTGCGTGCCAATGGTGGAGTCATTTTTGCACCTGATCAAAGTAGAGTAAAACTACAATAAATCTCTTTTCATCCAGTTTTTTTTTACTCCTTATTAGCTATTCTGTATCAATCTATAAAACAAGCAAGCAAATTACTACATCTGTCAAATGAGCAGGACTGAGCATGTTTTAGTGCAAGTCATTTTTTTTTATACAAAAGCGACAGCTTTTCAATCCTGGTGGTGATACAATCCCATGATTGTATTATAGTTCTCTAAACAAATGATATTGACTTTTGCATCTTGTCAGGAAGCAGAAGGTCACCGCAGACGTCATCTAGTCAGGTTTGGCAAACAAAAGAGATAGACTATGTGTTGTGAATGGCAATGTATGATATTACCATATGATAGACTTCTCACAGGAAGCATGTATTAGAGCTGCATTGCAACTTATAATATTGTATGTGTAATTGCTGTATATGCAGAACACTGTATGCTGGCATGTTGGGATAAAGAATTGGCGTATTTTACCCATGATGCCAAGTATATGGCCAAGTGTTTGTCCATGCAACCTCTTTTGTTTCCAGCACCTGTTTGTGCCAGAAAGGTCTTTCTAAACTATTATTTTTGTTAAAAAGAGAAAAAGTGTTTAAGCATAAATGGCTTCAAACAGTCGGCCGTTATAGCTGTCTAGGAGAATAAAGGATCTCTTGTGAATGAAGCACTGTTATAACGTTGCTAAATATTGTACTTTGTCCTTTTTTATTTTATATTTTATGTAATAGCTGCCTAGGAGAAAACATTTGCTTTTTTGAATGAAGCACGGTTATAAGGATACTAAATGCTGTACTTTATAGTTAACTTTTGAATTTTTTGGTTTAGTCTAAAATTGATACAAAAGGGCACAGATACATACACACAAAAATACACCATACTGAAACAGACATACACAAATATAGGCATACATAATGACACACACATACTGAAACAGACATACATACATATACAGACACAAAAATACATAGTGACACACAGACACATACATACAGACATACACACAAACACACACATGGCTAAGGATATACAGACACATACATACATACAGACATACATACAAACAGACAGACATACAAACAGACAGACATACAAACAGACAGACATACATACATACAGACATACATACATACAGACATACATACATACTGACATACATACATACAGGCATGCATACTGACATACACACATATTGACATATACACATACTGACATACATGCATACTAACATACTGACATACATACTGTCATGCACACACATACACAGCTAATTTTTTAGCCACCCGCCTGTTTCCTACCTTTTCATTGCAGGAGGGTGGCTTGGGCAAATGGGAGTTGGTGTGGGCTTTCCCTCTTCATGGCATCCATGCTGACTCTCCTCCCGCGTGGAGTGAGCTGGGAGGAAGTGACCGGCTGTTACTTCCTCCCAAGCACTACTTGCGGTGCGGCTGCAATTTTTTAAAAAGGGCCCAATTGCGCTGCTACACGGCTGCAGCGCTGACTAGGCCCCTGAAGATAAAGGGCCCACTGAATGGGCCCCATCGGCGTGCGGGCCCTGGTGCAACTGCACCGGCGGCAGTTCTGGCACTACACATGGGGCCCGTGCCGGCCTGGTCCCCCAGGGCCGCCGAGCCCGTGACAACATGGTTGTCACCCCCTGATGGCGGCCCTTTAGGCATAATTCAACAATCTAGAACCATGCTATATCAAGGTAACGATTAGGGCAGTCACTGATTGTGATGTTTTTTTAAATAACATACATCAAAATCCGGATGCAGTCTGTGTAAGTCACCTTTTTAAAATAAATACCTGGATGAAATACTTATGGTTGTGTTGCCTGATAGTATATTGTTCATGATATTGTTCATGAATTAAAAAAAAATTAAAAAAATTAGCGCATGGGATAAATGGTCCTTGCATTTCTTGCACTTTAGTACCATTCGCAAGGGCACATATAATTTTCTTTTTCTTTCACAAAACATTGCCAAAACAAGTGTCTGAACTGTGCCATACATACCCCTGTAAAAGGTTGGTCCAACCCTCCAACTTGATAATAAATGTTAATACTATTATGATAAATAATGATAATAGTATATGATTTTAGGTATAGAAGACAAATCATAATGATGCGGATTGTTGTAGATAGGGTTTAATTCTTCAGTATTTCGTTTAATATAAAGGACGTTTAATTGCTCTGTCTTTAAATGAAATATTATTTTTTCTTATCTCAGTGAGCGATGTTATTTATTAAATTTTTCTGTGAATTTCTGACTCATACACTATTTTAAGTAATGTGCCATTAGTCTTACTAGCAACTCTTTAGGAAATTGTGTTATGACTACAACTCCAATTGGTAAATTTATAATTTAAACTGAGAGAACAGTGTTTATTTTTCTTCTTTAAGAAATACTTATATATGTAAACCAACACATAGATTCTGCGTGTCTATTATATTTGTTTGTCCATGTGCAAGTCGCACTAATCCTTATGGGAACAAAGCTAAAGGAGGTTTTTATTAATGTTTATTCATGAGATGATCTGTTCCCGTGGCAGTTTTAATTTATTTAATGGATGTAATCGTACAGCTTAATGAATTATTTTCTAGGATAAATCATCTTGCGTATTTTATTATTGCAATATTTTTTTTGTGTGTGAAAATCTAAAAAATTACACATATTTTTAAATATGGTATTGATCAGTTATAAGCTTAGTGTTAATTCGGTTCAGTAAATCAAAAATATTAAAGTAAATGTTTTCATATATGAGTTGTATAATCTTTTATTAACTGGTTTGGTTTGCTGGTTCATAATATACATACCTTTATTGAGCATAGCCTGCCTTGTGCCTAACAGTTACATGGGGATGACTTTGACAGAAGTTCCTGTCATTGCGTTCGGTGTAAATCTGATTTGACTCCTATTTCTTTTTTCTGGGACCTACATTTCAATGCTTCAATAAAAGAAAAGATTGACAAAAAATCTACATATATACATGGTCGGCCCATCCATTGGCCCCAGTGAGAGGAGAGGAGGTGATTCTGCTGGAGGTGGAAATAGACTCCCTGGCCAACCCTTAACAATACAGCATGCTCTGCCCTCACACACACACACTCAATACCACAAACAGACACTACATGCACTTCACACATTCTACATACATACACTACACACATAAAATGCATCCACTACACACATTGCATACAATACACAAACACAGACATTGCATCCACTATACACACACACACAATGCATTTACTACCCACACTGAATTTACTACACACACACACTAAATCCACTATATACTCTGCATCCACTATACACACGCACACAATGCATTCACTACAAACACTGCATCCCCTACACAAACATAGACACTGTATTCACTATACACACTGCATAACATAATGGATGTTTGCATGTTTTGGTGGTCATTACCGTATTTTCATGAATTCAAGAACTTAAAGGGATACAAAGCTGCATTCCTGGCACTAATGCTCTCCCTGCCTCCCCCCTCTCTTGTGTCTGGTAGACAGTCACTGGAGGCAGACTTAGAGCTGCAAAGTAAACATCACAGTTTCTATGAAACTGCAATGTTTTACAGTGCAGCACTAAGTGCAAAAGGGACAGTGCACACAGACCACTTCAATTAGCTAAAATGGGGGTTTTTAGTCCAGCGTACTAACAGCCAGCTATGCCAGACAGCTAACCAGGGATGACTCAGTGCAGACCACTGTGATAGTAATGGTGCATAGACACACATTATGTGCAATTGCCACATTCAGTCTCATGCTCATTTAAGTATGTGCTGGCAACATGCTTTTAGGGACCATATGACCCCAGAAGGAAGAAACCAGAGAAAAGGAAGCAGGTAAATTCATTAAAAGTTGAGCTGATCTGCTAGTTCTTGTATTGTCAGGAAAAGTGTTTAATCTCAACTAAATTTAGAACTCATTACTCTCAAGGTCTACTGCTTGATAGTCATAATATATATCGCTATTGACTTTGCTGTATAATTAAAGATTCAGTATAAAATAACCTTAATTTATGTTCTCATCCCATCCATATGACTAACTCTCATTTGTAGGACTTTGCATGACTGCCTTATTCTTATGGAATCCCCTACTATGCTCATCAGTTTTTCTGTACTGTCCTTTTAGTTGGCCATAAAAGGATAGTATATTAACTTAGCAAATAAACTTGTTCCCTACAGTTGGCAAGCCATGGGTCACCTTATTCATCATATTTACCTACCCCTTCATCTAATCTTTTATATCCTTCTAACTCAATAATAGCTATCGGATGTCATAACTTACATACACAATGTATGTGGACGTCATAACTGGCATAAACAATGTATCTAAAGATATAATATATAGTTATGTTGTTATAGCTATCATTAATTTTTCAATATATAAAAATGCAACAGTCGTCTGAATTGTCTGTAGCTATACTTATCATCATCTACCATTTAAAGCCTTATTATACCTTACCTCTGTTCACCTATATTTGTCATTATTGAATTTTATGTTTGCTTTTCATCTACTTAGTGTTGTGACATATCAATGAAAATATTTTATCTTCACATGATATTACTTACTATGTCTTGTGTTTGCATCTTTCTTTAAAACAAAACTTTGAGAACAGTTTCAGTTTTTACCTGGCTAGACCAGGCACCATTTACCCTCCCGAGCCTGCCCTATACAGCAATGAACATCTCAGTGGAGCTAATGGAAACTCCTTGCAGGAGCTACCAGCTCCACAGGAACAGGTGACTAATAACCTCTGGTTGGCTCCAGCTAAGTTGTCAAACTGTTCTCAAACTCTTTGACTACTTACCCCATGAGGGCGCCAGGGCAGCAGTGGTAATGATGCTTTGAGTTTTCCATTAATCTGTGGTCAATATGCATATATAAGGGAATTGCAACGGAAGACACAAGTCTATGGTTAAGTACAACTGAGACAAAATACATAAGGAAAATTGAATACTAGCACTCCCAAACCTGATAGAGACAGTTTTATAACATTTAGTGTTATAATACCAGAGTAACATTTTACTGCAGCTCACAATAAACGTTTCAGTTTATTTATCATTAGATTTGTTTGTGTCTTTCTCTCTAGATCGATTGCAGTTAAATACAGCCAAAGAAAATATGGGGGAAAAAAATAACATATTTTTACCAAAATCAATGTTGGTCTGGTAGCTTTGCTGTCATTTTTCCTTTATATGATGAATATGATTTGATGGCATTTTTGTCAGCTGCTTAAAAAAAAAAAAAAAAAAAAAAAAGTACACCGGGAAGTAAAACAAGCTAACAGCACCCCATTCTGCATTTTAATGTGTGATTTAGCCTACAATTGAACAAAAACAAAGAAACCACACAAAAGCAACTTAATGATACTTTTAATGCATGCTTTAAAAGATGATTGATCAGTGCTTGACAATGGCAAATACAAATCTAAAGAAACCAAAGCAGAACAAAAAAAACAACAAAAAAAAATTAGAAAAAATCTTTGCGTAAAATTAATAGACTTTCATCAAATCTCACATTTCAGATATTTTTGTGGTTTAGATTTGTGCTTTTCTCAGAAGCGTCTAACACCACTCATTATCCGTTATCTGTATCATACTGTATTCATACAATTCCTGGTTTAAATAATTAACTCAAGTGAGATGTATTGTACTGTGCAGTTTGAGAATAGACTTACCATCTTACCCGTTACGTATATAAGTTATATATATGTCTGAGAATGTGTTATATTGCATATGGCATAGTGTAGAAAAGATTATGCTACAGCTGATACAAATTTGACAGAGGAGGAAGACAGTAACAGACAGTAACATATTTGATTTTGCAGGCTATATAAAATACCAGAATATAAGGAATTTGTTTTATAATAATATATATATATTTTTTTTTAAATGGATGTGCAAAATGTAGGCTAAAATAGCCGTGTTGGAACAGTAACAGAATTGGAGAGGCTTTCCGTTTAATCTATTTTGCAAGTTGGTTGTCACTTTATATTATTTCACATTTTAAATTTTTTTTTTAGTAAATTTATTTTCCTTTCTTTATTTCGTTCTTTCTCTCTCTCTCTCTCTCTTTCTATCTATCTTTCTTTCTCTTTCCACTTTCCTTGTTTCTTTTATTCTTACTCATTATGGTACGACATTTAATATTTTGTAACTTAATTAAAAGTAGTCGTGAGATGTGCATAAGTAAATGAGTAATAGCCCGAATGACATTAAAATGACGCTCACTGAACCATAAAAAAGTACTCCTAAAAACCATAATTTAGACCCCGAACGTGGTCCTCCATTCTGTATTGTTCCGTCAAAGCAGACATTTCCAATTAATTTCCATGACCTCATCCACAATTATAGCATATAATTTTCAATGCAATAATAATTGCATAGTAAAAACAGCAGAAACAACAGCAGTAGTCTATTCTCAGCCACGGTTAAAAACTGAAACTGCAAGACATCAAGCATACATCGCATCAGCCAACTTCAGTGTAGCCAGAGAAACAAGCAACAAAAATAGAACACCGGGTTGGCAGTGCGTGGGCGAGGCAGAAACCACATTATGAGTAAAAGCTTCTAGTGATATTTTAGACCTGACATGAATGACAGCTCGCTTTTTTTTTTTTTCTATTTACTATTCTTGTCTTAGAAGAATGTAAATGTTAAAAAAACGTCAACAACTAAATTCGGTTTTACATACAAACAGTTTCGCCCCTGAGAAACTTTTTAACATACAAAATGTTTGCAG
Source organism: Pelobates fuscus (assembly GCF_036172605.1). Taxonomy (NCBI): domain Eukaryota; kingdom Metazoa; phylum Chordata; class Amphibia; order Anura; family Pelobatidae; genus Pelobates; species Pelobates fuscus. Next base: position 327,394,862 of record NC_086320.1, on the reverse strand, counting down.
ATGTTTTTATTAAAAAAGTTTATTGAAGCACGTGTATTATTAGGTAGAAATGTCTTGCTTTGGAAGATAGAGTTTGGAGGAATGACATTTTATGTAAAAAAACAAACAAATTTTTATGCTGCATAAGGTCATATAGATACGTCAGTGGCATGGTTAGGAGGGGGCCTGGAGGACTAAATGAACATTATAGTGTCAGGAATACAAACATGCACTAATGACTCTTCTCTCTCCAGAGATCAAAGGTGATTTCTCTCCCCTTTTCTCCCACGATGCACCAGTCTTGCCACGGCTAACCCCGCCTCCATGACTGAGATCCCTTAACCTTGACAATCTCAACCAATCCAATGCTTTCCCAATCTCAACCAATCCAAGGCTATTGCACATGCACAGCAAAACTCCACGCTGAGCCAATAATCATGTCCTCATACAGATGCATTGAATACATTCAGCGCCTCTATGTAGGGTGTGGAGACGCTGAACACCAGTGCTACACACTATGCAGCACTGACTCAAGAAGCACCCATAGTGGCTGTCTGAGTGATTGCCACTAGAGGTGTTCCTACACAGTAATGTAAACACTGACTTTTTTCAGAAAAAAGGCAGGGTTCACATTAAAAAGCCTGCAGGGACAGTCTATAGGCACCAGAACCACTACATTAAGCTTTAGTGACTATAGTGTCCCTTTAGTACTTCAGTGCTGATAGACCAAACTTACAAAAAACCCTTACTTTTCGTGAATATGGTCTTTCAGACAAGTGTAATCCCAATGAAATGAAGTGGTCAGGGTGCCTCTAGTGTCCCTTTAACTCTGCGCACACTGTGTTCTGAGAGCTAATAGTTAGAGTTAGTTACTAGAGTTCGGAGTAACCGACATGTTTGGAGTCTATCAGTATCTTGATGCTTTAACCATACGCACAATGTGTGCTGAGAGAGAGCTAATGGATAAGCTGACATGTGTCATAACAGCAGCAATATTTAATAGAAAGCTAAAGTTATCATACCAGGAGGACTACTGAAGATGAGATCATGTAAGAGAATGCTAAGAGCGAGCTAGGAAGATATACACTTGTGCTCAAAAGTTTGCATACCATTGGAGAATTGGTAATATATATACCATTTTTAAACAAAACACGAGTGAGCAGGCATATTCATCTGTAGGTTATAACAGAATGGCACAATCATAAAACAAAACATGACAAAAAAAGATTACGATGAAATGACTCCTGTTCAAACGTCTGCATACCCTTAGTTCTAAATACTGTGTATTGCCCCATTAAGCATCAATGTCAGCATGCAGTCTTTTGTAATAGTTGTTTATGAGGCATCAAATTATTGCAGTTGGTATAGCTTCCCATTCGTCTTGGCACAATGCCTCCAGGTCATGCAAAGTCTTTGGTCATCTTGCATGAACCACACATTTGAGATCTCCCAATGGCCACTCCAGAACCTTCACCCTTTTCTGCTATAACCACTGGAGGATCAACTTGGCCTTGTGCTTGGGGTCATTGTCATGCTGGAAAGTCCAAGACCATCCCATGCGCACTTTCGTGCAGAAGAATGCAAATTGCCTGCCAGTACTTTCTGATAACATGCTGCATTCATTTTGCCAATTTCACAAGATTCCCTGTGTCTTTAGAGCTCATACACCCCCAAACGATCAGTGAGCCAACCCCATGCCTCATAGAGGGGATGATATTCTTTTCACTATAGGCCTTGTTGATCCCTCTCTAAACATAGAACTTATGGTTGTGACCATAAAGCTCTATTTTGGTCTTGTCACTTCAAATTACAGTGTGCCAGAAGCTGTGAGGCGCATCAAGGTGTTGTCAGGCATATTGTACCTCGGATTTTTTGTGGCATTGGCGCAGTAAAGGCTTCTTTATGGCAACTCGACCATGCAGCTAATTTTTGTTCCTGCATCGTTGTATTCTGCTCCTTGAAACAACCACACCATCTTTTTCCAGAGCATTTCTCTTAAGGTTACCTGTGGGTTTTTCTTTATATCCCAAACAATTCTTCTGGCAGTTGTGGCTGAAATCTTTCTTGGTCTACCTGACCTTGGCTTGGAATCCAGAGTTCCTGGAATTTTCCACTTCTTAATAAGTGATTGAATAGTACTGAGTGGCATTTGCAAGGCTTTGGATATCTTTTTATTTACTTTTCCATCTTTATAAAGTTCCATTACCTTGTTTTGAAAGTTATTCTATGCTCCCCATGGCTCAGTATCTAGCCTGCTCAGTGCATCCACGTGAGAGCTCACAAACTCATTGACTATTTATACACAGACACGAATTGCAATTTAAAAAGCCACAGGTGTGGAAAATTAACCTTTAATTGGCATTTTAACCTGTGTGTGTCATCTAGTGTGTCTGTAACAAGGCCAAACATTCAAGGGTATGTAAACTTTTGATCACGGCCATTTGGGTTATTTCTGTAATCATTATGATTTTAAAAGGAGCCAAACAACTATGTGATAATAAATGGCTTCACATGGTCACTATACTTCAGTAAAAGACATTTCTTTGCATGATTAGTTATATTTTCAAAATCAATGCCAACATTTCACAATTTCTGCCAGGGTATGAATCAATGCATCTCTATGTGGAAAATAAAAGGGATCGTATAGTGCCAGGAAAACAAAGGTGTTTTCCTGGCACTAAAGATTTCAAGCGTGTCAGGAAAACAAAGGTGTTTTCCTGGCACTAAAGATTTCAAGCGTGCCCCCCTCCCTCGGCACTGAATCGGTTAAAACACCTTACCTGGGTTAGGCTCCGCCCATGCTTCTCCCCTGCCGACGTCAGCCGGCAGGGGAGACCTAATACGCATGCGCGTCAATGACCGCGCTTGCACTAGGATTTCCCCATAGGAAAGCAAAAATGAATGAATGAGATCTCTGAGTAAAAAAAAATGAGAGTAAACTCAATAGCTTGCCCTTCGCTACATCCCCGCTCAGGTCCTAAAATTGTTTTTGCTCACTTGTGCCATTACAGAGAGGATAAATCTGAAGCATATCAGACAGGTCTCACCTGTACGAGCAGTCCAGATCTGAAATGCCAGCAAGTTCCCTCTGCACGAGAGATACAGCAACCCCAGACGATCGTCAGCCTTCTTTAAGGCCTCCTTAGTGAGGTGTAGCTGGCATCCCTCTAGGCACAGTGAGCACGGGGTCCGCGTCTGGATTACCCTTTTAACTTGGGGTGAGCCAGGTTAATGCATGAAAGCAAAAAAAGAAAGAATGAGAACTCTGAGAACGGACAAAAGCTTAGAGTAAACTCAATGCTTTGCCGTGGGGAAATATCTGTCGCTGGAGGTCCTCATGCAGGGCACAAGGATGTGCAGCGTCACATAACGGACCAAAGGTCTGTTTGGATTCCCGAATCCCTCTAGTGGCTGTCTGGTAGACAGCCACTGAGAGCAGACTTAGATCTTCAATGTAAACATTGCAATTCTCTGGACATTGCAGCACTAAGTGCAAAAGGGACACAGCACTCAGATCACTGAAATGAGCTGATGTGGTCTAGGTGCCTAGAGTGTCCCTTTAAGTGTCTCCATGCAGAGGAAGCACCCTTAGTAATCATCTGAGGAGTGGTCAGTGAAGTTATCACTAGGCTGTAATGTAAACACTGCATTTTCTCTGAAAAGACAGTGTTTACTGCAAAAAGCCTGAAGGGAATGATTCTGCTCAAAGAACAAATACAATAAGCTGTAGTTGTTCTGGTGACTATAGTGTCCCTTTAACAATCCTTATGTACCCAGCTTGTATTGTTGTAAGAGGATCTCTGTATTATGCTCAGCTCTCTGTATTGTACGAGTATCTCTGTACTGTATATAGAGGATAAAAAAATCTGGCGAGTGGTTTGGTGCCCCACCATCTTAAAACTATACCAGCTACCGCTGGTTACAAGTCTATTCTTGTTTGCTTGCATAGCAAGTCAGGTAACTGATCTGTTCAGTGTACATTATTTGCACTGTCTTCACAACTGACTTGCTTTCAACGCGACCATTGTGTTCCTTTAATCAGCCATTTTTCTTGAAAATTATCCACATTAGTTGCAAAGCAAATGCAATTTGACCTTCATTGGATAAACCCCAAGGCATAGCAAGTTACGCAGTTGAAGAAGAAAAAAATCTGTTGTGTCCTTCATTTTGATCATATTACTGTCACCCTTGTCCACTAAATATACAGTGAATAAATATCTATTGCATTGCGTACATTCTGAGTAATTTGATATTGACCTAAATAAAAAAAATCAAGTTTATGCATATGATGAGCATATATGATTGAAATTCTGTAATAAAGCATTTATTCTGTAATGTTTTGTCTAGTTCTGAGGATTTGTAACGCTTATGTTTAGATTTTATTTTGGGAGAGGGGAGAATACCAAATCTGCAGTAGTTTTTCAGACAGTCATCTAGTTATTATTATGACTGCAGTGAAACGTTTGTTTGTAAATGTTGAATAATAAGATGTCGCATTACTAACATTTATAAGAAATTGTTCTTGTGAGTTTAGAATAATTTAGTGATATTCCAAAGAAACACAACCTATAATATATCAATTATTTTAATTTATAGGAAGGAATCTGTGACTGGTCTGACTGTCAGGGCCGGATCAACATAGGAGCTAATGGAGCTGCAGCTCCAGGCCCAGGCCCAGGCCCATGGAATAGGCCCATTGATTTAAAAAAAAAAAAAAAATATATATATATATACATATATTTTTTTTACATTTTTTTTTTCACACACTACTCTTAGGGATTCCACCTTTCTTTTATTTTATTGGCACAGCCAGTATTTGAGGCTGCCTGGCTGGTGCCAATATTGCAGTGATACTGGCAATACAAATGCTGGTATTTTTCTCAGTATAAACAAGAGATTACTATGCAATACCAGCACTGGCCAGTAGGGGTCCAGCATATCCCTCCCTGTCTATCTATACTCACTGATCTGCAGGGGTGCTGCTACAGAGAGTCCAGACAGCAACTCCCACCCTGCAGAGACAGCCTACAGCTCAGGGAAGTAGGGATGGGGGGAAAGGCTGCAAGGAGACATACACTGAGACACTAAGGGACATTGGGAGACATTATGACACAGACACATGGGGACACAGGGTCCCCTAGTCTCCCAGTGACCCCTAGTCTCCAAGTGACCCCAGTCTGCCAGTGTCTCACTGTCCCCATGTCTCCTAGTGCCTCCATGTCTCTCAGGGCCTCAAGTGTCACAATGTCCCCATGTCTCCAAGCTAGTGTCCCTTGTGTCTGTGGCCCTGGTGTCTCAGTGTCCCCATGTCTCCCAGTGCCCCATGTCTCAATGTCCCCCAGCCAGTGTCTCTAGTGTCTGTGTCCCCATGTCTTTAAGTGTCCCCTATTTTCCCAGTGTCCCCATGTGTCCCAGCCAGAGTCCCCTCGTCTCCCAGTGTCACTGGTGTCTCCGTGTCCCTAGGTCTCCCCGTGTCCCCACGTCTCCCCGTCTTCCTAGTGTCCTAGTGACATGGGGACCCTGGGATACATGGGGACACAGGGAGACATGGGGCATTGAGACACTGTGATACAAAGGATCACTGGGAGACCTGGGGACACGACACTAGGGGACACTGGGAGACATGGGGCACTGAGACACTGATACATATGAACACTGAGACCTGGAGTAATTGGCACACGGGGGCACTGAGTCATGAGGGCACTGGGAGACATGGGGGCACTGGGAGGAAACCAAATATACAGCAGAATCAAACTAAGTAGTTTTTTTGGTGATTTTACAGCATTTTCTCTTATGTCACTCCTTGTGATTTACATCATGTGATGTCACCCATACATATTTAATTATGCAAATTAGTAAGGCCGGTATGTTTTTCCAAGAAAGGTGGCAACCCTAACTACTTTTCAAATACTCTTGCTTAAGTATGGAAACTTAAGAGGGATGTATGGGAAGAAAACTTGTGTGGACTGGCTGACAATTAATATAGTTAAAGGGACACTATAAGGGTCACAAGAACAACTACAGCTTATTGAATTTTTTCTGGTGAGTAGAATCATTGCCATCAGGCTTTTTGCTGTAAACACTGTTTTTTCAGAGAAAATGCAGTCTTTACATTACAGCCTAGTGATAACTTCACTGGCCACTCCTTAGATGGCTGTTAGAGATCCTTCCTGGGTCATGGCTGCCGAAAATGCATCCAAACATTCAGTATCTCCTCCCTTTGCATGCAGACACTGAACTTTCCTCATAGAGATTCATTAATTCAATTCATCTCTATAAGGAGATGCTGATTGGCCAGGGCTGTGTTTGAATCATGCTGGCTCTGACCCTGATCTGCCTCTTTGTCAGTCTCAGCCAATCCCAGACTATATACCAGGAGATTCTGCCTGCTAGTAAGAAGGTAAGGAGACAAGTGGACCAGCGAGTGCTAGGGGACAGTCTTTAGAAAGCATTGAGCGAGCGCATCATTAGATGCATTTATGCCAAGCTCAGGGTGCTGTCTGCATAGTATGCCCTTAGTTGGCCAGCTGCATGATTGGCAGGCAGCCTGACACGCATTCATGCCAGGCTGACCTTTTTTATTCTTTGGGCAGACATGTCCTCTTTTTGGGCATGTTCGCTTCTTTTGGCAGGTTACGTGATTTGTGTCAGTGGCACAGCCTTTTACCATGCCCATTGACTTCCTGCTTGACTGGACACTGCTGTTAGGGGTTATGGATTTACTTGAAAGATTAAAACATAAATTAGTGAGAGATTAGCATAGGATATGTGTTTTCTTATAGCTGCTGTTTTCTTTCTCTCCGGCACCATCTCCATCAGATACATGACGCTTGGGAGTGTTTTACTGTTTTTGGTCGATATGATTCTGTAATTAGGCCCGTCATAATTGTCAGCACCAGGCCCACTGGGCTCTTAATCTGGCCCTGCTGACTATGCTCACCATACAGCCCTGCAAGGATTAATTAATTTAAAAAACTATTCAAAAATGGCTTGACTTATTACCTGGATTTCAGAAATGGGAACTGTGTCCCACCACCTCTCAGCAGTAAGTGAATCTTTCATTAGCTCCCTGAGCTAAGCCTTGCAGTACAGGGCCAGCTCATTTGCTGAGAGCATCTGCTGATCACTCTCAACCAATGAGCTATGTCCTGTACTGGCAAGCTTACCTCAGGCGCAGTGAGACATATCTGGCGGACCTCAGTGACCAATATAGGCACCCAGACCACTTCAGCTTAATGAAGTGGTCTATGCCAGGTCCATTTAGGATTAACCCTGCCTGCTGTAAACATAGCAGTTTCAGAGAAACTGTTAACATTAGGGTTAATCCAGCCTCTAGTGGCTGTCTCATTGACAGCCGCTAGAGGCGCTTCCGCGCTTCTAACTGTGAAACGAGTATGTTTTCCTGGCACTATAACGGTCCTTTAAGAGGTCAAACAGAATTCAAACAGCTTGACTACTTACATTAGGAGGGGCAGCAGATAACTCCTGGCACCATAAACTTCTGTGCTCTGTAGTGGTTTTGGTCCTTGGAGTTTTCCTTTAAACAGTGATACATTGGAGATTAAACACCAAATAAAAAAGTTACTTGCACATTATCCCAAATGCCTACGCACATTCAAGTAACTAGAGGTTATCCAATGCCCATTAAAGGGTAAGCTCACCTACATTGGAGTAACACTAAAAAAACTCCAGTTATTTAAATGTGTATAGGGACTGGGGATAGTGCACAAGAGGCGTTTTATTTGTTTTTTATTGTATGTACTGTAGGGCTGATGTGTACTGTAGTCGTTGCTGCTGCCCAGGAGTAATGGGAGTTTGAGGGCTCTTTTTTTTTTGTATGTTTATACATTGGAGATTGACTGATAGTTTGTGGTACAGTTAATTGTGAATGTTTTTTTAAAAAAAACTTTTCATTTATTAGTAATATTTAATAAAACATTAGTACAAGAATTAATTTTAGCTACTCCCTTTTGATTATTGTTGAATTTAGTTGTAGATACAGGTGATTGCCATTTTTATTTATAATTATCTATTTATTACATGTTTAGTGTTGAATTTTGACAGCTCCCACATTTATTTCATTGTGAAATGTATATAGGAAAGCTACTATAAATCAGATCAAGTGACTGGTGATTCTCCCTGTAACTCACCAGGTCTACTTTGTTGCCAGAATAACACAGAATTTTCAATACATTAAACTTTGCAAGGATGGCAAGGAGTTCCAGATGGACTTTCTGACTTCTGTTTTACAATGGATAGAGCTTTCTTCCTTTTCGTTATAGTGTTACTTTAAACACCATCATCACTTCAGAAAGTCTGTATTTGCAACATTTCAGTTTGAAACCTTCACATCCACAGGGTTATTCACTGAAGTGAGAATTTAAGATAAAAATAGCCAAACTGAAAATATTCCAGTCTTCCGGTTTTCCATCTTTGGCATTACAATTTAAATTAACTTTGAATTCTCATTTTAGTAAATAACCTTGATAGAGTTAAAGGGACACTGTAGGCACGCAGACCATTTCAGCTCATTGGTTTATTCAATGCTTTCCTATGGGGAGGTCTAATGCGCGTGTGGCATTTGCCACGCATGCGCATTTTTTTCCCACTCGTCACAGGATGGAGGAGGGAGTGAAGCTTCGACCCATCCGCGCTGGGATAAGGTAAGTAAATAATGAGGTTTTTAAACCTTTATTTAAGGGTAGGAAGTGGCACATGGGAGAGGGGAGGCATTGAATTCCTGGAATTATAGTATCCCTCTAAAGCCCTTCCTTTGTTGCTGAAGTTGTAGCGCCACCTCCATTAGCATCACTAGCCTGTTCAGAACACATTTAATCGTTTTTATTATATGGTAACTGTGAAGAAAATGGACTTTATTTCAACATTTTCTTCTGTATTCGTTTGTTTTCTCCATTTGGTGTATAAATATTGGTTATTAGTTTGGCAGTTTGAAACTACCGAACACCGACCACCCTCCTGGCTTGTTAAGTTCAAAAGCACCGTCGATTAAGTGTTCCCTGGGTGGCCGCTGTTCGTATAGCCGAAAGCCACGTGGAAAAGAAAACGGCGGCCATCTTGTTCGCACGAGGGGAGTCAGCGGGACTTGGTCGTCGAGTGTCTGGAACTAAAATCGGACACTCGACCTCATGAACTACCGCTGAAACTACCGAACACCAGCTTCTTCCACTTACCTAACAGCCAGAAGAGCGGCATTCGGTAGTTATGTTCGTGCAGACAAGGGGAACAATCGCTGCTATGAACCAGGAGGATCTATTCGGTATTTTGCTCGCTTTTCACCTTTTTCCTCATTGACCGACCGCACACGCTGAATTTGTGGAACTGTTTTGGGCAGGAGCCTCGTGTGTGGTCGGTAAAACATGACTTCCACACTTTCCAAGAACCCCTGAACCGATCTGGGTGAAATTTGGATATGTTTGTCCCCCAGATTGGGGCTATCAGGGGATATGTATTTTGTGGGGATACCTTGTGGGGAAAGGGGTGTTCTAACTTTTGGGGAAATTGTGTGCCCTTTGCCTGGAGATAAATGATTTATTCCCTAACTTATCTCAATATCTCCCAGGCAGAGGGAAGGAGTGTATTAGTGAAATACTGTATAATGATTGGTTAATGTATTTGTTTGCTATGGGAGGTCCTCTTGCAGGAGGATTTCTCATAAAAGCCAGCCTGTTTTCAATAAAGATCATTCCTGTTACACCCTTCATGAAGTCTAGGCTCATGTTTGGGGGATATTCTATTTGCTGGGAAGAATCGTCTTGGAAGCTGTATTCATCTCTACTATTCCTCTACTCCCTGCTGCAGCTATAATCACTTATGCTCAGCTGTTGGGAAAGGAATAGAAGGCTGCAGTACCATAACCACTGCAGGTCTTAACAGTAACCATATGCGGGAGTGATGCAATACTCAGTCCATTGCTATAACAATATGTCCTCCAACCTCTGAAGGAAGAGAAACCAATATATTCACAGGTGTTCATTCACTGCCTTCATAGTGAGGTAACCAGCCAGCTTTTTACTATTCAAAGCAAGGAATGATTACAAAAAAAGATTCACATTTCAACACTCCTCTGGATCCTTTGTAGATCTGCAGTTTTATTTGTTGTTGTTTTTTTTTTTTTGCTTTGCAAAGAAAGATAACAACACGCGTGAGGTACCCCAACAGCATTCCTCACACTGATTTTCATTCTTTTAAACAATGGAGTATTTAGAATTACATGCACATTTTTGTTATTTAAGGAAATCACGTTTAAGCATATCGATAGGAATTTAAGTAGTATATGTTTCCAGCTTAGCTTAGTAGTTTCTGCACTTTCTCCTAAACTATATTGTCTAGATGGTTATCTATATTTGTAGATTGTTATACACAGGCTAGACAATCTGAAAGGAGTTAGCGTAACATGCTCACTACCAACACAGAGCTAGAGATTAAAATGGAGTTAGACTATTAGTGAAATAACATAATAGGTCGACTTTTAAGTAAGTTTGTTGTTGAGACTTAGAGAAAAAACATGCATAAAATGACAATGACACAATATTTCTATCAAGTGCAGTGCTTATAACATTGCCTCGTTGGGTGTGTAACTACTCGGTGCATCTGGTGTGGTGTGGGCCTGTAAGCCTGTGTTATGAGGTTGTGGTTGCCACTGTAGCTATCACGAGGTACAATGCTGCAAATATAATGTGGAAATAATCTTAAACAAATTGAAGCAATCGGTTTCCTACAGTCACTGGTGAAGACATTATGAGAAATATTGCTATTAACTCATCTTTTAGTAGCAGGTGTTCCGTTCATCCAACACCTTCCTGGTGTATGCTACAGTCCCGTTTAGGCTCTTCTGTGAGCCCTGATCTCAGTTGTTGCTTGTACTTGGGATGTGTCTTGTTATGTGACCGTGTGTATTCATCGGTTGGGCTTGGTGCTGCCGCCGGTGTAGACCCCGTTGCTCGTCGGACCTGAACCAGTCTCAATGTGAGAGCTCTTCGTTTGGGTAAGTAGCTACGTACTGGGTTGTGACCGGTCCTGCCTGTCCGGGTCGGGCGGGTTTGGCGTGGACTTCTCCTGCCTGAGTTGCAGCTTGACTGGGTAATGCCAGAGCAGTTCGGAGTTGGGGGTCTCCTACGGCCCCGGAGCCGTGGGAGAGCTGGTGTCTGTAGGCCATGACCTTGGGAGCTGTCTTGGCCCGGGTTCAACACCTGCGGGGTAATGCGGGGAGTCTTGCCTTGTTGCTTGGGAGGTCTCTGTGCTGTATTCCGCCAGTGTGGCCTGCACCGTTGGGGTGCGCCCCTGTCTGCTCTCGGCCTGGGAGGGTCCCGATTGTGTGGGTCAGTCGCGTGTGTCGTAGGGTGGCCCTGAGGCGGACCTCCGTGCCTCCGCTTACCCCTGGCTTCAGCCCTCACAGGGGGATATCGGTGGGGTTTTTCAGGCTGTAGGAGTGTCTGCAGTTTGACCCAGAACCGCTCAAAGATTGCTGCGATGGGGTCTCTAGGTTGGCGTTCGTTTGCTGCACCTGGGTGGTGTCCTCTCTTGTCTGGCTCTATTGTGTCCGCTTGATCCGCCATTTTGGACGTCCCCGTCTCCCTTTTGTTTGTGGAGATTATTTTGCCTGTTAGTAGATGTGTGGTTCGGGGTAATCCGCCCGGCGGGGACCGGGATAACCCCCACCGGTCCATGGGGAGGGGTTGCTTGGTTTGCACTCGTGTTGTGTGGATGGCGTTCGGCGGGAAGACGGCCGTCCCTCCCCCGTGCCTCCACTAGGCCTCAGCTCGCTGCCGCCTTTCCCGGTCGGGTCGGATGACATGTGTGGTATCATTGCGACCGTGGCGGTTTCCTCTTGCCCGTGGGCTGATTTGTGAGTGGATCACTTCGGTAGATTCCGAGGATCCGCCAGATTTGGGTCTGCGCTGCAGGAGCTCGGATAGCATGCGTCTTGTCAGGTACTCGGCTCGGCTCCGCCCCTTGTTGTTGTTTTTATAAACAGGGACATCCATAATTAAACAGTTGTTGTGGGATCCCCTCTGGGTGTTAATTCCCACATCCTACAAGACCGTGCGATGCGCTTCTCCTTTATCTACTGCATGAACACTTGGTTTAAAAGCCGTTTGCGGCTGAGAATGATAATCCTGTAGCTAGGGAGGCCTGTACTAACACTAAAAGGTCCAAGTACTGATGGATCAGCCTGTTATATTTTCTTATCATGTGGTTAAGTCTTCATCTTAGACACACTGAAATACAATGTGATATTAGTTGACCATGCACTTGCTAATGATATAATATTCATTTAACGTACATATTATCTGAATACTAGGCTGAGATACGGGACAGAGTCTACCCTTTATTAGTTTAGCTGATGTAGACTCATTCACAGTGCTTAGTCTAATGGCTGAAAGTATATTATTGTCCACAATAACCAGTACTCCAAATGCGCCATTACTGTTGTAGATAATGTTAACATGTTTGCCTTTTTTAACCCCTTTATACCATGACAACTTTAGTATTTATTAATACATTGTATCACTTTTATTTTCTCAGGAAATGTCACCATTGTTTGAAGCACGGAAAGTCAGCTATACTTGATGTTAAACTTTTTTCATGATGAGATGCTTTTTTTAAATTTTAAATATATATTAAATATTTAGCAGTTCCAAATTGTATTATTTGCTATATTTTGAGACCGCACATTTGTTTCATTTAGCAGTGTTTAGCTTTGAAAACTCAAGTATCAACTGACTAATTATCAGAGCCTATTTTGCTGGCACATGGGTAACTGGCAACTGACCTGTTATAACTCACCCTTGCACAGGGTCAGATTTGTAAGTAGCCTGTGGGTATTCTTCATTAGGGGACAAGTTTTTGCGCCTTAAAAGTGCATTTTTATATAGCTTTGATGGTGGCATTGCCACTTGCGACGGCCTAGGGGTGCAGATGAGGATCAGATGTACTTACCTGATGTTCGCCCCCATTGGTGCCTCCACTGTCAGTATTTCAACCACCAGGAGCTGATGTCAGTACTGTACTCTATGAACAAGAATACAACATTGATGAGTATACTTAAGCATTCTTCTATTGCACATCGGAAAGCATTGCCCTGGTCAAGGCACTTTTACGCCCAACCATTTATGCCCTCACACAAATACACCATTGTATTTTCACACATATTTTCACACTACAAACAAAAATACACATGCCCATTCATATACTATTTGTATAAATATTTACATGCTTTCATTCAGGAATGTAGCAGACATGCCCATACTTAAAACGGCACTGTCACCGTCCGTGGATCTTGCAGAATTTGACATCGCCACTGGAAGACCGGTGGCCAGACGGGGAAGGCAGGTAAAGGTGAGTTCTACTTACTTGAACCAGTCCCTCGCAGGTGCCACTATCTTCTCCCAGCGGGTCCTCTACGACTCCTGGCAGTTTCCTCTCGGGCGCCGCCATCTTCATCCGGCAAGTCCTCTATGGCTCCTGTGTGAGAGTACAGCATTTAGGTCTATGGAGGATCTTGCGAGACCTATATAGACAGATACAATTCCCTGCAGCCATCACTGGTGATGCTGGAGGATTTACACTTCTAGGCAGCGGTAGCTCCACCCAGAGTCTAAGAAAATCAGTTGTGTTTTTATTTAGAAATAGATGAAAAAAGAAAGACAGAGTGTAGGAAAGAGGAAGAGAAGAGTAAGCAATTGGGAAAAGGTATGGCGTGACTTTGCTGCTTTAATACCCCTACATATATATATTTTTACTTTGTTTTTGGACATATTTTTGATGTGGGTTAGAGGAGCATCTGAGAAATTCTGTACCTATAGACCACAGAGCTGTAAATCCAGCCATTACTTTGCTGCTGCATATGTAATGGTGATTTGGTTTCTTCTTTTTGTCTCATTCTGTGTTTCGTTTTTTTTTTTTTGTCCACGTATAATCTTCTACGATGTGTTGTGGTCCATCTCAGAACCCTATATTCCAAAGCAGCGTTATTTCTATTAAGTGAACATCACTCCTCCTATATTTTCTCTTCTTTTCATTTGTCTCTTCTATTTGTATTTCTGTAATGATGCAAGACACCTGTGTGCGTCATCACTCCCATCTCCTGCATCGTTTTATTGTGAGCTCTGCTGTCCAGTCACTGCCCTGCTACTCTTATGTCCTGCTGCTAAAGCCGCTACCACTGCATAACACGCATGCCATAGAGGTCTGCTGCCAGGAAGCATTATAGAGCTGGTTGGGTGATCAACCTGCATTTTACCCCATTGTCTGCATCTGTAGCTGGAAACTACGAGAGAAAAATAGGGAAGTTCTGCTGGACAGGAATATGTTCAGTTACAGATTTTGCTTCCCACATAATTGACACATAATTAAAATGTACCTAGATAAAATCTAGACCTTTTACTCTGCCACAAAGTCAGAACCTCCATGTCATTACTGATATTTTGGATCAGCTGCAGGTGCAACAAGTAATATTTTTTTTTTTTTAAAAGTAGTGTAAGCTAAGGGTCAGTAGGGGGCAGTGTGTTCAGTCCATGATTGGCTTATACCATGTGATCCTTTTGCATTAACCCCTTAAGGACACATGACATGTGTGACATGTCATGATTCCATTTTATTCCAGAAGTTTGGTCCTTAAGGGGTTAAAGTCCATGCTTTGGTTTAAAATCTGTGTTTAATCTTTGTTTCTGTGCCTTATTGCCAAGGGTGCCTGTAGAATTGCAGAATGAAATCTGAAACAGTATAGCTGTCATTGCTTATTTGAATGTCAGGCTGGGAATTATGGGACGAAAATTGCGGGAACATGATTTATCAGAATTACTGAGCCACAGGTAGATTTTTCCCAACGTCCTACTTAAGATTAAAGCTAAAGCACAACACTAATAATTTAATTTTCATGAATCTGACTAGTTCTTTAGTACTTAGATACAATGGGGCAGGTGCGTTTCGAGATAGTGTGCTATAATTATCTTTCACCACAATACATATGTCATGTTTATTTATATATTCAACTACAAACAAGAAAACTGTATTTACGGATTCCATCCACAATCTTTTAGGAGTTTGTTGCAACTTGCAATTAATTGAAAACCGTGTCGCAAAAACGTCTCTAAGTTATTATTATTATTATTATTATTATTATTATTGCCATTTATACAGCGCCAACAGATGCCATAGCGCTTTACAATATTATGAGAGGGGGGATGTAACTATAAATAGGACAACTACAAGAAAACTTAAAGTAACAATAGGTTGAAGAGGACCCTGCTCAAACGAGCTCCATTATCTTAGCCTAATTTTTGCAATGCAGGTTTCGATTCACAAGCATTCTGTATTTAGCGAATAAACCCCATTTAAGGTCTGCATCCAGTGTTCATGAGCTGTACTGTACAGCACGCAGAATTATTTAATACGGTGCAAATTATTACGAATTCACAGTATATTCAAAGTGATTGCACCTAAAAATACAAAGTATCCTAGCACTGCTGTGTGGAAGTGAAAGTGTTAATTAAGGGTATCTAGCAATTCATTCTGTAACATTTTTTTTTGTTGTTGTTTCAAGGTCCCTATACAAAATAATAACAATGAATCCAATGTGGTTTTTAAAATTTATAATAAAAACAACCCACAAAGGATGAGCAAGCGTATGTTCTAAACATTATTATTTATTTTTTTTTCTCAAAAGGTTAATGATTGCTAGCTTGCTTTGACAAGTGACAGCATTTATTTCAAGACATATACTGGACAGCTGTGTTTGCTGTGATATTTTTAAATACATTAATGCAGGCTCCCTGCTTGACCTATTTTTGGCAGGGGCCGGCCATTGTTCTATTTCTGTAGCCTCTAGGCCACGTTGTTGTTGATTCACATGCAAATGAGTTGTCACCAGCTTTAGCCAACTTTAGAGAGAGAGAGAGAGAGAGAGGAGGCAGCAGTACAGAGAGATTGCATGGAAGCACAGGCAGGCTGCTGGAAGGACGTTTGGACAGACAAAACATCTGCTGCAGCATGTGAAGCCTCTAAACCTTGAATATTTCTTACACCTATAATTACTGTTCTGCTTTATTGGCCATTTTTTTTTTGGCTCTGCCTTTCCAAAAAGCCTGACTCACTATTGTTGTTGTTGCACCTGCTCTTTGCTTCCTGGGCAATACACAGGCTTTTCACACAGCTCCCTGTGTTGGTGTGCAGACAGCACCCATTCCACGCTGATTTTGATTTCTTTTCTTTAATATTCATGAATACTTTGCACAGGCAATATGTGCAGAAACATGGAATAATTGGCAATAAGTGTCTCATTGCCTCCTCCCACTGTGGAGGAGTTAAGACTGTTGAAGGGTCTCTTCTGTACAGAGAGCAGTGATGATGAAGCTTTCTTGTTATTGAAGTGTAAAGAGTGATTTGGGATATGCTGCAGACAATTTATGAGAGCGAATCCTGCTTTTCCTCAGATGGGGTATCTGGACGTGAGAACCTCCTGGCTCAGCAAAGGCTGCACAGCATGATCAGCTCAGGTAAGAGGTGACAAGGGGGGGCATTACACAGCCCCCCGCCCCCACTTAACTTTAGTAATCCCAGTCCTTTTACTTTGGGGTTTGATCACTATGTCTTCCTGGGTTGTAATGGGTTTGAGTAAAAATATCATGAAACCCCATGGTAGTATATGGATTCACATTTTTTTTCACACAATTTATTTTTTATGATAAAACCATTAAGGTTTGTTCTATGACCTCATAAAATCAGATTGCTACAAACTGAACGTTCTGTCTGTCTGTCAATCACCTGTGGTGGTGGTGGTGGTTGTTGTTTTTGTGTGTGTGCTTATTCAGTGAAAACGTGTTGGTTCATATAACAGAGCAGAATCTTGCTAGAAAATTTGTAAATAAAATCGAGATTACATGTTAAGCAGTAGCATGCCACCCTGCTGTGCTTTTTCACTTTGTGTTCACTGCAGTTCCATCTCCAATAGATTGCTCTGCATGCTACAAGTTCTGATCCCCCCATTGAGGATGTACAGCAGAGTCTACATTACTGGCAATCACAGTTATTACACTTGCATGCTCCTCTCCATTTTCACTGGTTTTGGCAAATGATTCCTCAATTATCACTATACACATATCTGCACAGACCTGGCAAATTACCCAGTACCTTAATAAGTTCTATTGCACCTTCATACAAATTGTTTAGCTCTTTTGAAGATTAGTTCATTTATTTTAGTGTTGAACTGTGAGACATCACAGGGTGTCAGTTTATACAATTTTACCTAGTGGGCATTAATTATATCACTACCAAAAGCAGTGTGAATTGTGTTGATCACCTGTTTATGATCGCAAGAAGCTTGCGTGCTACATTCTGTTTTATTTGAATTCAGTGTTTTTTTATTAGTCTTTAAATGACAGACCTAATCCCAAGTGAAAATAAAAACAGATTTAATATTTATTAAAAATATTTGTAGTCCACAATGTCAACCTGACACTGACACAGCATATGGTCCTGATCACTAAGCATTGTACTCCAAATATTGTGGACTACACATTCCATAGATCATGGGTAATGTAGGCCACTACAAACAGAGTTTGTAATCAAATTCACTATCATTGGTTTAGGATAAAATATTAGATGACAGAAACAAAAAATACTGGTAGAAGTGAGATTGACTGAACTTGGCACCTCCGATTTTTGGGGGAATTACATTTGCCATGATGCACAGCTGGTCCTTAGGCTGGCTAAGGATCAAATGAAATATAGTTTTCGAACATCTGGACTACCTAGGCTCCACAATACGGTGTACCACTTTAATCATTAGGAGACAAAACACAAGACTAGTCATTTTTGAAGCATCAAATCAAATTATTACTTTAGGACAGCCTGCGCAAATTATTTTACATTTACATTTACTTATACTGTACAGATCATGTTTTAAAACAGAACTGGCGTTTATCAATGAGAGCTGCTCTCCTATTGCAAGGTGTCCATGGTGATATCTGTTAATCTGAATTGGGTCTTTTTTTTTAGGATTTCTTTCTTAAATCGGTAATTGTATTCGTCAGATTTATGACATAATTTTAGTTATCTCCTTGTTTTCTCCAAGAGTCCAAAACATTGTTCTTCAGCTGTTAACCTTTCTGTGCCAAAGAGATGAGAAATTAATTGCTTTCCAAAGATATGTTCAACCATTTAGTTAAAAAAAGAGCATTTACTGCATCAGTGAAATTCTATGGCATAATTAAGCTGGGTTCTACTTTTTTTTTTTTTTAACCAGATTGGTAGTTTAACAAGGAGTAATTTTTAGCAGGCATACAGCTGTAACATAATATAGTAACGACTTTACGCTCATTGTGAATGCTGGATAATTATTCATAGATAATTATTCATGCATATGTGGTGATCTTTAAAATATAACGACTTATCTCAATTTTATATTTTCATACAGAAAGTCTAAACACACCTCATAATAAAATGCACCAGATTTTTTTTTTTTAAATGAAACCTGTTGCTCATTTGCCTGTTTTTGGGTGAAAAACATTCAACATTTTGTGCGACTTTTCATATCAATATCTTATTTTATTTATATTCCATGAAATACAGTAGGATTTTTTTTTTTTTTTTTTTTTTTATCGTTTCTAATCACACCTTCAAGATGAACAGTCACTTCTTCAGTAGTCTCAATTCATCACTATTAAAGCACATAATGGGCGAGGAGGGCAGCGAAGGTATGTATAAAAATATTTACTTCCGCAGTACTTTCAGACCTAGGGTGATGCCATCATCCCATGATGCTCTAGGTGAGTTTGTGGCACATTCCTGCATCAGATTAGAAACTGCAGTACCAGCGAGTGCTCGATCATTCAACATGTGCAAAGTTATTTTCCAAAATATGTGCATGTGTCACAGGTGCTGAATACAGAGACCATGAAGTTTCAATGTAATTCACTAATTCACAATGCATGATCTTGCTGTGTCAAGACAGCCAGGTTTACAATGTAAATTTTAAAAAAAATCTATCGTTTTGAGTAAAAAAAAAATAGCATGGCCCTTAGCGAACTTTACATTTAACTGTTTGGAAGTTTCCAAAAAACTGCTGAAAAATACAACCCCCTCCCCAAAATAAAGCAAAACAACCAGGGCCGGTGCAAGACTATTTTGCACCCTTGGCAAGAACAGCTTCTTGCACCCCATCTCCCCCCAAATTAAAACAGTCAACTTTGTGTGTCTCTTTCTTCCCCCAGCCCCTTTGTGTGCTACTTTTCCCCCAACTTGAGCCTCTCTGGGTCTCTTTGCCCGCCCCTCAACCCTTTGTGTGTCTCTTTGTCATCCTCCCAGACCCTCCATGTGATTTGTCTCTTTGTCGTCCCCCAGGACCCGCTGTGTGTCTCTTTGTTGTCCCCCCAGACCCTCTGTGTGTCTTCCCTCCCCTCCCAAATCCCAGGTGTATGTCTTTGCCCTCCTTAGACCCTCTCTGTGTCCCCCCAGACCCTCTGTGTATTTGTGCCCCCCCCCCCAGCAACCTCTGTGTCTTTGTCGTCGTCCCCAGCCCCACTGTTTGTACATTTGTCCAACCCCAGCCACACTGTGTGTGCCTTTGTCCATCCCCAGCCACACTGTGTGTGCCTTTGTCCATCCCCAGCCACACTGTGTGTGCCTTTGTCCAACCCCAGACCCACTGTGTCTCTCTTTGTAGTCCCCCAGCCCCTATGTGTGTCTCTTTGGCCCTAGGCAAGATTCTACTGATGGGTCTCTCCGTAAGCCACTTGTTGCGGGTAAGAGATGAAGAGGCATAGGTTGGCAGTAGCAAGTAAGAGATGAAGAGGCACTGGCTAGCAGCAACAGGAAAGAAATTATGTGGTACAGGCTACCAGCAGCAGGAAATAAATTATGTGGCATAATATGGCAGCAGCAGGTGAGAGATGGATTGGCACTGCAAACGTGTGTGTGTTGGGATAAGGGCTGTGTTGTGTGTGTGTGTGTGGGGGGGGGGGATGGGAGGGTGAGAGAAAAAGTTACTTATTTCAACGTTGGATGCCCAGTACATTAACCCCTTTCACTGACATAATTTCATGGCAGTAGCAGTCAGGAGGATATTATCCTTGCCTGCTGATTTAGAGATGCAACTCTTACCACCCTCAGTCATTCACACCAAATAGGAGTTGCACGGAAAGAAAATCTGTATATAACAAACCTCTGTGATTCTCGTTTTCTGAACACATGGCTTCCCTGTCTGCTGTGCCAATGGGGACCCTTTCTCACATTGCCCATTACCCAGCCACCATCAGCCTACTGGTTTTGCAGCCAGCCTCCACAAACACTGAACTGCTGTCCCTATTTCTTCCAGCCATTTTATTGTTAAAATAATGTCTGATCAAATACTTGTATCTACAAATTAGGAGCAGATGAGACTGATTCACAATTCACAATATAACACAGGCCCCTAATAAAATAATGTAATTATCACCTTACATGCATGGTACATACATTCTCTTATATTTCTCAAATTTAAAGCAGCACTGTCATGATTTTTTTTGTATTTTTTTTTGCAGTGATCTGCTGTGGCCCCCTGAGTTGCTTAGTTTTTGTTCCAGCTAAAAATTACATTGTTTTATAAAGTAGGGACTACTTTTCCTTTGTAGAAACCCCAGGTTGACAGAAGTCGACAAAAGGTGGAGCTTTAGTCGATCATTTGTCAAGTTTGTCATTGGCTGCCATTTCTTACTCGCCTCCCTGCAGCATTGCCTCCTCCTTTCCATGACACTCACACCTGGGCACTTACGTGCGTTTACACGCACACCCTATGGATGGCAGAGACGTTTGGCACGCTGCCATACTGGATGTACCAAGATGGCTTCGTACATAAAGACCTGGCGGTATCGTCAGGACAAAAAAGATTGAGAAGTAGTATTAGATACCGGGGTCGTCACAAAGCATCAGTCAGGTTTGGTAGGCTAGGGGTATGCCAAGAAAGGCTAGGGCAGCGGCAGAGAATAATGTGACAGAGCTGCTTTAAGTCTCTTTTCAACTTCCTGTAATGAGTAAATGTTTGTATTTACTTCCACCCTTCATGTTTGTTTATTTATTATGTTTATATATGACTCTTCTTATCTGGGAATGTTCTTCTAAAGTGGCACTGCTTGTAAGTATATAAGTGTGTCAAACGTACTAATGTCACTTTAAGTGCCACTGAATCGTAAAGGTGTTTTTTTTGTTTTTTTTTAAAGATAGCTAATTAAGGCTACAGCAGAACACAGCAGGAATCTATGTCAGTTTCCAAAATAAACGTAGTGTAGCTTATTTTTAGAGGTAGTCTAATGGGGAAGCTTGGCTAAGTGCGTGCCTAGTCACATTTAAAGTTGCATATGAACAGATAAGTATCATAGCCATGGATATATTGAACCTTGTCACGGGTTCTTGGAGATGCCTGCTTGCCAGCCTCCTGCCAAAAGACTATGGGCCCTTTAAAAACTATGTGAACAAACTTGGTTTGTGGGATTTTATATTTGGTTCAGGAACCGAACAGGCGCACTAACAAAAGACCACCCGGGAGCTTGTTAAGCCTAATTGACAGTTTGTAACACTTTCCACCGCAGTGTTCTAAGTGTTCGTCTGGGTGGCCGCTGTTTGCATGAACGACCACGAGGTGGCAGCCATCTTGTTCCTGTAAACGCAGGCAGCGAATTCATGCAACTGTTTTCGGACACTGAAACTCCATGGAAATCCCGAACCCTTGAAACGATCTGGGTGATTCTTCGATATTTTGGTCCCCCAGATCGGGGATATCACTTTTGTGTGGTTTCCATGTGTTTTGGGGGTACATTTGGGGTATTGTAAAATGCGTGTTTTCTGTGCTGGAGATAATTGAGTTTAGTACAGTTTCTTACTCCATTATTTCCCAGGCACAGAGGAGGTATTATCTTGTTTTATGTGGGACTGTCCTGGACCTGAGAGCCAATGTAATCATGTGTATGTTTTTGCTGTAGTCTACTCTCAGGTCCAATAGGGAATGCCCCTGGAATATGTAACCGGAAACCCCTTGCATGGGGACCTGCATATAAGGCCAGTTGTGGCTGCCATTAAACAGATTTGTTTTACCCTTCATGAAGTCTAGGCTCATGTTTGCGGGATTGGAGAGCTATATTCACTCTAGGGATTGCTATAATCACTATACTCCCTTGGATTACAACGATTGCTCTTGTAAGAGCAGCCTGCTTTGCTCTCTGGCTGCTCTTGGAAGCTGGATATGCATATTTTAATGTAGAGCTAAACCTCTAGGTTAGTTCATCAACAAGTTTATATATGTTTGGGGTCTCGTGGGAGATTGTACCAGTCTCTTAATTAGAGTTCGAGTGAAACACAATATTGAGGAAATGTTTTTGAATTATTTTTTAATTGTGCATTATGAGGTTTATTCACAGAGGTAGTGAATAGTAATTTTAACCAACTTTAATAGGAAGGTCAGTTGAGGTTGATTCAAAACGTATGTTTTAAATGAGCATACTCTTGGTGCCACTCACAAAGAGCCAAGTTTGGTAAAAGAGAGACTTAAAAAACACTTAATTTGACTGCAGTAAAAGCAACTTGCCTAATGCTAACTGATGCTAAGTGTGGGATCTTGTGGAAAACATCTCAAATTTGTCTAAATTTTACGGACTTAATATTGCATATCCAAAGATGTTGATATGTCTTGGCTGTAAACATTTACATCTTAAAACAGTGGGCATGTAATATCATGTCAGGGCTTTACGAACCCACAGCAACAGGTTGCCATGGTGACATAGAAACAAATTGTTCACTAAAGTGGAGCAGGCTGTCTATGATTGCACCTAGGCCAGAGGCAGCTTCAGGGCTGCTTTTCACTCTTGATAGAATCTTGTCTTAAAGCACTGGGAGGACACGAATGAAATGTGCAGAGGTAGAATGCAGTTAGTCGTGTAGGGGAACCATAAAGCTGTCTCTGTGTTCAGAGCATGTAGAGACAGCCTTTTTAGTGCTGCTCGCACAGCTATCAGAGGTTAGCAGCATCAGGTCAAAGTATGTTTGTATTTATGTGAGTGGCTAGTTGTGAATGTATGTGTGGGTGGGTAGTTTTACAAACACACATATATATGTATGTATGAGTTTGTTGCTAGTTTGGTGTTACATGTGAATGGCTAGTTGTGTATGCATGTGTGTAGTGAGCAGCTGATTAGGTATACTTGAGATTCTGGGTAATTGTCTGTGGTTTTTACAAATGAGATTTACATATTTTTTTTTATCCTGCTTCAAATTTTGGACCTGGATTCTAGATTCCAGGTCGATTTGTCAATTTCTGGTTGATCTCCTTCACCTGCGTCTATGGGAGGAGATATAATTGTGGCTTTTCATTTTCTTGCTGAGACCATTTGAGAGTGATGGATGATCTAATAATTTTTTAATCAGAGGAATTCGTAAAATTCTTCGCATTTACAATTAGTTATATAGTGCCAACATATTCAACAGCACTGAACAATAGGTAAAAAAAGACAAACATTCAACTCTAGCAAAACATGTATGACATAAGGGAACAGTAGGCGAAGTAGACCCTGCCCAAATGAGCTTACAATTTAAAGGGATGATGGACAAATACAGAAAGCGAAGTGAGAGAATCAGGTGATCTCAATGTACCCGAGCATAGGAGGGCTGTTTGTGAAAAGGAAGCACAGTAGGTGCGAGATTGCAGAGGAAGGTTGTTGAGGATGATGAGTTAAGGGCTTCTCCAAAGAAGTTATGTTTTCAGGTACTTTTTTGAAGGACTGGAGTGATGAGAGAATCGGATGTCCCACAGTAGGGCATTCGATAATGAAGAGGACCACTAGAATAGTCCTGCAGTCAAAGCTACTGGGGTGCAGGTGTGAAAATGGAACATTAAAGGGAAACTCCAGTGCCAGGAAAACAATCCGTTTTCCTGGCACTGGAGGGTCCCTCTCCCTCCCACCCACCAATCCCCACTTACTGAAGGGGTGAAAACCCCTTCAGTCACTTACCTGAGGCAGCGGCGATGTCCCTCGCCGCTGTCTCCTCCTCCGCGCCGCTCCTCCTACTGGCTCCGTCGGCCGGCAGGCGAGACTGATCCCACCCACCAGCCGAGGAGACGTAATGCGCATGCGCGGCAATTCCGCGCATGCACATTAGGGCTCCCCATAGGAAAGCATTGAAAACGAATTTCAATGCTTTCCTATGGGGATTTGAGCGACGCTGGAGGTCCTCACACAGCGTGAGGACATCCAGCGACACTCTAGCACAGGTTTCCTGTGCTATGGACCAGGAAGAGACCTCTAGTGGCTGTCTAGTAGACAGCCACTAGAGGTGGAGTTAACCCTGCAAGGTAATTATTGCAGTTTATAAAAAACTGCAATAATTACACTTACAGGGTTAGGAGTAGTGGGAGTTGACACCCAGACCACTCCAATGAGCAGAAGTGGTCTGGGTGCCTACAGTGTCCCTTTAACTGGAGTGAAGTAAATGGAGTGAAGAGGCCACTGCCGCATATCTACTAAGGAGGGAGGGTACGTAAGCAGGTGCATGGTTATGTAGGGCTTTGTCATTAAGCACAAGAACTTTGAACTGAACCCTAAAGGAAACCGGAAGCCATTGTAGAGACTGCCAAAGGGGAGAGGTGTGAGAGTTGCTGGATGCAAGGTAGGTCAGTCTGGCAGAGACAATCATTATGGAGTTTAGAGGGGCAATCTGGGCACTTCTCGATGCGACAAGCAGAGGATTAATAAAACGAAGGCGGGAAACCTATTTTGTACATACATGCTTTTCTATTCTGTTTAACTATTTTGCGATGTGTAGCTATAAAACATGTTTCTGTTGCACTATTAACTAATCTGATTTAACATTTAAGATATTAATATTAAGTTATTTGTAAGATCACTTTTATTGAAATACACATGATTTTTGTAAGGGTTATTACTATAATTCCCATTGTGCTTTGTTGTCTTAAGGCAGGCAAAGCATCATGGGAGTTGTAATTTTTCAATGAACTTTTAGTAGTACTGTGATAGTCACCGCATCTGCATTTTTATGGCATACTTTACATTCTAAGGATTACCACAGAGGAAATGTTCATCATTTCCTATGTCTATTTCTGTAAGTTAAACATATTCCCCATTTCTGTAAGTTAACATTCATATTCCCCAATGAAAGACATATCTTTTTTTTTTTTCATATGTTTTGCAAAACCTCCCTTAATATTCTGTGAATACAAAGAGTTTCCGGTCATACGATTGTGTAGCTTGTTATGCTAGTTAGAGAAAGTCCTAAACACTTCTTATTCATGTAAATCAAGTTTGTATTATCCACTCATTGTACGGTGCCATGGAATATGTTAGTGCTTTATAAATAACAATATTAATAATAGAATGACTAATAATAGAATGTCATGGATAGGCAGGCAACCTATGAAGCTCCAGCTTTAGATGCCTACATCTTCAATGTTCCATAAGCAGCCATTAACCAGTTGTAGCTCACATTTAAATTGTATCCACACACTTACAGAACTTTTTAAAATTATTCAGTGAGGGAGGTGTAAAGAGATTAAATTATCTATTTGGTTCAATTTTAAAAAAATATTTAAGAATAACTTTTTATTGGGGGTTGTGTCTTATGATAAGAAAGTTATCTTTAAAAAAAAAACTTGCTTGCACAAGACTTAAAGTGGCTTAGTCACAATCGTGGGTCTTTGTATAATTTGAGAGGAGTAGAGAGATGAGAGTTCATTACCTGAACCTCTTCCTTGCGGGAACCGCCATCTTGATCCTCTTCAGCTTCTGGCTTCTAGAACTTCTGCTGCCAGGAGCTGATGTCAACATTTTACTCTCGCGCATGCGTGTGAGTACAGAACTGAGGTCTATAGAGCAGTGTTTCCCAACCCAGTCCTCAAGGCACACCTACCAGTCCAGGATTTAAGGATTACCCAGTTTTGTCTAAGGTGTTTTTAGAAAAAAAAAGGAAAAAACACCTGAGACAAAACTGGGTAATCCTTAAATCCTGGACTGGTAGGTGTGCCTTGAGGACTGGGTTGGGAAACACTGCTATAGAGGATCCCACGTAAGCGCGGGATCCTCCATAGAGACATCTTTTTTCCCTACAGCCGTCACTGAGGGAAATGACAAGCTTGCCAAAAAAGTTAACTTGTCCTTTGTCAAGCGTAGGAAAAATACTATTGCTTGACTGAGTTGGAATCTCAATGGAATTCCAACAAAGTCAATATGAGTATTTCATAAAGATTC